>NW_027185764.1:60025276-60301003 GCF_028583685.1 Petaurus breviceps papuanus | reverse complement strand
GAAGGAAGGAAGGAAGGAAGGAAGGAAAGAAGGAAGGGAGGGAGGAAAGAAGGGAGAAAGGAAGAAAGGAAGGAAGGAAGGAAAGAAGGGAGGAAGGAAGGGAGGAAAGAAGGAAGGAAGGGAGGAAGGGAGGAAGGAAGGGAGGGAGGGAAGGAAGAAGGAAGGGAGAGAGGGGGAGCCAGACCTCCCCAGTGGTAAAACCCAGCTTCATTGAGACAGCTTAGATCAATTTAAAGAATTAATTAATCAGTATACATTTATTATTAAGCACCTATTATGTACCAAGTGTTGTGTGTTAATTACTGAGACAAAAGCAATTCCATTCCCCACCTTCTTCCCCTCAAGGAACGAACATACATTCTACCTGAAGGAACATGTATACAGATTGATAAATACAAACTATATAATAATTGGGGATGGGAGCTCTAACAATTGGGGGGATTAGGAAAGGCCCTGTATAGAAGGTGGTGCTTGAGCCAAACCTTGGATGGAGTTAGGGATTCCAAGAAGTCAATGAGAAGAGGGAGAGCATTGTCGGTCTGAGAAACAGACTGTTCAAAGGTTTAGAAGGAATATCACATATGAGGAACCTACATCAGGACAATAGGAGGATCAATTTGGGTGAAATATCGAGACTGCATAAGGAGGAATAATGAGCAGAAAGCTGGGAAAGGTAAGCTAAAACCAGCTTGTGAAGGGCTTCAAATGGCAAAGAGGAGGTCATGTTTTATCCTAGGGACCCTGGGGAGACACAGAAGCTTCCTGAGCAGGAGAGAGATATGGCTGAACCTGGGCTATAGGAATATCCATTTGTTAGTTTTGTGAAGGATGGCCTAGAAAAGGGAGAAAATAGATCAAGGGAGAGTCAATTAAAAGACTATTGTAATAGTTTACAAGAAAGATGATGAGCACCTGAACCAATGCCATGAGTTGAAAGGAGTCATGCAAGCGATGTTGGGGAAGTGGAACAGACAAGACTGGGCAACTGACTGCATTCGAGGGACTGAGTAAGAGTGAAAAGGCAAGGATGACTCAGGTTGTGAGCCTGCATGACTGGGAGAACTGAACCCTCAATAGAGGTCAGGAAGTCAGGAGCAGGGTGGGCTTAGACAGCATCACAGTTCTCTCTGCCTGTTTTTGTGGCTGCCCCACTCCTGGCTAAGTTGCCTTTTTTCAACACCTGTCTCTCCCTCACAGCTTTCCTCTCTCCCATTTCACTGTGGGTCTGGGTCGTCGACGGCTAAATCTGCAAAATGCTGAAGTCTTGTCTCTTGTTGAGGAACTGATCCCGATCCCCAGGAGCCTTGTGGATAGTAGGCCAGGAAGTCTGGTTCTGGTGAAATTAACACAGCCTCCTTCCATCAACAGCTCTATCTACCCCATATCCCTCATCCAGGGTTCCACTTTTTTCCCTTGGAAGAAGATCTGCTGGGCTCAGGGCTTTAAACCAGATTTTGGTAAGGACAATTGATGAAGCCAGGAGATTATGTTGGAAGGCAGGGGCTGGGACCAAATTGGGACCCCAAAAGGGAGGTGAGTGTAAGGGGAAGATACAGGTGATTCTAGGGGCTGTTTTCACAGACATAGGAGGCTGTTAATAGTGTTCATAGTGAAAAGAGCACTGGATTGGGCATTAGGAGACATGGGTTCTTATCTCAGCTCCGTCATTACTAATTCACTGTGTGACTTTGGGCAAATCATTTGCCCTTTTTGGACCTCAGTTTCCTTATCTGTAAGATGTGGATATAGAACTAGATAATTTCTAAAGTCTCTTTCCATTTGCCTTTGAGCAAATCTTTCATGGGCCTTGGTTTCTTATAATATAAGGATAAGTGCCTTACAGGATTGTTATAAAAATTAAATAAGATAACCGATGTGAAGTACTTTGAACAAGTATAAAATATTGTATGAATATGAGATGGCCTTATTATTAGGGACCTGGCCAAGTCACATGGTATAGAAACTGAAGCCAGAAGTAAGGGAAGAATGGTCTAAAGAAGGTGTACCCTAGAGAATGCTAGGAATGTTATTAACTTCAAAAGCGAGGTGGGACTCAAGCTGGTGAGAGGTTGCTGTCAAAATGGGAATTGGTGTCACTCAGCAGGAACTTCTAGACCACACCCTCCTCTTTTAACCAACCCATGTCTACACTGTGAATGGTGAAGGGTAGAAGCTTAGTGAACCCAAGGCCAAACCCAAACCCTGCTTCTCAGAGGTCTTCCTGACCAATTTGGAAGTGAGGGATTATTCAACTTCTCCTTCTCCCCTTCCATCTCTCCTTAAAGATGCTGGGAACTGGACTTGAGGGTGGGAGCTGAAATCATTCTTTTCTCCTTACAGACCCCTTCTAACCCTGACCCTAGGCTAAAGGAAAAAGGGGTCAGCCTCCTCTCTTCTTTTACCCTCCCCCAGACCCCTACATCCCACCTGAAGAGCTGTGGGGTGCTAAGATGCCTCTCATGTCTCAAACCAATTGCCAAGCCATCTTCCAGCTCCAATCTGACTGCCCCAGTCCAGAGATCAGCATGCCAAATGGGACCCTGTGCACTGGCCCTCCTGTCAGTTCTCCAGAGATCACGGTGAGGATTCTCTGCCTGGAGCTGTCTCTTCTCTACTTATGCAGGCTCAAAGCCTAGTATTTGTCTCCCCTCCTTATCCCCTTCCTCCCATGCATGCTGCCCCTTGACCCAGTGACTCTCCTCTCTCCTTTTAGGTGGCAGATGGCAGTCCCCTCCTTTGCTTCTATGCTGGTCAGTGGGTGCTGCTAGGGGTGATGACCTGGGGACCTTGCTCTTCTAATGGCCTCCCTGAAGTTTACATCCCAATTCATCCCATCATCACTTGGATCCAGGCCAACTTTCCTAATGTCAGAGTTGTTAAGGGTTCTTCTAAGGTCAAGCTGAAAAGCAAGTGAAGGTTTTTAGTGACCCTTCTCTTTGGTACAATCTCCTTCATGCTCCCCCTCATACTTGTCCCATATACTGTCCTTCCACCCCATGCTTCTCCTTCCCTCTGGTCACCCAGACTTTGTTATTCCCAGATTCTACCTTTCCCTAATCTAGATCTTCATGATTCCAAGCCCATCATTCTATATACTATGCCATACTATCCCATGGTAGAATCATAGAAATGTATTCTACAAAACAAGTATCTGAGGCAGAATTCGAACCCACATATTCCTGGCTCTGGCCTCTGGCACTTGCTGGCTATATAATTATGGGCAAATTACTTAACCTATATTTTATCTTATCTTCTAAGGAGCAGGCTCTCTATGCTTTCCACAGCCATTATCTATCTAATCTGAGAAATATGTTCATGCTAATGGGATTATGGGAAAGAGTTGGAAGCCCTTTTCCCCCTTGTAGTTCATAAAAAATACATTTTCCCCCCTGGAAAGAAAGTTTCTGCCTTTGCTATATGACCAGATGGTTACTCTGACCATGGAAATGTCCAGCTATCTGGTAAGGTACGGTGGTCTCTAGCAGTGCCCCTTAACCCTTATCATGTGGATGGCCTCTCACACCTATGAATGGTCACAGACCTGAGTTCACTCCTTGTCAGTCCTCAAGCTTGCTTGGTTTTCTGCTTACCTTTGAAAGCCCCTAGATGCCCAAAGACAGGATCCCAAAAAAGCTAGAAGAACCAGAAGAGGATGAGGAGCTATTCACCAGCCCCCCCATTCCAACTATTCACCCTAGGTATTAATCCCCACCCCCACCCCAATATAGGAAGAAACCTTTGCATCTCTAATCCGTATTTATTCAAGCAAATAAAAACATTTTTTCTAAGTTCATTGGTGCATTACTGAAAAGTCCCTGGAAGAAAAGAGTAATATGTAAATATCTAGCATAATTGAAAAATGATCACATTAATGTCACAACAGGAAATATCAAGAGGTCATTGAAATTTTCCTAAGCTCAAAATAAATCTCAGACTAATAGAGCTATAGAATCATATAACTTCAGATGAATGTAACTTAGAATCATAGAAATCTTTGGTTTTTTAAATAAAAATATTTTCAATTAACGAGGATTTTCTCTTCTTCCTACCACCCCCCTTGAAAAGAGAAAAAAGAAAGAAAAACAAAACCCTTGTAACAAATATGAATCAGAAATCTATAATCTTAGGTGCATAGAACAACAGAACCGTAAAATCACAGAACTTAGAAACTTGGAATCATAGTCATAGATTCTTATAACAATTTTATCATTCAGTCTATCAGAGACAGTGTTACATAGTTTACTGAGTGTTGGACTTGGAATTAGTGACATCTAGGTTTGACTCTTGCCTGTGACACTTACTATGTGACCCTGTGCAAGTCACTTATCCTTTCTGGGCCTCAGTTTCCTTATCTGTAAAAAGGGGGTAAATAATGCCGACGATACTTCATAGGATTTACAGAAAATGCTTTGCAAACCTTAAAGCATTATGTAAACATCAATAATTATTGACTATAATGTTCTAGCCTGAGTCAACAAGATCCTCAGTGGATATAGATATGGGAAAGAAAAGAGGAATTTAAGACTGGGGAACTGGTGGTACCACTGACCTAAATAGAAAGGGATGTTTGCTTAAGAGAAATAAGATTAATTTGGATATGTTCAGTTTGAAGTAGATGTCTACGTGAACATACTGGCATAGACCCTGCCAACCTTCCTATGTTCCTACTGATGGTGAATCATCACATTGGAGGGGAGAAAGGTAGCATGGTGTAGTGAATGTAGCACAGGAAGACCTGGGTGGAATCCTGCCTCAGGTACTCCTTCGTTATACAAAACATAGTTCTTTGATTCTACTAAGAAGAGTGGGGTGGGGAGTATATCAAGTTAAGGACCTGAAGTCAGCAAGAGCTGAGTTCAAAGCCTACCTCTGACTCTCACTAGTTATTTGACCCTGGACAAATCGCTTATCCTTTGGGGGCCTAAAGGGGTTGGATTCAATGATTTCTAAGGTCCATCCTAAATCTATGATCCTATAAAAAGAGGATAAAGGTCTCAGGATCCATACCTAGGCTAGAGGGACTCTTGCTCTTCCAATCCCCCACAAGCAGCTAGAACTTAGGGATCATGGAAGGCATCCCTCTTAGTTTGTTGTACCCAGAAGATGTGAGCAAGACCCAAGTAACAATTTAGAATTAGACCCTTTATTATACACCATGTTGGCTGATCAGGCCACATGGCGGGCTGATGAGATACCACCCCACAGTCCCATGTCTTACAGCAGCAATCTCAGGTAAAACCTCAGCTTTTTAAAGGGAGGCCACACTGTCAATGGTTAGGTATTATGTAAACAAAAACTTGCAGAGGCCAAAAACAGTGACTGGTCAGTATTAACCTTGAAATTCCCGCCGGCGCCAAGTCTCCCTGACCCAGAAGCCAGCCCACCTCTGTAGAGGTGAGCTGACTGGAGAAGGGCAGAGATCCAGTGGGGGGGAGGGTGGAACCGACCTGGCAGTCTGCTCACTTCCCTGAGGGAGGCTGAGGTTGAGAAAACCAGGTACGAGTTTAAGAGATAATGAAACTGAGGTCCATAGAAGGGAAGAGGAATGATCCAAGCTCACACAGTTAATCGGTCACCCACTCAGAAGGAATAAGAATAACTTGCATTCACTTACAAAGTCTTTGTTTACAAAGTGCTTTGCTCACCTAAAGGTAGATATTATAAATGCAGTATTGTTTTACAGATGAGGAAACTAAGTATCACTAAGGTAAAATGACTTGCCTATAGTTACAATTAGTGCAGAAGCCAGGCGTCAATCCTCCTCCCCCCACCCCCCCAATCCTAATTTCTGATTTAATATTCTTTCCACTATACGAAAATGTCAACATTTATTATGTCGACCTACTAAAAAGTTTTATTAAAGGAGATAAACAAATAGTTATATACAGTTATCTCATTTTTATTCCCTTAAGCTAGAGAAACTTGTACAAGGAGTGTAGGAGCTGAGTCCTGACTGAGGAGCAAAAAGATGAGAGGACTTAAGTACATTTTAGGACCATCCCAATTCAGAGTGGCTGTGTCACACAAATTTATGATCCCTGTAAATGTAAAAGGCTAAGTATCCCTCCCCCCCGCTCTAGAACCCGGCTCCGTTAGATCCTCTCAACATCCCCACCCGCTCCTCTAGCAGCATCCTGAAAAGGAACAACCGCGCATGCTCCAGCCAGGCTCGCTTCGCTAACAAGGCAGACGCCAGAGCTGCCGTAGGCGCGAAGGCCCCCTTACAAGGAAGTTTGCCCCACCCAGCGCACCGTCGGTCTCTAAGAGGCGTTCGAGACTCTTAGCAACGCGGGCTGCGCGCAGGGCCCTCGGAGAGCCATGGCTGCAGCCAACCCCACCGTCTTCATGGTGATGGTGAATGGGCAAGTGGAGAGCGGCCAGGTGAGGGGGACCCTGGGCCTGACGGGCTGGCGAGCGGGCCAGGAGAAGCGGGAGGGAGAAGGAAGCAGAGGAGAGATGGAATGCGAGGCCTCGTGGCCACGTCCCCGGACCCGCGGGAGGCGCCTGGGTCACGGCCGCGGCGAGCCCCTCCCCCCGCCCCTTTAGAGATACACATGCACCCCAGGACCCACGCAGGAGGCTGAAGCGCACACGCACGAATTTGTACTCACGCAAGTGTGACAGACATACACACATGCCCTTCTGCTACAGTAGAGGACTCGGTCTTACCACATAGGCCGCCCCGCCTTTTTTCGCAGGTTGGAAGAGACTCCCATAGCCACAAACGGGACTTTTCCCTCCGCGACCTTATACTCAGGGGACACCCCTACCTGCACCTCCCCCTCAAGGCTCTCGCTCCGATCTACAGGACCCCACCTCCTTTTGCACACTGTACAGGAGGGCCACATAAACATTGCTCTAGAGCCGGAGGGGGCCTGGGAGGTCTTCTGGGTCAAGCCCCTCATTTTACTGGTGGAGAAAGAGAGTTGGGGATGGAAGGGGTGGATTTGCATTCAGGCCCTTTGCTGCCCCCTTGAGGAGGCATAAGAGAGCGCAGCCTCCGACTTTATCCTGCCCCTGCCCTGCCTCGCTTAGTTTGTGACCCTGGCCTTTTCCTTCCAGGGGCCCAGATGTTGGCTTGGCTGTCGAAAGAGCACTGGACTGGGAATCAGGAGGCCTAGGTGTTATTCTCAGCCTTGCCCCTGTATAGTCCTGTTCCAGTCACTTAATCTCTTGAAAAATCAGTTTCCTTGCCTGTAAAATGAGGCCATGGTCTTGATAATTCTGTCCCCAAAACTTCGAATGAAAATCTGTCTGTCCCAGTCCCTATATGGTGCCCCAACACAGAAGAAAGCATGATGTAGTGGGAAGCAGAGTCACCTGATCGGGAAGGAGATAACTTAGAACCTAGGTTCCATCCTCTGTTCTGCTACTCAATGCTTAGGTTACCTTGGGCACTTAAGTCACTTCTCTTCAGTGACCCTCAATTTCCTTCTCTAAAGTGAAGTTGTTGGGGTGGCCAGGTAGCACAGCGAGTAAGAGCACCGGCTCCAGTGTGGGGATGACCTGGAGATGGAATCCTGGGCTCAGACACTTGGCCATGTAACCTTGAGCAAGTTACTTAACCCCAATTTCTTAGGGGCAGCCAAGTGGCTCAGAGAGTAAGAGCACAGGCCCCAGAGTTGGGATGACCTGGATGGAATCTGGGCTCAGATACTCAGCACCACACCCAGAAATAACTGGCCGTGTAACCTTGAGCAAGTTACTTAACCCCTATTGCTTAAAAGAATAAAAACAAAGTAAGGTTGCACAAGAGATTCTCTAATCCTCTTCTAGCCCTAAATCCTTTCCCCAAACTCCACATGGGAATGCCCCCTCGTGTCAGATCTTTATATGGGGACCACTTTGCTCTCTTCCCAGCTCTTGTCTCTGCCATTCCTCCAGGGGTTAGCTCTTCCCTGTTCCCATTCTGATATGAAATAATTTTCTCCATTTCTATCCCTGTCCCTTTTTCAAAAAAATCCCAACCATATAATATGGTCACCCTACCAGCATTCATCAGAATAGGATTATTACTGCCTATTTAACTCCTATGTAGGTCATCCTCTTCCGTTACTAAATCTGACCACCCTACCAACTCTTGCACCTCACCCTTTCTCTCTCAACTCTAACAAAAAGTATATTTTAAGCCTATGGCATCCAAACTTTAAAAATTGCTCATGCCTATTATTAAAAAAATTTTTTAAATTAGGATGCACTTCCTTCATATGTATATTATTTACATATTTATAAAATATGTAAATTTAAACTATTTGCTATGCTAATCGTTATGTACATTTTAAATTTTACACAAAGGTAGAAATTTTAAAACCAAGAGATAAAAAAATAAGTAATATTTTATCTTAGAGTCAATAGGGAACTACAAAAATTTACTGACCATTACTCTAGAAAAATTATTTTGGGAGCTATGTGGAAGGTGGATTAGAGAAGGGAGAGACTTGAGGCAAAGAGACCAAGCAAGAGGCTATTTCAGTAGAAATGATAAAGGTTGAATTTGGTGAGATATTATAAAAATAGAAACAGCAAGATTTAGCAACTGATGACTGACTATGTGGTATAAGGGAGAATGAGGATTGAAAGACAATGCCAGGGCGCCTAGGTGGCACAGTGAGTAAAGCCCTGCCCCGGAGTCAGGAGGACCCAAGTTCGGTTCTGGCCTCACACACTTAACACCCACACAAAAAAACTAGCAGTGTAACCTTGGGCCAGTTACTTAAACCCATTTGCCCTCCAAAAGGCAAAAAAAAAAAAAAAGAAAGACAATGCCAAGGTTGCAGATCTTGCTTATCGTAAGGATGATGGTGTCCTCCACAGAAATAGGGACGTTCAGAAGAGGAATTTTGGGGGAAAGATAATAACATTTTGTACATGTTTGAGATCATCAGGTTTTAAAATATCAAATAGGTAGTTGATGGTATAGGCTGGAGGTCAGGACAGAGATTAGGACTAGATATGTAGTGGGTAGACATCTTCATTAAAATAAGAAACCCATGGGAACTGATGGAGTTACCAAAGGAGAGAGTATGCAGAGATGAGAAAAGAGGGCCCTTGGGGTACACCTACAGTCAGGGGATACATGATCCAGCAATACAGAATAAAGAGGAATGAACAGATAGGAGGATAGCCAAGAGAGAAAAGTATCCCTGCAATCCAGAGAGGAGAGAGTTACCTAGAAAGAAAGAGTGGTCAGTGCTATCAAATGCTTCAGAGAGGGCAAGAAGGATAAGAATTGAGCAAAGACCATCACATTTGGCAATTAAGAGATTATTGGGAGACATTGAAGAGACTGGAGTATGGAGTCAGGAATGAAGAGGTGGATAACCTGATAGCCTGGAAGGATAGAAAATAGGAGTTTGTAAATAGGAGAGTTTGTGGGGGAAAATAATGTAATTGCAAATCATTGATGCCTACCTATCCTGTGCTGCTTTCTTTCTGACTAATAAGTGAGACTAGGGAGTGGGGTGGCTTACTGACTAGTCACTGTCCCTGAACTACAGAGCCTACTGTCCCTGGGTCAGCTTACAACCTCCCTGAGTGACCCACAACCCAGGCAGTCACTTAGGAGATTGATGGTAGGAGATGGCCCACTAGGGCAATGTTGAAAGAGGCTGGATGGTTGTATTGGAGAGAAGTCCAAGGTTGGCTATGGTGGGATCTCTGACTGGTTGATCACACACCTTTTAGGGTCAGTCCCCTTTAGAACCATTCCACAGCCCTCATTTTGGAAACACTGGTCTAGAGTAGACTGTTTGTTTGACTCTGAACTAGGTGATCTGAAATCTCTCAACTTCATATTAATTCAATAATTAGCCTTTTTGGCAGCCCTCTGAATATAGAAGGGACATGTTGGATTGAAATAAAACACCTGTATGTTTCTTTTTAAAGTTTCCTGAATTTAATGACCTCTACTGCAAGTATTGTTTCGTTTATGGCCAAGACTGGGTACCAACAGCTGTAAGTTGAATTGTAAAACTTTTTTCAGTTCTTTTGTTTTTTTCTCACTTTCCCCTCCTCACATTCTTCCCCATTCCCTCTCCTGCTCTTCCTCCCCCCCCCAAAAAAAAAAAAAGATAAAACATCTAGGTTCAATGCCCTAACATGACATGATAAATATGGACCATTTATTAGAGGAGCAGCTAGATAGTACAGTGGATAGAGGACCAGACCTGAAGTCAGGAAGACTCAAATCTGGCTTCACACATTTAGTAGCTGTGTGACCTTGGACAAGTCACTTAACCCTCTTTGTCTCAGTTCTTCATCTGTAAAATGAGCTGGAGAAGGAAATCTTTGCCAAGAAAACCCCAAATGGGGTCACATAGAGTCCAGCATAACTGAAATGACCAAATAGCAACAGATATTTATTAGACACCCTTATGCTCAGGGTTCTGTTCACGAATGACCAGAAATGGTTAACTTCTCACCCACAGATCTGACCCACCTAGCTTAATTTCATCATTTATCTTATAATTACAAAAATGCAATGTAGTTTAAAATTTTCTTTTTATAATGAGAAAGAAAAAAAACAGTTCAGTAAAACTAACTGACACATTGGAAAGGTCTGACATATGCAGTATGCCCTTCCATAGTAAAATGAGGTTAAGTACCATCTCATATAATTTTGGGGCCAAATTTGGTCATTTTGAGTTCACAGCATTCTGTTTTAATTTTTTTTTTGTTGATTTTCTTTCCATTTACATGCCGGTAGTTGTTGTATATATTACTTTCTTGGTTTTGTTTACATCAGTTCATTTGGATATTCCTGTGCTTCTGTATATTCATTACATCCATTCTTGTTTATAGCACAGAGATTATTTTACATTCCTGGACCCCAACTTATTTAGCCATTCCCTCATACTGCAAAAACTTCTGTTATATATATTTTACATATTGGGCCTTTGATTTTATCATTGACCTTCTTAGAATATATGCCTACCAAGAGGATCTCTGGGCCAAAGGGCATGGATATTTTGGTTACTTCCTTACCATAATTCCAAATCGGTTTCCAAAATGGTTGGAAATTCACAGTTCAGCCTCCAGTACACTGATGTACATGTCTTTTCAACCCCTCCAACATCAATTATTCTCATATTTTGTCAACTTTTCCAGTTTCCTGTATGTGAGATAGAATTTCAAAGTTTTGACATTATATTTCTCTTATTATTAGTGATTGTTACACTATCTTTAATATTCAGATAGTATCTCCATTTTGAGCTTATTATGTTAAATAGTATGAGATGTTGGTCTAAAACTAAAATTTCCAAGCAATTTTATTTTCCCAATAATATTTATCAGATAAGGAGTTCTTCCCCCAGTAATTTATGTTTTGGAGGTTTCCTGAACTCAGAGTTATCAAGTTCAGTTATTTCTCATATTTTTTTGTCTAGTCTGTACCTCTAATCCACTGACTACTGTTTGGATCTGGTCATTTAGCCATATTTTATTATCACCCACCTCATTTTTAAAAATCTTTTCCTCAAGAGTAGAATGTGTGGCTTTGTTAAAATCTAGGTAGACTTATATCTCTAATCTCCCAGTTTAGATCAAAAAAGGTCATAACATTAGTTTTGAATAACAATTTTTTAAATTAGTACCAGAGTTTTATGGTTATTGTTTTATAAGATAACTTGATGTCTAAAAGTGCTATCCCTCCCACTTTTATTCCTAGTTATTGTCATTGTTACCCATGATATTCTAGATCCTTGTTCCTCCAAATGAATGTTGTTTTTATTTTGACCATTTCTGTAAAATATCCCCTTGGGTAGTATGACTGGTATAGCACTAAGTTTGTAAATTGCTTTTTTTTTCCTAGGGCTTAGAAGAGGGAATATCTCAAATTACTTCTAAAAGCCAAGATATACATCGAACGTTGGTGTGGAACTTCCCTATTGATATCACCTTTAAAAGTACCAATCCTTATGGCTGTAAGTAAATATTGGAATTGAAGCAAGATATTAAAACTGGCTTTGGAATGTAATGTTTTAGAACTTTAGGCTAATGCCCTCAAGTGAAGTCTGGAATGACTTAGGCCTGAATTGGACAGGATTTTGCCATGTCTCAAGTTCTCCTATTTTTAAAATTGAGTATATAAGACACAGGAGCTCAGAACTCTGACTCTGGAAGCAAGAATAGGAGTTTGAATATCGAATTGAAATTTTTAATATTGAATAAGAGTTTTTCACCTTAAAATACCATCATTCTATTAGTTAAAAAAAAAAAGTAGGGGATATTGGGTTGGGGACATATTTGAAGATTTCTCAACTTTGCCTTGAGGTCTAGTGTTCTTAGATATGTTGGATAAATTGATATTAGATCTTGTTTGTTTGTTTTTTTAAATAACAAAAGCAATATACTCTAATGGAAGTAAAACTGGATTAAGAGTCCAGTGGCCTCTTTTAGTTCTGTCTCTGCTATACCTGTCTGTGACTTGGGCAAACTACCAGAATTCTATGCTTTCAAATTCCCTCACCTGTAAAAATGGGACTAATAATAATTCATGCCTTACCTCTGCCATCTTGTGAGATTCAAATGGGATAATGTACGTGGAAGCATTTTGTAAACTATAAAATGCTGTACAAATTATGATGGCGATTATAATCTAGTTCCCTTTTATAAGGTGCCTTTCCTCATTGTGCTGTTAATTAGCTTGCTAGTTTTTAACATTTCTCATGAAATGTTTTGGAAATGTTTTGTTATACTCTATAATTTAAGGTTTTTTTTAAATTAAACAATAGAATTTGTGACCTTAGAGTTCTTTTAGGGGTTGTACGTGCATAAAACCTTTTAATTTTCCTCAGGAAAATATTTCTTTAAAACAATGGGAGTATCTTAGAACTTGCTTAGCAAAAAGTAGTTTAAAATAGTAGTATTGTTTATAATAGGTTAACGTTTTACTTAACTTTTAATATATTTGTTTATAATAGAGGTGGGGAGCCTTTAATCTTTGACTTTAATTCATCCTTGTCCTGCTGGGCAAGTAGCAAAAAGTAGTATGTGTTCATAGTTGGGAAAAAAATATAGTTTTCAAAATTTGTAGTGGCAGTGTGTGGGGTCTAGAGACCCTAACCTCAAATAATTGATCACTCGGAGACCTCTCAAAGTGAAGGTAGGAAGTTTTATTAGAATTTCGTGAGAAGCGGGTGGTCCAGTCACTGGAAGATATCCAGGGAGAGGAGGCCAAGGTACAGAAGCAGAAACTGGATTAAATAGACAAGGATTACCCACCTTCCCCCCCCCCCCCAAACATTACTACTTATGCAAAGCTTTTATTTGTAATTGGCTCTTGTGGTTACCTTTCCTAATATGGTACATGGGGTGATAGTGGGCTGACTAGAGGTAAAGTAAAGATGTAGCAACTATACAGTGGGGGGGGGGGGGGTCTTAAGTTTTATTTCTCCTAAGTCCCGTGATTTCTGGGAAAACGAAACTCAGGCCCAAGGCTCCTAATAATCTAGTGAACAGTCTGAGAAACCACACACCAAATCTCATACAGTCCCCCCTTTCTTTATCCTACTGTGGTTTCTCACTAAAAATTTAACATTCTCTCACACTCTTTTTCTTCAAACATCTTGAGCATGGCCTCACATTGGCTTTCTAAGTCTTTGGTTGGTCCCACTTCATCTTGAGTAATTGCGAGTACAGGCACCCATCCTTCTTTTCTCAAGACCATCAATCTTACTCCTTCCAGAGGTTTTGTGTCTAATCTTATCATCTTAGCGATATGGGGAAACAATACTGAACTTAGTTACAAAATACAAGGAAGTAATAAGAATGTATAGATGATATTCAGAACGGGGAAACTTCACTGCAAGTCATTCCACACAGTAGTGTTCTCCAAGCCCACAAGATGGGGATGTTGCATGAAAATCCTGTGTTGGGGTGTTTATGTGTGTGTCTGTCCATGTCTCACTGTTTTTCTGTCTCCTTTGTGTCTTTCTCAATATTATTTCATACCACATTTCCCTTTGTTCCTATGCATATGGTGCTATGCCTCTTTTCTTTGTGCATATCTCTATTTCCTCTATATGTACCTAAATATCTTTCCAGGTCTCTCTGTATTTCCTTCTGTGTCTGAGGAATTGTCTGTATAAATTTCTGCCTCTTCTGTTTACTACTTGTGTGGCCTTGGGCAAGTCACTTCCCTGGGCCTCAGTTTTCTCATCTGTAAATGAGGGGATTGGACTAGATAGCTTCTGAGATCCTTTCATCTTTCTGTCTGTGATCCCAAGAGTGATGTGATCATTGTCATCTTCTAAAGTTCAGATTTGGATCATTAAATATTGAGGAACAGGGATACAAGGAAAAGGCCTCAACTAAAACCAGATGTTAGTTGCTGGGGCATGATATTCATAAAGGGTGGGTCACAGCATTCTCACCAGTGGCTAGGACTTAACACAAGGCACGGTTAACCTAGCAAGGGACTAGGACCAGGATCCAAAGTTAGAAACTTTCCCAGCTAGCAGGGAGAGCTCTGTGGGGGCAGGGGAGATGTCACTGCAAAAAGAATATGCAGAGAGAATAATTTGCTTTGAACAAGAAGCTCTGAAATCTGTTCTCTGAAGCTCTGTACTGCTGTCAGCCATTCCTACCCGTTCCCCACCACCAAGCAGTAGTTTCTGGCCTTAAAGGGATATGGCTGCTATAAAAAATCAGGACTCCTTAAAAGGAAATAGGCCTCTTTTTTTACTAGATTGGGTATTTAGCTGACTCTGGAAGGGTCAGCATCTGAGCTGGTTCATTGGAAGTAATCACTCTTCTCTGTGACCTACTAGCTCTCGAGGCTAGAAACAGAGGTATTGTACCCCACAGTCTTATGATGTAGAGAACACTAAGCCATCAGCAGATAGATTAATGAAGGCCATAGGAGATAATACCTGAGAACTTTTTAAGCCCAAAGTTTGAATGTGGCTGCTAGAGGCTTTGGGCAGAATGAGGAACCATTTTAGGTAAGAATATTTAAAAGCTTTTCCTAGAGTTGCAAGCCAAGATTTGGGTTAAGATGTGTTTGATAACAAGCAGAGTTTAGAGAAAAGATACTGATATTTCTTTAAGTATTACTTTAAGTGGTATTTTCTCTGAAATTTTCATGAAAATGTCAGTAAAATATTGATGCCATTATTTGATTTAAGTGTGGAAGTATAGGGCTTCCATGTGTCAGTTATCAGTAAATGAGAAAGAGCCCGGTGACATAAATTAGGAGTCTGTAAGTCAAGGCACTGGTACATATAGCTGAATATATTAACATATTTCTAGGATGTGAGCTTCTTATGGGCAAGAACCATTTCAGGTATGGCAGGTACTATTTTACACAGAAGGAATTAACCATCAATTAAGGAGCTTGCCTTGTGAATTCAATCTCATTTCAAAAACAGTTATCCTGGGGTTTCTCTCTCTCCTTTATCTTGTATATATCATTACATATATAGATATAGCTATAGATATGTATATGTGTGGTATGCATGTATGTATGTACATATATACATAATAAACTTTTAACTATAAAATAATTACTTATTAGAAGTTTATACTTCCTGCTTGATTTTAAAGACAGAACAATGTTTTATATTTTTCTCCTTTTATCCCCAAATCAAACCAAAAAAAAATTAAATTTCATATGACTTTTATGGCCCTTGATTGGTGGATTTTTTTCCCTATGCTTCAGTGACTTTAAATAGAAAAAAGCTTCTTTGTTCCTAGTTTATAGCCTTTGTTAAATCCATTGTCTGCTGATGTACTTGACGTTAATTGATTGATAGTTGTTGAAAATAGTTACCAAGCACTATTGGTTCTTATAAAGGTCCTGTAATATTTAGGCTATCTTCCTTAACTGCATTTTCTTCTAGGCCAATTTCATTTATGGGCTTAAACACATACCTCTTTTTACCTGGTGTGGCTAACCATTGTATTTTTTTTCAAGGGCCACAAATAGTGATAAGTGTGTATGGACCTGACGTTTTTGGAAATGATGTGGTTCGAGGTTATGGAGCTGTACACGTGCCTTTCATTCCCGGCCGGTAGGTTTCTTCTTGGTACATTTATTCACTTTGCATGTCAGTCATTTTTTTTCTGGAAGAAACTTCCTTTCTCTTCTTTCAGTGGTATATCTCTTAAAATCTGTGCCAGCCCAATTTCACACATTCTGAGTTTTTCAGAGTATCATATTGGCATCAAGAATAGTATCAAGAGGGGCGGCTAGGCGGGGTCAAGATGGCGGAGTAGAAACACGACCTCCCTGCGGCTCCGGCTTCCACCTTCCCCGATCCATGTAAAAGGGGACTCCAAACAAACTTTGGAGCTGCAGAACCCACAAAATGACACAGAGAAGCTAACCTCCCGCTGAGGACAGCCCGGCAGGCCAGTGCAGTGCTCTGGGAGCTGAGCCCAGCCCCAGGGCGGGCCTGACCAGCCGCCGGCAGAGGGATCAGCAGCAACTGTGGCCGTTTCCAGATTTATTAACACATAGATGCAAAGGACAAAGTGAGAGGTCAGTGCAGTCTGGACTTTGGGACCCAGTAAGTGGGAATGCGTGGCTTTTGCCCCCGGGGCAAGAAGCCGCTGAGACTCAGGCACAGCCAGCCAGTGCCTCATGGCAGCTTCAGCTCCTGGCCTGCAGAGTGTAGGGGGACCAAGAACCAGTCTGAGGGGTAATCACTCTTGCTTTAACCTGCTTGGATCTGGATTGCAGTCTAGGGTAGAGGTCCTGGGGTGTGTGTCCAGCTTGCCAGAGTGTGTGGAGATCTCAGAGAGGGCACCCATCTAATACCTCTGGCAGCTGAGGAAACCCCAGCGTTTGGAACGAAAGCTCCCCTGTCTGGTGGCAGAGTCCTACTGTGGCAAAAAGCCCAGGGGTCAAGTGACTGAGGGGCAACATGACCAGGCAAAGGAAACAAAGCAGACCGAAGATTCCAACATTAGACTCCCATTTTGGGGACAAAAGGGAGCAAAGCATGGAACAGGAGGAAGACAGTGAAGTCAGAACTCCTCCACCAAAAGCTTCAAAGGAAAATATGAGCTGGTTACAGGCCATAGAGGACCTTAAGAAGCAGATAAGAGAAGTGCAGGAAAAACTGGGAAGAGAAATGAGAACAGTGCAAGAAAATTACGAAATGAGAGTCAACAGCCTAACTGAGGAAAATAAAACCTTAAAAAATAGACTAACTCAAATGGCAAAAGAGGCTCAAAAAGGCAATGAGGAGAAGAGTACCTTAAAAAGCTGAATTTGCCATATGGAAAAAGAATCTCAAAAGCTCAATGAGGAGAATCATTGCTTCAGAATTAGATTAGAGCAAATGGAAGCTAGATGAGAAATCAAGATGCTGTTAAACAGATCCAAACAAATGAAAGAATAGAAGGCAATGTGAAATATCTCATGGGAAAAACCACTGACCTGGAAAATAGATCCAGGAGAGAGAATTTAAAAATTATTGAACTACCTGAAAGCCATGATCAAAGTAAGAACCTAGAAATCATCTTCCAAGAAGTTCTCAAAGAAAACTGCCCTGATGTTTTAGAACCAGAGGGCAAAATAGAGGTTGAAAGAATCCACTGATCACCTCCTGAAAAAGATCCCCCAAAGAAAACTCCTAGGAATATTATAGCCAGGTTCTGGAATTCCCAGATGAAGGAGAGAATATTACAAGCAGCCAGGAAGAAACAATTTGAATATTGTGGAAACACAATCAGGATAACCCAGGATCTGGCAGCTTCCACACTGAGGGATCGAAGGGCTTGGAATATGATATTCCGGAGGTCAAAGGAGCTGGGATTAAAACCAAGCGCCGCCTACCCAGCAAAACTGAGTATCATGTTTCAGGGGAAAATATGGTCATTCAGTAGAATAGAGGACTTCTAAGCATTCTTGCTGAAAAAACCAGAGTTGAATAGAAAATTTGACATTCAGATACAAGAAGCAAGAGAAGCATGAGAAGGTAAACAGGGAAAAGAAATCATAAGGAACTTATCAAAGTTGAACTATTAACATTCCTACATGGAAAAACAATAATTGTAACTGATGAAACTTTTCTCAGTAGTTGAAGGGAATAGAAATATATATGTGTGTGTGTGTGTGTGTGTGTGGGTATATGGGCATGTGAATACATATGTGAATGTATATATATATATGTTTACAGGTATATATAGAGAGCACAGGACCAATTTATCAGGAAGGGATGATACTTAAAAGGTGAAATTAAGAGGTGAGAGAGGAATATAATGAGAGGAGATGGGGAGAGACAGTGTAATGGACAGTGAGATCAAACAGGACAGCTAGGCCAATTATATTTGATAGGAGTGTTTATTAACCGGCTGGGGCTGCCTCTCAGACCGAAAGACATCCTCGAGCTTTCTGTTAGACATAATTTTATAGACAATGTGATTGATAGTAACAGAGTATCAGCATTCAAGTTTTACTTGATATAATTTACTTGAATAATACTCAGTATTATTCTATTAAGACAAATCAAGACAAATTATTCCCAATATTATTTCTGTCCAAGCAAGACATTCTCAGTATTATTCTATTAAGACAAATTATTAATATTATTTCAACTGAAGTGAAGCAAAGCCATAGTCCCTTAACAAAGCTTTGAATACAAACATAAACAGACCTGAATCCATGGGAACCTGTGGCATGTTTTAGCAACACAGGTGAAAGATTTCTTTACTATTGGAGCCTATTAGGTGGTTTCCAAGGGACCCAATAGGGGTCTCTTCTAGCAAGTTTAAGAGGGCTCTAGTGTATAATTTCTGGTGGGCACTTCAACAGAATGGGGTAAACTATCTCATATAGAAGAGGCAAGGGAAAATGGTTACAATGGAGAGGAAGAATAGGAAGGCAAAAGGGAATGGGTCAACCTTATTCCCATTGAATTTCGCTTGGGGAGAGAATGAAATACACACTAAATAGGGCATCTCACCCTCCAGGAGAGTAGGAGGGAAGGGGATGAGGGTGATGATAATGGAAGGGAGGGCAGGCTGGGGGGGGGAGGGAAGTTGGAAGCACCCACTTTTGAAAAGGGACAGGATCAAAGTAGAGAATAGAACAAGTGGGAGGTGGGATAGGAGGGAGGGAAATATAGTCAGTCTTTTACAATATATCTACTATGTTATTGTTTTGCATTAGCCACACATGTACATCCTATACTGAACTGCTTATCTTCCCAGTAAGGGTGGGTGACAAGGGAGGAAGGGAATGAATCTGCAATTCAAAGTTTTAAAATCAAATATTCAAATATATATAAACTATTATTAATACTATTTTACATGTAATTGGGAAATAAGATATACAGGCACTGGGGCATAGAGATCCACTGGAAAAGTTGAAAGGGGTATGGGAGGAAATATGGGAGAGAGCAGATTGGAGGAGGGGATATCTTATGGGACTGCTATTTTGAGGCGGTGGGTAGGGGAAAAACAGGGAGAAAATTTGTGACTCAAAATCTGGCGGAAATGAATGATATAAATCAGAAGTTAAAGCATTTGAAAAAAAAAAGAAATGTGGAAACAGAAAAAAAAAGGAGGGGTGTCTAGGTGGTGCAGTGAGTAGAGCACAGGCCCTGGAGTCAGGAGGACCTGAGTTCAAATTCAGCCTCAGACACTTAACAAAAACTAGCTGTGTGACCTTGGGCAAGGTGCTTAACCCCAATTGCCCTCCAAAAAGCAAAAAAAAAAAAAAATAGTATCAAGAATCTTACTACCCTCTCAATTTGATGGTTGCCACCATTTTAACTAGATGCTGCAAGCTATGACCCTATGCAGGATAGTTCTGATCGACATAGCTGTCTTTAGGTTAAACAATGAACTTAGCAAATTTTGTCTTTGGGGCCCTTGTACTTCCTCCGGCAGTGCCTCCCTGTGGTCTTTAATAACAAACAGACAAACTGGAACTAGCCTTTTCCCTCAGTCATACCTCTAGCTCTTGTCACCCAGTATCCATCTCTCTTCCCTTAGGTACATATTCAACACCTCCCAGGGTATTAACTGACTTTATGAAACAGCCAGATAGTTGAGAGACAGCTTGTATAAAACTGTTTAGAGTGTTTGAGTAAAGTAAGATCTGAGTATGGAAATTCCAAGGGAGTTGGCAGAAATACAGGGGAAAGAAGCAGGCAGTTGCTGAGTCAAAGATAGGCACTTAAAGGTTATATGAGGGTCTTTTAGGCTAGACAAGCTTACACAGTTGACTAACCCCTTCCTATGCACAGAAAAGTAGAAAAATTTATGATCACCACAGAAAAGTTTAGCAACTTGTGATTACAGAGGCAAGGGAGAGTATATACACCCTCCAGGATATATACTGTCTTTTCAAACTAATGGAGGACAGTTTTCAAAATAGAAAGTCCTTAATTTTAATCTAGCTTCTACTTGATGCAATAGGAACAATGGATGTTAGTGATTGAAATCCCTAGATTTCTTTTGGGATAAAGTCAGAATTTATATAGAAGGCTGGTTAAAAAAAAAAATGACTGGACCCGTGATTTCATTGATTGGGAACTTCCTTTACTAACTCAGATTGGTACCTTCTCCGAAATTTATACCCTTAGAGAGTTGCCTGGTGCACTAAGAAATTAAATGATTTGCCCAGGTTCACATAGCCTCTGTGACTATCTTCTGTGCCAGGCTACCTCTGTGGATGGAAATAAGTACTCAATAATGCAAGCCTTTTATGATAGGCTCCCGTTAGAGTTGAAACATATCTCATGGTTTTTGGTATCTTATGATTGACAAATCTCTGTTCCAGTGATAAAAGAGAGTAGAGGGAGGGGGGCCAAGGTTGTTGTAATTAGAATATAACAGCCTAAAGGCTTTCAGTACTACCTTCTACTTATCGGTCCCATCTCTGGACTTATGCAGACCAGGTTCTGTTTCCACTTGTAAAGGGAGGAGTCAGGCTTTTTTCCCCCTTGTCATCTCTGGCTTATTATACCCCGCCTCTTGAGTAGAACTCTTAAGGACAATATCTTAAACAAAGTTTATGTTTGGGACATGTCCAAGGTCTCTCCAAAAGGGGTTAACAGAAACCCTTCTGTAGATTTGGTATAGGACAACTATTTACTTCCTCCACTACGAAAGAAAGTATTGAAATACAAAAGACTTATAAGAGCACAGCGCGTTGATAAATACTTCCTATAGTTCCAGTTATACTCTCTGGGAAATTGATACTCCCTAGAGATTATTCATCTCATAAGGCTCTATCCCCATCTAAGCTAGGCTGATATTTCTCTAAAAAGTAGTGAAATAATTTCAGGACTGAATTGGCTCAGGGAACTAAAGGTTTAAGCAATTGACACACCTTCCAGGTAGACCAAATACAAAAAAGCTCCTCCCTCTGGCTTCTGACTGGACAGGTACCTCCTTCCTCCATACAAAGTGAGGAAAAGCCAGCAAACAAGGGAAGTTATGTAGTACAGTGGAAATAGTGCCAGATCTGGAGTCAGGAAGACTCATCTTCCCAAGTTGAAATCCAGCCTCAAATACTTCCTAATTGTATGACTGGGCAAGTCACTTAACCCTGTTTGCCTCAGTTTCTTCATCTATAAAATGACATGGAGAAGGAAATGTCAAACCACTCCAGTGTCTTTGCCAAGAGAACCCTAAAAGGGTCACAGAGAGTCTGACATGACTGAATGACAGCAAAAACTAAGAAAAAAGGAAATGGAAAAAAATGACTTCCCTCTCAGAAGTAAAGTCTAGTCCCAAATGAACTCCTGGGGCATTTTGTAGCTCTCCGCACAAGGATTCATGATGGGAAATCTTCCCTCCCCCCAATCTTCTGGTGAGAAACTAAACTGCCACCTCGTGAAAATCCTCCTATGAATCCCTACAGCACATAGTGCAACCTAGAAGAAAGTCCAGATAAAATTTCTCTGGGGTTCCTGCAGTATACCTCACATTTCTCTAGGGGGTTCATTACTCTGTACAAAGCCCTTCAAATGGAGATCTGAACTTAACTGATGAGAGGATGAACAGGCTTAGTTCAAAAGAAGGCAGACTCAGATGAGCACCAGGTGGGGCTCCCCAAAAGGGGAGCTAGTTAGAATTATACCCTGGCTTACTCTAAGACAAGGTCCTTGAGTGAGTTATTTAAACGATGCAGAACCAAGGTAAAAATGTCTGTTTAACAGTCCCACAAAGGGTTTCATCTTTTAATGTTTTAAATATTTACCTGTTTAGAGATTATAATTGGAGTTATTGATTATTATTTCATGTTTTAAGTATTTGTCAGTATATGTTTAAAGTCCTTTGTGTTGTGGACATTTCTTTTACAGTAAAGAAAGTAAATAGGTGTCTTATTCCTGACCTGCTTTGCATTCTGAGTGTTTTTGCAGATGGGACCATGCTAATTCTTTTTGGGAAGATGAGCCATTTGTAAACTGTTTAAATTATTTATATGTATGTATACACATATATATTAAAAATAATATAAATATATAATATATTAAAATATATATGTAGTCAGAATTCTGCTCTGGTAAGGGAGTACATTGAGCTAAATGAGATAGGTTTTTTTTTTTACTCTAAATTTGCTTACTCTAAATTTTTTAAGCCTGTCCCCTCTGAGTTCAGAAAGGAAGGAGCCTCTTAGTGGGAAATGACACCTTAGCCTCTTGGCCATAGGTTGTTACAAGAAATAAGAATACTTGCAGTTTTAATGTTTTGATTCTTTCAGTAAGTTGGAGTTTGTACTTTCCAATTTTATTTCTTGAGCTGCTTTTCTTTTAGGTTAGAGCAACTTAACCGTTTAAATCTTAGGCAGAGTCAGAACTAATGATTTTTGTGCCCTAGGCAAACAGCAGGAAGTGGCTCTTTAATTCATTTTAGGAATAATGGTAGCAGAAAACACAGTACCTGTGAAGCTGCTACTGGGGCAACAGTGTGGCCAGATAGGAGGTCTAGGGTAGAGCTCATCTTGGGAAAAAGGTGTTATCTGGTAGCTTTATTTTGTTGAAGGCCTGAAAGTGGTGACCTAGACCCTCATTTAGAGGGAAGGGAATTTAAGAGTTCAAGGAGGATAGCATTTGGCCTGTATCCCTTCCACTCTTGTCAGAGTGCTTTAACTAGCACTATTTCACTTGTGAATGTGATCCTTTGCATAATAGTTTCCAACATGAAAGTCTAGTTCTGTAATATATAAAGCCAGTTAAGTTGATATAATGCCTTGGTGAACTTCTGGTTTTCTGTTTATGCAGAGTTTGCTGTATGGATATTTGTCAATTATAATCACTTTGTGTTGCTCCTAATGTGAAATTGTGATGTAGGAAGGAAGACCTCTACGGGGAGTAGAAAAAGCCCTGGATTTGGAGAAAGAATACTTGAATTTGAATCCCAGTTCTGCTACTCACTGGTTAAGTTGTAATTTTTCTGGGCCTCAGTTTCCTCACCTTTAAAATAAGGGGATTGGACTAGAAAACCTATAGGTTCCCTTTTAATTCTAAAATCCTATGAGCCTAGATTTTTGTAGCTGAAATTCTATGTCTCTTTTCCTGGCTGTTCTTCCTTTGTTAAAAACCTGGCCACTGACAATATTAATGTTATTCCTTTCAGGTGTATTTGCATTTTAAAATTCTCTAGGGCTAAAGGTGAAATTCCAGGCCTGAGTAGGGCCAGGGTTATTTGAGTGTAAAAAGTAAAATAGGATATTCTGGCCCCTCTAGTTATCTACTCTGGTCATATAACACACTTGTATATTTCTCTGATTAATTATGTTTTCATGTTGTATTTGTTATTCAGTTACATTAACAATACTCAGCATATTTACTAAATTTGTGTTCAAATATATGTTTCAGACACAAAAGGACCATCCCTATGTTTGTACCAGAATCGACATCTAAGCTGCAAAAATTGACAAGGTAATTGGAACATACTTCACAAAAACAGGATTTCTTAACCTGGAGTCCATACGCTTAAAAAAAATATTTTGGCAACTATATTTTAATATAATTTATTTCCTTTATATTAGGTAAGATTTTTATGCATTTAAAAACATTCTGCAAAGGGATCTTAAGGTTTCAACAGAGTGTCAAAGGGATCCATGACATAAAAAGTCAAGAAACTTTGTTTTAGAAGATAGGATTGGCAAACTTGGCCCAGAATAAATAAGAAAGTTTACCTCTTTTCCTTCTATGAAGAGGTGGGGGACTATGGGTATGGAACACTATATATACTGTCAGACTCAGTTAATATATTGGTTCATTTTGCTGAATTTTTTTTCTTTGTTTCTTTGTTGTAATAAATGACTCATAATTCACTTGGTAAGGAGGGAGGGAAGGATATGTTTGGAAATGAAGAGATATAAAAACAAAATATATCATTAAAATTTTAAGGGGTCTTAAAGAGAGGCCATATGATGCAATAGATACATGAAGACATGACTTTGTACCCTTCCTTTGACACGTACTGACTGTAACCCTGGGCATGTTATTTAACCTCTAGACAACTTTCAAAGATTATGAATTGCAAACAAGGTGTCTACCTGAACTGGTAGAGGAAGATTCTCAAAGGGAGCTTCCTCTACAAATGAAATTACAGCTCCAGGCCCTATCTTTATTCTAAAAAAAAGAATTAAGGTCAGAAATTAAACCAAACTCTTGATGTCATTGACAATATTTCTTTTTTACTTCAGTTCTGCCTGTCAGCATTTTAAAGCCCTCAGCAATTGATTTCTATCAAAAGGTCATTGTATCAAAAAGAAATTAATGCCACTAAAATAATAATAAATTATATTTGAAATTACTAGTATCATCCTTCAAGCCCTAGAACTTCATATGCAGATTGCATCTGTAGAGTTAGGACTCTCTATCTGCTCTACCAGCACATACCTATAAACTCTGATCCAACCATACATAACAGACAATATGAACAAAAGGCAGGATGTCTTTGCCTGAAAATCAAAACTCAAACTGATGTCTTCCTCCTCAAGCCTCTTCACGGCATCCATTCCTCCACCATCTCAAGTCCTGATTTCATATTGTACTGAAAAATTCACCTAGAATGCCCTCTTTTCCCTTCCACCTTATCTATCTCACAACCCTTGAATGTCTTCCCTGACATTTCTTCCAGTCTCAGATAAAGAGGGGATTCTTCTCTCTAGGGCCAACTTTGAGCCCATCCCTTCCTGTCTTTCTTTTTTAACAGAATTCCTTCATTATCATCCAGACTCTATCTAATCTTAAATCTCTCTGTATCAGTTCCTTTCCTGCTGCCTCCAAACATACCCAAGTGTCTGTCATCCTTAAAAAGACCTCTCCAGATCACATAATACCTGATAAGTATCATTAAGTATCTCTTCTCCCTTTCTCAGGCAAACACTTTGAAAAAAAAATGCCACTGCTTTTCCTCTCAGACTCTTCTTAACCTTTTGCGGTTTGGTTTACAAGGTTATTTAGTCAACTGAAATCACTCTTACCAAAGTTACAAATAATCTCTTATTGCCAAAGCTAATGGCCTCTCTTCTCTTAAAAAAAATTCTGAACTCAAAAAGCACCAAATATAGGGACCACTAGACAGCGCAGTGAATAGAGCACCAGCCCTGGAGTCAGGAGGACCTGAGTTCAAATTTGATCTCAGACACTTGACACACTTACTACCTATGTAATCTTGGGCAAGTCACTTAACCCCAATTGCCCTGCCTTCCCCCCTCCAAAAAAAATAACAACCACCAAATAATATGGGCATCTCCATATACAAATTATAACAGAAGAGGATTGTACATGCATCTATAGATCTCTATTATGTACAACTTGATTTTCTCAGTGTACAACCTTCATAAGTGTTTTGCTTGTCTGAGATTCTTTTTGGCCTTCCTTCTCATTTCTTGTCTACATTTTTTAAAAAAAGATGCTTCAGTATTCTCTTTTCTTTCTTTTTTGTTATCACTATTTTTCTTTACCCTCCCATTCCCACCCCAATTAGAAAAAAAGGAAAGCAAAGTTCCTGTAATAAATATGCAAAATCAAGCAAAACAAACTTCTACATTTGCCTTGTCAAAAAATGCATATCTTCTGTATGTTACATCCATTGCCTCTCTGTCGATATATTAGTAGCATGTTTCATCATTAGTCCTTCAGACTCATGCAGCCTCATGTACAACACTTTTCTTCTTCAGATAGATGAATAGATAGATCTAGTGTTCTCAAGTTTTTCAGTTATCTTTTATTATAATGTTATTGTGTGAATGTTCTCATTCTGCTCACTTCACTCTGCATCAGTTCATACAAATATTCCCAAGTTTCTCTGAAGCTATCCCTTTTGTTAATTCTTATGGCACAATAATATTTTGTTATGTTTATCATAATTTGTTTAACCGGTAATCCCCAACAGATGATCACCCCCTTAAATTTTCAGGTCTTTGCTATAATAAAAAGAGCTGCTATAAATATTTTTGTATGTATGGGTCCTTTTCCTCTTTCATTTATCTCTTTAGGCTTAATAGTGGTATTGCTGGACCAAAGAATATGCATAGTTTAATGGCTTTGGGGGCTTTGTTCCATATTGCATTCCAGAACAGCTGGACCAATTCACAAGTGCATCAGCAATTCATTAGTGTGTTTATTTTCCCACAGTTAGTGAGTCAACAGGTAATTATTAAACACTAACAATGTGCAAGGCAGGGCAACTGGGTGGCACAGGGGATACAGCACTGACTGGAGTCAGGAGGAGTCCTCTTCATGAGTTCAAATCCACCTCAGACACTTACTAGCTGTATGACCCTGGACAAGTCACTGCACCCTGTTTGCCTCAGTTTCCTCATTTGTAAAATGAGCTGGAGAAGGAAATGGTAAACCACTCCAGTGTCTTTGCCAAGAAAATCCCAAAATGGGGTCATGGAGAGTTGGACGTGATTGAAACAACTCAACAATAGCAACAACATATGTTCCAGGCCCTGTGCTAAATGATGGGGATACAAAGAAAGATACCATGTGCACATTTACATATGTGTGTATACACATAGATGTGTGTATATACACACGTATGCATGTCTGTATATGTGTATGTATGTATATGGAAGATTACGTCTAAAGAAAGATACTAGTTTTTATGAAGGCCTGAAAAAGACTTCTTGTAGAAGATGGGATTTTGGCTGAGGCTTCAGGGAAGTTTGAAGAATAACAAGGAGGCCAGTGTCACTGTATCACTTGGATGGAAATGTGAGAAGACTGGATTTAAAATGCACATATTTTTTTTCAAAGAAAGATCTTTACCAAAGTTTCACTACCTAAGGATAGTCACCATAACTTCTTTACCTATCTCATTCACTGAAATGACACATTTTTCCCCTAGGAAAGATTTTATATTTGAGTCAGACTTGGAAACTAGTACGAGTTTATATAATTAAGAAAGCCACTCATATATGGAATGTTTCACAATAACTGGAGTGAGCAGCCTAGATTACAAAATGAGCTGGGGTGCGTTTCTGTTAGCCTACCAGAAGTAATCTTGTTGATAGTCATTTGGCAAGCTAACAGTGTCATTTTCCCATCATTGTTGGTGTAGGTGACTACAATGCAAGGTGCATGATGAGTTTCCCAGGCAGGCACCTGGGGCCCTGCAGCAGCATCAGCCCACACCACACTTGTGTCCTGCTTTCTCCAAGGCTACAGAAAAGTAAACCGTCACTTCATTGATGAAAACCATTAACTGGCAATGGAATATAAAATTATTTCCATACAAGGTAGTATACTTGGCCACCTGCCAAGTGATTTCTTCAGAGCATATCAAGGGCATATGCCCTTCAGTATCTCCACTATTTATTATGAGTCTTCAGCCTACGAGCTTGCATGGCTTGTGGTTCTAATCATGGGCTCCAGTTAGATCTAGGGTATGACAGTAGAATAGGGAAAGGGATTAGGACTGGACTTGTGATTTCACTGGTGTGGGGAACTCTGGTGAAGGAGCTGCTTCTGCCAATGCAGATAAATACCACCTGTGCAGTTTGTGTTCTGGGGGGTTGCCTAGAGCACAGAGAGGTTAATTGGTTTGTCGGAGTGTGTCTGTCAGAGGCAGGACTTGAACCCAGGATTTTCTTGCTTCAGGACTGGTTCTCTTGTCACTATGCTGTGTTTCCTCTTAATGTGTAGTATTTTCTAAACATTAAAAATATAGTAATCCTGTCTGGGAAACTGCCTTCAATCCTCTATATTTTAGACTGCCTAGACACCATACAATGTTTTATTGGACCTGTTTGGAATCCTTTGACATTGGCTCTGGAAATGGAAGAAACAGGGTGAGGAGGGAGTAAGTGCTAGGGACTGGGATTTGTCTCCTGGTCTAATTTTCAGCTGGAAATCCATCCCACTCTGGTCTTTTGCTTACTGTCGTTCTTGTCCCTGTCATGCCCCGATCTCATATCCACTTTATGATCTCTGCCTCCACCACCAGAGTTTTTAGGGTCTGTCTCAGTTCTTTGATGCCACCAGCTAGAGCGGTAACAGTGACAGCCACAAGAAATAGATAGCAGCTGCTTGCCCTAGTGCCTGGCACAAGGAAAGTGCTTATGAATGCTGTTAAACTGACTCTGCTTCTCTGCCCTGGCCTCATGGAAAGAAAAGCATGAAATGTTGACCTGGAAGTCCCTTGAGGCAAAAAGAAGAGAAAGCTGAGGAATTCTGGCAATAACCAGTTGTCTGTGGGGGAAATGTACATATGATACACATTTAAATTTAATATGCATGATTAGCATTTTATTCATCACTTCCTTAAGTCTGGTCAATTAACAAAAATCAAACTCTTATAAGCACTTGCTGATATTCAACATATAAATGCTGAAACTAAAGTTTAACAATTTGCTTCCACAAACTGCTTCAAGTTGGCTCCAGTACGCTCCTAGTTTGGGGATCAGTATACACACATTTTTTTCCTTCCTTCTCCAGTGTTTTCCTGATTTATTTCTCTGTCAGACTTCTGGGAGATGAGGAAGAGCTTCCATGAATACCTGCTGCACATTTAACACGTAAAATATACTTCCCACCTCTCATAGCCAAAAGTAACATCCTGTAACTTTGCTTGAATGAAATCATTTTAAAAGAATATTCTGTGTATTCTAAAATGGTAAAATATACTATTATAGAATTCTTTGAGAACAGATAATTTCATTCATTTCTGAGTTACAGACCAGAATCTCAGGTAAGCTAGAAGACCTCCCACTCCAATTTAACAATCAACTTCTTTGCACAAAATCAACTTTTGCCTTACAGCCTCTCTAACAATTGTCATTTTTCTTTTTTGTTATATCTGCCAGTCTGATGGGTGTGAGATGGGACTTCAGAATTGTTTTAATGTGAATTCTCCAGTAGTTATTTGGAAAATTTTTTTCTCATATAATTGTTGCTTGTTTGGATTTCTTCAGTTTTCCATCCTTATCCTTCTTAACTTCTCAGCAATATTTAACACTGTTGACCGACTTCTTTTTTGGATATTCTTTCTGGGTTTTTGTGAAACCATCCTCTCCCAGTCTTTCTCCTAGCTATCTAATTTCCCTTCATGGTCTCTGTTGCTGGATCATCATGCCCACTAACTGTAGGTATTCCCCAAAACCTTGTCCTAGGCCCTCTTCTCTTTTCTCTGTACAGTTTTGCACTTGGTGACCTCATCAGCCCCCATCAGTTCATTTATTATCTCTATCCATATAATTCCAAGTCTATATTTCCAATTCTAGTCCATGATCTCCAGTTACCTACTAGACATTTCAAACTTGATGTCTCAGAGGCATCTCAGACTCAACATATCCAAAACATAGTTCATTCTTTCCCCAAAACCCCACCCCCCTTCTTAAATTCACTATTACCATGTAGGATACCACCTTCCTTCTAGCCACTGATACTTGAAACCTTCATCTCACCCCACATATCCAGTTTGTTGCACAATCATATTCTATTTCTACAACATTTTGCAGATATCCCATCTTCTTCATTCACTAGCTCATCAGTTCATTGTTTTTCACCTAGACTATGGCAATTACCTTCTATTATGTTTCCCTCCCTCAGTCTTCTCTTGTCCAAGCCATCCTCCACATCATCAAAACCCTTTTCCTAAAGTGTAAGTCTGCCCACATCCATTCTTCCCCCTTGCCCTCCAATTTAATAAACTCCACAACCTTCATGCACTGAACCATAGGGTTTAGCCATACCCACCTACTAACTTACTTTTCTTACAGAATGATATTCCATCTTACTTCTCTAGCCTTTGAAATGGTGAGCTCTCATTCTTGTTTTGTACTCCTTTCTCCCCTCTGCTTCTTGAAACCCCTGGCTTCTTTCAGCACTTAGCTTATGTGCCACTTTCTACATGAAGCCATACTAATGCTTTTCTTTCCCAGATTATCTCTATTCTCTCTGTATTTATGTTGTATATACCATTTATAGACGTGTTTTTGTCTCCTCCATTAGAATGTAAGCTTCTTGAGGGCAGGGACTGTTTTTGCTTTTGTTTTGTATTTCCAGCACTTAACACACAATAAGTACTTAATAATTGTTTGTTGATTTATCAGTTGACTTTGGGTTAGACACTTCTGTTCTCTGGACCTTCTCTGTAAAATGAGGATATTAGAGAACATGATTTTAAAGGTCCTTTTCTAATTGTCAAATCTTCAGACTAAATAGTAGACTAAAAGTGTTTCTGAAGGTTCTTATTAATTTATCTTCTTCTATTAATGCTTACTGGTAACTGTTGATACAATACTTGTGTAGTTTCCTTATATACAAAATGGTGAAATTGTAACCAGTCTACTACATGAAATAACTGGTACATAGTAGGCGCATAGTAAGTATTTACTAATTGCATTAAGAGAGACTTAGCTTAGCATTCAGAATTAGATGGGTCATAGTCCTACTTTACACTACCCTAGGCAGAACACATCTAAAGGATTGTTTTCAGGTCTGGAAACCACATTTTAGGAAGGACATTGGTCAGCTGGAGGGCATCCAGAGGAAGGTGATGAGGGTGGCAAAGGCCCTATCTAGCCTGAAGAAGTAAAGACTTAGGGTAGGATGAAAAGAAAGGACGTAATAGCCATTTTCAAGTATTTGTCAGTTGTAATGTGAAAGGTGAATTAAACTGGTTTTGTATAGCCCCAGATGATTGAATTAGGAGCAGTGGTTAGAAGTTGCAGGGAAGCATCTTTAAGCTGGAGGTAAGGAGTAACTTCCTAACAATTGGAGACATATATTTGTGAGCACAAGCAAGGTGGGATTTTTGTTGTTTTTTCCTCCTTGTTGGAGTTCAGTTTCCCAGACTCGGTGCTAAATTGTGGACATCTGAAGGATTGATCTTTAAACCCTGATAATTCACAGATGTGCTGAGTCAGGTGGTTTTATGCCTTCTGGCTCTGAGCTTATCAGGGGCCAAGTCTTTGTTATATATTCTGGGAGGTTGTCATTTTGGTTTCTGGGTTCGCTCATGAGAAGGATCTTGTGATTTCCTGGATAAGAGCCCCCCAACTATTCAGATGTTGTTTGTACTCCCTCAGTCTGGTGGTGTATATATAGGTTGTTGTCTTACTTTGTTCAGACAGTTGGAACCCTGTCTGTTGATCTTTGTGCTAATTTCTCTGCTTATATTTTCTCCATATTCAGGTGTTGACCTTTCCCTTGAGCTAGTGAATATAATATAACCCCTTTTTGAGCAGTCTTTCCTTTAAAAGCAGAACAAATAACCTGTGCTAGCAGGCCATCCTGGGTGTGCTAGGGTGCTTGCTAATATAATATGAAAGTGGAAGTTGGGGTGGGGGGACAGTTCTTCTTCACTAGAGGTCTTTGTATCTGGGCTGGAGGACCTAGAAGGCATTCTTTCTTAAGTACAGATTGGTCTAGATGACTTTTGTGGTTCCTTCCAGCTCTCAGATTGTGTGATTTTTGATTTCTGAGAAATAATTGCTATAGTTGATAACAAGAAGCTTGTATGAAATTTTGAAGAATGAGGATGCTTTAAAAAAAAAGCCCTGATGTTTTTCACCTTGATTTACCAAAAAAATTTTTTTTATCAGTTTGTAAAGTACTTTGAGACAACAGCCCTGTGACAGTTATGATACTTTAATTATTATATCTGTAAGTATAGTAAGTGAGCCAGGTAAGCTTAAATGTAATAACATATATAAAAATACTTTGTCAGCCATATTATATTTGAGGAAATTGAAACTTAGAAACGTTAAGTAATTTGCTCCTTGTCACACAAGTTAACAAGTGGTGTGTGTCTCCAAAGTCTCCTTGCCGTTTTAAGCTATTTGAAAGCTAAGACTTTTGGAACACTCTGTATAAAAGGCAGAATTGAACCTATATCTTCTTGACTTTAAGTTCAGTATGTTTTGGTATTTGTTTTCTGAACCAAGTAGAAAACAAAATGTTGAACAAAGTATACCTTTATAATATTCAGTACTGCTTTCTTATGTTGGCAGCATATGTTTTAATGAAAAAAACACCGTATTGGGGAATAGCAAACCTGGTTTCTGGTTTCATTTTTATAAGAAAAGAAGGGCTAGACTAGTTATTCTATAAAGTTTCACATTATGTGTTTAACTTCCTGGGTTGAAAGCAATATCTCTGATCTTGTTTTCTCATTTGAAAAAAGAACTTGAACAGATTAGCTTGAAAGTTTTTTTTTTTTTTTCTGGTCCTAAGAACTGATAATTCAGCAAAATCTCAGGGTTATATCTGAATATCTTCACTCACAAAGCTTATTTATAGCAAGATAAGTAAAACCTCACTTTGCAAAATACATTTACCAACTAGTTAGACTTGCTTTACCTTCCATTATACAATGATAAGACAGTTTGACAATTTTTTGTGTACTAATCCCCTGAAAAGAGTAATTGGAGACGATGAGACTTTACAACAATCTATAATAAACATTTTGCTTTCATAGTCTTCCTTTTATTTGTATCTGCTAAACATGTCAAAATAAAATTGTTGCCACTGAACAGTTTTGCTTTCTAGAAGTCCAGGACTTAAGAATATGAGCATTATAATTATCAAACTAACCTTGCCTATAATTTAGAATAAAAAAGTACTATTTAAATAATTGTCTAAAAGCTAGTCTAATGTGATTTTTTTTAGAATAATTTTGAAATCAGTATTGAGATAATTCCAGATAAGTCACCCAATTGAATATAATTTTTGGTAAGTATTTCTGTATGTACTAGATGAAAACGTCACCTGTATCACCTGTACTTGGAAGGTCCCTAGCACTCTGCCACAAATCTGTGTTTCATTCCATCATTTAGTGTTTTTATTATTGACATGGGTAGAGACAGAGTGTATTCTTAAGAATTTTTAAGTGGCTTACATTCTGGGGGCAGAGCCAAGATGTCGGAGTAGAAGCACAAACTTGGTGCAAGCTCCCCTCCAATCACTTCTGATGCATGTAAAAATTGACTCTAAAGAAGCTTTAGAGCTACAGAACCTACAAAGAGACAAAGAGAAACAAAGTTCCCTCTGAAAGAAGCCTGGCAGGCTGACAGGAAGGATCTATTGCACCAGGCTGGGAGCTGAGCACAGCCACACATGAACCACATGGTTCCCAGCCCCAGGGTGGCCCTGACCAGTGGCGGGCCTGGAGCAGACTTCAGGAAAGAGAATCACCAACAGCTGTGGCAGTTTCCAGAATTATGAACCCATAAACACCAAAAAGAAAGTTAAAGGTCAATGTGGAACTTTGTGGGAACAGGGGGACCGAGAGTGCGGTCTGGGGAGGCACAGCAGCTGTACAGCCGCTGTTGCCTGGCTGTCTCAGGAGCTCCTGGCTTGCAGATTGCAGGGGGACCAAGCTACCATTCAAAGGATGATTGCTCTTGCTTTAACCTGCTTGGATCTGGATCGCAGACTTGGGTGGTGGTCCTGGGGTGTGTGTGACCAGTGAGCCAGAGCTTGTGGTGTCTGTAGAGAGGGCACCCTTCAAATAGCTCCAGCAGCAGCAATTTGGGATGAAGCTCTCTCCATTCCAGAAGCAGAGTTCTACTGTGGCAAAGCGCTCAAAAGTTGGGTAATTGACTGACAAGATGAGCAAGCTGAGGAAATGTAATCAAACCATAGATTCCTTTTTTAGGGACAAAAAGGATCAAGGCATGGAGTGGGAGGAAGATAATGAAGTCAGAACTCCTGCATTAAAAGCATCCAAGAAAAATATGAAGTGGTTACAGGCCATGGAGGAGCTCAAGAAGGATTTTGAAATTCAGGTAAGAGAAGTGGAGGAAAAATTGGGAAGAGAAATGAGAATGATGCAAGAAAATCATGAAAAGCCAGTCAACAGCCTGCTAAAGGAGACCCAAAAATACACTGAAGAAAATAACACCTTAAAAAAATAGACTAACTCAAATGGCAAAAGAGGCTCAAAAAGCCAGTGAGGAGAGGAATGCCTTAAAAAGATGAATTTGCCAGATTGAAAAGGAATTTCAAAAAGTCACTGAAGAGAATTACTCCTTCAAAATAAGATTGGAGCAATTGGAAGCTAATGACTTTATGAGAAATCAAGATATATAAAACAGATCCAAACAAATGAAAGAATAGAAGGCAGTGTGAAATCTCTCATTGGAAAAACCACAGACCTGGAAAATAGATCCAGGAGAGATAATTTAAAAATTATTGGATTACCTGAAAGCCACGATCAGAAAAAGAGCCTAGACAACATCTTTCAAGAAATCGTCAAGCAAAAATTGCCCTGATATTCTAGAACCAGAGGGCAAAGTAGAAATGGAAAGAATTCACTGATTGCCTCTTGAAAAAGATCCCAAGAAGAAAATTCCTAGGAATATTGTAGCCAATTTCCAGAGTTCCCACGTCAAGGAGAAAATACTGCAAGCAGTCAGGAAGAAACAATTTGAGTATTGTAGAAACAATCAGAATAACACAAGATCTATCAGCTTCTACGTTAAGGGATCAAAGGGCTTGGAATGTGATATTCCAGAGGTCAAAGGAGCTAGGACTAAAATCAAGAGTCACCTACCCAGCAAAACTGAGTATAATGTTACAGGGGAAAATATGGTCATTCAGTAAAATAGAGGATTTTCAAGCATTCTGGATGAAAAAAAAAAACCAGAGCTGAACAGAAAATTTGACTTTCAAATACAAGAAGCAAGAGAAGCATGAGAAGGTAAACAGGAAAAAGAAATCATAAGGAACTTATTGAAGTTGAACGATTTATATTCCTACATGGAAAAACAATAATTGTAACTCATAAGACTGTTCTCAGTATGAGGATAGTTGTAGGAAATATGTATATATGTATACATACATATGTATAGGAGGGTATATGTGTATATCACTATATTTGTGTGTTTGCATATGTATGTTCATATGTATATAGCCAGAGGGCACAGGATGAGTTTAATATGAAGGGCTGATAACTAAAAAATAAAATTAAGAGGTGAGAGAGGAATTTATTGGGAGAAGGAGAAAGGGAGAGATAGATTAGGGTAAATTATCTCATAATAGAGGCAAGAGAAAACTGTTACAATGGAGGGGAAGAACAGGAAGGTGAAAGGGAATGGAACAATCTTATTCTCATTGAATCTGGCTTAAGGAGGGAATAACATTGATTCTCAATTGGGTATCTTACCCTACAGGAAAATAGGGGGGTAGGGGATAGGAGCAGGGATGATAGAAGGGAGGGCAGATTGGAGGACAGGGTAGTTAGAAGCAAACTTTTTGAAAAGGGATAGGGTCAAAGGAGAAAATGGAGTAAGTGGGGGATAGGATAGAATGGAGGGAAATTTAGTTGGTCTTTCACAGTATGACAACTATTGAAATTATTTGGGTAACTACACATGTACAACCTATATTGAATTGCTTGTTTTCTCAGTGAGGGTGGGTGAGGAAGGAGGAAGGAAAAAATCTGGAACTGAACATTTTAAAAACAAATGTTTAAAAAAATTTGTTTTTTACATGCAACTGGGAAATAAGATATACAGGGACTGGGGTATAGAGGTCCATCTTGCCCTGCTAGAAAGTTGGGGGGGGCGGAGAGTGATGGTGGAGGGTATAGGGGAGAATGGATTGGGGGAAGGGGTATTCAGTGGCCTTGCTATTTTCGGGTGGGGATAAGGGAAAGATGGGGAGAAAAAATTGTAACTCAAAATCTTGTGGAAATGAATGTTGAGAACTAAAAATAAATAAAAGAATTTTTAAGTGGCATAGATATAGAAGGGATACTTTGTGAAATTTAAATCAAGGGGAAGGAGGAGTGGTGCAGTAAGACTTCTGGATCATAGGATTTAAGCTGGAAGAGAATCCCCTCATTATATACCGTGTTTCCCCGATAATAAGACCTATCCCGAAAATAAGCCCTCCCCCGAAAATAAGCCCTATTGAGATTGCTACTGTAGTGAAGGTGATCCCCTGCGCTACACGCGCTCAGAGCTGCATCCAATCAGAGCTGCAGCAGTGAGCGCATCATCCTGTTCTTCCCCAGTGATTTGCTTATTGAATAAAGGTACATTTTTTTGTTCACATTTACCTGTTTATTAAAATTGCTGTCAATGTTCATTAAAATAAGCCCTCCCCTGAAAATAAGCCCTCTGGCGTTTTTCTGTCCAAAAAATTTTAATAAGACAGTGTCTTATTATCGGGGAAACATGGTAGATGACAAAATTGAGACCCTGTGAAATTAGGTGGCTTGCTTAAAGTCAAATAAATTAGAGCTCAGATTCTAATCCTCATGCTCAGACTTCTAAAGCCATTGTTCTTTCAAGTGTACTACAGTTTTCAGACCGCTAGGTGGCACAGTGGATAGAGTCCCAGGCCTGAAGAGGAAGATTTTTCTCCCTAAGTTCAGCTCATACTAACTGTGTGACCTGGGCAAGTCACTTAACCCTCTTTGCCTTAGTTCCATCTGTAAAATTAGCTGGAGAGAGAAATGGCAAAGCACTCCAGTGTCTTTGCCAGGAAATCCCCAAATGGGGTCACAAAGAGTTGGATGTAGCTGCAAGGACTGAACAACACAAGTCTTCAGATGTTTGAAGGACCCATATGTGGAAGAGGCAGTCCGTGTTGCTCCAGACCAAGTTGTAGGGAGACAGATTTTAGATAAATATGAAGAAGAATTTTATAAGAATTAGAGCACAGTCTCATCCCAAAGGGATGAGTTTCCTGTTACTGGCTATGTTTAAGGACAGAGACTGGGTGACCATTTGTCAGAAATATTGTAGAGGAGGGATTTTTGTTTTTTGCTCAGACTTCTTATTAAATTAGATGATCCCTGCTGTCCTTTCTAACTCTTTGACTCAATGAGATAGACATATTCTGAACCACTTAAAAGATGACTATATAAACAAAACAAAAACCTTCTTTAATATTTTGGAGTTGCCAAAAGGGGAAGAAGTTGTTAAGCTTCTTTGTGTAGAAATAAGATTGGTATACATTTCTCTCATACATAAATACTAAGAAGAATCTTTTTTTGTATCAACTGCTTCAGGAATTACTCAGAGATGATTGTTATTAAGGGTATAGCAATGAGAAGAACAAAATGAGAAGTCACATGGTGTAGTAAAAAGATCATTTGGAGTTAGAAGGATATGGTCTTTGAATCCTGGCTCTTACATTTACTAGCTTTGGACCTGGACAAGTCTTTTCACCTCTTAAATCTTACTTTCCTTGCTCCTAAAATGAGTTAATAATATTTATATTACCTTTCTTTGAGGGTAGTAAAGAAAGTATTTTATAAACCTTAAAGTGCTATATAAGTGTCAGTATTATTAATAATATTAACAGTTGAAAAATGAGTGAAAACTTTTTAAGCAACAGTTTTACTTATAATATGTAAATGTCCTTAGTTTCATAGTTATAGTATTTTCTCTTTGAGTAATAGCATCTTTCAACTGAACTAACCTATTGTATCTACTGAGTTGAATAGCATATGCAGTATTCCACAACCCTAGTATTTCACCTCTGCAAAGAAGGGTTGGAATGTCATCAGTTTTGATGACTTAAACTCCTTGAAACTAAAGATTAAAGTCTAGGGCAGCCAGGTAGCACAGTGAGTAAGAGCACCGGCTCCAGTGTTGGAATGATCTGGAGATCGAATCCCGGGCTCCAACACTTAGCACCCACTCAGAAACACCTGGCCGTGTAACCTCGAGCAAGCTACTTAACCCCAATTGCTTAGGGGCAGCCAGGTGGCTCAGTGAGTAAAAGCACCGGCTCCAGTGTCGGGATGACCTGGATCAAATCTGGGCTCAGATACTCAGCACCACACCCAGAAATAACTGGCCATGTAACCTTGAGCAAGTTACTTAACCCCGATTGCTTTAAAAAAAAAAAAAGATTAAAGTCTATAAAGGCAATATCTGCTGTGAAATATAGTTCGTCCCAAAAGTCTTAGTGCATTTTAAAAGCTATTAAAACCTAAAGGTGCATAAAGACTTTTGAGATACTCCATACAATGGGTTCTTATAAAACAGGACTTTTTAGTAAATAAATATTGCTGAGCCTGACTTCCTCATATAATAATATGAGATAATTATAGACTTCTGAAATCTAGACTTTTTACTAAGTACTATAGTTAAGGCAAAAATCTTTATTTAAATAATAATCCTGTAAAGTAGAAGACTAAAAAGATAGTCATACAGCAGATTGCGATGAGGTTCAGGATTTCGTAGCACAGTATAAGGAAATGCTGAATACAAGACAGATTTAGAGAAAAAATAAAGCAAACCAGCTTAATTGAGGGGGAAATATAGTAACAAAGGACAGTTGGAGAAGATGGAAGGACATCCACTAGGGGCCTAGATATACTAACCCAAGTAAAATTTGGTGGATTTTTATAGAGTTACCCGGGTTAGTGGGACCAGGCATTGGAGGGAAGGAGATAGAAGCCTGGACCTGGGGACTAGGGCTGATTCAGCAGTGCAGGGAGCAAGGGTGGGGGTGGGGGTAGAGGAGAACATCTGGGGAATTGGCCGCTAGTTGATATTCAGACTCCCTGCCCATAGGAAAAGGGAGTTTCAGTCATTACTGGGCCTTACTTTCGCAGGATGATTCAAGATATGAGCTTCCTGCCAGCTTCTTTATTGGGGTGGGAGATACTAAATCTTTATACACAGTTAATGAATTTAATAGTTCTTTATTTGGCCTCTCTGCTCAGGTTAAAGGAAATCCTGCATTTGGGAATTTCTAGAAAATTGGCACTTAGGAAAATGGTAACAGTCACAAGCTTTATTATTATGTAGTGCAATGAATGGGCAAACAAAGCACACACACACACATACAAGCACACACTATGGTAATATAAACAGAGGTTCATTCCCATAGATGCAAGAAACTCATCCCATATATGAGGAGATGGGTCAGGGAGAAAACACTCAAAATTGGCATTCAGGTGACAAAATTATGTATCCTAAGAGTGAGCTTGGTTAGGAATAGGTAATTAGTACTGGATGTAGCAGGGGGCAATCCTAATGAGACCCAGATGTGGTAAAAAAAAAAAAGTTCTTGGGGTCCCTTATTGATTATAGGTAGAGGGAATTTTTTTTTTTAATTATTTTTTGGTTTTTTTAGGTGAGGAGGGCAGGGCAATTGGGTTTAAGTGACTTGCCCAAAGTCACATGGCTAGTAAGTATTAAGTGTCTGAGGTCGGATTTGAACTCGGGTCCTCCTGACTCCAGGGCTTGTGCACTGTTCACTGCGCCACCTAGCCACTCCGGAATTTCTTTATTGGGAACACAAACTGGTGGAAGGATCTAGCATTAAATATCTAAGGCAGCAGGAGGAGGATGACTCAAAATGAGTTCATCTGCTCAGAAAGCTACAAGCCTTATCTTCTGACACAAATTAACAGTGGAAAAATACAAACTGTCTATTTTGCCTATATGGTTCTGTGGTCATTAGGGCCACTTAGCATTAAGTACTCCTTATTGAAGTCTTATCATTATAAATATAACTTCAATCTTTATAAAGTTTACAACGATCCCATCTTCCTGCATAACATGTATTAGCTCGTGTTCAGTCTTTATATATGTATATTCTATTCTATACTTAACACCAAAAAAAAAGATGGAGATTTCCATAAATAAATTATAGCAGAAAAGGATATGTGAAAGTGTGAATCTCCACTATATTCTCTTTTAGAAGTATATAATAAATTCAGTGTTACTTTCAGAGCTATCCTACTTGTCCATATTTCTTTTGAATTTCTTGATTATTTGAATTTTTAAAAATGCTTTAGTAAATCATTTTTCTTAACTTAATATTCCTAGTTGGTACTAAATAAATTGTTTTCTTGTTTCTCTTTACTTCACTCTGCATCAGTTCACATAGTTCTTCCAAGGTTTCTATAAAATTGTCCCTTTCATCATTTCTTATGGTACAGTAATCCATTACATTTATATTACCACAATTCAGTCATTCCCTAGCTGATGGGTACTTCCTTTGTTTCCAGTGCTTTGCTTCATCAAAATTGCTGCTATACATATTTTTTGTGCATATGTGTCCTTTTCCTTCTTCTCTTTCTTTGTAGTGGTATTGCTGAGTCAGAGGATATGGAGAGTCTAGTGACTTTTTGGTAATAGTTCCAAATTGTTTTCCAGAATGGTTCACCAATTCAGTTTCGTGAACTAGTGTACTAGTGTACCTACCTGTCTTCCAGAAGCCCCACCAACAGCTGTCATTTCCCTTTTTTTTGCTCTCTTTGCCAATATGATAGGTATGAAGTGGATTCTTAAAGTATTTTTAATATTCATTTCATTAATTATTGGTGGTTTGAAGCATTTTTAACATGACTGATGGTAGCTTGGATTTTTTCCTTTGAAAATTTTCTGTTCATATTCTTTGACCATTTATTTATTGAGGAATGACTATTATTCTCATATATATTTAGTCAGTTCTCTCTATATCTTGAATATTAGACCTTTATCAGAGAAACTTGCTGCAAAGATTTTTTTCCTATGTAGCTGTTTAGTTTCTAATCTTAACTGCATTGATTTTGTTTGTGCAAAAACTTAGTCAATTTTATGAAATCAAAATTGTCCATTTTTTTAGCTATGACTCTGTACCCCCTGCATAGTCATGAACTTTCCCCACATCTATCATTCTAAAGAATATTTTCTTTCTTTATCCTCTAATTTGTTTATAATTTGATCCTTTATATCTTAAGTCTTATATCCATTTGGATAAAATTTACTGTGGTATATGGGGAGAGATTCTGGTCTAAATCTCATTTCTGTCAGGCTGCTTTACAGTTTTCTTAGCAGTTTTTATTGAATAGTGAGTCCTCACCCCAGTGGTTGGAATCTTTGAATTTACTGAATACTTTGTTATTATTATTTATTTACTTATTTTTGCTTTTTGGAGGGGGCAAGGCAGAGCAATTGGGGTTAAGTGACTTGCCCAAGGTCACACAGCTAGTTAAGTGTCTGGGTCCAGATTTGAACTCAAGTTCTCCTGACTCAAGGGCTGGTGCTCTATTCACTGCGCCACCTAGCCACCCCATACCTTGTTATTTTGTTTGCTTGCTTTTCTATATTGTGTACATAATCTGTTTCATGGATGAACTTTTCTTTCTTTTCTTTTTTTAGCTAGTGTCATTTAGTGATTAGTGCTTTGTCATATATAACTTTTTAAATAATATTTTCATATAGTTGTAATTAGTCTTAGCTCTTTCTTGGAACCTACAATTTTCCCCCATTAGTTGTTAACAACCTACAAGTGTCAGTGGGATGCAGTCATAACTGCTTTTTGGTACTATAATATAGTAAATTTTTCTGACTTCTGGGAAATCCAAAAGGGGTCATCCCTCCCCTGAAAGAGAATTGAAAACAGGATAATTTCTCTCTTTAAAAGAGTCGAAAACTTTTCCCAGATTTCTGTGAAAATGCTAGAATTATTCAAGGATGTAACTTGCTACCAGGGTTATCATTTGTAATCAGACACATTGACATACAAGATCACACAAGATCAAAAAGTTAACAGCATAAATAAATATTAGCAGCTTTTGGCTAGTGATAAAGAGGATCAGAACTCTGTCTCTCCTATCTCTTCCTTGACTGAGCAGGGTGCAGTTTGAGGCCCATAGTCTTAGCTAATATCCAGCAGTTCTGAGTGTCATAGGCTACCAGAGTCAATGCATCTGACACACTTGTTGAGGAACAGGAATTGGAATGCTCCTTGCTCCTCATTACCACTTCAAGATTCTCCCTCTACCACCATCACTCAGTAACTTCTCCTTTGAGTTTTGGTCAATCCGTATTTACCACCCAATCAAGATTCTGGAAACTGTTACATACTGACTTCCAGAACACCCTCTTTTCTCAACAAATTCAGTACCTGGACATAGCCCTTTACTCCTCCCTAACTCCTTCCTATCTTTATATACCCTAATCTCCTAGTTCCTCATTTTACAAATTTCCAGTGACCTACTGTTCTGTCCCACCTCAGCTACATACAGAAATGGTCACACCCTTGCATTTGCCATCACCCACAAGTATTCTACTTTCTTGTTCATGAATTCTGAAATCCCCTTAACTGATCACAATCTGTTGTTATTCCGCCTCTGTCTTGCAAGCCCCCAAACCTGTTTTTGTCTTCACCATGACCTCTAGTCCCTTCACTCCTCAATCCTGCACGGGCTATACTCCTCTACCATCTTGACCCTTTGGCGAACCAATACAACTCTACATAATCTTCTCTCAAGTCTCTTACTCTCTCATCACGAATCTTTTGCCAAGGCTTAGTTTTGGATTACTCCCATCATCTGCTGTCTTTGCTTCTATTCACATTCTGTCAAACAATGCTAGAGAAAATCATGAAACTGTGTCGATTGGGTCCACTACAAATTTATGTTATATAATCTCAACTTGGCCCCAGTGCAGCAAGGTAATCCTTTTATACCTCCCTGATCAGTTCAATATCCCACTTAGCACAGTAGCTATTCCAAACCTTTTCATCCCTCTTCAAACCTCCTCTGACTTCCCCCTGCTACCGCACCACCTCCTGCAAGCTGAAAGCCTTGCCTCATATTTCACTGAAAAAAACTGAGGTTGTGAGCTGAGATCTCACTCTTCCTCCTTCTTCTTCATCTTATATCATTCAGATGCCTTCTCCTGCTATCTCCTCCACTTCTGTCTCACGTAAAGAGGAGGCTCTTCTCCTTGCCAAGGCAAACCTCTCTACATGTACAACCCATTCCATCCTCTCCATCAGATTGTCTCCACTGCCATCCCTATTCTATTACTAATCTTTAATCACTCCCTGTCTACTGGTTGCTTCCCTCCTGCCTACAATATGCCAGTGTCTCCCCATAGAACCCTCACTTGGTCCATCCATCCCTGCTGTCTATCAGATGCCTCTGTTTCTTTCCTCTCAGCATCTTCTTTATTTGTTTACTTACTATTAGTTTACAACATTCAGTTCCACAAAGTTTTGAGTTCCAGATTTTCTCCCCCTTCTTAAGATTTAAACCTTATCATTCAGCTGAAATGGCTTTCTCCCAAGTTACTGACATTTCTTATAGTGACCTCTCCTCAGTCTTCATCCTTCTTGACCTCTCTGCAGCCCTTGACACTGTCAGTTATCCCCTTGATTTTCCCTTGTAATAATGAACAAAAAAAGGGGGAAATTCATAAAACCAACATATTGAAAAAGTCTTATGTTTTATGCAGTGTTTCTCACCTGTAATCCCTCACTTCTCTGAAGAAGGGTGCCTTATATGACCTTGGGCAAGTCACTTAACTCTAATTGCCTTGCCTTCCCCCCTCCAAAAAAAGGGTGCCTTATGGTTCTTCTTTGGAGCCAAACTTGATCATTATTATAATTCCATAGCATTCTGTTTTCATTTTGTTGTTGTTGTAGTCATTATACCCAGTTTTCCCTTGTTCAGCTTTCTTCACTTTACATTAGTTCATATGGGTCTTTCCATGCTTTTCTTTATCCGTCATATTTATTGTTTTCTGTCACATAGGGATATTCCATTACATTCAGGTACCATAACTTCCTCAGCCCTTCTCCCTTTGATATCTAATGTGTTTTCAGGAATTTGCTTCCACAAAAAAGATTGCTGTAAATATTTTGGTGTATGTAGGGACCATTCCCTTTGTCTTTGACTTCCTTTGGTGTATATGCCTAGCAGTGGAATCTATAGAACAAATAATATGGACATTTTGGTCATTCTTTTGCACAGTTCCAAATTAATTGCCAGAATGATAGGACCAGTACACAGCCCCTCCAACATTGACTATGTCCATGTTTGTCATCTGATAAGTTGATATTATTATTCCAATTGTACAGATAAGGAAACTGAGGCTCAGAGATTAAATGACTTGCCCAAGGTTGCACAGCTATTTGTCTGAGACAGGATTAGACCCAAAGTCTTACTGATTCCAAAGTCCAGAAATTTTAACAAACCTCCGAGTTATCTTTGACTCCTTTCTCTCCTTTACCTCCCTCATACTGATTTAGTTACCAAGGCCTGTCTATTCTACCTCTATAATATTTCTCTCATCCACCCCTTCATTTCATTTCCACTCCTACCATTACAATAGCTGCCTAACTAGTGGTCCTTCCTCTTGTCTCTCCTATATTCAGTTTCTTTTCTAGATATTGCCAGAGTAATTTTCCTTATGTATGTCTGATTACATCATCTTTCCTCCAAAATAAAACAAACCTGCAATTGTTCCCCTATTGCCTTCAGAATAAAATTCCAAACTTTTCCTTTATTAGCATTTTAACCTCTCTGTGGCCCCAGTTCACCTTTCCAAACTTATCTACCAATACTTCTTTGTATGTATCCAAAACTCTAACTAAATTAGACTATTCTTTGTCCATGTTGGGCAGGATTCTCTGCCCTTTCCCTTCTGCCCCAGTATCTCATTAATTCTTACCTATCTTTCAAAGTCCATTTCAACCTTCATGAAGTCTTCTCTTTTCTCCATCTTCTACACAGAGTCCCCGTTCCTCCTATTTTTTATCTAGAGCCCTCTATACTTCTCTTATGACACTTTTTTCTTGAATTTTTCTACCTTGAATTGAAATTATTTTTTTTTTTGCTTTTTGGAGGGGGGAAGGTAGGGCAATTGGGGTTAAGTGACTTGCCCAAGGTCATATGGCTAGTTTCGTTTGTGTGTTAAGTGTCTGATGCCACATTTGAACTCAGGTCCTCCTGACTCCAGGGCCTGTGCTCTATTCACTGTGCAACCTAGCCACCCCTTGAAATTAATTTTTTACTTGCTTGGTTCTTTCACTAGATTTTAAGCTTTTTAAGGGTAGTGAGAAATGTATCTTTGTACCTTCTTTAACATGTAATACTATGCTTTTCACATGATAGATAATCAGTGAATGTTTATTGAATTTGAGTGATGCTTTCTATACTGCTGTAGTGGATAATCTTACAAAGTTACTTTGAATTAGCAAAAAGTGTTTTGTTTTTTCATTCTAAGTTTACAGCCTCCAAATAGTGCATTTGCCTTTATCATTGTAGGAATAGCAGTGGCTATTTGAAAATTCTCTAGAGTCATCCTTGATTATTTCATGTTATGGGTATATCTAAAATGGCATATAATCAGGTATATTTGGAGTTTGAAATGTGTATTTGAATTTAGTTGTGTCTGATGTTTTGGGAATTCACTTCAAACAAAACGCTGAAGTTATGGTTCATTCAGGAGGAGCCAGGAAACTAGATGGTTTCTCCATCCTGCCCCTGCTTCGCTGCTCCCTAAATAAGCTAGGGAGGTAGTGGAGGCCTCCTGGGCCTTCTAGTGGTGCTGGACAGTGCATGTAAAGTCATTCATAGAAGAGCATCCACAAAGCACATAGTGTCCCAAAACTTAAAGCTTGATTTGAACTTAAATCAAGATTCACTTTGGAACAATTCTCACTTTTGGATAATCCAGAGAGCTGAATTCTTGTTGGACATTTTCCTGTCTAGACTGCAGCATCTTGAGCTGAAATGTAAGAAAGAGAAGCCATAGAAGAACTATTTTGCCTCATAGGAGGTGTCATTAGAATTTGGAAATTCTCATTGAAACTCCCACCATTAAAACCCTCTTCCTTTCCTCCTCCTTTCATTCCCCAATTTCCTGAATTTCCAGTAGAAATCAGGCTAAGGCCACTCAAAATTGCCATCTGCTCTAGTAAAAACTGAAATATTGGACATTGTTATAGAGGAAGAAGATTTATAAATGTAAATGTGTTATTCCAGAAGAAATTTTAAAGGTTTGGCAGGAAAAATTTATTTTACTTACGTTATACATCAGGCTCAGACCTAGAACTCTGGTTTTGTTGGCAGATGGCAGTCCAGACTGCTCCTGGAGCTTGGGCAGGCTGGCACCTTCTCTGTGGTATAGAGCCTTTGAGAGAGACCTTCAGCAAAGAGAGGTTATATGACTTGCTCTGTATCATACAGCCAAGTGGATTAGAGGCAGCACTTGAACCTGGGTCTTCTTGGTCCCAAGACTGGCTCTCTGTCAGCCATTACATTCTGCCTCTCATTTCACTCATATTAGCTTTAATTTTTCCTCTGGGTACTTTTGAAAAAGACAGTTTTTTGTTTGTTTTAAATCAGGAAGTACATACCAAATTCATTATGATGAAATTTCATTACTTCAGAATGTGAGACTTAAGTGTGTGTGTGTTTAATGAGTCATTTTATTTCTTTTATTCCTTTGTTTTCCTAGCTGGTTCATGGGACGACGGCCTGAATACACAGACCCCAAGCTAGTAGCTCAGGGAGAAGGAAGAGAAGGTAAAGATTAGTCTCTGTAACAAGCAAAATTAGCAAGTTTACTTATACTAAACTCAGATTTTATTCCACATGTACCCAGTAAGTGTTTAATGAATGAATTTGAGCATGTAAATACAATATATGCTGATGGATTACTAAAAGATGCTATAGAAATCTCATTAATTACGGGCATGCCAATGATTATTTGTTGCCTGAAGACCAGTTTGGCTAAGTAAAGAGACTTACCACTAAAAAATTGAAGTTTATTGGAGGAAGATGCTTTATTGTTATAAACAGCAAGCAGGTTATTTGTAGGTGGCAGTTCATTCATTCATTATAATAGGCTAAATGCCCACTCTGGATAGAAAATTATTTTTCTTTACTGTAATGTAAATATACATTAATGGCCTAAATTTCTTTAGAAACCATTTTCATTAGGGTTAGAATGTTCTATCTACAAAACAAAGTAAATATCTTAAATGGAATTATGTATGTTGGAGTTATACCTGACGTTGCAGACAGTATTTGGGGTCTTTGGTTTAAGTCTCTAGGTAAAGTGTATAAATTTTCTGCTGAGCAACAGAAATCAATTTAACATCTTTCAAGATAATTTTTGGCTGGAAAACAAATACAGCATACAACATACCAGGATATTAAAATTTGCTGTTATGGAGCTTATAAATTAAGGAATAAATTGACCATACATGAAGTTAACTTTAGAGAATTTTAAAACTGCCCTAAAACTTTATTCTTCCTTTAAGAGTCTCTATGTTTCAAGTCTCATCTGCCACTAGAAGCAACTAGGTAACAGTGAGTAGAGCACTGGGCCTGGAATTACCAAGACCTGAGTTCAGATATGACCTCAGACACTTACTAGTCACATGACCCTCAGCTATAAAATGGGGATCATGATAGCTTAACCTCCCAGCAATATTGTGAGGATCAAATGATACAGTATTTTTAAAGTGCTCAGCACAGTGCCTGGCACACAGTAGGTGTTTAATAAATGCTTGTTTCCTTCCTCTTCTCCTTCTTCTCCTTTGGTCTGTCATAAACCAGACAAAGAAAGTACTCATCATTAGAAGCTGATAAAAAGCAACCTCTTTTTTTCCAAAGACAGAAGGAAAGTTCCAGAAGGGTTACTTAGAATATCAAAATCACTTTTAAAAAATGTTTTTCAGATCAGTGGACACTTGTCTTCCTATTTTACAAACAGAAGACATAGGCAGGGAAGGGTTAAGAGGCTCATCTGTGTGCCACATAGCCTCTGCAATATATATAGTTGAATTGGCTAAGATTTTTTAAGAAACCAATTCAATAACATCACCAGGAATCATTCAACCAATTAGAATTAAGGGAAAGAGAGGAAAGTAAGAATCATCATGTGAATTATTTCCTTTAGGCCAGATCCAGTCAACAGATATCCCTGATGAGGCAGAACTCAGAGGAAGGCTACCATACCATTCTTCTCCCTCCAGAAATGCTTTTCCAGCCCATTCTTCCTCTGAATTCCTCCCTGAAAGTTCTTCTGTACTTTAGTAAAACTCAGATTCATCAGGCCTGGGGAGAGACCTGGAAACTAATGGTCTTTTGGGCAGAAACATCCATAATTTTGTAATCATCATATTCCCCTGTCCCTTTAAATAGAAACAATAGAAATATGTAATTCTTTTATGAGAAAGTACAATAAGCACAGTATTTAGTAGGGAGCCAATAGAAGATAATCTGACATTTTGATAGGCTGAAATTATGCTAGGAAGGAAGGAGCTTTATTACTTTTTCCCCCACCCTCTATTGAAAATTTAACACTGTTGGGGTGGCCAGGTAGCACAGTGAGTAAGAGCACCGGCCCCAGAGTCGGGATGACCTGGGCATCGAGTCCAGGCTCAAATACTTAGCACCACACCCAGAAATAACTGGCCATGTAACCTTGAGCAAATTACTTAACCCCAATTGCTTAAAAAAAATAAAAGAAAAGAAAATTAACACTGTTAGTGAGATGCTTTGGGGCCCACCATTTGTTGGATAGATGTAAAAACCTTTTTGTTTGATGAGATGCTTTGCTGTTGGTTGAATAAATTTTACATTCCATAAGGTTTCTGGCAAACCAAAAAGGCACAGTAGGAGCCATTAAGACTCCAATAGCATTTTTTAGCAGAGTATTAAGGCCAAATCTAAGGACTAGGCAGGACCAGACAGACCATGGGCTGGGTAACTGTTGAGGACTCTGCCTCCTCATAACACACTAACCATTGCCCAGATCTTGAAAGAGAGGTCCTAAACTGGAGAGATCTGTGGTCTTTGTATTACCAAGTCAGGGTAAGGGCATAGATCCCAGAGCAGAGATAGTAGTTGTACCTAGTTCAAATGAAAGGATACTGTGGGAAGGAATTTGCAATATTTGTCAAGAAAATAGAAACCAGCTTATCTGTGGGCTTGTGATTATCTATAATAAATGAAGTAAAGAAATAATTTAATTCTGGCTCTCATACCAAACAAAGCTTCAAGGGACATGTTCACTTTTTAAGATGGAGTTCAAGGAACCACTACCTCTATCATTCATTTAGTTCATTCAGTGATTTGGTGATTTTTTTTTTATTTTCTGCTAAGCCAAACTCTGAATAAGATTCAATGCTGTACTCAAAGAAGCTTGTAACCTATAAGTCCCTCTTTTTGAAGCCAGAAAATAGTAGAAAATTTCCTATATGGTTCACTACATTCTTGATAAGAATTGTGGGGTTTGAATCTTGTTTATGAATCAGAATTTTTCATCATTTCCTTCCTGAGTTCAAATGGGAGTTATTGGCATTGCTGTTTCCATGATGATGCAGCTCTCAGGTTTTGATTCCTGGCTTCTTGAGCCATGCAAATGCTGTGTTCAGCTCATGGCTTAAAGAGTTACATAGACATGGATCCAGCTGGCTGACCCAGAAATGTGAAAAGAGTCTTCAGGCAGCATTTGTGGCTTAAACTGGGCTTCTAAAGACTGCAGGATTTGAGGTATCACTCTGGGTGATATTCTGAAAGTTTCCGTTTCCCTATAGGCTAATGCTGTGGTTTCCTCCCACTTACAGTTACAAGGGTTCGCTCCCAGGGCTTTGTTACACTTTTGTTGAATGTGGTGACGAAAGACATGAAGAAACTAGGCTATGATACCAGCAGTTTGGAACTGCACACCTCTTCAGTTATAGACCTGTCAGAAGGCATCCTGAAGTAAATCTGAAATATTACCCATATCCTTTAAGTAGCATTTACCTTTCATTATGTTTATAGCCAGCCTCTTTCAGCCAAACTGCTAATGTATACTAAATTTACAATTGTTATGTTTATTTACCTTAAGTATCATTATATCCATGTCACTTTGAAGCAATAGCATCTGTAGCCAAATATTTTTATATAATAAATGATTAGATTATTGGAGAACTAAGTCTTTTCATAGTTGTTCTTCTAAGTTCAATGCATTCACTATCTTTTAGCACTGGCAGTTAGGACTAGAAACCAGACTGGCCTTTTACATTTTTTCAGACTGTTTTGTGCAAGGTTAGTTTAATTTTTTGTAGAAAATGGACCAAGGACTAGACTAGGAGTCAAGAGACTTGGATTCTAGACCCATTTATGACACTAAATGTGTGATCTCAGCCAATTACGAAGGTCCCTTTCATTCATTAAGTTGCTTCTGCATGAACAACACTGTGCTGTGTACACTGAGGAGATACCAGAATTAAATACAGAATAATCCCTGCCTTCATGAAGTATGCTCTAGTAGGGAAATAGAATATGTTAACAAATAATTACAATATAATACAAAGTAACTTTTGATAGGTGTATAAGAAAAAGTCCACAAAAGTCCCACTCTGATGCTTTCTTATAGTGTAGAGAGGACCTTCTCTTTTCAAAGGCTTGCCGGAGAACACAAGCTCTAGCATACAAGAAAAATGTTGAGTACAGTCTTAGCAACCGGCCATGTTTACTTTCTGAGGATCAACCTAAGTGCTGAGTGGCTCCTTCCTAGTTGGTTGGCCACAGTGTGATGAATTCTATGGTTGTGACAACCCATGAAACAGATCCTCAGTGGCCCCCTTCCACTTCTGTAGCACTTGTGTAAGAGTACCTAAAAAAGCTGGCAGAGGATGCTAAGAGTCACACTGTTTTTAGGTTGTTTAAAATATTAACGTGGTACTCTAAATGTAAGATGCTTGTGAGACTTTTGAGTCAAAGATACATTATGAAACATGTATTAAAATCAGGAAACTAAAAAGGGTTCATGGACTATTTGAAGTATCACTCCTGCATATCAATTTTTTTTTTTTGCTTTTTGGAGTTGGGGTGGTAGGGCAATTAGGGTTGAGTGACTTGCCCAAGGTCACATGGCTAGTTTTTTTTGTGTTAAGTGTATGAGGTCACATTTGAACTCGGGTCCTCCTGACTCCAGGGCTGGTGCTCTATCCATGGCACTACCTAGCCGCCCCTATCAATAATTTTTTAAAAAATAAGATAGTTGGGAGGTGCCAGACCTGGTGAATAAATAAATAATAAAATGAAATTGACTACATCTTGACAATTGTTTGGAAACTTGGTTATTGATAGATTTGAGAATTATTTCTGAATTGTCAAACCATCAACTAATAACACTAGAGTTTAAAATTAAGTCCCAACCCACTATCCACACAGGAAAAACTAAGTGAATGAAGAATGACTATTATCCAGATTATGATATGTAGTTGGATGGATAGCTCATGAAGCTAGTCCACCAAAACATTAATCTTGGACAGTCATTGCAAATGGACCATGAGTTAGGTCCATAACTTAATAGAAGGAAGAGTGTTCACATTTAGGAAACTGCATAATCATTATGATGCCTTAATGCTCTCAGTGATCCAAATATTGTCCCTGCAATAAAAACACATCAAAATATAGTTAGTATTCTTCTGGTGATGTTATAATATAAATAATGTGATACCAATATCTTTGAAGAATCAAAATCAAAATTGACCCAAAAAGCAACGGAGAAGTGTGTAGACGTCTAGTACAATATCAATTTTAAACAACATGCAAAATGACGCATATGAGATAAGGATGTATGACCAAAAAATGCTTGAACCTTGTAGTGAGAGTGAAGGATACCGGATGGCTGCCTCCCCGGCTATACTGGGCTGTAGGGGGCGTTCAGGGAGGATGAGCACCTCGGGTGAGGACTTGCCAAGCCCTTCTCAGGGCTGCTCATCTGCCTTTAGTGTCCACCTGTCACCCAACCCTCACCTGCTGCTCAAAACACCTAGTATACACAGGGGCACACCTTGGTAAAGCTGTCCTGGCAGACGGGCTAAACCAAGGTGAGGGCAATCAGCAGGCCTCAGACTCATCAGTGAGCTAGAGCCTATGCCAAGCATGTGAAGACTTCCCTCTGAGGAATGGGTGGATAAGAAGAATTTGTGCCAGTGGCCATGAAGAGGCAGCTCCAGCAGGCACTGTGGAGTTTAGTCAGACACTGAAGATGCCAAGGTCATCCACTGCGTCCCTGGCCATCACCAGTCATCCTGACTTCTGTCTTGCCACTGAACTTTGATCACTCTGGAAGAGACAGTGAGGCTGACAACTTTGTTTAACTCTGCCCCACTTAAAGCCAGTTCAAGCACAAGTCAAGATGTCACCCTGTAATGTCATTGGACTTCTTTGAAAATGAAGGATGGATAACAGTAACAACATTGGTACTTAGGTAATTTCATGAGTTACAGAGGGATGTCCCCAGAACATTGGATAGACCCTTCTTGGAGTATTTTCAAAAGGACATGGACAAGAATGGCAGAGGATAAGAAGGCATGGGTGGATTGTGATCTGCGCTGTTGGAGAAATGATCCCAGTAGTGAGGAGACAAAGACCAGATACATCAAAATCCAAGAGTTCAAAAGGGCCATGCTGTACTATACGGAAGGGCTGAGGATCATTGAATTTAGAGTTAGAATGCATCTTATAGATGATCATCTCCACCCCCCCCCCTTTTTACAGATGTGGAAATTGAGTCTCAGGATAAGTTGCTCAAGGTCATCGTAGGTGACCCAATGCTTCTCACCTACAGTTGTCTCTGTAGATAGAAGCTGGGGGGGGGGGGGGGGGGAATGGGACACCAGCAATGAGGTCAGAGATGTACTCCTGTAGGAGAGGGCAAAGGATCAAAGATCTGACGCAAACCGGAACTGAAGACAGTTGGTGCTTGCCCTTGTGGGATGCCTTCACTCAGTGATCTGTCTGATCATGAATGGCAACCTCTGAAAGCTTCTGGCTTCAGTTAGCACACCGTTGAGGAGGGTGCGTCGACTGAGCAGCCAGACCCCAGAACAGTGCCACCATTCTTGGTCCTGAAAGTTTTTCACCAATCTTTTTTGTCACCTTCCTGCCACAGCTATGTCTTGACACTTCTGTAACCATCTTTTGCTCTCTTCATAGCATGGAAGAGGGGAAGCTTTAGATTGAGAACCATTAGGAAATGTATGTAAACATTTTCTCAAACTTTAAAGCCATGTCAACTAGTCCTCATGCAGGCATTAGAAGCTTTATGCATTTTCACTTGAATGAGGACCTTTGTCTGAAGACACAACATTTTAATCCCAAGGAAATCTCAAGCATAGAAAAGTTGGTTAGAAAATTCTGTGATATTTTTGCACAGTTGGGGCTTTCTGAAGACCTCTTAGATTGAACCATCAGAACTATTGCCCACGTGTTGTACCTCAAAAAAGAGAAAGAAGGTTCGGGAGAGAGAGCCCTGCATACTCTACTACACAGTCACAAGTTACTTGGGATAAGGTCAGGCCCTTTCACCCCTTGGAGGCTTTGATTTTCTCCTCCCCCCATTTGGGATTGGGACAAGAAGCCCAAAATTTCTTACCCCAAGCAGGGGAGGGGGTCTTGAATTTTTCAGACATTCTAATAGGAAGAAGATTATGTATTTAGGGGCCAGAAGGATCTAGGCTTAAACAAGGTAAACATGGCCATAGTGTCTTTTGTCATGCACAGGGAAATAATTTCTTCAAAAGATAGGCCAGGCTGAAGACAGAAACTAGTTCAATACATTATAAGGGAATTCCTTGGAGGACATAACCTTATTAACAAGTAACTAAAGAAAGCTGGGCCTTTTGGGGGACGTTCTTAGTTTTTTATTTAACACTATTACCCAGGAGGACTTCCTTAGTAGGCATCCACTGCCTGGATTTCACAGAATCACAGAATTGGGAAGGCCCTTGGAAGCTATCTGATCCAATCTGTTTCTGAGCAGGAAAGCAGTACCCCCAACAAGTGGTAATCCAGCCTTTGCTTGGAGATGTCTTAATGAAGGGGAACCCATGACCTCCCAAGACAACTTATTCCACTTTTGGGTGCCTCTAACTGTGAGGAAATTTTTCTTTACATCTAGCCTAAATATTCCTCTTTACAATTTCCATCTGTTACCCTCAGTTCTCCCTGTTCTCCCCCAAGCCATCTCTAGACCATACATCTCAGTTCCTTTAACCTATAGTCATATGACATGGCCTCAAGTTCCCCAGGCGTACTAGTAGGTCCCTTCTGGACACGAGATTGTCAGAGTCCTTCCTAAAATGTAGCATCCAGAAAAACACAATAACTCATTTGGTCTGACCAGGGCAGAGCATAACAGCAATATCACCTCATTTAGATTGATGTGTCTCAGCCAATGCAACTCAAGATAGCATTGGTCCTTTCAGCTGACATCTTAACACTATTGACTGATCATTGAACCATTCACCAAAATACTCATAGGGACTGTTGTATAGCCATGTTTATTTGTATACTACACTTAGGTAATTGATTTTGGGGGCCCAAGTTCAGGACTTTATTCTTATAAAGGTTCTTATTATATTCAGCACATATTTTAGCCTTTTGAGATATTTTTGGATCCTAACAATCACCCATGTTAATTATCCCTACCAGTTTGTATTATCTGTAGATTTCATAATTATCCCATCTATGCCTTAGTCTTAGTGATTGATAAAAATGTTGAATAGCACAGAGCCAAGGAGAGACCTGGAACATCTCCCTTCAAACTGACATTGGTCCATTGATTACTGCTCTCTGGGGTCAAATGAAATAATTAGTATAAAGTTGTAAAGTGCTATAGAAATGTCAGGTATAATTATTACCATTTGGTTCCAGTCACTTGACCAATTCTGAATCTACCCTGTTTGTTGTTTTCTAGCCCATCTCTCTCTGTACTGCCTTCAAGAAGAGTACAAGAGACTTTGCCAAGTAGTTTGCTTAAATTAAATCTTAGTATACGATATCGATGGCACACCCCAGACCTACCAATTTAGTTATAGTCAAATAAGGAAATGGCAGTAATGTGGCATGATATAGTTTTGATGAACCCCTGCCAGCTCTTATTGATCAGTTTTTCTAAATGCTCTAGAATTTTAAGAATTTAATTCTATGAGGGGTGGCTAGGTGGTGCAGTGAATACAGCACTGGCCTTGGAGTCAGGATCAAATCTGGCCACAGACACTTAACACACACAAAAAAACTAGCTGTGTGACCTTGGGCAAGTCACTTAAACCCAATTTCCCTACCTTCCCTCCTCCAAAAAAAAGCAAAAAAAAGAATTCTAGGAATTTAAATCAAGCATATTAGCCCATAGTTTGTAGAGTCCACCTTCTCTTTGACCATCAGGACATTTGCCATTGTCTGGCAACATCTCTTCAGTTATTTTCAGAAGTCACCAACAGTGGCTAAGCAGAAACTTTCACAAGTTCTTTTAGGAGCCGGGGGTGCAGTTCATTTGGGCCCATTGACTTGAACTCATTGAATTAAGAGACAGCACATGTAACTCTTAACTCCTCCTTCTAGGTTATTTTTGGTTCCACTCCCATATTAACAATTTTTGTTCTATCTTTCTCAGTCCAAAGACTATTATCCTTGGTAAAGAAAAGTGAAATAAATGTTGAATGGTTTTTCTTTCTCTGTTGTCTGTTATTAACTCATCTATCTCATCATCTACAGGAGATCAGTCTTAGCCTCTTTAATGAATAAATGAGAAAACATTCACTTATTAATTGCTAATGCTGTGTGACAAACACTATGCTAAAACTAGGGATACAAATATAAAAGTGAAGCAGGGCCTTCCGTCAAGGAGCTTATGTTTGAACCAGGGGAAACAACCCATGTAGGGGAGTAGACGGTATTTGGGTCTGGGCAGTCCAAGCCTTCAAGGAAGAAGGGAACAGTTTCTCCACAGGGGCCTTTAAAGGTATGAAGAGTTGGTATCTCCCCTCCCCCACTCTCCTGCCCACCCACAGGGCTCCCAGGGAGGGGAGCAAATCAAGGGAATGCTGAATGGGTAGTATTGACCCTGACACTGGCACAGACAACTTGCAAGAAGGTAATGAATGGCCTCCTAGCTACCTTACATACAAATGACCTCAATATGTGACCAGATTCAGTGATTGTGGCGAAAGGAACATCATCTGTGCTGGGTCCCTGATGTTCCCAGTGTTTCTCCTGCTCATTGTCTCTAATTTACATTGGGAGAACCACAGTAAACTGCCCAAGAGTTGGCATCATCCATCACAGGCACCAGATTCTTAAGATCACCAAAGCAGTGAGGCACATTCTGGGATCTCTAGTCCCCTTCAGGGGCCATTACATTTTGGGGTTGGTCTTTGTGGCTTTCTGCATTGTACCTGCCCAGCTCCTCCACCAGGGCTTTGTATTCCAAGTTTCTTCTATTAATGACCTCAGACTTGTTCAGTAGCAGCCCTAAGACCATGTAAGTGATGCAATGTCCTCTAAAAGGCTTTTAGGATCTTAGAAACAATAGCTATCTCCCACACTGACTAAACTAATTTTTCTCTAAGAGGCAATGAAACTGTCTTTGAGACTTAATTGGTCCGGGGAACTGAAACTCAAACCATTGATGTAGCATCCTGGTCACCTGAGTATAACAGCTTAGCATATGAGGTGTCTCCTTAGTCCCTTAAGATGTCCCTGGGAAGAAGCTGTCCACTGACCACTGCATACTATACTTACAGTAAGCAAAACGCAGCAGTGCTGTTTTCCTGTACTGCGCTCTGGCCAAAGTACTTTTCCTAAAGCACAGAGATGACTGTTTCTCCCCACCCATTCAACTCCAGTGACTAAATTCCTCTAGGACAAAATATAAACTCAATTTAAACCTCTTCATAACCAGAGTTCTTCCCCCCCCCACACTTTTGTTTTATTTGGAGCATTTTTTCATATAGTTGATAGCTTATGTTTCTGATTTCTGTTTTTTTAAACTTCATATCCTCCAATGTATTAAGTAATGAATGAATCCTATAACTCCTTATAGATGTTGGATACCAGACTTTTTCCAGAGATGTTCAATGGCAAGATTTCCACTCCCCATTTCATAACATTTATTCTTGATTTTATTGATGCAAATACTTTTGAATTGTATGTAATCATATAATTTAAACAGTCTATTTCATCTTTTTTTTACGAACTGTACTATGTCAAATTATTAATATTTTGCCTAGCCATTGTTGTCAAATACACATTCTTCCAGTCTCTAATTTCTCTTTTTTTTTTTTTTGCTTTTTTTGGAGTGGGGAAGGTAGTGCAATTGGGGTTAAGTGACTTGCCCAAGATCACACGTCTAGTTTTTGTGTTAAGTGTCTAAGGTCAGATTTGAACTCAGGTCCTCCTGACTCCAGGGCCTGTGCTCTATTCACTGTGCCACCTAGCCACCCCTCTAATTTTTTTTAATGAAGTAACTTTTAACATATGGACTGTATTATGGTGTATGATGTAAAATGTTGGTGTGAACCAATTTTCTGTCAAATTTCAGTTTTCTAAGCCATTTTTGTTTAATAAAGAGTCTCTTCTCTAGCAGTTTGTGTTCTGGGGTTTTTTGAACACTAAGCTCCTTAGCTATGCTCCCCCCTTGCTTTTAGGTCTCATCTATCCAGTCTCCTTCACTTTTCTATTTTTTTTATCAGTACAAAAATGATTTTGGTAATTAATTCTTTGTGATATAATGTAAGTACTATTAATGATTCCTACTTGGCAAAAATTATCTCCCTTGAAATTTTTGACCTGGTCTTTCATCTGAATTTTTGTTATTAATTTCCATGTAAAATGCCTGTTGGTCTTCTGATTGTTATAACGCTAAATCTGTAGATTAATCTAGTAGTTATTTAATTATATCAAAATTTTTATTATATTGGTATGAGTCCATTGAGTTTCTTGCCAATTATTTAAATCAAATCCTTAATTTCTGTAAATTCTGTTTCATACTTGTATTTATGGAAGTCCTCTGTGTCTCATTATTTTAAATCCCAGCTACTTTTGCATATCATAGTTATTTTAAATGGAATTTTCTCTGCTTTTCCTTTTGCCTTTTGTTAGTAAAATATAGAAATGCTGATGAATTGCTGTGTGCTTTTTTGTGTATTTTGCTGATGTACTTTTCTTGATTGATTTTTTTTATTTCCTAAGCATACCACCCACAAAATCACATCACCTATAAATAGGAATAATTTTACTTCTTTGCTGATATTTGTTCCTTTGATTTCTTTTGCATGTCTTATTGCCATAGTTGCTGTTTCTGTTACTGTTCAAATCATAGTGGAAAGAGGGAGTATCCTTGCTTTTGCCCTGAAATGTTTGTGTAAGCTTTCAGTATTTCTCCATTCCATAGACATTTTAGCTCTTGGCTTTAGATAAATTCTCTTGAGCATATTAAAAGTAAAATCTTTTGTACTGTCTGGGTTTTGAGATTGAAAGTATAAGGGAACAGTAGGGATGCTTACTCTCTCCTCTGGTCCCCACCCTTGGAATGTTGGCACTTGTATGCTGGATCCCGCCACTCCCTTTCTCCTCCCACCAGGACATTCCGTTGTTGCCCTAACTCCACCCCAAAGTAGGGATGTGTTTTGAGCATTCACAGAAAGCAAAGCAGAAGACAACTTGACCCAGCAGCATCTATTCCACTAACCAGATAGCAGATGGCTATCCATGGATTACCAAACCAAAAACCCTGTGGGTCCAGCTCTGCTTTTCTTCGGAAAGTTTAGTAAATAGCGATCACTCATAATCATTGAGATGCTTTCTTAATTTGCTCAGAGCTCCCACTAGAAGAACAATTCTTTAAAACCTCTAGCAATTGAGACACAAGTAGGATTATGCTGGGAGCTTTCTCAGACTGGTTCACAAAAGGCCAATGTTAAATTCTGATAACTTTTTTGGATTGTCTAGACTTAATAAAATGATAGAGAATATGCTGATTATGCAGATTAAACTTAAAAGTGTGTTGTGCTGACATTTGGGGGGCAGGGTTGGGAGGAGGGTGGAGAACCAATTGTTAAACATTTATTAGCACACCCTTGGCAAGGGTTAGCTCCTTTTCTTACTGACCTAAGTTCAGCCACTGTCTTTCTCTCTCTTGTGACTCCCCCCACCCTTGCAGCTAAGGAGATAGACCATTAAAATGAAGTACTAAATGATCTTAATTTTGGCTCAATTGAGCTGACCCTACAGGTACTAATTAAGTCAAGAATTATGAACTAACTTAAAGAACCAACAATGCTAAATCCTGCAACCTTGGCAGAAGGAGAGAGGAGAAGGGGACTTAAAGCAAGTCATCATCCTTCTCCCATCCCCCGGAGAGACAGTTTGACTATGTCCCCATCTCTTTCAGTCCCCCAGCAGGCCGAGGCAGCAGCTTGATGGAGCTAAGCTAACTCAATGCCCAGTCATTAACTCCTTAATCTTGCTTCCATTCCCTTTCTGCATCTTGCCTCTTTCACTGTCCCTGTATCTTCCATGCCAATTTAAACTTGGTTTGGGAGACTTCGTGGCTCCCCTTCAAACTGCCGGGCTGTGAGGGAATTAAAACAGCCAGTGGCAGTGGGAATAAGTGAACCACACTGACTCCATCTTGTGACTCCCTTTCTATTCAGTTATGGGCCTAATCCAATTTCTGTCTTATGAGAAAACTTTATTCCGTTGTGGACCTGAGAGAAAATGTAGTTTTATTGTTTGACCTCAGCCCTGCATTTCTGGGAAGCTGGACCATTTCTACCTGCTGCTTCAAGGCCGTTATGGTGACCAGAAATTCAGTCAGATCTGAAGATGGATGCAAGGATTTTCTCGCAATCATACATCTGAAGCACCCACATATCTTAACTGAAAACTGGCCCTGTACTTGTCATTCAGTTATTGTTTCCATGTTCCTTCATTGATTGAATATAGATACTTGGTACACCACTTTTTTCCTGATCTCAGGGGATTATACCTGTTTGCTCTCCCCCTTCGAACTTGGAAAGTCCCTTATCTTTCCTCTGGTTAGAAATAAGATTACCTAATTTTGTATCCTGGTTAATTGTTTTCTTTTAATTACTTGGTCTTATGTGATTGTTTTTAATGCATAAAATCTGTCTCCCCCTGTGTTTAGAGTCCAATGCCAAAGCTAAGGAGGCCTGGTTCTGATTTGTTATGCAATTGGCATACATTGCTTAATAAATTGATATGGTTGGAAACTCAAACCTTTGTTTCCTTGGTGATTTCATCTTTCACTCACCACAGCTAAAAGCCTCTTGGGCATTCATTCAGACCACATGTCCAGGGTCTGAAAGCCCCAGTCATAACTCTGTCATTTGTCTTGCCACTGCAGATCTCCTGTTTAAAACATGTCATGTCCCTTGGTCCCTCCCAGGTCCAGAAGAAATCAACAATGTCTGTTTGGGAGTAGTAGTTTAGACAAATCTGATGATATTCTCCAAATTATGGCAACATTTACCTTGAGACTCACTGACTTTACTGAGAAGGTGGGTTGAAAAATATGGTTTGGGATCAAGAAATTAAAGAGGCTAAAAAGTCTCATGACTGTATGTATTCAATGCTTTCCTCAAGAAGAGACCATTCAGGGGCAGCAAGGTGGCACAGTGAATAGAGCTCCGGCCCTGGAGTCAGGAGGACCTGAGTTCAAATTTGACCTCAGACACTTAACACAAAAACTAGCCATGTGACCTTGGGCAAGTCACTTAACCCCAATTGTCCTCCATAAAAAAAAAGAAGAGATCATTCAAGGTGCTTGACATGGTGAGTTCTGAACAATACCATAAAAAAATAAATTTGATTCTATATTAAGAGATAGAAAAGAACCAACTGCCAATGTAGGAGTCATTTTGGAATCAGATATTTTCATCAAAATAGAGGAAAGGATAAAGAAGACAACATTGCATTCGGTTACAGCAGGTCCAACCTAATCTAGTTAAACAATCGACTGAAAAATAGGAAATGGACAAAAATAAAAACATTGACTAACAACATTTCTTAGGAAAGTTTAACCATTGTAGGAACAACAATATTGAAGCCAAAAGACCCCAGAGATCATTTAACCAGAAAATATCTGACCTCATTGCTAAGGGGAGAGACATAGCAGCCAAGTGCCCAACTTTGCAAAACATTAAGGAAAGTGATGATAGAAAATTATGAGCAATATTGTCTCACAAACAGCAAAATGCTGTGAAGTTGGCAGATGGGTAGGTGTGAGACCCAACTAAACCATATAATTTTGAAGCACCTAAGGATTAAGCGGGGAGGGCAATATATCGATGTGGAATGGAACTAACTGATCTCCTGATGTTGCTGTCTTCTCCGGGACAAGAGTAGAATCACCAAATTGAGACTCAGTTATCCACGAGGAAGTGGCAATGGCATTACATAGATCGAGTCAGGAAGGGCAGTTGGGTCTGACCAGACACATATGAAAGACATCCATGTCCAAGGTGATGCAATTTTAAAGGAACTCGAGATTGTTTTTCAAATTTTCAAAGATTGGAAAGTTCCAAATGAATAGAAAAGATCAATGATGGCACTTTTAAAAAATGGTAAGAATAACAACTATGAACATTTATATAGAACTTACAAATTTACAAAGTGCTTTCCTCACAAGAATGTCCCATAGGATGTATTGTTATCCCTGTTTTATAGATGAGGAAATGGACTCGGCAGTCCACACTTAGTAAATGTCCAAGGTGGGATGTGAGCCAGTGTATCTCCTGACCCCAATTCGAACACCCTTTCCACTGTACCTCACGGTCTCTCTGATTACCAACCCATATGCCTACTTCTTCGTCTCTATAAAATCTTTATTGGAGGGTTTAGTACCTATTAATGATGTTCTTAATAAAAACACAAAAGAACAGGCAAGTTCTCATAGACAAATTTTCTAGAGTAGACCACATTTTCAAGGTCACACAATTGACAGGTATAGAGAATTTAAGAACCTTGATATCTACTTTTTTTTTTTTTAGGGCAGTTGGGGTTAAGTAACTTGCCCAAGGTTACACGACTAGTTTTTTTGTGTGGGTGTTAAGTGTCTGATGCTGGAACTGAACTCAGGTCCTCCAGACTCCGGGGCTGGCACTTTACTCACTGTGCCACCTAGCTGCCTCATGATATCCACTTTTTGTTGATTAAAAAAAAGGAGTTTCTAACTTGGGAAATCAAAGTGCAAGCCCTAAAGGATCTCTTTAAACAACACATATCCCAAGCTTATGTTAGTATAACTTAAGATTTCATGACAGATGGAATTTGTCCTGGTAGGTTCTGAGTACTGGCTTGTGGGCTGTTTGGGCCACTTTATCAGTGAAGTAATTAGCCCTCTTGCCCTTTGAGCTGGGGAAATATTCCTAAACTATTGAGGGGAGAAGGGGACACCACTGAACATTGTGGTGAGAGTTCAGGAAAGTTAAGGAGTCAGGCCCCATGAAGGCTGCAGATAGACAGCTGGTCTCAGAGGATGACCCCTGATGGAGAGAATTTGGGTTGAAGTCCTGATGAAGGGGAAATCAATTTTGAGCGCCCCATTACAGAAGATAAAATGAACACATCATTACCCCAATCTGAAAGATATTTGGGCATAGGCAGAAGAAAGGGCTAAATTTGAAAGTTTTCCCTTTTTTCCCCTTGTTACCTCCTCACTTGAGGTACCAAGGAACAGAGACTACCATGGTGCTTACTTACTCCCTTGGTGGAAGGAGACAACTCCAATCACTCTCAAATGTGAAGAGGCCTACAGCTTAGGCTGTAGCTAAGTAGACTTTTAAGCCATTATCTCCCCAGGAAAGGAGAGGACAGAGCATTTGGGAGTAACGAGTCAAACAGAAGTATCCAATGTATTCAGTCAGCTGCTCAGGAAGAAAAGAATCCCTGGCTTCCTTGGAGACTCCGCTCTGCTGCCACTTTTACTTGAAGTCTTTCCTTCTCACATGCCTACCCCCCACCCCAACTGGTAAGTTTCCTTCCCTGCCAAATCACCTCGTATCTCTACCTGCTTGTGTGTATGTTGTCTGCCTGATAGAATGTAAGTTTGAGACAGGAACTGTACTTATGTTTTTATATGCCCTGTACCTAGCATGGTGCCCGACACGTAGTAGGTGCTTAATAAGTGTTTGCTGATTGGTTTGTTGACGAAGATGGCTGAAAATAATGGAAATACCATTCTTTTGGAAGGATCAAAAGCAACGGAAAGACCCAAGGTTGGCCCAAAGCAGCTATACGGATTGCCCATGATGACCTTCACGTGAGGGCCATAAAACATTGTCAAGGACATGTGTGTTTGGAGGAGAAAGGGTGCCTATTATGTAATGAAAATAAAGCACAACAGATGGACAGTCAATCGGTCCTATATGCATGGCTACAAAACACAAAACCCCCAGAAAGTGGTCTTTAACATATTCTCTGATGAAGATTTGTGAAAAGACACAGGAAAGAACTGCCAAGGATGAGAATCCATGGGATGGGTCTCCATCTGCACCAATGGAAAGTGCCCACACTGCTGAGAATGGGGATCCATTAAAGTCTGTAGAGCCTTTTTTTTTTTTTTTTTTTAAGCAATCGGGGTTAAGTAACTTGCTCAAGGTTACAAGGCCAGTTATTTCTGGGTGTGGTGCTGAGTGTCTGAGCCCGGGATTCGATCTCCAGGTCGTCCCAACACTGAAGCTGGTACTCTTACTCGCTGAGCCACCTGGCCACCCCTAAGCAATTGGGGTTAAGTAACTTGCTCAAGGTTACACGGCCAGGTGTTTCTGGGTGGGTGCTAAGTGTCTGAGCCCGGGGTTCGATCTCCAGGTCTTCTCAACACTGGAGCCGGTGCTATTACTTGCTGTACTACCTGGCCGCCCCTGTAGAGCCTTTTAATTGGGGTTTAACATTTGAAGACTCAAAGTAGGGAGGTTTGAATGATGGGACTTGAGGTGCCAATGACAAAAAACCGGGGAAGATGACGTTTAGGGTCCAGGGCTTTTGAAATTGCTAACTCTATGTAGCCTAAGGCCTACTGAGGAAAAGAAGACTTATTTTAGGCAGGACTCTTGAAGCCAATTTCAATTTAGAACATCTCAAATTAGAGTCTGAGATCATCATTGTTTGCATTCCAAAAATTACTGGCGGATAGAAGGCAAGGGGGTGGTGGGAAAGGCCCATCTAGCAGCTATCTTCCTGCCTCCCTCTGCTTCCCATCAGTTGGAGAATTATTCAGGCATATTCAGACTACTTGTATACTTTCTCTTGGACTCAGACATGTACCTCTGAGCTGGAAACCAGTCCCTTCTTCCTCCTCCTTTTCACCCAAACCTTTCTTTACTGCCACAATTCAAGTCTTGTTTCTCATCGTCTGGGACCCTGGCGCCAAGCTGGTCAGGAAATTCTAATGCCCTTTGTTTAATCTTTTCTAGCATCCTGGCAGTACAACAGAAGAGGTTCAGAATGGGGAGTCAGGGAACCTGGGATCTATTCCTGGCTCTATCTATTGTTACATGAAATTGGAAAAATCCCAACTTTTCTGGGCCTCCATTTCATCTGTAAAATGGGGCTAATAATGCCTGCCCACTCTCCCTCAGAGGATTGTTAATGAGGATCAGATTGGGGTGATTACTAGCAATAGAAAACAGATGAATTCATAAACACTTTTGAGATTTGCAAAGTGCTTTACAAATATCTCATTTTATCCTCCCAACAAGCTGGGGAGGTAGGTGCAGTTATTACTCCCATTTTACAGATGAAGAGGCTAAGGCACAGAGGCTAAGTGACCTACCCAGGGTCACACAGCTAGTATGTGTCTGAGGCAGAATTTGAACTCATGTCTTCCTGGTTCCATGTCTGGCACTCTATCCCCCGTACCACCTAGATGCCTAATGGCTGTGGAAGTCCCTTCAGGTACTCTACAATAATGTAAGGTATTAGTAGTATGGCAGTCTATGATAGTGAAAGGAATACTGAAGTCAGATTAGATTCTAGTCCTGATCCTCCACTTCTAGAGATCTGACTCCACTAGCGAAGTAACCAACTTTAACTGAGGTTCATCTGCCAATGGAACCTGCCCTACCAACCTCATGGGGTTATTGGAAGAATTAAGGATAATGTGTATGAAGTGCTGTGTGACTTAAAACCACAGAACTTAATAAAGATGAATTGTCATGAATCACAGAACAGAGCTGCGGGAGAGCCGACCTTGGAGATGTTCTGAAGGTCCAACCTTCATTTCTTGCTGAGGTCCAGATGGGGTAGCTTATTTGCTCAGACACACACAGCTAATAAGAATTAGGTAATCATGAATTTTTAGAACTGTCACCATAGATCAAATACTTTTAGAAGAAATTCTCGTCTATGAGTGTGCTCTCTAAAATATTATCAAAGGCGTTAATTAAGATCATGATTTAAAATAACAACAGCAAACATTTATATAGCACTCTCTATGTCCTAGGCTTCATCATGCTAAATGCTTCATAAGCATTATCTAATTTGATCCTCACAACTCTGGGAAGTAGGTGCTATTATCCTTATTTTACAATTGAAGAAAGAGAGATGTTGAGTGACTTGCCCAGGGTCACATAACTAGTAAGTGCCAAAGGCTGAATTTGAACTCAGGTCTTCCTGACTCTGGGCCTCGCACATTATCCACTGCATCACCTAACTGCCGGTCTACATGCCTTCCAGTATAAATACCAGATTGGAAAGAATAGGCCCAATGCCCAGAGTGTTAATGTTACATGCATATTGGTTCTTCAGTTTAAGCATCTCTTATCTAAGGTGTGTGGGCAGGAGTAACCAAGACAAGTTGTTTTTAACTCCATTTTATAATATTCCTGGGCTCAGGAAATGCAATCTTTTCTCAAGCTGAACAGAAGAATCAGTCCCATTTAGTGATGGCATGAAGTCAATATCCAGACAACTCTCTAAACTTTGGCACAGAGAACCCATTCATTTCCTTTGCTTAATGCTATTTAAATGTTACCTTTGCCTCATAAGAGTCAGAGGCAGGATGGCATAATGGAAATAGGGCTGGCTGACCTACAAACTAGGATTACTCCCATTCAAGTTCAACCTGTGACAAATACTGGCTGTGTGATCCTAGACAGTTTACAGAACCTCTCAGCGCCTCCATAAATTCTAAGACTAAGGTTGCAGGATGGTAGGTCTGTAATGGCACATCACTTCTCCTCATCCAGGAGCTCCTTCCACCAATGAAATCCTAGGTCTGACCCCTCAAAACTCTCCCTGGTGTGTAGGTCTCTGTTGGGAAGCAGAACTTGATTCTCTAATACTAATCATTGCTGATGAAAAGGAAAGTAACACCTGTTGCCCAAGCTCAAGGCTAGTTCAGGATTTCACCCAAACAGCACGTACTCAGAGGGAGATGTTCATCAGTATAAAGAGAACAGAGCATCAGACTCAGCTGAGGAATTCGAGTCTTTAATTCTGAACCAGTTTCCTCTTCTGTAAAATAAAGGTTTGGATTAGGTTCTTTTTAATGTCTCTTCTAGCAATTAAGTTCTGTTTCTTTCCTTTTCCATGGCCACTTAATTGGTCTGTATTCATAGCACTTTATGTCTGATTAACTTGCAATAGTTTCAACTGGTCTCCCCACTGTCTCTTTTCCCTCCCATCCTCCTTTACACAAGCAACAAGATAAGCTTTCATCATACAGCTCCCCTGCTCAGGAACTGTCAATAATAATAACAGCATTTATCTAGCACCCGCTATGTGCTAAGAATTCTACAATTATCTAATTTGATCCTTACAACAATCCTGGGAGGTAGGTGCTATTATTCCCACTTTACAGTTGAGGAAACAGGCAGACACTTGTCCAAGATCACACATCTAGTAAGTCTGAGGATGGATTTTACTCATGTCTTCCTGATTCCAGGTGCAGCCTTCTATATACCATCTCACCTGGCTGACTAAATTTAAAGGGGGACTAGACCTTGGAAGCCACTTAGTCCAGCTCTCCTCATTTTGCAGATGAGGAAACCAGGGTCCAGAGAAGGTAAACAATTTTCCCAGGATCATAGAGGTGGTAAGTGACAGAGGTGGGGGTGATTATGCCCGTCATCTTGAGAGCTCATATAGTTAACAGGATTTAAGGGACAATTCCTTAAACAGGTCCTAAGCTCCAACACTTGAAGATGACAAAGGCAACATCACTCAGCAATGTAAGCAATACAATTTTAATTCTGACCAGTGCAGCTACAGGCCCTCTTCTTTCCACTGTTCTGCTGGCATTAAACATGTCAGTATGACATTTTCAGGGTAAAAAAAAAATGACAGAGATACATAACATTATGATACAAATGATAAATTATATTTATACAGTAAATAGTGTCAATAGTCAGCACAAATTCAAAAAAGCAGCCTGCTCCAGGATTATGAAAAGTTTGGTAAATATTTCAGTTGTAACACTTGTAAAAAGTAAGCAAGGTTTGTGTGAGATTCCACTTGTGAAAAATAAACCATATAATTTTTCCACAATCTGTGCAATATTAATACATACAGTACACATTAGAAATAGTAACAGCAAAAGGGAAGATGGAGAATATCATGAGCTGTACTTCGTGTGAGCTCAGAAAGACTGTAAACAGCACAAGATGGAACCCACCCACCCAAAGCCCCCCCCCCCCCCCCGACCGGCAGGGTCCTCTTCCCTTTTCCCCTCCTGCCCTAGGCCTCCTCCAGCACATACTGTGGTTTCTATAGAGTATAAAACTGACCAAATAAATAACTGACCACACTTCAGGGTTCCAAGTCATACCAAGAATTTTTTTTGGATTTTTGTTTTTTATATAAAAGAATTGCTAACACTATTTGAACTTGGGTCAATTTGACCAGTAAGGCTATTTTTGGGTCCCTAACATATCTGACCAAAGCACCTTATTGGGAAAGTTAAAATCCAAAAGGGGAAGAGACAAACAAAAAAATTTCTTCTAATAAAAAAGGGGGATGGGAAGGTGGTTAAAGGAGAGGAAAAGGGAGAACTCAATTACATGATGGCCCATCAGAAGAGAGTAGCATAAGATCCTGAAATGGCTTTAAAACTTGAACATGATGGACCTTTATAGATCAGCTAATGCTGCCCAGGTCTGCCACCTCTGGCAAATACTAAGCATATGAGCTGAATCTTTTCCACAGACTATTTAACAGCCGGAGGTTGCTCCAGGTTGGAAATGAAATCAGGGCCCTGGAACTTGTAGGGAAATCTTGTTTCCCCTCTACCCTCACCCAATATTGGCTTCTGAGTAGCTCACAAACACTGCCTGACATAATTGCTCAAGTAATTAAGAAGTATGATTTTTATTTTCCCAAAAGAGAAAGAAAGTGGTAGAGAGTATTCAAAGTGGCTTGGTTAAACGGTTTCAAATAAGAGCATGCAAGTTATTCTCTCAGACCCACAGCCTTTTATTCATACCACTCCATGACGGTGTTTCCTATTTTCAGATGTAAAGATCACTTACTCTCCCTGATCCCAAGAGAAAGTTATTTTGAAAAGAAAAAAAAATCTCTAATACTCTTATAAATATTAAGTGACTAAAAATCCACTGAACCTGTAATGACATACTTAAAACTTTGTATATACTAGCAGAATTTTTTAAAATGAGAAATTAATTTATGAATAACCAAACCCAAAGAATAAACAGAATGAACCTTCTTGCCACAGCTCAACTGGAAAGTGCATTTTTCATATGCCAATGCCAAAGCCTGGAAAATTCCTACTCTTAGAAGTGAGTTGCTTCTGGTCTACACCACCTAACTTAAAAAAAAATTTTTTTAATTGAAGTGGGGATAGTATGGCAGGACATAAGCAACATTAATGCATTTTTGTGGATAACATAATGAAAAATTTTTTTTTCTCCTGTAAAATCTTAGATGATCATTCTTAAATCTGCCTTTATACATTCAAGATTAATAGGGAGAGGGATCAACATATATTAACATCCAAATTTTTAGTATTTTGAGGATTCTGAAGTTAGCTTCAACCTGCAGGGCTCACATCAGTGACTAGTAAAGTCTGGACTATTTTCTGAACCTTGGCTAAAGGGCACAGCTCAGTCCCCTAGTTGTTTACTGTACCTTCCTTCTGTGTCGTGCTATTTTAGGTTATTTCAATATACACAGTAAGAGCACAGCTGCAAATCTAGTTCTGACATTCCTCTGCCTCCCTTCCCAACAATGACATTAGTTCATTTCAGCAATGTTCTGACGAGATTTAGCTGGGTTCAGAACTCTTCAACATGCACCTTTGAGTGTAACTTGTGGAGTTTTGGAAGGTGGTGAGTGAAAGTAAAATCCTTAGGGGAAAAAAGGCTGCCCAAAGTGGAGAAAGTCAATTTTGTATACAAATAATATTAAATCATCTTTAACTCAAGCAAGGATTAATTTAGATGAAATCAAACTCATGCAGAGTTAAAGATGTATTGTTCAACTTACAATTCAAGTTGTAAAGAGAACTAATTGTTAACCTGGAAAGTGCCTTTTGTAAAAAATAATTAGTTGATAAAAATTTAGAGTCACATTCATACATTAGAATTTTTAAAATTTCAAGATGTTGATATTATAGTAAGAAAAATAGCCTCTCTCATGATCTACCTACAAAGGCTAAAAGTCGGTTCAGTTTGGAAAACTACCAAAAAGGGGAAGAAAGGAAAAGGCAACTTGAGGCTTTTTTTTTTAAATCGATGTCATCTTAGTGTAATCATATTCCCATATTTTTTCTATAAAGTCTCAAGAATTTGCTTTCATTTTTTTCATTATGAACTGTTGTTCAAAGTGTTTTAGTGTTTTTTCTTTCCTTTAAAATTCCCTTACAGAAACAGAGCTAAAAACCATAAATAAGACAGCATTTTAAACCATAAAAATGACACCTGCCAATATTTTAATTTCAGCCAGACCTGATAAAATTCTATCAAAACTAGACAGTTAAATAAGAACCACATTATAAAAATGTTAGCAAAAGGACTATTAGATAATTTTGCAAACTCAAATATGAAACTGTACTAAAAACAAAATATGTGCAAAAGTATACAAGAATAACTGCATATAGCAAGGTTAAGCCTGAATTAGTTTTAAAGCTTGCCCTAGTGAATTTAATTCAAGAGTTGTTCCACTGTATTTTTTCTTTCAACTCACATGGTAAGTCAAATAAAAATAAAATACACACAATAACTTTCAAAAAGAGTCACTACTGGACAAGTACAGAGCGGAAGCCTCATTTAGCACGAGCATAGCATGCCGTCCCCAGAAAGATCACTAAGAGTCCCCATATAGTAGTGTATAAGATTAACACTGCAGACATCACATCTTATGCTTGACAGTGTAAGAACTCTCAAGTGAAGTTTTGGAGCAAACCTGCTTTCCGCATCCAAAGTTATGAGAAGAAAGTGGCATGATTTTGTGTTGCAAGGTTTGATGTGTAAATCTGGTCTTCTGTATGCCCAACTATTCTCCTAAGAATAAGGACTATGGGTGAACCAACAGTCAGGAACTGTGTAGTTATGTGCAAAAAGCGGTCACTAGCACTCTGTCTTATATCTCCAATGACTAAGAGAAATGACTAATGCAGGGGACAATTTTAGAATACAGCACATTGTTCTGACATCTGCAAAAGAGTATAGAGGGAGCTGAAATGGCAGGCTTCTCCCTAGAGGGTACCGATGACCAATACAGACAGACCAATTTCACTTCTGGGTCATCAGAACATTTTAAGAAATGCCTGATGAACTGAAGTTAGGGACTATCTGCCAAGACTACAATTAGATGAACGAGTAGAGGCCAACTCTTCTCAAAGCCATAACTGTAAACCACAAATTTATGTTCAAATCTCTCGCACTTCATTCAGTTCAAACAGAGTTTTGTTCATTTTACTCCAACGAAGACTTCAATCTGCAAAATGTTCTGGAAAGGAAGCTCTGTTCATCTGGGATGTTATAAGAGGAAAGGGTTGGTTGTACTTGTGGACTGGGATGCAGGTGGAGGAATTCCCGTACTATGAAGAGGTTGGGACATAGACCCTGAAATGGTTATCCCTTGGCCCATTCTAGTCAGAGATGTCACACTGCTCAAAGATGGTATTGGTGCCATTCCAACAGCTACTGGTGCCATGGAAGGCAGAGGTATTGGCTCCATGCTCACTGATGACATAGTACTGAAAGAAGGACTTGTTCCCATGATGGGGCTTGCTCTCATCTGGTTTAATGTCAGGGGCTGAGGCTGATTCACCTGGAAAGGATTGATCGGAGTTGGTGCTGTGGAAGAACCTATTAAAATGGAAAAAGTCCATGATTAATAACTTTGAAACAATCCAGAGATCTGGAATCACAAATATGTAACTTTCTTAGAGAAGGGAGAACTATGTCTTGTGATAAAATCTATATAAGATCTCTCACAAAAGTGCAAGGTAATCTTGCTACTAACATAGTTGATTGATTTGGGAGCTTTGAATGCAGAACGAAGTCTGGCACCAATATAGTGAGACCATGGGAATTGGGGCCAATCATGCTAAGAAGAGGCAAACAGCGCAGACTAGAAGCAGAGAAGGCCTCTAATCAAGCTCCCATGTCAATCAGCAGTGGGATCAGATCCAGCTTGAGAAGGGGAGACCCAGTCTCCAAAAATCCCCCCGCAAGAACAACCAACCCCTCCCCCCAAATTACTGGACTTAACCCAGTGAGTTTTATTCCTCAAAGGAAACACCTTAAATGTCACAAGACCGGCAAGGCTAAAAAGATGTCCATGAACCGTGGGCTGAGAAGGGGCCTCGGAGGCCATGCTGTCGGCTCATCCGTGAACAAGGACTCCTCTACAGTACCTCTGAAGCAAGGGGTCATTCAACTTTTGTTTAATATCTCCCGTGATGGGAAATCCACCCCCTCTGGAGACAGGCCATTCCACTGCAGCTACGCCTGTTAGTGTCTTCTTCTATCAGGCATAATTTTGCATCACTGCTGCTTCCATTTGCTGATCCTAGTTCTGCCCTCAGACTAATCTGTGTGACAGCCCTATACCAAGTACATGCAAACAGCCATCCTTCCCCTCTAACTCTTCTCTTTTCCACTTCCTTCAGCTTGACCCTTACATAGCGTAATCCAGAGGCCTCTTACCAGCTCAGCTGCCTTCCTCTAGCTATTCCCCAGTTTATCAATGTCCTCCCCAAAAATACGGCACCTAGAATTGAACATGATACTCTCGATGTGATCTGACAAGAACAGAGTACAGCTGGATTTTATCATCACTCTAGTCCTCCCTGGAGATTATCTTCAAATCCTCTAAATTTCTGCTCAATTATTTAAAAATCAGTTTATAAGATACAGAAGAAATATTCTCATTTTATAGTTATGTTGGGGGGGGAGGGAGAGAATATACAAAGAAAAGGGAATGAGCTTAACGAGAAAAAGGAAATCACATAGGTGGTATGGAGGGATTTGTCCTAGAGGCAGATGAGATCCTCCACCTTTATGCAGCAGGGCAGAAGGGGAATGATGACATACAGGTGTGGCAACTGCCCCAGGGATCCTTATATACAGATTAGAGGCAACCTAGATGGTGAAGGGTCTTGAATCCTTGTCACAGGAAAACTAAAGAACTGGGCAAGTGTTGCCTGGAGAAGACTGGGGAGGGTGGAGAGGGAAAGAAGGATGATAGCTATATTCAAGTATCTATAGGCCTGTCATGTGGAGGAAGGATCAGACTTTTTCTGTTTGACCATAAAGAGTAGAAATAGACAAATAAATGACTGAAAGGAGAACATTTAGAGTAGATGTCAAGAAAATCTTAACAAATGGAGTGGCCCAAAAGTAGAATGGGCTGCCTTGAGAAGTGATGGGTTCCCTGTTCCAGGAGGCTGGATATAACTTATCAGTTATATTATAATATAACAGGGATTACTTTTGCCAATAGGTTGAACCAGATTTTTGCTGACCTCCCTTATAATTGTCAAATTTTGATTCCATGATAGGATTCCCTCACCCTGACCTCAAGAATTGACTTCAAACAGCTTTTGGCTCTTTCAAAAATATCTACTCTCAAAAAAGGAAGGGAGAGAGGAAGGAAGGGATGCAGGAAGGAAGGAGGAATAATGTACTGCTGACTTTTCTACCTCAAACTACCAAAACCCTAGCTTAGGCCCTCACTGGCACTATCACAGTCACTTGACTAATAGCTCTGTGCTTTCTGGGTCCCTCTAATCTATCTTCTATAGAGTTACCAAAAAGTCTTCTGAAAGTACAGGTGCCACTCCACTCTGGTTTAAAAATTTTCAGTGTCAGGGTGGCTAGGTAGTACAGTGAATAGAGCACCAGCCCTGGAGTCAGGAGGACCTGAGTTCAAACCCAGCCTCAGACACTTAAAACAAAAACTAGCTTGTGACCTTGGGTAAGTCATCTAATCTGAACTGCCCTCCAAAAAGCAAAACACAAAAAACCCCACAAAAAACCCCCCCAAAACTTTCAGTGTTTTTCTACTGCCTACAGAATAAAGTATAAACTTCTGGCTTTTATTGTCTTACACAATCTGCCTCTAAGTTAGTACTACTAGTAAAAGAATGTTCCTTGACATTCCACCATTCCACCTCTATTATGTTACCAACAGGCCAACTCCCATGTGCAGAATGAACGCTGTTCTCTTCTCTACCTTTCAAAATCCTTTATCTTTAAGGCTCAGCTCAGGGGAGACCTTCTCAGTGAAGCCTGACCTCATCTCCCCCAATAGTTAATATGCTTTTCTTCCTTAAACTTCCTTGTAGTCACCTACCTACATATGTGCTACACATTCCAGCAGAATTTCAGTTACTTAAAAGTAGAGAGACTGGGTGCTTCTGTCTTTATACATCTAGTCTAGTACTTATCACAGTACCTTGCACACAAAACATGCCTAAAAAATTGCTGACCTAAAAACTATGTCTAAAATGTCATTCCCAAATTTGTAAATGTGACAGTCTAAATATGTACATGACCTTCAAGAGGATTGCTTTGAAGAATAACACTCATTTGAAAGAACAGATAAAATATGTGTCATAATTGGTTTTAAATAAAAGTCTACTTTATAGTCACACCTAATATATCTCCCATTACCTATATACTCTGGAAGGGACAGCACTCATGTACATGAATAAATTCTAGCATGTTTGCTTAAAAACAGAAAAACAATACAAAACAAATTATTTTAGCTTCTACTGTCCTCTCCCTAGGTATTTAGTCCCTGCCATTACAGGGTAGGGCAGAAGGGAAATGATGGAATATAGGAACTTCATACTGCTCCAGCTTTCTTTCTTTCTTAGTGGAAAAAAAAATTGTGAAGTAGATGTGAAGCTAAGAAAGTAAATTGTCTACTTTACCTCTTTTCTTGCATTTGTTAAGGTAACCACAGGAAAAAAATGCACAAGCAGAGATTGTCCAAAGAGCCAGAAGAAAACTGATATAATCTGCCTGAAACTCTTTTTTTTTTTTTTAAAGAGAGAACAAATAACCTACAAGCACTATGGAGTGCAGTGATTCTAAACCTAACACACAGTAGGTATTTTCAATAAATACTTACTGATTGACTGATGCTTTTTAATCTAAATCAAACTTTCTAAGCATTTGCTCAAATTTTACATATTATTACAATATAGCTACTGGCTGTTGCAAGTTATCTTTCCCAAACCTACCACCACCTGCGCTGACACTGACTCAAGTGTCTATTTACCTCAGCTCTACTGAGAATTTATAATTCAAATTTCCATTTTCTAGTGAGACTGGAAAATTTTCCAAACATTTAAGTAGCTGGTCAGCATCATCATTTAATACTTTGGAAGGTTAGACTTACTATGATGGCTCAGGAGCCCTTAATGTTTCTTAGCTGAGAAAAGAAAAACTATTCATCTTTGATCTCTGTTTCTAATGACTGCTTCCCTGCTGTCTATGAACATGTTCAAGTCTCCTCCAGCCTTTAAAATTTTTACTTGAGCCTACAGTCCTTAAAACTATCATCTTACATCTTCTCCCTTTCATTGCTAAACTCCTGGAAAAACTGTCTACTCTTACTGCTTCTGCCCTTCTTACTACACACTTTTCAACTCCTTAAAATCTGGCTTCTGATTCCATCAATCTACTAAAACTTCTTTCTCCAAAGTTGTCAATGATTTTTTAAAAACAAAATACTAGTTGTACTGGCATCTTTTTTTTTTTTAAAAACTCTATTTAATTTCCAAGTATACGGTTTCCCTCTTACTCTTTTCAGCAAAACCTTTATTTTACAAAAAAAAAATTTATCTTTTCAAAGAGTTCAGCAAAACCAACTAGCACTTTCATAGTATCTTATAATACATGTGAAACAGAGCCCAGAGGAAGCTGGGAGTCAGAGCAGCTAGACATGGTTGGGAGGAGAGGACACATCCCAGAGAGTCAGGCTTGTGAGTAAAAGTTGGTGTTTGTCACCTGCTGTGACAGCTAGGCTTGTGTGGGTCTGTGGGAAGGCTAAAGGATGCTGCTACTCCATATTTAGAGTTCCCTCTATTTATGTAAAGAAGGCAGGGAGGTATATTTTTCTCAATTCTTTCTCTGGAGTTAAGCTTAATTATAATTAGGAAACATTCAGTTCTTTTTGTTGTTTTATGTTTACGTTGTTGAAGTCACTGTATATGATGTTTTCCTTGTTCTATTTAATTCACTGTCAGTTCATTTAAATCTTCCTATGCTAATCTGAACTGTATATATTCACTCCAAAAGACTCATGATGGAAAATGCTGTACACACATCCAGAAAAATAACTACAGAGTTAGAATGCAGATTGAAGCATATTATTTGTTCCCTCTCTTTTTTCTGTTTTTGTTTGTTTCTTCTTTCTCATGGTTTCTCCCACTGGTTCTAATTGTTTGCTACAACATGACTAATGTGGAAATAGGTTCAATATGAATATATATGTAAGAGCCTATATCAAATTACATACTGCTTGGGGTGGGGAAAAGGTAGGAAGAAAATGTGGAACTCAAAATCTTATGGAAGTGAATGTTGAAAACTAAGAATAAATAAATAAATTCTATATATTCATCATTTCTTACAGTATTATTCCATTACATTCATGTGCCTGTAGTTGATGAATTCTTCATCAGTAAGTCAATGACCTTCTTCAAGCCTTAATTTTCCTTGTTCTCTTGGAAGTATCTGACATTCTTTAATACCACCTCCTCCTGGCTACCCTATCATTCCTTGGTTTCTGTGACACTGTTCTCTCCTGGTTCTTCTCCTCCTACCTACCTCTCAGACTACTTTTCAGTGTCCTTTGCTGGCTTATCCCTCCGTCACCCTGCTCCCCTGAGGCAGCTTCTCTGTGACTTTTTATCTTCTCTCTATACTTTTCCCTTTGGAAACTCATCAATTCTTATGGATTCAATTATCATCTCTATGCAGATCACTCAATCTCAAATGTATATATCTATCCCTATTCTCATTTCTAAACTCCACTTCCACAGTGCCAGCTGCATTTAGGCAGCAGAGTGGATAGAGTACTGGGTCTGGAGTCAGGAAGAACGGAATTCAAATCCAGCCTTTATAGCACCAATGCAATATTCACAGCGCCAATGGTCACTACATAATGCTTGATCGCAAAATATAACAGACTCTCCATATAGAAGACAGAAGCAAAATATTTATTCACACACCAGAAAACCAAATCTCCAAACCAGTAAACTGATTCCATCATAGTAGCAAAGAAGTTAATAAGCCACAACAGCACAGAGAGCCTTTAGCATCCTTTAGCCTTTCCACAATCCAACACAAGCTTAGCTGTCATAGCAGATGGCAAATATCAACTTTTACTCCCAAGGCCTGTCTCTCTTGGATGCATCTTTCTCCTCCCAACCACGTCTAGCTGCTCTGACTCCCAGCTTCCTGTGGCCTCTGCTCTACCCTTCAGCAAACTCCTCCCACCACAGGCACCATGTGATTACATTCAGCCTGTTAGGGGGCAGGATAGATTTTCAAAGCAGGGAAGGTCTTCAAATTCCCTTAGGCTTATTAAGGGGCAGGGAAGATCTTCAAATTCTCATTACCATTCCAGCCTCAGACACTTACTAGCTATGTAACCCTAGACAAGTCACTTAAACTGTTTGCCTAGGTTTCCTCAACCTAAAATGGGGCTAATTAATAGCACCTACCTTGTAAGGTTGTTGTGTAGATCAAATGAGACAGTATTTGTAAAACCCTTAGTGTAGTGCCTGGTACACAGTAGGCTCTACATAAATGTTTATTTCCTCCTTCCCTCATTAGCTCCTACCCGATCTAAATTAGAATTCATCATCTGATTTATAAATATGTCCCTTCTCTTAAGTTACCTATGCTGGCACAAGGTCTTTCCTTGGTTTACAAATTTGGGTACTCCCAGTAATTTGGGTTCATAACTTTAAAGTCATCCTTGATTCACTCCTCTCCTGCATCCAAACAATGAAGTCTGAGGTCTGCTATGCCACCTTCCTACCCCCAACTCCTAGGGAGTTGCTTTGCCCATTAACAGATGTTTTTTGAACTTAATTCCTATAGCTCAATATTGTCTGATTATCAAAGTTGTTACTAAACTAACAACTCATGTAGTTATTCCCCAAAGAATTTTCAAAAATGGAGAAAAAAATACAAATTTGAACTTTGAATCGCCACTAGATAAGTGCAGGCCAAACTCAAATATATATCTGGTCATTCAGGGAAATTGTGAAAATTTCAATAGCTGTTTGCAAGAAGGACAAATCACACATCATCACTACAAGAAGAAGAAATAGAAGGGTCAGATTTTTCTTGAGCCTTGTCCTTCAGCTCATAAAAAGCTCAATTTATTCTCAGCAATACAATGATCCAAGACAATTCCAAAAGACTCATGATGAAAAAAATGCTATCCACTTCTGGAAAAAGAACCTATCAAGTCTGAATGCAGATTAAAGCACACTATTTTTCACTTTATTTTTTTCATGTTTTTTTTTTTTGTCTGTGTTTTCTTTCACAACACAATTAATAGGCAAATGTGTTTCGAATGACTGCACATGTATAACCTATAATAAATTTCTTACCATTTCTCAGAGGGGGGGAGGAAAAGGAGGGAGAGAGAGAATTTGGAGCTCAAAATTTTAAAAAAGGAATGTTAAAAATGTTTTACATGTAATTGGGGGGAAAAGTAAAATGTTATTTTAAAAAAAGATAAGAGTTCAGCTTTGATACCTTAGTCTGCTAATACATCTTCATGCACTTGGCAATAATTGTCTTGGTTAAGGATTTCTTCTAGAATTCCTTACAGACAGATCTGCTTCATTTTAACTTGGGGAAACATTTTTCCAATGACATAACCAAATCAGGAGAACAAATTCAGTAACACATGGCTGCTAGATAACTGGGATTATAATGTGTTTGAGAAAGAGATGCAAAACTTCATGGCCAGAAAGCAAGAGTGGGGAACCATGGTCTACATTTCATGTGGCCTCAAGTACAGGTAAGTATCTATCTCCAAAGTGGTAAGACCATCTTTAACAGTAATATGCCAAAAGGCCTCCAGATGGGGTTGTGGCTCCATCGAGGTATAACCTTTCCAATGGGGAAAAAAAGAGATGTAGCTCACAGATCATAGGACTGTGAACTAGAAAGGACCTCAGAGATTATCTAACTCAAGTTACTCTTTCCTTTTTTTTAAAGCAATCGGGGTTAAGTAACTTGCTCAAGGTTACATGGCCAGTGATTTCTGGGTGTGGTGCTGAGTATCTGAGCCCGGATTTGATCCCAGGTCATCCCGACACTGGAGCCGGTGCTCTTACTCGCTGAGCCACCTGGCCGCCCCTCAAGTTCCTCATTTTTAAAAATGTGGAAACTGAGGCTCTGAGGGGTGAAGTGACTCATCCCATACTTGGAGAACTGAGATCCAAACTCGGATCTTGATTCCCCATCCAGCACTTGTTCCACTGCATCAGAGAGCACTGAGCTTTTTTTAAAAAGGATGAAAAGACCTGAACAATGTCTATCTTTCTGCACTTCAGGTAGGTATTAAAATACCTTAAGAAATTCTAGCAATATTTGTCTATTTAAAACAAATCTTAAGGCTTCCAAAAAATTTCTCTTAAAACACAAAGTACATTAAGCTTAAAAAATATTATTTAGCATTTGATTCCATGGAACATAGTTACTAACAGAAAAAAAGGCTCCCCACCTACTAAGACTAAGACTCTGCTCTTGAGCAGCTGATAACAAGGGAATGCTGAGCTGGCATGCTATCCATTTTTTCAGAGCAAAGCAATGAATACAGTAAGGAGACAGTCTCTCAGTAAAGGAAATATATTTGAAAAACTGGATTCAAAACCAACTATATACTGATATATTTGCCATTTAAGTGCTAGGACATATATACCTGGAGCTAAGAATGGATTCAGTGAAGGAACAGGTTGTGATGGCTTGGTTATTAGAGAGTCCAGATTCACTAAGGCTGCATTGGGGCCCAAAAAGGACTCGGGTGTTTTCCGAGCTCCGCTATGTTTGCTTGTAGCCAAATTCACAGGTTGAGAATCAAAGAGATCTGGACTTGATGTACCGTTGTTTTGGGATGGTAGAGAAGAAATGGATTCAGCTAAAAAAAGAGGAAAAAAATTGAAATGCTTAGGTACTAACTAGGAGATATATATCCTAAGAATATAGCCAGTATCACTTACAGAGCCTTCATCAAGTGTTAAGACATTTTTCTCATGCAAAAATATTTTAAGAATCATAAATTGTACTACAATAGAGACTCCAAAACTACTTTTTCATTACTTCACATTTAAGTTTAATATACAGCCACAGAACTTTCATTTAGTTTTGAAATTAGCCTATGAAAACATTTGAAAATATCTTTAATATATCCTCCCACCCTCCAAAGAGCAGAACTTCCATATAAATGACCTAATTTATCCTTACTGTGTAAAAACCTAGTTTACAAAATCTCCACAAGGCTATTTCATAATTACCTAAGTTGTAGACCCTAAACTATTATATGTTTCTGATTACCTATCTTTTACCACTCCTTATACCAGGGCTCCGCAGAGCAATGCTCACAGACGTTCTTCTGGGGCAGGAGGATAAGGGGCATTGGGGTGGAATGGAACACATAAAAAAAGGAGAAAGTGCAGAAGTGAGGGAGATAGACATACAGACACAGAAAAATAGGAAAAAAGGAACACAAGGTGGGAAGTGTTAAAGATTGTTAAAACACCATGGTGCCTCAGATGCCATGCAATGACAACTGTCCTAAGTTGCCTGTTCCTGCCAAAAAAGACTAATATTTCTAACAAAAGCCATACCAGCTTCTTTTCTGAGAATAGGATACTTTATTATACAAGACTATCTTTATAGTAAACCTTTGGGTTTTTTGAGTTTCTACCGACTATCTATGTGATTACTAAAGTCTTCATTCTTCCTTTCTCAACTTCATTCTATCACCTCTTTACCCTTTCCCTTCCTTTCTCTTTTTTTCAAACTTATCTGCCACTATAGACATAACTACCCTATCTCTCTCTCTCTCTTACACACACACACACACACACACACACAGACACACAGACACACACCCCTTTCTCCTTTGCATAACCCTAGAGTTGGCACCAGTAGCTTTTGCTCAATTCTTCTGTGGGAAGTGATGGTCTTGGGTCTACAAAAGAAGGTACTGCAATGACAAGTTACAATAGGAAGTGGATAGGTGAAAGCGTTTGCTGGGTTGGTATGATCTTTGGGCAGCACAAGGTCAAAGATGGCAGGAATATGTCTTATCCATGTGCATATGCAGGTTAGTTAATTTTTAGAAACTTTTATTTGGGTATCCTGAGTCCAAGTGTTAGTCTCCTGTTAAAACCCAAACCACTTTCCTTTTAAAAACAGAAGCTGGGGAAGGAGGGGAATAGTTAGGATTTCTACCTGAGCCACTATGTGCCAAAGTGGCCTTGTAGGTGTTGTAGAAGGTCTTGGTGGCAGCAGAAATTTTGAGTTAAAGGGAACAGCTCTGGAGGAAGACTTGTTCAGGTCTCAATGATTTAGAGTGGTTAACAAGGCCCTGGTACATGTGAGCAAGGAGCTTCTGCAGTACTAGAAGAGAGGGTCCATTGCTGGGCACAAGGGAGAGCATGGCATCCATACTTTCCAGGTGGGTTTGGGTTACTGTAATCATAAATGGGGAAAGGGGAAGAGGAAAGAAATGAGGGCCAGTATAGGTAGCAGAGAGATCAGTAAGTAAATCTGCCCTGTCCTTTTTTTTTTTTAACTTTGGTTATGGGTTTTATTGGGTGGCCTGTTAATCACTCTAATTTTTATGGATTCCTTTTGCCTAAAGAGGCCAATAGAGGCATCTCTCCAGGGGTACCATAAGACAAGTGATGGAAGAGTTGAGAGAAAACGGCACTATTATGCAAAGTGGGTTCAGGGCCTGGACTAGGTATGACCTGTGGTTTGGTCTTAGGATGGATGGGGGAGGAAAAACTGAACAATGCTTCCCTAAGCTGGAGCTCACATCTTCTGAAAATACTGAATACAAGCCAGGCAATTCTTACTAAGCAGAAGGCTGAGTGACTGAGATGGAAAAAAGTTATCTTTTGGCATCTAAAACTGGCAATTTTGTTTGACTAGGTAAGAACAGTAAGTAGTAATATAGTTATGTAGCACTTCAAGGTATGTAAAGAGCTTTCCTTACAAAAGTCCAGTAAAGTGGATAGTATAAGCATTACTACAAATATGAAGAATAAGCTTAGTAGTTAAATGGTAGACAAGTGTTATAACTACAAGTAAAACCCACATCTTTCCTCCCAACATTAGACCTAACACTTTCCACCTACACCATGAAGCTTCTCAAACAAAGTCTTCTTGGATATGTGACCTATGCAAGAATCCGAGAACATCATTGGTGCATTTGTCATAGAAGAAACAATCTAGACAAGAAAAAGTAGTAATTTCTGAGGCAGAAAATGCAGAAATTTTTTTCTGATTCAATAAAATGTCATTTGGAAATTAGAGAATCTACAAAAGCAATAAAGAATGGAGAAATAAAAAGCAAGGGTAAATAATGGAATTGTGACTTGTTACAAAGTATCAAAAGCATGATAGCAAATACCATACTCCATAAACTTTTTGATACATTGCATATGTTATTTCCTAGAGTAAGAAGTCTTACACTATTAAGACAAAAATGTGAAGCATACAAAGTTAAAAAGTATGAAATATTTCCTTCTGAACCCTAAGTTTTATTTCTATAAGCATAAATGAAATTAGTTATTGAATATATTATTGGGGGAGAAAGAAAAAAACTAACCCTGTGTCCATCACTGTGATACATACCTGTCTTTTTAGAAGTTCGGAGGTTGTCAAATTCAGAAAAGTCATCTTTAAGTGTACCATTCAAGTTATTGAAGAGATCAAAAGATCCTATATTAAAGAAAAAAACTGATAACTAAATATACAACCATGGGGCAAAGTCACTTTATTTTTCTATGTCTCAATTTGCTTTTCTCTAAGACTTCGCTACAGCTAGGTCAGAGCTCTGAGTACAGTATGCAACCATTTCCATGGTGTGCTTTAATAGAATTGGAAAAGCCTGCCCCCCAAATACTGCCTTGCCAACAACTCCTACAAGTAAAGCACTTGGGTATCAAGGAAAGTGATTAGAGGGAGAAAAAGGAAAGAGATGATAAAAAAAAAGATAAGGGGTATGAGACACTACTGAGTAAAGAAGAGGCAGATCTGACTTATAGCAGGAAGGAGGGGAATAATGAGATTCCCTGGGTAGTCAAATGAAGTATGAAGGCAAAGGATCCCTGGGAGAAGTGAAAGACAAAACAACCTTACAATTTGCCTATGGGCCCAGCCTTGGGTAGAATTATCAACACATGCCCATTCCTTTCTTCATTTGGATGTTGAAAGAATTAATGAGAATATTTATGAAACATACTGAGTTTCTGGGAAATAAAGTGTTTTTTATAAGCATAAAGGGGTGGTGAGATCACTACAAATTAGTGCCAAAATGTGGCAGACTGTGAAAGACAGACATGAAACTCTGGTGTTCTATGTTATATGCTATTCAATGTATAAATAATAAGCAGGTGAGGCAAATTTAGGAAATCAACCATGTTTAGACCCCAAGGAATAACTCAAATTTAAAATTATCATTAAGTTACCTTCCTTAACATTTCAATTTGGCAGTTGTGCAGTAAAACAAGCCAAATACAAGCATAAAGTCTTACCAGAAGTGGAAACTGTTTTGTTAGTAGATGTTGGTCCCCAAGGATCTGTGGTAGATTTTGTTACTCCACTAGCTGACTGGGAAGGTACCCATGGATCTGTGTTCTTTGGAAGTGACTGAGTAGAGGACCCAGCAGATGCCCTCCATGGGTCAACAGGGACGGCAGGATTGGCACCTGCAGAAAGAAAACATTGCCAGAATTCAGAGATTCTTCTTTCTGAAACCTTAAAGCCCCTGGAGCTGTATAACTAAATCTATTCTATGTTGAGAATAAAATAACATGTTCCAAGGCTGTCACAAAAAAGAATATTAAGTAGCTTATTAGAAAGTTTAAAACTGTCATTGTCTCTCCCACTAGAACCTAAGTTGTTTGAGGGCAGGGATTGTTTTAACTTTGGTCTCCCTATAACCTAAGTACAGTTCCTGGAACATGAGAAATGCTTAATGCCTGTTGACTGAATGATATTACCAACTGCCCCCCACAATAAGTAAAACTCCACATTGCTCCTGAAGATTTCCTAACTAGCAGCAGTTTGTGAATGTAAAAAAACAAGTTATTTTTCACAATGCCTCATCTAATGCTTTGGAATTAGAGCACCAGGTTCAAATTCTGTCACAAGTGTGACTTCAGGCAATTTGCTTAGCTTCCCTGGCCCTCAGTTTACTTATGTCTGACAAAAGGGAGTTGGATTATAAGGCTTTTGAGATCCTTTGAAGCTCTAGATCTAAGATTATGTCAGTGAGTAATTAATTATACATGTGTAAAATCTACACTGAGAGAAGTGTCTTGGGACAATGACATCACAGCATGTTTAAATTCACAAGGGATGGGTATTTGCTAAAAGAATCAACAAGTTCTCAGAAACGGCGTACTAGGTCTTTTTTAATTCAAGATTGAGAGGGGAAGAGTGGAGGTATAATGATAGCAGCAACTAATTTCAGTCCCAGAGAAGCCTAGAGAAATGGTTTCCTGAGTCTTAGACTTCTGGCAGTAAAACAAATCGTCAGTAATGAGAAGGATGGCCAGGACCCGTCCACCACCCCAGAAACATCGACCTCACTCCCTATCATCTCAAAGTGGAGCTTCATTCCCCTTGGGATCATGAAGTTATTATAGCATCAAAGATTCTGTCTCTGAAAATGCTAGAATGCAGCCGGGAAGGAGTTAGTGATCCCTTAAATTTTTGTCAGCTGGCTCCTTAATTATCAATGTGGATACCTCAGCAGGGATTGACAACCAGCTGAGAGAGCAAGAATGGACAGTGTTCATGGTGGAGAGGAAAAGGCAGAAGGAAGAAAGGGGGACTGACTGTAGTTACAAGGGTTTCAAAGGTAAACTTTAATTTGTGGTTTTGCCCATTTTTGCCACCTTTGGCACAACTGAACCAAGCTAGAAGTAAAAGAAAATAACATCACATAGGAACTAGAAATAGGCTAGTAGAGAAACACTGTCTCAGGTTAAAATGAGTCAAAAATGTATTTTCAATTATTTCCTTCATCAAAAACATATCCTTAAATTTTTTAAAAACACCATTCAATCTTTCTTAAGTTCAGTTCCCTTTGCTCTTAAGTAAAACCCTATTTTTCCTCGTAAGCATAAAGAAGTAAGTTTTATCTTTCATCCTTTTCTGCCCTATTACATCTTCTAAATTCTTTAAAATCTTTCCATCTGGTTCTTTCAAGGCCCTCCCTTCAGAAATATTATTGCCTTTCAAGGTCAAGAATTCTTCCTAATTCTCTCTAGTGTATTTAAAAACAAAAACAAAAATATCCAGAGTTTCAGAATCCATAAATTTAAAGCCACAATTCCATATTGTAAAATCTGTTTGAGCCTATTTACATCTTAAATGCTCTAAATGTACATTTAAGTAAGTCTCACTCCAACAAAAAGTATAATGATATAACTGACAGAGCACTGGGGTAACAAGGTAGAGATTTGGGTTTTAATTTCAACTTGTCACTGACTTGCTTTGTGACCAAGGAAAAGTAATTTTATTAAGTTTTCTTAGCTGTTGGTCATGAAGTATTAAAACTTTCAATATACTAAGAAATCTCATATTCAGTTTCCCTTCAACCCTAAATCCCTTTTTGGTATTTTCCTCTGAAAGTTTGAAAGACTTAAATACTCCCTGGAATTCTTTATTTAGTAGAATGTTTTCCTAAACAAAGAATGAACAGTATCACTCTAAAAAAAGGCACATTTCCCTACATCAGCCTTAGAATTTCTCTCTAGAGAATCATAAAATCTCAAGAGTTGGAAAGGATCCTTAGAAGTCATCGAATACAATTTTCTACTCAGCATAAGAATCCTTAAAAACATGCTTGAGCTCAACCAGAATTTTTTTGGGGGGTGGGGGTGGTGATGGGGCTGGACCTGTGATCTCATTGGAATAGGTAACTCCTGATGAGGAACCAGCTTTTCAATGCAAATCTGCACTTACTCTAATTGTACAGATTAAGGGGCACTGAGAATCAATCTGCCTAAGGTCTTATGGCCAGTATGTACTGGAGGTGAGACTGTAACCCAGCTCTTCCTGGCCCTGAGGTAAGTCTCTAGCCACTACACAACACTATCACATTCCAACTATCATGACAAATCTGAAGAATTGTTTAATTCCAGTGCCAAAAACCCCTACTCTTATATGCAAAGATTATTTAATTTGGAACTGAACTCTTGAATTTCATAGTTTTTCAATGCATAGAGATCTGCCTTCCAAGTGTTAGCCACTGAGGTATAATTTCAACATTCACGACTTACCTTACAATATACTACTACTGGTCATTCCAGTTTTTGGAATCCCCTCCTTCCTGCATTTTTAGCACTTATGTCCACAATATGGTGCGCTGGAAAGAACACTGGACATGGAGTAAGGAAGAATTGGTTCAAATGTTTTTTTTTCTTTTTTTAATTATCTATGCTGTATTTTTATTTATTTTGTTTAACATTTCCCAATTACATTTAATATGGTTTGTAGCACTCACGGTGAGCTAGATACCGCTGGACTGAATTATACATTTTAGGTGATTATACCATTGAGATAGATTTGAAACTCATTTAATGACTAGATCCAGAGAGTAGTCATTAATGAACTGATGCCAATTTAGGGGGAGGTTTCAAGTCAAGTTACCCTATCCTAATCCTATGTTAGTAGTGACTCTGGAATAAAAGGATCTGGGTTCTAATTCCACCTTCAAAGATGACTATGTGACCTTCCTGAGCCCCATTTTCCTCGTTTTTAAAATGAGGAGGTTGAACTAAATGATCTCTAAAGTCCCTTCCCGCTCTAGATGTGATTTTACATAGGAAGAGCCAAGGATAACAGAGGGACAGTCTAAATTGTTACAATCTGCACCCACATGTTAAAAATCCTAGAAGAAGCATTATGGAAAGTTAAATGGATTTATGGGAAGGAGCTAATACCCACACTGATTAAGATCATGAATCCACCTAAGCAAGAACTATATAATCGATAGGTTTTAGGGAGCCACCAAAGGTTTTGTCAACAAGATAATGACTAAAGTTGTGCTTAAGGAGGATTTATCTGGCAGTATACTCAGGATGAATTAAGAAATCCATCAAGTCCTAGTGGGTAGGAGGTAGAGCTCCTACAGCAGTAACAGGTCATGGAGGCTTGAATTAGTTTACTGCTATGCAGCTGTCAAAGAAGGTATAGAGAGAGCTGAGAAAAAACTTTTTAATTAAAAAAATAAATAAAAAGAACATTGGACTAAGAGTCAGATATGGGGTCATTTCCCAATCCTGCTAACACACAATATAGTCTTGGGCAAATCACATCCCCTCTCCTAAGCCTATTTCCTCACTTTTAAAAGGTTGGACTAGATAAGGGTTTCTTCATCCTTTTTGTCAGTTTGTTGAAGTCTTTGGACCCTTTTTCCAAATAATATTTTCAAATTATTTAAGAAAAAGCTCCATTACAATTAGAGGATGATGAAAATAAAGATGTATTTTTTTTTCCTTTTCTGATCCAAGTCCATAGAAAACTATACACCAGCCCAAGTTAAGGACCCTTGCTGTAAAAGGTCTCTTAAGAGCATCTAGTAGCCACCAGCTTTCCATGGCTCAATTAGGTGGAAAGTACTTGAGGGTTTTATTTACATTCCACTTACATTGTCCCCTCTCCCCCCAACTGCCCCCACAGGACAGGCTAGGATTATAGGATTTAGAGTTGAAATCCGACCATAGGGATCTCTTCAAATTACAGAAGAAATTGAGGCTCAAGGAAAGGTAAATGAGTGGCCCACACTTGGTCCCTTGCTTAAACATGCTTCTAAGAGAGGCATAAGTTCAAACCCAGAGCTCTGTAGGTCTGGTTGCTACCTTGGAGATAAAAGAGGCTCACAGAGATAAATTGATTGGGTGGGGTCCCACAATAATTAGCAAATGACAGGGCTTAACACATAGGCCTAGAGCAAGGTTCTGGGAAGCTGAGAGGACCTCACCTCAGACTGAGCTGGGGTGGCCATTACCTTCTGAGTGTTCCCCAGGAACAGCTCCTTGGCATAGGCTTGGCACTTCAGGCCTATTAGCCATATTAACTTTGATTAAGTCACCTTCTCCTCTGTGAGCCTCAGTCAACTGATACTTTTAGTAGGTCTACTTTTCTATACAATTTCATGTGTAATCATTCTTTACTTGCTTGTATGAGACTAGTTGGTGTGGACATGAAGTTGGGAAGACTTTGGTTCAAATCTTATTTCAGACACATAACTGTCTTCTTTCCAGTCCTCTCTGATCCAGTGACACCAGCCTCCAGGCTGTTCCATAAACAACACACTCCATCTCTCAGCTTTGTGCATTTTCCCTGGCTATCTTCCATGCCTGGAACAACTCTCCCTCTTCCACTCCAATTACTGAACTCCCTGGCTTTCTTTAAGGTCCAACTAAAATCCTATTTTTTACAAGTAGCCTTCCCCAGCCCTTCTTAACAGTAGTGCCTTCCCTGTTAACTATTTCCTATTTATCCTGTACATAGCTTTCTTTGGACATGTTTATTCTCTTGTTATCTTCCCCCACTAGATTGTGAGTTCAAATGAGAACAGGGACTGTGTTCTGTGCTTAACACAGTACCTGGCACATAACAGCTACTTAATTCTTACTAAGGCTGTGTGACCCCAGGGCAAGTCACTTAAATGTCTCATTTGTAAAATAAGAGATAATTAACAGCAACTGCCTCATGGGCATGAAATAAATTTCACCACCTCCTCTCTGAGCCTCAGAAACATGGAAACATGAAATAAAATGTCACATTCTGCAAACTGTAAAGTGAATCTTAAAACTAAAACATAAATTTTGGCTATTATTATGTACAAATACCCAGTCTCACCTATTCCTTTTAATCTGCTGTAATCTAAGGTTGTTGGGAAAAATATGAATAACCAAACTGATGAAAATTCAATAACCTTAACTTTACAAGAAATAAAAACTCTGTATATTGGCCTGACTTTGATTCCACAGCTCTCCCACAGCTTTGACACATGCTTTACCATGTACTCATTCACTTCAGGCTCATAGCTGAGTTTCAGGTGATTGAAGTAGCTGGAAATCTGGGTGCTAGAAAAGTATGAAATGACTATTTTTTTTTCTTTAGTCTGTAAATTCTAAAAGGAATGGTAGAATGGTCTGTTTTCTGCTTTTGTATCCTCTGCAGTATAATAAGTATACATAAAAAAATGCTTACTGAGGATAGAACCAAAGTTAGAAATAGTAAATTATATTCTGTCACCCTATTTGATGGTAAGAAGTAGTGTGGTTTAGTGGACAGAGTTGGTTTTAGAATAAGGAAGACTTTGGGATTAAGTCCTGCCCAACATATACTACAGGTTTGTTACCACAAGCAAATCACTCAATCTCTTAGTGTCCTAGCCAACTCTCTTTGTACTCTTCCTTAAATTATAGATGATTTCCAGTCTGCATTACTATAGTTTCCAAATTTCCATAGTGGGAGTTCTCCTTACTGATGAACTTTTTGGTATGGATCCCTCCACCCAAAAAAACAAAACAAAAAAAACCCCTCCAAAATCAGCAGTGATCTCTTCATAAGGGAATGTTTTTCTCTATTGCATCTCTTTTTGACCCATCTTTTATTTTCATAGTTATATATCTATGGAAACAAAGAATGGAATGAGAAAGAAAAAACTTTAAAAGCAGGAGAAACTCATAGGAAGCAGTTAAGTCAAAGAAATGGGAATCTATGCAAAGAAGTCACTAACAACTAAATAGGAACACCTGCTGCATACTAGACTAAAAATGGCCCTCTGTGCTATTTTCTTGAAGCAGGATGGTCAGGCAAGAGGGAGGGGGCAAATGAAAAATGGGAAGAAGTTCATGTGTTTTGCTCAACAGGAAAGAGAACCGGAACTAACCAAAGACCTTCTGAATCACTATGTTGTTAGCTCACTTAACAGCTGGCGGCTTTGCATTTCCAAAATAGAAAAGGAAATGCCACAATGACCTGGCTGACTCTGACTTCCCTTATTTCCAACCCTTAAAATTTCCTTCAACTGCATTTGAGCTGAGTTATCTTCAATGATGTAATGCAAAAAAATGCTAATGATCCTTGTCACAAATAGTAGCTTTCAAAACATCTTTTGTCCTTTCATAAGTAGAGAGAAAAGACAGAACAGTACAACTAAAATCATTTAGGAAGAGTCCCACTAATCTTTATAATTTATTGTATCACAGAAAAATGAAGAGCACTAAAAAAAGCTCAATGGTGGATTTGTCATTATTTAGACACAGAAATCCAACATTACAACCTCTTAGGCCACTTAACATAACTGATGTGATGGAACAAAGGATTATTATGTGTTATAATGAAGTTGGTAGCCATTATAAGAACCGCAATTGATGATCTTTACTACTTTAAGGTTATGATGCAATTTTCCAGTGGAAAAAAAAAAGACTTTAAAAAATTAGTCGTAAAATTCTACAATTTCCCTTAACAAATGAATTAGAATTCAGAAGCAGCTTGGCATACTGACTGAAATGAACACTGAACTAGAACTCAAGAAAATAGGTTCCAATCCTGATGTGCTATCATTTGCTATGTAGCCACTTCTTTTGGATCTTAAGTTTCCCAATCCGTAATAATGGATAATGACAATGATAATTCCCAAAGATAGATAGCCACAGCTTAAGGACATTGATTGATAAGTCGGAAAGTATACTGATGAGGGAAACAATTAAGGACTGAGTCCATGTCATATGAGAACACCATGACCACTGTCTTTACCTATTTGAAGTTACGGAGGGTTATCAGACTTGTTCTCTTTAGCTCAAGAGGACAGATCCAGTAGTAATGGGTAAAAACTGCAAAGAGGTAGATTTAGATCTGATGTCAGGAAAAACTTTCTAACAAGGAATGTGGAATAGACTACTTCAGGAGAAAATTTCCTCAAAGGAAGTTTTCAAGTAAAGGCTAAATGACTGCTTTATGGCTATGTTATACTGAGGGATTCCTTTTACATGTGGGTTGGACTAAGTGGCTATTGAAGTCCCTTCCAACTAAAACCCTGTGACTCTGAATCTACTTTGTATTTATTTAGATGCATACGTGATTCTCCCAAAGAATTTAAGCTCCTTACAGGCAGGCATTGCTTTAGTTTTGTCCATCCCTAGCTCAGTGGCTGGCACATGGTAATTGTTTAATAAATGCTTACTTGATAAAATGTTCAAATGAGTTTTTTTTCCAAATGCTTTATTAACTTCTGATTTACATCATTCACTTCCACCAGATTTTGAGTTACAAATTTTCTCCCCATTTTTCCCCTACCCACTGCCCCAAAATGGCTGTCCCACAGATTATCCCCTCCTCCAATTTGCTCTCTCCCATATCTTCTTCCATACCCCCTTCGACTTTTCCAGTAGGGCATGGTGGATCTCTATGCCCCAGTGCCTGTATATCTTATTTCCCAATTACATGTAAAATAGTATTAATAATAGTATATATATATATATATATTAATTTGATTTTAAAACTTTGAATTCCAGATTCATTCCCTTCTTCCCTTGTCACCCACCCTTACTGGAAAGAAAAGCAATTCAGTATAGGTTGTGCATGTGTAGCTAATGCAAAACATTACCACAGTAAATATATTGTAAAAAACTGACTATATTTCCCTCCCTCCTATCCCACCCCCCACACTTGTTCTATTCTCTTTGATCCTGTCCCTTTTCAAAAGTGGGTGCTTCCAACTGCCCCCCCCCAGCCTACCCTCCTTTCCATCATTTCCCCTTTCATCCCCTTCACCCCTACTCTCCTGTACGGTGAGATACCCTATTTAGTGTGTATGTCATTCCCTCCACAAGCAAAATTCAATGGGAATAAGGTTGACCCATTCCCTTTTCCCTTCCTATTCTTCCCCTCCACTGTAACCATTTTCCCTTGCCTCTTCTATATGAGACAGTTTACCCCATTCTGTCTCTCCCCATCTCCTCTCATTATATTCCTCTCTCACCTCTTAATTTCACCTTTTAAGTATCATCCCTTCCTATTCAATTGGTCCTGTGCCCTCTATGTATACCTGTAAACATATATACACACATTCACATATGTATTCATACACCCATATACCCTCTGATACAGACATATATACATATATATATATACATACATATTTCTATTCCCTTCAACTATTTTCATACTGAGAAAAGTTTCATCAGTTACAATTATTGCTTTTCCATGTAGGAATGCTAATAGTTCAACTTTGATAAGTTCCTTATGATTTCTTTTCCCTGTTTACCTTCTCTTGCTTCTTTTATCTGAATGTCAAGTTTTCTATTCAACTATGGTTTTTTCAGCAAGAATGCTTGAAAAGTCCTCTATTCCACTGAATGACCATATTTTCCTCTGAAACATGATACTCAGTTTTGCTGGGTAGGTGATTCTTGGTTTTAATCCAAGCTCTTTTGACCTCCAGAACATCATATTCCAAGCCCTTTGATTCCTGCCAGATCCTGAGTTATTCTGATTGTTTTTTCACAATATCAAATTGTTTCTTCCTGGCTGCTTTTAATATTTTCTCCATCTGGGAATTTCAGAACCTGGCTATAATATTCCTAGGAGTTTTATTTTTGGGATCTTTTTCAGGAGGTGATCAGTGAATTCTTTCAACCTCTATTTTGCCCTCTGGTTCTAAAATATCAGGGCAGTTTTCCTTGAGAATTTCTTGGAGGATGATTTCTAGGTTCTTTCTTTGATCATGGCTTTCAGGTAGTCCAATAATTTTTAAATTCTCTCTCCTGGATCTATTTTCCAGGTCAGTGGTTTTTCCCATGAGATATTTCACATTGCCTTCTATTCTTTCATTTGTTTGGATCTGTTTAACAGCATCTTGATTTCTCATCAAGTCACTAGCTTCCATTTGCTCCAATCTAATTCTGAAGGAATTATTCTCCTCAGTGAGCTTTTGAGATTCTTTTGCCATTTGAGTTAGTCTATTTTTTAAGGTGTTATTTTCCTCAGTCAGGCTGCTGACTCTCATTTCATAATTTTCTTGCATCGTTCTCATTTCTCTTCCCAATTTTTCCTCCACTTCTCTTATCTGCTTCTTAAGGTCCTCTGTGGCCTGTAATCAGCTCATATTTTTCTTGGAAGCTTTTGATGCAGGAGTTCTGACTTCACCGTCTTCCTCCTGCTCCATGCTTTGATCCTTTTTGTCCCCAAAACAGGAGTCTAATCTTGGATTCTTCTGTTTGCTTTGCTTCCTTTGCCTGGTCATGTCACCACTCAGTCACTTGATCCCTGGGAATTTTGCCACAGTAGCACTCTGCCACCAGACAGGGGAGCTTCATTCCAAACACTGGGGTTTTCTTAGCTGCCGGAGGTATTAGTTGGGTGCCCTCTCTGAAAAGCCTCCACAAGCTCTGGCAAGCTGGTCACACAACCCAGGACTTCCACCCTAGACCGCAATCCTGATCCAAGCAGGTTTAAACCAAGAGCAATTACCCCTCAGACTGGTGGCTTGGTCCCCCTACAATCTGCAGGCCAGGAGCTGAGCTGCCATGTGGTGGCGGCTGTACGGCCATGGACATCAGCAGCTTCTCACTCCCAGGGACAAAAGCCCACACACTCCCAACTACTGGATCCCAAAGTCCACACTGCACTGACATCTCACTTTGTCCTTCGCATCTAAGTGTTGATAATTCTGGACCACCACAGCTGCTGGTGATCTGGAGTCCTTCCAGCTGGTGGTTGGTCAGGCCTGCCCTGGGGCTAAAACCTTTGGCTTGGGTGGGGCTGGGCTCGGCTCCCAGAGCGCTGCCAGGAGGTTAGCTTCTCTGTATCATTTTATGTGTTCTGTAGCTCCAAAGTTTGTTCAGAGTCCCCTTTTTCATGAATTGGAGGTGGTGGGAGCCAGAGCCGCGTGGAGATCCTGTTTCTACTTGATCATCTTGACCCAAATGAGAGTTTTAAAATGTGGAAAGCACTTTGGAAAATATAAGTTGCTATATACATTATAAAACTGATCAGAATTAAGGATGGATTTTCATGAAGGTGCTGAAGAATTAAGTAAAGGTTAATTACTCAGTACTGTGCAAAGTATAAAATAAGTAGGTATGAAGTACAGTATTTTTGCTAGGTATGAGTGTCTACATTGTCAGCAGTAAACACTGGTAACTTAGTATATCTTTAATTAAAAAATATCTGTTCTCATCTGCTGGGCCTAGCTGGACTCTTGAGAAAATGGGGCACCCTCTCCCCAGCTAGTAAAGTCTAATTTTTTTTTTTTAAAGCTCTTATCTGGGTCTAGGCAGTACCAAACCTCCCAGGCAAGGGAGTGAGGAGCTTAGACCTGAGAAATGGTACTCCATGAGTCATGCTAGTGGGGGTGAGGAAAGACTTCTAGGGAACTGGAAGTTAGCTGATATTCAGACTCTGCCTTGGCAGGAAAAGGCTGGGAGATTGCTACTGATTTTAGTCTTGTCAGGGTGACTCACCTTCCGTAGCAGAGTTTTTTTAAGTTTCCCCGAGACTTCTTCATTTAATGGGATAGGGAAACAATTGGGGTCATTACAACAGACATATGGCATTTCAATAATAACTCATAGGTATATAGTGTTTTAAGGTTTGCAAAGTGCTTTCCTCAAAAGAGCTATGTGAGGTAGGTAAGACAAGTATTATTATCCCTGTTACATAGATGAGAAAAACAAGGCTCTGAAAAATTTACTGTTTTTTCCATGCTGATATAGCTAGTAAATATCAGAGACGGAATTTAAAACCCAGGTATCAGGAGTCAAGGTCCAAAACTCTAACCCCTGTACCACGTGGACTCTCTCTACAGACCTCCCTCCTCTTGGCGCTCTCTTCACACAGCCTATAGCCATACTGCCACATGCCATCCCTACAAAATGACACTAATTTTGTTCAATTAATTTTCCTTCTGCCTCTGTATTTTTATATTTCTATTCTGTCAATTCTTTCTTCCCCCCAGAGAGTCGACTGTTTTTGATAGTGTCTGTCCTTGTTTTAAATTATCTACCTTTCTGCTACACTGACTAATTTCTTCTTAAAAGCTCTAATTTCTATCATTTCTTTTATTGCTATTCTGAAAAATTTGCTACTATTCTGGACAATTCTTGGAGCTGTTGCAAGAAAAAAGGAAGCAAAAAGAGTCATCAATTAGGGAATGACTGAAAAAATTAAGGTATATTAATATAATGGAATATTATTGTGCTGTAAGAAATTACGCTGGGTGGCCCAGTGAATAGAGCACTGGCCCTGGAGTCAGGAGAACCTGAGTTCAAATCCAGCCTAAGAAACAACACACCAGCCATGTGACCTTGGGCAAGTCACTTAACCCCAACTGCCCTCCAAAAAGTTAAAAAAAAATTTATGTTAGGGATGGTTTCAGAGACCTAGAAATATATATGAACCAACATGGAGTTAAGTGAACAGAACTAGAACTATTTCTATAATAACAGCAACACTGCAAAGACAAAATTTCGAAAAACAGTGACAAAAACAATGACCAACTACTATTCCAAAGGACTAATAGTGAAGAATGCTACACCTGATAGAAAAGTGATGGACTCAAGACAAAGAGAGTCATTTTTTTTTGGACATGGCTAATGTAGGGATTTCTTTTTGCCTGACTACATATTTATTACAAAGGTTTGGGTTTTTTTCCCCCCTAATTGGGGGGGGGTGGCATGGCGGGAAGGGGAGAGAATAAATTTTTGTTAACTGAAAAATTAAATTAAAAAAGAAAGTTCCAAAAAAAAATCTGTCTTACATACACACTCCTGAGAAAACAGATCACTGGTGCTTCCTGAAGCTACAAATGAAATCTAATGAAATCACAGAATTTTGGTTCTTGAAAGCAATAATTTAATTTATGCCTTATGTAGGATTCCCCTCCTTAGTGTACCTGATTGGGGAGTGGGAAGGCATCCAATTTCTGCTAGAATATTTCTACTGATAGGGAGGGAGCTAACTGTTTTGCAAGGCAGTCCACTTTGTGACTGAATAGTTATGTTAACAAGTTCTTTCTTATGACATTTTCATTCCTATTGTATACATGAGGAAACTGACGTTTGGAGACATTGAGCAACTTTCCACATGGCTAGTAAGAGATGTTGCTGGGACTGGGTATTGCAACTACTTGTGCAATGCTCTTTGCGTTATATCTACACCAAGTTGAATGAATTTTATTAGTAGGCATAGCACAGTGCTGATTCATAATGAACCTGTAGTCAGCTAAACGCCCCAAGTCTTTTTTATGTGAACTTTCTAATGAGAGTTCTCTCAATTTATAGCTGTGCTATTGCTTTCCTTTTACATCACTGTTTTTACAACTTTATATTAATACCTATAAAAATTTGTTAGTTTGGGCCTCTAGTCCTAGCCTGTCAAGATATTCCTGAATCTTACTTTTTACACACACAGATATATACATATGTCAAATCAGCTATTCCTCCCAGGTTTATATTATCTATACATGTGGCATGTGGCTTTTTAGACCTTTATCCAAGGTGGTAATAAAAACAGGTCAACAGTCCAGGGGCAAGGACAAAATCCTATGTTGTGCCATTAGAGACCTTTGTATTATCTCTAGAATCAAAAATAAAATCTTGCATTTGACTTTTAAAGCCCTTGACAACCTTGCCCCTTCCCACTTTTCCAGTGTTCTTACAACATATCCTCTACACATACTTGTCGATTTTTAGTGATACTGGCCAGTTCTGGTCATTTTCATTGGCTGTCCCCCTGCCTGGAACTCTCTTCCCTCTTCTTCGCTATTTCCTGGCTTCCTTCAAGTTTCACTAAGTACCACCTGCTGTAAGAAGTCTTTTCTGGTCCTCTTTTTTTTCCCCCCTGCATTAAACTGTTTTAACAGTTCAAAATTCTGTGACAGATTTTTGGCCAAGTTGTTTCCATTTAAAAATTACTGATTTTAAAAGCTAACTTTCAAACTGCCACAAAACAAATGGTCCACAAAACATTCCTTTCCTCCTGAAGCTTTTATGATACATTGTAATCATTAATCAATCTTTTACTATTAAACTTAAATGGCCAATTGAGACAAACAGTTATGAGACTGTTCTTCCACCACTGATTAAGACTGGGGTGCAGGTGTTGTATAGGATATTCATTTAGCCTTCTGGGCAGATTTTGTGACCTTGCCAGCTCCAGCAGCTTTCTTATCAACTGCACTGATAACACCAAATGCAACAGTCTGCCTCATATCACGGACAGCAAAACGACCCAGAGGAGGATAGTCAGAGAAACTCTCCACACACACGGGCTTGCCTGGAACCATGTCAACGACGGCAGCATCACCAGATTTCAGTAACTTAGGGCCGCCTTCCATCTTCTTACCAGAACGATGATCAATCTTTTCCTTCAGTTCTGCAAACTCGCAAGCAATGTGAGCAGTGTGACAATCCAGAACAGTATACAGCCAGCACTGATTTGGCCTGGATGGTTCAGGATAATAATGTGTGCAGTGATGGGTCATTCTTGCTATCACCAGCCACATTACCATGGTGTACATCTCTGACAGAAATGTTCTTGACATTGAAACCAATATTATCCCCTGGCAGAGCCCTACTCGGGGCTTCATGGTACATTTCAACAGACTTGACTTTAGTTGTAACATTGACTGGGGCAAAGGTGACCACCAAGCCTGGTTTTAGAACACCAGTTTCCACTCAGTCAACAGGTATAGTACCAATACCACCAATCTCGTAGACATCTCAGAGGGGTAGACGAAGGGGCTTGTCAGTTGGACGAGCTGGTGGCAGAATGCAATGCAAAGCTTCAAGCAGAGTAGTTCCATTAGCACTGCCATCCTTATGAGTTACTTTCCCTCCCTTGAACCAAGGAATATTAGAGCTTAGCTCCAGCATGTTGTCACAATTCCAACCTGAAACTGGCACAAAAGCTGCTGTGTCAGGGGTGTAGCCAATCTTCTTAGTATAGGTATTGACTTCCTTATATCTCTTCTGGCTGTAGGGGGGCTCAGTGGAATCCATTTTGTTTACACCAACAATCAGTTGTTTTATACCTAGTGTGTAGGCAAGAAGGGCATGCTCACAGGTCTGCCCATTCTTTGAGATACCAGCTTCAAATTTGCCAACACCAGCAGCAACAATCAGGACAGCACAGTCATCCTGAGATGTGCCTGTAATACGTTCTTGATAAAGTCTCTGTGTCCTGAAGCATCAATAACAGTCACACAAGTACTTGCTGGTCTCAAATTTCCACAGGGAGATATCAATAGTGATACCATGCTCATGTTTAGCCTTTATTTGTCTAAGACCCAGGCATATTTGAAGGAGCCCTTTCCTATCTCAGCAGCCTCCTTCTCGATGGTTCTCTCATTAATTCCACCACATTTGTAGATGTGGTGGCCGGTAGTGATGGACTTGCCACAGTCTGTATGTCCAATGACGACAACGTTAACGTGAGTCTTTTCCTTGCCCATTTTTGTGGAGGTTTAGTGATGATTTTCACAACACCTGTGTTCTGGCAGCAAAACCTGTTGCAGAAAAAAAATTTTCTGGTCCTCTTGAAATTGAGTGCCTTTCCTTTGAGATTATCCTGTATATATTTTGTTTGTACAATTGTGTGCATGTTATTTCCCTCACTAGAACATGAGTTCCTGAGAGCAGGGAATGGTTTTTTTTTTGCCTTTATTTGTATCCCCTGCACTTAGCCCAGTGTCTAGTACACAGAAAGTACTTAATAAATGCTTGCTGATTTGACTTCACCTACAAGTTGACAATGATCATTAATATCTGGAGATAAGGCTGTAGAATCAGTTAAATGAACTATGTTCATAATTGTCTTCACTGCATCCACAAGTACATCATGAGAAATTTAGTCAAGTATTCTGTTGAAATTAAAATCTAATTCAACCAGAAACATCTGGTGGCTTAGCAGATAGAACACTGGGCCTGAGGTCAGGAAGATGTTGGTTCAAATTTGGTCTTACATACTTACTAGCTGTGACCCAGAAGAAATCACGTAATCTGTTTACCTCCATTCTCTCAACTGTAAAATGAGAATAACAATAATACCTACTTTGCAGGGTTATTCTGAATATAAATAAGATAATACTTTTCAAAAGTGCTTAGCACAGTGCCTGGCACATAGGTATATACAATATAAATGTCTCCTCTTATTCTGTTTACAAAATTCTTCTACGTGATGCTTACTGACTTGTCTAGTTCAGTAACTATTAGCAAAAGAAGAAATCAAGTTAGGTTATCATGACTTGTACTTAGTGTACCCACGCTACTGTGTAGTGATCCCCACTTCTTTTTGCTTCGGTGCTTACAAACTATTTAATAATCTTTTCAAAAATTTTATTTAAGATTGATCTTGATGCATTCAACAATAAGAACAAAAAACACTTTTCATTTTTAGAACTGAATAATAGCATTCAGGTTGGGAGGCCACTTATCAAGGAAAGATGCAACTTTTAGGATAGATCAAAAACACAGCTAATAACTTCATAATACTGCCATACATATCTAAACATAGTATATTATATTATTATACTATATATAAATCATGGATAATTATTCTTGCAAATTTTCTGTTTAAATACAAAGGTTGTGCAAAAAATATCAAGCCTAGGCTTAGCTCTGAGTTCAAAAGAACACTTGTCATGAGGAGGAATGAGAGTTCAACTAAACTGTGTGCTCTACTCTCCTGGAGTTGAGTATATTAAGCATCCTGAAGCAGAGGAACCCAGTAAGAAAGGAACTTTATTGATTGGTCTTATCTGAAATAGGAAAGTCAGGTAATATAATTTCTATAGTGAATCAGAAACATCTGAGAAGAGTTTTATGATAATAATGGTCAAAGGGTGTTGCTAAGAACTGTACAGCATGTAAAGAAAATACTATAAAACAAATGTTACTTTTACAAGGTTCAAATATACTAAAATATGATGTTATGTAACCATAGTCAACTGTAATATTACTTCTCAAACAGGCCTTAAACATGACTTTTTAAACCAATTAAAATAACTATTGCCTTTAATAATAAGGAATAATTAGAGCTAATATGTCCCTATTCATTAGTAGTAACGTTTACTATGTGATTTTCAGCAAATTATAGCAATGATTCAGATGCCTAGTACTATTACAATTTCTTTACCTAAATTGCTAGTTGAAACAACTGAGATAGACAAGACAGGAGGGAAACTGTGGAAAAGAATTACAGACTAAACCATCACTTCCTTCCACCTGTGGTATATAAATAACTAAAAGAAGATCATTCAAAATGTAAAGATATAGGGTAGCTAGGTGGTGCAGTGAATAGAGCACCTACCCTGGAGTCAGGAGGACCTGTGTTCAAAAATCCAGCCTCAAACACCTAACACACACTAGCCATGTGACCTTGGGCAGCAAGTCACTTAACCCCAACTGCCCTGTCTTTCCCCCCTCCCAAAAAAGATTAAATAAACCCCAAATGTCTTAAGTTTTGAAAATTATAGTCAACATCATTAGTTTTGGGTTTTTGGGGTTTTTTTTGCTTTTTGGAGGGAAATTGGGATTAAGTGACTTGCCCAGGTCACATGGCTAGTTTTTGTGTTAAGTGTCTGAGGTCGGATCCGAACCCAGGTCCTCCTGATTCCAGGGCCAGTGCTCTATTCACTGAGCCACCTAGCCGCCCCCATTAGTTTTTCTTTATTTCACAGTAACTGAATAGATCATTTCCAGAATATCAATCATGAACCACTAAGGCAGTTAAGAAATCATGAATAAACTAAGTCAATTATGAAATAAAAGTAAAAAAGAAACTCTACGACAACTCAAGCCCTTTTTAGTATCCAAATATGGTTACAATTACCAAATATGGTTAAAGGATTTTTTACCAAATGATTGCCAAGGGTCAGAAGTAGTTGATGTAGTTGCAGCTCCTCCCCAGGGATCAGTTTGGTTGGTTACAGTTGATGTTCCCCATGGTTCTTCTTTCTGAGGGGCAGCAGCTGAGTTGGGTAGGGCATCCATCAAATCCAATAGAGTGTTATGCTGTGGGGGAGGGGGAAAATGCTTTTAGATCAAACAAACCCCACAAAAACAAGCAAAACCCCAAATGAAACAAAACAAAAATAACCCCAAAACAAAATAAAATCCACTGGTAGAGCTTTTGCTAGTTTCAAACTCCATTAAAATATGCGATTCCTGAAATATTTCTTGAATGAAGACAATACTATAATACCTAAAATGAAATTCGACTAAAACCCAATGCATTATACTATATTCAGGTTACTTTAGAAAACAATTATGTAACTTAGCTAAATGTCAGGACCAAATGAGAATGTATGCAGAGGGTTTTTGCAAGCATCATTGTTATTATTGTTACTGTTATTTTTACCTCTTTCTTTCTTGGAATTTTAACAGTGTCTCTACGACTTTCTTCCAGGGCCATTTGTAACCTTAGATCATCTCCACGTCTAAGACGCTCTTCCTGAAATGGATAAGGGCATCTGATTTTATTACAATAATAAATAACATTTAAGATAAAAAAATACTTATGTGAAGTTCCATTTGTATATTATTTCAAAATAAAAATCAGAAGTGACTTTTTTTTTTACCCCACAGAATTACAATGGCTTAGAAAAGAGGCTTGGATATTCATTGTGATACACCAATCTATCATCAGTGACTTTGATTCCACTATTTCAGGGATGGCTCTAGGGTGTTTTTAGCATCCTCCTACCATTCCTTTTGTCCCGTTGCTCTTCACCCTTACTCTACTCAACTTCCCCCACATAGACCCTATGCCTCATCTGACAGAGCTTACTCTCAGATATAGCTGAAAAGCTTTTTGGCTAAAGATCAACTAAATAAGGAAAGAATTTCTCTTAGAGGAGAATTAATGAGTGCTGATGTGACGCCATGAGCATTCTCTGGTGTCTATCCAGTGACCAATGCATTGAACTGCACTCATTTAGAATGTGGTGATAGAGACAATATTAATGCTATAGCTCTATCTTAAAATGCAGCCTTGGGGAGATATTCCTAATATCTGTAATAAATTTAACTGAATAAAAGAATGAATCATTTAATGGGGCTACCCTCTAATTCCCTTGAAAATCAACCCTTTTATAGGAGAACATTTTTTGGGGGGGGGGGAAGTGTTGTGTTTTTTGAAGTCAGTAGTTTTTGTAACGATGTTTCTGAAATATGGTTTTGAATGCTTTTTTCCTTTTCTCTCTTAAGGCTTACTCACAATTCTCACCTAAATCCTCCCCTCCCCCTGCCCCCCACCAATTTCCATACAGTGGGCTGTGGGAAACATGAACTCACAGCAAATAGAAACCAGGTCATAACAAACAAAATCCTAAACAAACTCCTTCAAGACAGAAGCTGTGTCAGGTCCTTCCTTTGGAATCTCACACTGTCTAGAATATTGTAATGTGCTCAAAAAGCACTTGAAAGCTTCAGGATGATTCTGACAGGCCTGTTGCATAAATAAAAAGCTACCCAGATAACTGACCTGCTCTGCAACTTCTCTGCTCATTGCTAATGCAAGCTGTAGCTGAAGTTCTTCTTCTCCACTTGTCTGAGGTCGGGCCTGTTCCAGCTCTGAAGAAACACGAGGGGAGGTAGCTGTTGAAGCAACAAGACAACAGTTTTTATATGCAAAAGACCATAAGACAATTTAATGCAACCTATTATTTGTCCCCATGCCAAGAGATTTGCCAAATCTTTCCAAAACAGGCACATTTATAAAGTTATAATGAATCTTAAAAGATAAATACACAGATAACAGATAAATGTGGATGTATGTAAAGTACCTAACAGCATGAAAGGAAAAATTATTTTTAAGATGATGATCTTCACAATAAATAAGAGTCACATGGGGTTGAAAGGGAACTGCTCAATTTCAAAAAGATTAAGTGCAATGACTATAATAAAATAAATTCCCTGAAAGGATGGACAAAATAAGCCATCAACAAGCATTAATAAAAGGCATCCACTATGTGCCAGGAACTATTTTAGGCTCTAGGGATACAAAGACAAAATCTGAACAGTTTCTGCCCTCAATGAGCTTACATTCTATCAAGTGAGACAATATGTACGTGTAAATAAAGAATAAATAAAAAATAAATAGAAGGTGATTTGAGTAGAAAGGGTAGTGGGTAGGTGGAGGAGTGTCAGCAAAATATTTATGTAGAAAGGGATGCTTGATTTCAATCTTGAAAAAAAAAAAAACACCAAGGTATTATATGAAGCATAGGAAGAAGTATATTCCAGGCAAGTGGGACTGATAACGAAAAGGCACAAAGATGGGACATGGAGTACTGTAAGAAACAGCAAGAATGTCAGCTTGGTTAGAGTGAAGGATGCAAGAAGGATAGAAATGTATAAAGAGATTAGAAAGGTATATTGGGATCAGGTTGTAAACAGCTTATTGTGTCAAACAGTGGAGTTTATATTTTTTCCTGCACAGAGATAACTAAATCCATGGGAGCTGAAGAAGTCATCAAGTGAGAGTATAGAGAGAAGAGAAAAAATAATCAGGAAAAGCTTTGGGATGCACTCAGAGTTAAGAGGTATGATACTGATGAGTCAGCAAAAGAGAATAAGAAGAGGTCAGTCATACAGGAGGATAACCAGGAAAGAAGAAGCATCATAAACCTCAGAAAAGAGGGACTATCCAGAAATAGAGTGGTCAATAATGTCAAATGCATCAGAAAAATCAAGGATGACTGAGAAAAGACCACCAATGAGATTCAGCAATTAAGATCACATATAATACTAGGTAATTCCATCTGAGTGATAAGATTGGAAGTCAAATTACAAAGTATTGATACATTTTGTGTAAACATACATATAGCATTCAAGAAACAAGAACAATGCAAATGCATTCACATACTCTAACTTTTCTGATTTGCAAGAATACACCTATGGAGAATTCAGACTGCTGTAAGTATCATGGAAATGCAATGTACTACCACAACTTATTAAATATTTTTAAGAATGTAACACTACAAACTTCTAAAAATATATAGGCAGAGGTTTTTGTTATAACTTCTTGGACAATTTAAGCAATCTTCCTTGTGTAGAACTTAACAATACTTCACAGGACTGTTGTGAGGATCAAAACAAATTATATCTCTAATATCTCTAATACTTTGAAAACCTTAAAGCCTCCACATAAACGTTAGCTATTTTTTAACATAATTGACCAGGACTGAAGACGCAGCTATAGTCTCCTACATATTCCTACTATATATGAAAGTGAGTTAAATTTGTACCAACCTCTAGGAAGATATTTATTATTAAACACTAAATTCTTGATTTTACTTTATTTCCTAAAATTTGCCTCTTTTATGATAAAGTGTCAAACTAATTCTGGTTAACTGAGTGCCAACGAAAGTTTTACTATAAATACCATCTAGTAAAAATAGATAATAAAGAGAATATAAATTTTCTCTTCATACAGTAAACTGTAAATACACTATAAAATAATCTTCCTTCTGCCTCCTAAATGTGGGTATCCTGAAAGATATAGTCCTTTATCCTCTGCTGCTCTTTCCTCTAACCTAGTTCAGCTGAAGAAACAAGGCAATGAAGAGAAACAAGAGGTGGAATGTTTCTGGCAGGGCAAACCACTACTACCACCCCTCCTGTTGAGGCTGCAATATAAGACCCTATGTCCCCAAATCCCTGGAAATAGCAATGCCCCCTAGCGCACCAACCCTACTTCCAGTTTGGCCCAGCATCCACCCACTCCTACCAAGACAGGACTGGACAAGTGCCACTCTGCAGGTGCTGTAGCTACTCTCTCCTCAACAACCTCAGCCATTATTATATCTATTGAAGTCCTTAGAACTAGTAAATGGATCAACATCATGGCTTTATCAACAGAAATGACACTAAAAAAATGCATTATCATTTGCCTTGCATAAAGACCACTGGGACTCTCCATCTGCCCCACAGCTTAATTCTAAATTAATCTTTTATTTATTTATTTTAGATTTCAACATTCATTTCCACAAGATTTTGAGTTACAAATTTTCTCTCCGTTTTTCCCCTACCCCCACCCCAAGATAGCAAACCTACTGAATAACCCTTCCCCCAATCTGCTCTCTCTTATATCCTCCCCACCCCCAACTTTCTAGTAGGGCAAGATGGATTTCTATACCTCAGTGCCTGTATATTCTATTTCTCAGTTGCATGTAAAAAACAAAAAATTTTTAACATTGTTTTTAAAACTTTGATTTCTAGATTCTTTCCCTTCTTCCCTCCTCACCCACCCCCACTGGGAAGATAAGCAATTCAATATAGGTTATACATGTGTAGTTAAGCAAAATGTTTCCATAGCAGTTACATTGTGAAAGACTAACTATATTTCCCTCCATCCTATCTCGTTCCCCAATTATTCTATTTTCTACTTTGACCCTCTTTTCAAAAATGATTGCTTCTGACTACCCTCTCCTCCAATCTGCCCTCCCTTTTATCATCCCCCCTCTTATCCCCTTCCCCCCTACTTTCCTGTAGGTTAAGATACCCAATTGAGTGTGTGTGTTATTCCCTCTTTAAGTCAAATTCAATGAGAGTAAGGTTGTCCCATCCCCTTTCACCTTCCTGCTCTTCCCCTCCATTGTAACAGTTTTCTCTTGCCTCTTTTACATAAAATAATTTACCCTATTCTATCTCTCCTTTTCTCCTTCTCCCATTATATTCCTCTCACCTCTTGATTTTATTTTTTAGATATCATCCTTTCCTATTCAACTGATCCTGTGCCCTCTGTCTACAATGTTTACATATACACACTCACATAGTATTTATACACACACATCTATCTACACACACACACATATTCCCTTCAAGTATCCTCATACTGAGAAGTCTCATTAGTTACAATTATCATTTTTCCATGTAGAAATGTAAATAGTTCAACTTTAATAAGTTCCTTATGATTTCTTTTTCCTGTTTACCTTTTCATGCTTTTCTTGCTTCTTGTATTTGAAAGTTAAATTTTCTGTTCAGCTCTGGTTTTTTCATCAAGAATACTTGAAAGTTCTCTAATTCCATATTTTCCCCTGAAGCGTTACACTCAGCTTTGCTGGGTGAGTGATTTTTGGTTTTAATCCTAGTTCCTTTGACCTCCGGAATATCATATGCCAAGCCCTTTGATCCCCCTAATGTAGAAGCTGCTAGATCTTGTGTTATCCTGATTGTTTCCATAATACTCAAAGTGTTTCTTCCTGACAACTTGTAATATTTTCTCCTTGACCTGGGAACTCTGGAAACTGGCTATAATATTCTTAGGAGTTTTCTTCTTGGGATCTTTTTCAGAGGCTATCAGTGAATTCTTTCCATTTCTATTTTGCCCTCTGGTTCTAGAATATCAGGAAAATTTTCCTTGAGAATTTCTTGATGGATGATTTCTAGACTCTCTTTCTGATCATGGCTTTCAGGTAGTCCAATAATTTTAAAATTATCTCTCCTGGATCTATTTTCCAGGTCAGCGGTTTCTCCAATGAGGTATTTCACATTGCCTTCTATTTTTTTCATTCGTTTGGATCTGTTTTATAGTGTCTTGATTTCTCATAAAGTCATTCATTAGCTTCTAATTGCTCCAATCTAATTTGTATAGAATTATTCTCTTCAGTGAGTGTTTGAAATTCCTTTTCCATCTGGCAAATTCAGTTTTTTAAGGCATTCTTCTCCTCGTTGGGTTTTTGGGCCTCTTTTGCCATTTGAGTTAGTCTATTTTTGGAGGGTCTCTGTTAGCAGGCTGTTGACTGGCTTTTCATGATTTTCTTGCATCATTCTCATTTCTCTTCCCAATTTTTCCTCCACTTCTCTTACTTGATTTTCAAAATCCTTCTTGAGTTCCTCCATGGCCTGTAACCAGTTCATATTTTTCTTGGAAGCTTTTGATGCAGGAGTTTTGACTTTGTTGTCTTCTTCTGGTTCCATATTTTGATCCTTTTTGTCCCTAAAAAAAGGATTCTATGGTCTGATATTGTTCTTCCTCTGCTTTCTCATGTTGCCACTCAATTACTTGACTTTTAAGCTCTTTGCCACAGTAGAACTCTGCTTCCAGAGTACAGAGAGCTATGTCCCAAATGGCTGGGTTTAGCAGATGTTGTCAGAGCTACGAGGAGGGCGCCCTCTCTACAGCCACCATAAGCTCTGGCAACATTGGCATTTCTCACCCCAGGACCATACCCAAGACTGTGACCCAGATCCAAAAAGATTAAAGCAAAAGCAATTACCCTCTGAATGGTTCACTTGGTTCCCCTGCAATCTGTAGGCCGGGAGCTCTAGAGGCAGCCTCACAGCAGCAGCTGCAGCCCCACTGCACATCTCTTACCTCAGGGGCTGGACTGTGCTCTTCTGTCACCCAGTTTCAACAGAGTTTCCCACTGACCTTTGGTATTTATGGGTTGAGAAGTCTGGAAACCATCACAGCCACTGTTGATTCACTCTCCTGAAGTCTGCTCCAGCTGGTCTGGGTTGCTGGTCAGGGTCAGCCCTGGGTCACACATTGCTCACACAGGGACTGCTCAGCCCCCAGCCTGGTGCAATAGACACTTCCTGTTGGCCTGCCAGGCTGCCTTCAGCAGGAGATTTGTTTCTCTGTCACTTTGTGGGTTCTGTAGCTCTAAAATTTTAGAGTCATATTTTACAGATATTGGAGGTGTAGTGGGAGCTTAAGCAAGTTCCTACTTTTTCTCCGTCATCTTGGCTCCGCCCCCTGCTTAATTCTAATATATGTGTTATCTCTATTAGAATATGAGCTCCTCGAGAGCAGGGATTATCTGGCTTTTCCAAATGGAACCCCAGCACCTGGCATATTATTTCATAAACATGATAAAAGCACTTAATAAATGCTTTTGTATTCATTAATTATATCTATGCTTAATCCTCTGGAGAATTCATATGCTCTATGACTTCAATCAAGACCCCTATTGCCAACAACTCTCAAATTGCTATCTCCAGGATTTGCTTCTCCACCCCAATTTATAACAAATTACAGAACTCCATTTTGGATACCTTACACTCATCTCATACTCAATATCACTAAAATAATTCATTTTTCTCATAAACTATAACTCATAAACTAAGCCAATTTTCCAAGTTTTCTCAGTTACCACTATTCTTTGGGTTTCTTCCCAATCCTGAAATCAAGCTTCTTTACTCTTCTTAACTGTCTATGTCACAGGGGTGGTAAACCTGTGGGGCCCTCTAAAATCTCCTTAATAAAAGGATTTATTCTGTAAAATTTGACACAAGGACCTAGGAATGCCACATGTAGCCTTGAGGTCACAAGTTCCTCACCCTTGGTCTATGATCTCTAAGTCATATTAGTTCACTTGAAATGTCTCATGAAATAATCTATACCAATTGTGAACCACACCTTACTATATATTACTCACTTAACCTCAACCTAGATTTATCGTAGCATCCTAAATGATCTGCTACCTCCCTCTACTCTGGTCCATCTGGCATGTCACTGTTGGAGATAAAGACTGCATCTTGTCACTCCCCTATTTAAGGTACTTAATACATAAATTCTTTTCTTCTCTTTAAAGTCCCCATGAATAGACTTTTTATTTAAGTCAGACTGTTCTTACTATCCTTCTCACAATCTTTCAATATACAATTTTTTTTCCTCCATCTCTGCTTATTCTATTTTTCCTGTCTCAAATGGAGTGCTGGAAATCAAATTAGGAATAACCTAGATTTTTGCTTCTGCCACCTGCCAATTGTGTGATCATTCACAAGTCACTTAAATTAATTCTGACTGTGCAAATCCAAATTTTGTACTTTCTTCAAGGCTTATGTCAAGACCCTCCATAAAATCTCCCAACCTAACAATTATAACTCACTGGTTATTTATTTATTTTTTTTTTTTTTTGCCTCTTATAGTTGGGTGTACCCACCTCAAAGGAGCTATGTGTCATGATAAAAGAGTACTAACCTAGGAAGGTGAAGGACCCTTCCACTCCAGATGTTTCTTAGATCTAGGCTTAGGAAGAGTTATTTGAAAAGAATGGCCTACTTTTAGACAGCGACTTGATTAGCCTCCTCCACACTTCTGGGCCTTGAAGTTTTTGTCCTGTCAGAAGGCTCTATACTGCTTGGGGAAATGGTCAGTTTCTCCTTACTTGGCAAGTCTACTCCCCCTGAGATGGGGCTCTGAAAACTCTTTCCTAAAAAAGACTTGGTGAAGGGGTGAAATTGTTGAGAGGTACAACTGCCTTTGAATAATCGTGGGAATGCTAACTCACCTAGAAAAAAAGGAAGGCCCTTAGTTGATTTTGTGGCAGGCCTGAGTCCTTGGATGAAGATGAGAAGCACTCTTTACTCAGTTCTTACAGGAAAGAAAAGTGCCTCAGTAGAGGCCTCAAAAGGCAACAATTTGGCATAATCTCCCTGATAGGGCTCCCAGGGAAAAGGAGGTCTTGGCTGGTGAACCAACTAACACTGAGGTGTTAGTAAGGGATGAGTCTCAATAAGAACAGAGATCCAAAAAGAGGTTGCAGGTAAAAGACTCATGACCTCTCTTAGCTAACCTACTGATCGCTCTTTGACTCTTGATGGGGATTGGTAATTATGGTGGAGTCTGTGTCATTATTGCTATGGCTTTGGTATTTCTGATGCTATCCCTGTTCTCTACTGCTGTTGGCAGAGGAAGATTTCATTTTTATATTGTCTACCACCAGCTACACTGTTTTTGGGCTTCTTTGAACTTCTTCATCATGCCCCCATACCAGCTATTTCCTAGTTGACCTCCTAACAACACCATCAGAAATAATTTACTGAATCAGACCTATGGGCCACCTAGCCCAAGATTTTGTTTCTAACAAGGGTTCACAAGGGTATCATACCCCTTTGCAGGGTACCCCTTTAGTGGCCTTTCCCCCTTTTCAGAATCCTATTGTGTATTGTCTTATCCCATTTGATTGTAAGGTTCATGTGGACAGGCACTGTTTTTCGTATCTGTATCCGCAGCTCCTAGCACAATGCCTCTGTATCCCTGTACTTAATGGTTTGGTTGTTGTCCTCCATTCTCAAGAGGACCAAACTGACATCACTATGCTAGAGTCAAATTACAATGTGTCAACTCTGGCTGATCACACCATTTTGAGTTTGGAATGCTCTACCACAGGTCAGGCATAAAAGCCCATGTGAATGTTCGGGGTGGATTCTCTAAATTTGCGCATCTTCCATTTCTTTCAAGCTACTTCAATTTTGTTCTGCTCATAGAGCACACACAGCACCTTCTCTGATGTGGGCATGCCATGCTGATCAGTCCTGTACCACTGCCTCCCATGTCAACACAATCAATTCCAAAGTTCTTTTTTTTTTTTTGAGGAGGAGGAAAGGCAAGGCAACTGGGGTTAAGTAACTTGCCTAAAGTCATACTAAGTAACTGTGTCAAGTGTATGAGGCTGGACTTAAACTCAGGTCCTCCTGACTCCAGGGCTAGTAGTCTGAATATTCACTTCACTACCTAGCTGCCCCCCAATTCCAAAGTTCTTAAGAGAGACTTTGAGAATATTCTTGTATCACTTCTTCTACCATGTAAATACTTGCCCCGAGTTCTCCATATTTTATTTATTTCATTTTGCATTTGAACAATGTGGCCAGAACATCTGAGCTGCACTCTCTGAAATGGAGTTCAAACACTTGGCAGTTTAGTCCAAGAAAGGATCTCAGTGTCTGGTATCTTATCCTGCCAGGTGATCTTCAGAATCTTCCTAAGACAATCCAAAGCAAGCTATTCAGTTTCCTGGCTTGGCGTTGGTAGACATCCAGGTTTCATGGGCATACAACAATGAAGTCAGCAGAACAGCTCTGCAGACCTTCAGTTTGGTAGTCAGTCTAATACCTCTTCTCTCCCACACTTTCCTTCAGAGTCTGACAAACCCTGAGCTAGCTCTAGCAAAGCCTGCAAACTTATTATCAATGTATACAACCCTGAAAAGCACACTATTAAGATAAGTGAATTTATCCATACCATTCAAAACTTCTCCATTTGCTGTAACTAACTGATGGTTCCATTATAATATACTTAATATATGAATATAGTATACTTAAATGTTTATTGACTAATCCAATATTGCTGTCTTGTCTGAATGCAAAAGCAGAGGAAAGTAGCATCTACTGTATATTATATATTTAGTAAATACATCTTTCAAAATCCTATTTTACAACTAAGGTTTTTTTTTTATTGAATTTTTTGGACCATGAACATTTTATTTCATTGCTTTCCAATCCCAAGCCTAAATCACTGGCTTCAATTAGACCTGGCCCAGAACAGAGCTCTGTAAAAACTATGTCTTTTATTTATTTGTTCTCTCCTATAGCACCTGAAAAGTCCAGAGCACAAAGTTGGTATTTAGCAAATGCTTTTCAGGAAATGAATAAAAATCTATTTCGCTATCTATCTTATACAACCTATGTTGCCAGAATCAATATCAAACATTATATAATTCTTCCTGTCTCCCTTTACCCCCTCCCCTCTGCCTCGACAGAACTTTTCACTACTTATTTAAATACATGAAATTTATTTTAGGAAAGGGATAGTAAGTAGCCAATGATTCTGCAACAATTCCTTAACATGAACCACAGGAGAACAAAATAACCATACCTGCAAACTGACAAAGATGACAAAAGACAGGAAGTCAATGTTGGAGGGGTTGTAGAAAGATAGGCACACTGGTGCATTGTTGGTAGAACTGTGAAGCCCTAATAATCACTTCAGAAAGAAATCTGGAATTATGCAAATAAGGCAACTTAAATGTCCATATCCTTTCACCTAGAGATTCTATTACTCCCCCAAGGTAATGGAATTATTATTCCTTATATACCCCAAGAAGGCCACTGATAAAAGAGTCCCTATAACACCAAAATATTTAGCACAGCACCTTTTATGTTAACAAAGAAATAAAAACAAGAGAGGCCACTGACTGGGGAATGGTTAAATAAATTATGGTACATGAATACAATGGAATATTACTATACTCACTGTAAGAAATGATGAATACATAGAAGCATGGAAAGATCTACATGAACCAATACAGAGTGAAGTAAGCTGAGCTAAAAAAGTAATAGGCACAATGACTACAATAATGTAAACAGAAAGAATAACCACATAGTGAATTCTGCAAAATTATAAAGAATAAGCATGGCTTGAAGAGACATTAGAAGACACTCTCACCCCATGTTTTCCATTGAAGATGTAGAAGGTACACACACAAGTGTTTCACAATAAACATTTTCAAACTTTTTGGATGTATTGATCAATTACAGTGATTTTTCCTCCCTTTCTCCCCCTCTTTAAAAAATGCTGCTATATGGGATGGCTCCCCTGGGAGTAAGGACAGGAATAAAAGGGGGGAAAATTACAGTGATACATAAAAAAAGAAACTTATTTTAAAAGAGGGAAGCTAAGTGTGGTGGCACACACACTTCTATAATTCCTCTTACTGGAAAGTTTAAGGCAGGTAGATCACTTGAGTTTTGGATTTCTGTGCTACAAAAGGGTTAAAGCCAAATGGGATATCTTCACAAAGTCTGGTATCAATCTGGTGGTACCCCCTAAAAGGGGGGCATAGAGAGTGGGGAAGGCACCAGGCTAAGAAAGGACAAACCCACACAGGTCAGAAATGGAGGTCAAAATCGGGATGTATATCAGCATTTCAGTGGAGTCCATGAATGGCTGATGCATTTCCAGCAAGGGTGAAATAAGGAGACCCAGTCTTTAAACAAAAAAAGAGTGAAGGGGAAAATATTCAGGAGTTGGAAAAGAGAAAAGGAGTTAAGAGGGAGGACAAAGTTGGGAAAGAATAGTCAAAAAATCTTCAGCTATAGAAGACAGATTAGAAAGGGAGCATTAAAAGAAGGAAAGGCTAGACTCAGCAATTTAAATCAGAGGTGGGTAAAGGAAAGGCAAAAGGGTAGGAATAATAGCCAATTCCAGAAAGTACTAGTCCTAATTGCTTTCACCTTATAATTTCAGGAGGGAAAGAGAGGGGAAGAAAAGAAACATTATAACAATTCATATGATGCAAGAAAAAAACATAACCAATAATCATAACTATGAATGTGAATAAGATGAACTCATCCATAAAATGGAGGACAGGAGATTGAAATCCAACAATATGCTGTTTACAAGAAACCCACTTGAAACAGAAGAACTCACACAGAATTAAGATGAGGAGCTTCAGCTCAATCTAAAAAAAAAATAGGTGTGATAATCACAATCTCAGATGAGGCAACAGTAAAATAGTTGGTAAAAAGAGCTAAGTAGAGAAACTATGTTTGTCTTTGTGGTCTGTCCTTCATTCTCCAGGAGGACCATAGCACCAGGAATATGATGGCATCACTTGCAAGTCAACTGATTTAAGTGAGAGAGGGCTGTGCAAAGACACCAGCCTCACCTTCTCCTCCAGAGCCACCCAGGTCCAGTGGTCAGATATAGATCAGAACTTCTGAAGATAGCCCAGCACATTATGTTTAAAGATACCATAAATAGTAAAATACTATCAGTATTAAATATGGGTATGTATATGTGTATATGTATACATACATATTACACACACACACACACACACACACACACACACACACACAGATATACACAAAATAACAGGGTTTCTAAATAAAGGAAAAGCTAAATGAACCACAGGGAGAAACAGACCATAAAATACTAACTTCTTAATGTGCCCCTTTCGGATTTAGATAAATCTAACCAAGAAGTTAAAGTGCTTACTACATGCCGGGCACTATGCTAAATAATGGAGATACAAATACAAGCATGAGGAGAAAATGATAAGCTGGAAAGGGAGCAGATCAATAATGTCACAGTTGGAAAGGGCTTGGAAGTGGCATGGAATGAAAATTTGGGGTGGGTGGGAAATGATGGCCAGAACACAGAAAACATGAAGTTTAACTATGTTAACTCTCTGGTGATTAGTGAATGCAACTTGATAAAAACTGAAAACTCACAAATAAATGCAGAAAAGCAAAAATATTAAGTATCTTTTATTGGCCACAACACAATAAAATTTATCAATAAAATTTGAAGAAAAAAAAATTCAGACTTAAATGAACACTAAACAGTATAACCCCATGTGGGTAACAGAACAAATTATAAAAACAATATCAAATTATATCAAAGAAAATGATAATATATCAAAATTTGTAGATGAAGTCAGAGCAGTGTTTACTGATAAATTTCTCTCTAAAAAAAATTCCAAGAAAGAAGCAAAAGATTAATGAATTAGGCATACAACTTAAAAAAAAAAAAGGGAAAAAACCCAACAAATCAAGAAGCCTTAAAAGATAAAAACTGAAATTCTAAAACCAAAAAAAAACAGGGATTGTTTTTTAAGGACTAATTAAATAAGCAAACTATTAGCTAATTTCATTTTTTTAAAGAAGAGGAGGATCAAATTACCACAAAAAAATGAAAATAGAAATCACAACAGATGAAGGAGAAAGAAGACAAAGAATTGAGTAGAATTTATGTTGTTTTGTTTAAAAGCGTAAAGAAAAGAGAAGAGGAATTTTTATGGGAAAAGACTAAAATTTCAGCTCCATACTCCCAAGTACCTTGAAAAATTATAATCTTTTTTCTCCAGAAAATACATTACTTCACTGTTTCCTACTGTAATTACCATTCAGCAATGCCAGGAATTAACTGAACATGGTTCTCAATAGAAATGCACTAGACAAATGAGATCTCATCTTCTAGGCTTATCAGCAATCTTGAATTTACTTTAAATATTTTTTTAAGTATTCTACTAATGATAGCAAAATTAACTGCACTTAAAAGATGCTCAGAGCTATCCCATAAATGACCTACTATATTAAAACAAAAGTTAAAAGAGAGCATATCCCTCACTGTTACAGTTTAAGTAAACTAATATATATAGCTTTAAATTTCACTGTCATCAGTATTCCTAGCCACTACTGACTCTTATATATCAGCTGAGCACTACACAACATGTCTTAGTTGCAAGGATTCTAGTATAAAGGTTATTGCCTTAGTAACAGTATCTTTATCACACAAAGAACCTCTTATGCCATTTCACATGACAGTTAACTCAGATGTTTATGTAACATGGGCCTGAATAGATCAATTCTGACCGATTAAGCCCAGCTTTGTAATTGCTTTTAAGAATTTTGAGGTTCATTACTCTCTAGGCCACATAGAAAGAATAGTTTGGGATAGCTGCTACCACTGGGATAAATGTTATTGGCCTGATTTCTCCTCAAGCTACTCTCTGGGAAGTAAAGAAATCATTTCCAACTTCAACTAATCACTAAAGGATTCAATCCTCTCATCTCTTTCTGCAACCAGTTATGAGGTCTTCTATACAATGTTTATTGATACTATATTTTGGCATGACTCAACATCATCTGGAAAATGTTAAAGGTTTCTATTTCTGTAGTTAAGGAATCTTACTAAAAAATGCACTATTTTTACTATTTACAATTTAAAAATCGAAAAGAAAAAATAAAGCCTAATTTTTCCACTAACATTCATTTATTTGGCAATAAAAGACTTCCAAAATTATATCAGACATTTTTCATATTTAGGAAGACTTTCTTCTTTCTGATCTCTATCCTTCAAGCCTTCATATTATCTTTAATTTAAATTATATCACTTATTTGCCTACCTATGCATTAGATATTTACTTCCAGGATCTATAAATTCATTATTAAGAATATTACATCCACTGATGAGAGTATAATAATTCTCTATGCCTTAAAGGGAGTTTTTTTTGTTTTGGGGTTTCTTTTTTGCTTTTTGGAGGGGGAGGAAGGGCAATTGGGGTTAAGTGACTTGCCCAAGGTCACATGGCTATTTTTTTTTTATGTTAAGTGTCTGAGGCCAGATTTTTAACTCGGGTCCTCCTGACTCCAGGTCAGGTGCTCTATTCACTGCGCCAGCTAGCCACTCCTAAAGGGAGTTTTTTCCTCTCTAAACCTTAGGAGTTTTTGTAAGTTGATGCAGACCAGGTAAGATATGTATGTGCATACACATATATAGGTATACACAAACACATAAAGATATTAAGATACTGATATAAATATAGATATATCATCTGATGGTTAGTGTCCTGCTAATAAGCTCCTGTGGATCTGGTTAAACTGATCCTCAAATGACAGACTCACTATCTCTGGGCCCTTCTTGAGCTTTGCTAGAACCCACTAGAACTTGTATTTTGCTCACAAACCCTTTGAAAATCCAGTATTATCTCTATTCCCACAAAATGAAACAATGGAGTGGGAAGTCAATAGATTTCAAACTACATTTTAAAACTATTAATTTTGTGGAATGAAGTAGCCTTACTCCTTTTTATCAAGACTAACCTCTCTATTTATTCAAGTAATCCCATTCCATCCCATTTCCTCCAAAAGACTGTTCCCTCTATCAACCCCATTTTTTCCATTACTTTTTCCAATCTCTCCCTCTCTATGGGCTCATTCCCTATCATCCACAAACATACTCATATCTCATCCTGAAAAAAACCTTTACTTGATCCTTCTATTCCCACTAACTATATAGTCCTATATCTCTTCAGCCCTTTGTAGCTAAACTTCTCCAAAAGGTCATCTCTCTTTAGTGTCTTCACTTTCTCTTCTCACTTATCTTAATTCCTTACAACCTAGCTTTTGAGCTCATCAGTCCACCAAAAATGTTCTCTCCAAATTACCAGTGATTTCTTAGTTGGAAGACCCAATGGATAATCAATTCTCATTCTCCTTCACCTTTCATCAGTCTTTAACACTAGAGAGTTAATCATTTTCTCCTCTCTTGATAACTTTCTTCTCTCTAGGTTTTGGGGACATTACCTCTCCTAGTTCTCCTCCTGATCATTCCTTGGGTCTAATTTGCTGAATGCTCTTCCAGATCACACATCCTAACCATAGGTGTCCCTCAAGGCTTGGTCCTGGGTCCTCTTTTCTTCTCCTTCTGTACTCCTTCACTTGGTGATCTCATCAGATTTAATTACCATCTCTATGCTGATGATTCTCAAATCTACTTATCCTAACCCCAAATCTCTGCTGATCTCCAATTTCATAACTAACTACCTTTCAGACATCCTGAACTGGATGTCCAGTAGACATCTTAAACACACTATGTCCAATATGGAACCCATTATCTTTCCTCCCTAAACCTTTCCTATTGCTGTAGAGGATAACACTATCCTCCCAGTCCTTTAGGCTCAAAACCTAGGAGTCATCCTGGAATCCTCTCTTCTCTCACGCCCATATACAATCTGTTGCCAAGGTCTGTCAATTTCACTTTTGCAAGATCTCTTGAATGCACCCCCTTTTCTCCTCTGACACTGCCCCCACTCTATAGTAGACCCTTATCATCTCATGCCTGGATTACTGCAATACTCTGCAGATGAGTGTGCCTGCCTCAAATCTCTTCTCTAATCCATCCTACATTCAGTTGCTAATGTGGTTTTCTTAAAGTGCAGACCCCTACTAACAAATTCCAATGATTCTCTATTGCCTCTAGGATCAAATACAAAATGCTCTGTCTAGCATTCAAAGCCCTTTATAACCTAGTCCCCTCTTACCTGTCCAGTCTTCTTACACCTTAATCCCTGTTATGTTCTCTTTGACCCAGTGACACTGATTTTTCTGGTTGCTGTTTTTTTTTTTTCTTAAACTTTTTTTGCCTCTTTTAAAATAATTTTTTTGGAGGGGAAGGCAGGACAATTGGGGTTAAGTGACTTGCCCAAGGTCACATGGCTAGTGTTCAGTGTCTGAGGCTGGGGATTTGAACTTGGGTCCTCCTGATTCCAGGGCCGGTGCTCTATTCACTGCACCACCTAGCCACCCCTTCTGGTTGTTCTAAAATCAAGACACTCCATCTCAGTTCCAAGCATTTTTGCTGTCTCCCACATCCCCCCATGCCTGGAATACTCTCCCTTCTCTGTTCTGCCTACCAACCTCCCTGGCTTCCTTTAAGTACCAATGGAAAATTCTGTTTTTTATTAGAAGCCCTCCTCAATACCCCTAATTCTAGTGCTTTCCCTCTGTTAATTATTTCTTGTTTATCCTGTATAGCTTGTTTTGTGTATGTTTGCTTGCATGCTGCCTCCCTTCCTAGACTGTAAGGTCCTTAAGGGTAGGGACTGTCTTTTGCCTCTTTTTGTATCTCCCAACACCTGGCACACAGCTGGAGCCTAATAATGTTTATTGATCAAGAGACTGATAAAGTCCCAAAACAAAAATTGTAACTCACGGTTTAAGATTAACAAAACACTTTCTCTACAATAAGCCTGAGAAACAGTGGCAGCACTTCTCCCTTTTTACAGGTGAGAAAACTAACCCTTAGAGAGGTTAGCTAATTTGCCCACAGCTAATTAGTAACTGAGGCTAGGATAGAAACCCAGGTTTTCATACTTTAAATTTACTGCTCTTTTCCTGTATCATAGTGATTTTCTCAGTTCCTCTCTATGGTATGTTTTATCAATTTTAATTCTGCATTAAAAAAAAAAACATAGTAAAGGTAACAGAAGAGAAAGTTCTGTTTTCTCTTTTGCTGTTTCGCAAAGTTCCCCTAATGTGATTAACTGCCATTTCACATTCATGTAACATTAAAAGAGGATAACCTGAGGATATGACTTCAGTCATCTAAACATTGTATCTCTCCCAGTACATAGAACTGTGCTCCACACACAGTAATCCCTTATTAGATGTACTAAATTGAAAAATTAACCAATTTTGAATGAAAATACTTATATAAAAATAGGCATATTATATACTATATTCATACCTAGGTATGAACTAAACCTGGAAACTAACTTAAAGTAAGATGAATTAAAACAACATTACAAATGCATGTAAAGTTCAAAATATAAAATACTTTATTTGAAATTTTTAGCATTTCCAAATAGTAAAAGCCATTGTCTATGTAGTCCTCCCTCTTATCTGCTCCAATAAAGTGAGGCTGATAATGTGCACTTTAAAAAATTCTTTATAGGGGCAGCTAGGTGGAACAGTGAATAGAGCACCGGCCCTGGAGTCAGAAGGACCCATGTTCAAATCCTGCTTCAGATACTTGACACACTTACTAGCCATATGACCTTGGGCAAGTCACTTAACCCCAATTGCCCTGCCTTCTCCCCTCCATAAAAAAAATTATTTACAATATCAAAGATAAGGAGGATTTTACAAGTTTGAATCTAACTTAAAGAAAAAATAACAGCAATACCATTCCCACAGAGGTAAGTGTTCAAAGGATATGAACAAGCTGTTCTCAAAAGAAGAAAGGCAAAGTGTTCACAATCACATGAAAGAATGCTTCAAATCACTAATAAGGGAAATACAAATCAAAACACTCCTAAGGTTTTACCTCACACCCTACAAATAGTCAATAGTCAGTGCTGGAGCAGTTGTGGAATGACAGACACACTAATACATCTTTAGTAGAGCTAAAAAATGACATTAATCATTTTGACCAAAAAGTAGCTTCATTTGAATAATTCTAAACTACTTTCCAAAATGGAAGTTCTGGTTCAAAATCTGGTTCCCTTTGAACCAGATACCCTGTGAGAGGTAGCCCAAGGCAGTCACTGACATGAAGAAAGTCTGCATACACACCTAAGTACTTATAGCAGCACTTTGGGTGATACCTAAGAAATGGAAACAAAGTAGATGCCCATCAACTGAAGAACGTCTACAGAAATTGTGGTACCTGAATGTAGTGGATTATTACTGTACTGTAAGAAATGAAGTGTATGACAAACACAGAAGCATGGAAAGATCTATATGAAATGATGCAAAGTGAAGATCAAGAAAAAAATTCATAGGAACTACAACAATGTAAAACAGAAAGAACTTGAATACCAAAAAATCAAAAGTAAATGTAACAAAAATTATAAAATTCAAGTGGGACTCGAATGAAATATCCCCTTTTGTGGAGATTGGAAGGTCCACCAGAGCACAAAGCATGTTTTCAGATTTTTTTGATGTATTGATCATTTGTGCTGATTTTTTCTCTATCTAAAGAAAAATAGAATTTGTTATATAGGATGATTCTCTGGGAGGGGAAGGACTGATACTGTAGTAAGTATAATGTAGTAAGTATAACGATGAAAGAATCAGGAAATATCAATAAAAACTTATTTTAAAAAAACACAACAGCAATACAAACAGATTAAGAATTCAGGAAGAGAATTTTCCTAATGCGTATTATTTGTTTTTTTTCCTACCTTTCTTCCAAGTGTGTTGTATTAGTGCCTGAATAACCTACTGCAGCTAAAATATTAAACATCTTTGTTATACCTAAGAAGCAGATGTAGCAATTAAATATCGCATGTAACTTTGTACCAAGTGTTTTCAATGGAATGATAAGACTGGAAGATGAATTGTAAAAGGGTAAGAAGAGAGTGAGAGGTGCAGCTAGGTGGGCAGTGAACAGAGCACCACTCCTGGAGTCAGGAGGACCCAAGTTCAATTTTGACTTCAGACACTTAACACTTACTGGCCATGTGACCTTGGGCAAGTCACTTAATCCCAATTGCCCTGCCCTCCCCCCCTCCAAAAAGCAAAAAAAAAAAAAAAGTGAGAGAAAAGAAAGCATCTACTGGAGATGGTCTTTTTGAGATTACATTATGATAACCTTTGATATTCTTATATAGGCGGTTTTTAAAACTTCAAATAGTAAAGCCCCACTAATTTATAAAAAGAAATAAATTTAAGGATAAAGGATAAAATATGGCTTTTCTTTTTAATGGGACCTGTGATTACATCAATATAAGGGGCTCCTAATGAGGAACTTTCTCCACCAACACAAACTGGCACTTTCTTTGCCACTTACAGAGCTGTCTGGAACACTGAGAAATTAAATTGAGTTTAAGTGGCTTGTGCAGGGGTCACACAGTCAATATATGGCAAAGAAAGAACTTCTAAGCCTAAGTCTTCCTGACTCTGAAGTCAACTCTCTACCCCCTATACCATGCTGTCCCTATACCATGCTGTCTTTCCTAAAAGGTTTAAAGAGATGACTACATGACCTCTAAAGGTCTCTTCTTGCTCTAAAGCAATAAAGGTCTCTTCTTTATGCTCTAAAGCAAGGATCAATGGCTTGCCTGAATGTTCCACTGTTATTACAAAACAATGCCAAATCTGAATTCATCTCTAAATAAGCTTCCCTGTCTCTGTCAAAGATAATTTAATTAAAACATTAAATACCTACTACATCCAAGGTTCAGGGGCTAGGGAATAGAGGTAGTATGTTACAGTGGAAAGAACAATGAGTCTGGAGTAAGGGGACCTTGGAATCAAATGCTACCTCTGAAACTGTGTGTGACCTTGGGCAGTATTGACTGGATGGCCTCTCAGGTTCCTTCCAGTTGCACCACAATCACACTGCTCACAGGTTGCTTGGAACTATGACTTTTCTCCCCATCCCTCAGCCCTGATCTACCCTTTCCAGAACATTTCTATTGCTACCATCCTAGTCTTAGTAACTTAGTAGAACAGTTTTCTGTTCTTTTCTCCATTCCTGTATTACTGGCTGTCAGACTGATTTTCCTTGATTAGCATTCTCGCCATGATTCCAAGTCAAACTACCCTGGTCATGCTTTTAAATTCTATCATATTACCCAGTCCTAGAGAACCAATCCCATTCCTTTCTAATCCTCATCCCTCACTGGCCCCAATGAAAAATAATTTATAATTCTGTGTTAGATCATTAGCTTAATATGAGACCTTCAGGATCATCTAATAAATCTGTACCTGACTGCCTCTTCAAGTGGTCACTTAGTCTCTAGACTTCAATGAGGGGAAACCCAATTCTTCCTAAGGCAGTCCATTTCATTTTAGTACATAACTCTAATTTTGGGAAGTTGTTCCTCACAACAAGCCTTAAGTTGCTTCTCTGCAAATCTACTCAATGATTCTAGTTCTGCCCTTTGGAGCCAAGCACAAATCTAATCCCTCTTCCATAGGATAGCCCTTCAAATACTTGTTCTATCTAAGTATTCTTTTCCTAGTTCCTTTAACCAAATCTCCTATGAGCACCTGCACTGCTCTCCCATCCTAGCTGACCTCTTCTGGGCACTCTCCAGGTAGGCTCTTTCCTAAAGTGTGGTGCTCAGAAAGTATGAAACACAAGAAAGTATCCTAGATGTGGGCAAGCACAGTTCTGTCCTATTATCTTCTTTGTCCCATACATTTAAGTCTCTAAATTCAGCCTAGGTTAGAATCGGCTTCTTTTGGTTTCCATATGACTCATCCAAATTCCTACACCTTTTTTTCACAAGAACTGCTGCCTAGTCATATTTCCTGTATCCTACACTTGTGAAGTTAATTTTTGGAGCCCAAGGGGAGAAAAAGAGTATCAAAATTGAAAGGGACCTCAGATGTCATTTAGTCCAATCCATAACTGAATAAGAATTCCTTCTATAACAGAGCCAACAAATCCACAACCCTATTGAATTTCATATTTCTATTAAATGTCATCTTATTCAATTCAATCTTTCACCAATTCAACAAATCTACTGGGATTGTGGGCTTTTTAAAAAATCTCTACTATCCATTTTATTAGCTATCCCTCTAATCCTTATATTGTGTACATAAGACAAACAAGTCACCTCTTTGCCTTTAAGTCTGTCACAGATCCTTAAGGCATTCTCCTAGAGGCCCACCCTCCAAGAGTGACAGACAATAAATGGCTCTTTAGGTCTAGCCATTAATCAACAAGCATTTATTAAGCACCAACTATGTGTAAGGATGGGCAGCTAGATGGTACAATGGACAGAATGCAGAGATTAGAGTCTGATCTGAGTTTAAATCCAGCCTCAGACACTTACTAGCTGTGTGACCCTGGGCAAGTCACTTAACCCTTATTTGTCTCAGCTATCTCATCCATAAATAAATGAAGGAAATGGCAAAGTACTCCAGTATCTTTGTGTAGAAAACCCCAAAAGTCATCACAAAGAGTCAAACACTACTGAAAAATGACAAAACAAAAAATACATATGTCATATCCACACAACTGTGCCTAGCTCATGTCTCATATTTACAGGAAAGATTGTCACATTTCACTTTAATTATACTTTTTCTATAGCAGTGGTGTCAAAATCAATAGAAACAAGTTCCCTGCACAGCTGCATAATGACTTAGAAAATCACAAATTAACATTATCTATGTTACATTGCGTTTTTATTTACTTTGTTAAACATTTCCCAATTGTGTTTTAATCCAATTAGACCACAACTGACCCCTGTCCTCCAGCATTTCTCTAATACACTAGAGTCTGTACCTCTCTCTATCCATACTCGGGATTTCATTGGTATAAGAAAGTGCCAATGAGGAAATTCCCTCTACTGAGGCAGATCAGCACCTTATCTGAAACTGAAGGTCTTAGACAACAGTCAGGCACACAGAAAGGTTAAGTGACTTGTCCAAAGACATACAATCAATATATAAGGGAATAGGGGACCTGAACCCAACCCAATCTCTTTCACTCTTAAGTCCATTTTCTTCTATTCTTACCAATCACCCAATCTAGTTGCCCCATGAATAAAGTAAATTAACTTAGCCTATCATATTTTTTTTAAAGCCTTGATGGATTTTAGTGATCCTTTAGTGATCAATGCTCATATAAACCACTCTCTTAATAATGTTTTAGAATTCTGACAAAAAAAAAATTAAGCTCACTGATCTACAGTTTACAGATTCTACCTACTTCCTTTAAAAAAAAAAATTAGGGCAACATTTGCCCTTCTCCAGTTCTGTGGCATCTCTCCCATTTTCTAAGGTCTTTCAAAGACCATGAACAATGGCTTAGCAATCACATTTGCCAGCTCTTTCAGGGCTCTAGGATGTAGGTCATCTGAGACTGGTGACTTGAATTCATGTGAGGGCAATCAGATGCTGACATACTCTTGACTTATCTTTTTTTTGCTCCCTCCTAACCAAAAATTATTTTCCATTATATTCTCTATATTCGCCCAAAGATTATTCTCTTTAGAAAAGACAATAGCAAATTAAAAAAGCACAATGAAGTCTTCTTACCATTATATCCCATCCACCTTAAGCAGTAGTCCTATTCCTTCTCTGAGCCTTTTCCCCCCTGTATCTTAAAAACAACAACCCTTTTTTTGTCTTCCTTAACATTTATCACTAGCTTTAGCTCATTCTGCTTTTTAGAATTCCTAACATAATCTTGCAGTAAGGTGCTACTCTTTTGTATTTATTTTCAATTACTGCTATTGGCTCAATTTTTGATATCTGTATTGTGAAAATCTACATTTCTAGATAAGTCCTCTGTACCTCAGTCTCTATGATAAGCTATCTTTTTCCTCCTCAGTGGATTCACTGCTGCTTGTCTTCAAAATGTCATTCCTGAGAGCTTTCTATTCCTCTTGAGCCAAACTTCCCTGCAAAATACTAAGGTAACTGGATCCTTATCATTCTTTTTTTGATTCCTTGGGAAACAGGCTCTGCTCAAACGTTAAGCCTATGTCAGGCCACACATAGCTTCCCTTTCCTCTATCACAAACTCTATGACGGAATAATTATTTGCTTCCAAAGTTCCCAATGTTTCTATTTTAATAATCAGCAATTCCTCATTTGTCAGGATCGAGTCCAGGATAGCATTTTCCTTCTCATTTTAAAGGATTAACATGAAAAAAAGTCATAAAGTCATTATATCTTTGATTTTATATTTGTATCCAAAGAATTTAGTACACATCTTGACACATAGTAAGTACTTAATAAGTACTTTTTCATTAACTGAATAATTTGTTCATTCATTCATTATAGGCTCTGCTTTTGGGGGGGGGGAAATGCCAGCAGATGTGTGGAAAATAATAGCAAAAATTAATATCGCTCTTAGATATCTGCAAATGCTTTACCAATATTACCTCATTTGATCCACATAACCACCCTGGGAAATAGGTACTATTACATTTCCATTTTACATGAGAAAACTGAGGTTGACAGAAGTTAAGTGATTTGCCCAGCGTGACACACCCAGTAAGTTTCTGGGGTCACATTTAAACTCAGGCTCTCAGATTCCAAGTCCAGTGCTCTATCCACTGTGAAATGTTCCTGAATAGCTAGGAGTCCTTTATCACTATAATATCATTGCCTTGCCAGGCTTTTCATGCTTCCCAAAACTCATCTAATGTAGAACCGAACACTTTTTAGAGTTCAAGTAATCAAGTAAGGTGCATCTAGGCATAAAAATAGATGGAGGAATGGGCCTGGAGTCAAGAAGACTTTTTTAGTCAAAGTCCAGCCTCACTCATTTACTAGCTATGTGACCTTGGGCAAGTCACTTAAACCTCCGTTGGCCTTGGTTTCCTCATCTGTAAAATGGGGATAATTACAGCACCTGCCTCAAGATTGTTGTGAAAATCAAATATGATAATATCTGTAAAGTGCTTAGCATCATGCTAGGCACCTACCGTGTTTCCCCGATAATAAGACCTATCCCCAAAATAAGCCCTCCCCTTACTGTGTAAGATTCCTCTAAAATAAGCCCTCCCCCGAAAATAAGCTATTTTTGAGATTGCTACTGTAGTGAAGGTGATCCCCTGCACTACACGCTACATTACGGTACCCTCTGTATGCACCGTCCCCCCCGCCGTGAAATGCACGCCGCGCTCCGAGCTGCATCCAATCAGAGCTGCAGCAGTGAGCACGTCATCCTCTTCTTCCCCAGTGATTTGCTTATTGAATAAAGGTACATTTTTTTTGTTCACATTTACCTGTTTATTAAAATTGCTGTCAATGTTCATTAAAATAAGCCCTCCCCTGAAAATAAGCCCTCTGGTGTTTTTCTGTCCAAAAAAATAATAAGACAGTGTCTTATTATTGGGGAAACACGGTAGTAGCACTATATAAATGCTAGCTATTATTATAATCCCTTAATTCTATAAATAAGGCTATAGAAGCCCAGAGAAGTTAAATTATTTACCCAACATCAGATAATCAGTAAATAGCAAAACCGATGATCTCTTTGTGGCTGTTCCCCTGATCTATAACACCAACTTTTCTCCTATATCAATTCTATCTATCCTATGAGAAAGTCATAATCAAGTCCTACTTTCTAGGAGAATTTCCCTGGAAAAATCAACTGCTCCTCAACAATTTGTTCCTTCTCTAATTGATTCCTGAGTAAAAATAGTCTCATCTATAGCACTTTTTAAATATGATACTACCATTATTTACTGCTCTCCAATTGTTTGTTTTATAGATCTGAAACTGAAGCTCCCCTACAGACAAGAATTTATATTTCTCTCATAATGTCCATCTAAAGTGCCTAGCACAGTGTTGATGCTCCATGAAAATAACCTACTGACTGCTTGACTGTCAATGACAGAATTCATTCCCTGTCCCTAGACTTGCAAAACTGAAATTTCTACCTTGACTTTTTGGTCAAGTGGGGGGGGGGGGTGCAGTGCAGGGGAGCAACTGTCACCAGGGAACAATGAAATAAAAGCCAGATACATGGAATTATCAAAATTTCCCACTTAGCAGAATCTAGTTTGATTTTATTACTGTGTAAAATCTAATATTAAAATAACAAAAGGAAGCTAGAACTTAAAGTTTTAGGTTAAGTTCTGGTAAATCTTAGATAAAAAAGATAAATATGGACACAGTGGATAAATGCTTACATACCTTTCAATCCTATGATTTTTTTGTAGGAAAAATACTTTGAAATGCTAAGAAAAAAGAGATAGAGAACCTAATCTTTCAGGGCTGCTAGGTGGCGCAGTGAATAGAGCACCAGCCCTGGAGTCAGGAGGACCTTAGTTCAAATCCGACCTCAGACACCTGACAGGAAAACTAGCTGCATGGCCTTGGGCAAGTCACTTAACCCCAACTGCCCTCCCAAAAAAAAAAAGGCAAAAAAAAAAATGAGAAGCTAATCTTTACCCCTTTCTTAATGATTTCACATGCTTTTCTCTGAGAATACTTGAGAATCAACAAGATTTCCTCTTTAAAAAAATTTTTTTTGAGGAGACTGGGCTTCCTTACACACAGGCTGGAAATAATTTGAATGGCCACTCAATTGCCTGACCCACATGATCAGCATGAATTCTGACCTGCTCCATTTCAGATATGGGCCATTTTAACATCCTTAGACAACATGGCAGCAGCCCTTTGCAGGCTATGTTGGTGCCAGACTTAGTGCTTTAGCCCTATTGCAACTTAAACTCTCTTTCACCTGAGCCTCCTGAGTAGCAAGAATTACAGGTATGCATCCCCACACTGATTCTTCCTTAAATTTTAAATCTCTGCTAGTGAAATCCAACTTTATTTCTAAGTTCTACTTTCAGCATTTAGAGCAGTAGTTGTTAACTGTTTTGTGTATGGCAGACTGGTGAAGTCTATGGATTCTTCAAAACATTATTTTTAAATGCATAGGATTAAAAAGGAAACTGTTTACAACAAAATTATCATAATTAAAATATAAAAATATTTTAAAATTAAAGTTCACAAACTCCAGTTTAAGCATCCCTTAATTGGGAGAACACTATACACAGGAACACTGTGAGCCGACTGACTTTGTTACCTTAGCCCTTAGGAGAAATGCAGTAAGCTAAGAAAATTCCAAAAGACTCCATGTAAACACTATCCACCTCCAGAGAAAGAATTATGGAGTCTGAATATAGATCAAGGCATACTATTCTCTCTTTTTTATTGTTTTTTTCCTCTCTTATCGTTTTCCCCTTTTGTTCTGATTCTTCTTGAACAAGACTAATGCATTTAATATGATCATACATGCATAGTCTATATCAAATTGCATGCCATCTTGCAGAAGGGGGAAAATTTAGAATGCAATATCTTATAAAAGTGAATGTTGAAAACTAAAAATAAATTGATAAAAAAAATTTTAAAACAAAACAACCCCCCCAAATTAGAGAAATTAAAATATTTCTCTTTAATACAATTCTCCATTTACTTTGATTACTCATGAACCCTTCTTAATAAGGGTAACTTCAATGACTAAGTTATCTAATATATTATATTATCAATAATGACTACCTTTAAGTAATACTATACAAGGTTTACAAAGCTCTTCCTTCATAAAAGCCCAGGGATTTGTAATATGTCACCTTCTTTCCTTCTCCCTCTATATTTCACTTGGTGATCTCATCAGCTCCTCCCAGGCTTCCTTTAAATCCCAATTAAAATCTCACCTTCTACAAGAAGACTTCCTTAATTCTTTCTTAATTCTAGTGCCTTCCTTTGTTAATTATTTCCTAGTTATCTTACATAGCTTGCTTGTTATATATTTAACTGCATTCTGTCCTCCCCATTAGATTGTAAGCTACTTGAGAGCAAAAAGCTGTCTTTTGCCTCTTTCTGTATCCCCCACACTTAGCACAGTGCTTGGCACACAGTAGGTACTTTAACAAATGCTTACTGATAGTACCGTATTTACTTATAAGAGAAGGGTTAAATGATATTTGGCTATCATATGACAAACTATAAAACAACTAGATGTTAAGGTTTGGGGTTTTTTAAATGCTATTTTATTTGGACACAAGAGACATATCCCAATCACTCAAAGCAACATTCCTTAAAAATGTAAGCACAACTGCTTAAGAGCGATAAACTAACAGTATCACTTTTGACTTTTGTAGTTTAGTCTGCTAATACAGTAGAGTAATATCTTACTGATTTAGGTCCTAATTTCAAAGTCAATCTTATACTCTTTTCCCAAGTTGGATAACTTCTGGCCAACTGGAAAAATGTAAATAAGATCAATAACTATGGGATAAGAATAGGGTTTAAGGCAGGGGTAGGGAACCTTTCACCTTGGAGCCTCATGTGGCCTAAAGACGAAGTCCAAGTTTTACAGAACAAATCTTTTTATTAAGGGGATTTGTTCTGTGAAGTTTGGATTCAGTCAAAGTACTGCACTTGAGGACCTAGAGGGTCACTTGTGGCTTCAAATCCACAGGTTACCCACCCCTGGTTTCAGGACTGACCTACTGGCTCTTCCCTATTCCCATTTTCAGATGGAAACTAGAGAGAGGTATCAGTGGGTCCTGCATGGAACACTTGAAGGAGAAGAAAGGAATACCTGTCTCTCATCTCAAACTCGCTCAGAGCTATGTATAGGTTCATTAAACAGAATGGCATGTATTACTGGATTTATATAAGTTAAATACACGTATGATAGAAATCCTCTGTATATAAAGGATATATACTCTTAATTTAGTGCCAGTACTATTTATTGTATTCACTGTTTTGTTTCCATTGAGTTATATCTCAATTTGCACTGCTGTTGGTCACTGTATATACTGTTCTTATTTTATATATCATTTCTTACAATTTTCCCCATGTTCCTGTTTCCTCATTTTCACTGTTCCTTATGATGCAAGAGTATTCTATCACATTTTGATGTCAAATTTGATAAACTATTCTCTAATCACTCAATACATTTTGTATCAAGCTTTTTGTTTGAGGGTAGTTTTTTGATAAACCTTATGGATGTGGCCAATCTTATTCCTCCAAAACAGACAAAGAATCACTGGGCCAAAGTTGAACATGTCTAGGATTTAAGATGAGGTGAGGAGAAAGGTCTTCTAGCTTCCAGGTAGTAACATGTTAAGAAGAGTAGAAAGGTAACCAATCTGTCCTTCTTACTAAAACTGCCAAAATAAGCTTCTTTTAATTACATAAGTCTTCTGCTATATTTTTTTCACCAAATACCAAGCAAGGTTCAAGTTCTTTGCTTGGTTTTCAAGATCTTCCAACATCTGGAGTCACCCTACCATTCTATACTTATCTAATATTACTTTCCTCCATGTACTCCCATGCTCCAACCAAAGTGGACTACTTTATTTCTCTTTTCCTTACCTGTACTCTCACAAAACACAACTCTGTGCTTTTTTCATCCTTGCCTTTGCTTATAGCATCCCCTCTGCCTGGAAAATCTTCTCTCTCCATCCTACTGCTTCTGTAATTCTATCATATCTTTTAAAGTTTCAACTCATATCCTACTGTTTATTTACATGAAATCTTCCTTTAATAACTATCTTTCCTTGTGGATCTCGCATAGTACTTTTTAGATAGTAAATGTCATGAGTAATTGTTGTCTTATCTAAATTTTCTATCTTCCCTAGTAATCAACTAATCAATAAGCATTTTTCAAGTACTTATGGTGTGCCAAGCACATCCTACTGCAATAACTGGGGATACAAAGGTAAAGTAAAAAACAGTCTGACTCCTAGGAGTTTACAATCTAATGAGGGTAGATTATATGTGTGTGCACACATGCATGAGCATGTATGTATACATATGTATACACACATATATAGTTCACATGATACATATGATACTTATTAATGGAAGATAATTTTAGAGGGAAGGCATTAGCAGCTGAAGGGTCTGGGAAAGAACTCTTTTAGAAGGTGATACTTGAGCTGAGCTTTGAAGGAAGCCACGGATTCTAAGAGGTAAGACCATTCTAGGCAAGGGAAACAAGATGGAGAGGCAAATAGGCATAAGGTTAGACCATATAGTGGGTAGAAAGGTTAGTAATATGTAAGAAGACTGGGAAGGTAGGAAGTAACCAAGTTGTGAAGAGCTTTAAATGCCAAAGTCAAGAAAAAACATATTTAATAAGCACCTACTACAGTGCCAGGCACTGAGGAGACAAAGAAAGGTGAAAAACAATCCCTGATCTCAAGGAGTTCACAGTCTAATGGTAAAGACAACAAGCAAACACAGGGTACAAACAAGCTATCAACAGGATAATTTGGAGATAATCATCAGAGAGGAAGGCACTAGCATTAAGGTGATAGATATTTCAGCTATCACCTGAAAGAATCCAGGAAAGAAGGAGTGAGGTAAGGTTAAGGGGGGACCAGGTTATAAAGACCTTTGAATGCCAAATATAGATTTTTATATTAGATCCTAGAGGTTATAGGTAGACAGTGGAGTTTATTAAATTGGGGGGAGGGGAGGGAGGTTACAAGGTAAGCCCTGTAACTTTACGAAGACCAATTTTGGAGCTGAGTGGAAAATGAAATAGAGAGGGGAAAGACATGAGGGAGACCTTCCAACATGGGCTTATAACTGATAAATAGCATCGTGTTCTGCAAACAGGTGCTTTATGAGTAAGTTGGTAGAGATATATTAAACAATTCTGTTTTTTCATTCAAAAGACAACAATAATATAAGACATGTATAAGGTTGAGACAATACATAAGGTAAGAAAAGTTATTTCTGCCTGAGTTTTACATATAAATGAGAAAGTTTGTTCTCTTTCCACTTCTAAATCAACCCTTAACAGGATCAGCAGTTGGAGAAAGTGGGAATAGAGAGCATTAGTCCATAAAATTAAGCAATTTCCTCATTTATTATTTCCCAGAGGATTATGCTGCTCTTATCCATTCATTGTGAAGCAAAAAAAGTTATAATCTGTACTTTTCAAAAAAGCAGTTTCATACATTCCTGACAATACAAAAGGTAAAAGGGGATTTATCTTCTTCCTCTCACATTCCACCCTCTCCTCATCCTTATACCATAACAGCCTCATCAAGAACAGAAATATGTGTCTCCAGCTCACAGACATACCCTTAAAGAAGAGACAAGGAGAAACTTACCACTGAATTTCACTTAGCTCTCCCAGACAGAAGGGAAATGGGCAAAGCTAGAATCAATTTTACCTTGTGGAAGTTCTGCATTTCAAATTAAATACTAACTTGGAAATGGGTATTAGATACTTTTTTTTTATTTTATCTTAAGAGAAAAAGTATAATTAACTACATTTCCCCCTATGGAAATCAGTCACAAATCTATGTAATGTAGGTAAATGCCATTTTATAGCTTATAAACAATATTAAAAATTACTTTTAAAGCCAGAGCATGTCAGTATAATGTTTTTTTGGAACTCAATAAAATCATCATCTTCAAATTAAAAGATGGCTTTGCAAACTATGACATCTGATGTCTCTTCCAGCTCAGATTCTATGAAATATCAACAATTAAAATGAAAAATAAAAATTTCTGCCGAACTATTACTCCAACTTTACAACACAAGGATCTGTAACTTCTCAGAGTATATAAAAAATAAAGAGCTTCTTCTTGGGAAGCTGTGTGCAACTCAAGCAAACAGAATCAAAAGAACAATATATAAGATAGGAACAATGAACACAAAAATATAAAGGAAAATATTTTAAGACAAAAGAAATCAGGGTCAAGGAGAACCATAAATGGGGACTGAGAACTGGGAACAAGCTTTAGCCCAGAGGACTCAAAACGATGATGTATATAGGTATGGAATGAGGCATGTGTTGTCAGACAGGACCGATGTGTTGGTTTTGCTTAACTGAATTTCTTTGCTGAGAGTTCTCAGGGAAAGCAGGTACTTTGGGGCAAGTAATTTTTTTAAAAAGCAACATATATGTAAGACACTGTCAATGTTACTTGGTTTTGCCAAAATGCTTTTTTTTCTTTTATTTTTAAATCTTTATTATCAGTACAAGTTTGTTAAAAGGTACTTTGTCATAAGGAACTATATAGGCAAGTATATTAAGAAATTAATTTAGTGTAAGAATAAAAAGGTGTCAATAAAAATAAGACAAAAAATTTTTAAAACAAGATAAGTACAATCGTTCACCAAAAAATGAGAAAATGCTGTCAGTCAACAAACATTAAAAAGTTACAGTAGTAAGTTGGACACTCTGCTTAGCGCTGGGGATGCAAAGAAAGATACAAGACAGTCCCTGTCCTCAAGAAAACATGGAAACCATCACATACACACAAGACATACAAAGGAAAAGACGAAAGATTCATAGTCTCAGAGAAAAGGGACTGTCCTTAACAGGGCCCCAGGAAAAGGAATGCTGCAGAAGGTGAGGTTTTAGCTGAAACCGGAAAGAGACAGAGCGACATTCCAGGTATGTGGGACAGGCAGTGAAAATGCATAGTCTGGAGAGCACTTGTCTTGTGTGAGAACAGCCAAGGAGCCAGTATCACTGGATCATAATGTAAGTGAAGTGTAAGATACAAAAGACTTGAAATTGAAAGGCAGGAAGGGGACTGGTAGGGGTGGTAAATCTGTGACCTCAAGGTCACACGTAGACCTTTAAGGTCCCTCAAGCGCAGCCCTTTGACTGAATCCAAATTTCACAGAACAAATCTCCTTAATAAAATGATCTGCTTTGTAAAACTTGGACTCAGTAAAAAAAAAAAAAAAGTCACACCCAAGGACCTAGAAGGCCCCATGTGGCCTTGAGGCTACAGGTTCTGCACCACTGGGCTAGGTTATTTATAAAGAACTTTCTCTGAAGGCCAAACAGTATTTTATATGCAATGCCAAAGGTTAATAGGGAGCTACTTTAGTTTACTGAGAGAAGGATATGTATGTGTGACATAGTCAGACTCGCACTTTAGTAAAATCACTTTAATAGCTGAGAGTGAAATGAGGAGAGATTTGAGCCAGGGAGCTCAAACAGAAGGCTACTACAATAGTTATTACACTGACATTACAAAGGTAGAATCAATAATACAACAAATTGGACATGGGTAATGAGATAGAGAGACAAGGATAACACCTAGGTTGTGGGTCTGGATGATTAAGAAGATAGTAAAACCTTTACAGTAATAGGGAAGTTAGGAAGAGGGAAGGGTTTGGCAGCAAAAATAATGAGTTTAGTTCTGGACATGGTGAATTAAAATGTATAAGAGACGTTTGGTTTTGGACGTCCAATAAATAGTTGGAGATGTGAGAGAATAAAAATAAGCAGAAAGGTTTTTTGTTGTCATTTAGTGGTGTCCAATGCTTTGTGACCCCATTTGGGGTTTTCTTGGCAAGGATACTAAAGTGGTTTGCCATTTCCTTCTCCAGCTCATTTTACAGATGAGGAACTTAGAAAGATTTAGGTAAACAGGGTTAAGTGACTTGCCCAGAGTCACACAGCTGGTAAGCATCTAAGGCCAGATTTTAACTCAGGAAGATGAGTTTTCCTAACTTCAGACTTGGCACTCTATCCACTACTGACACCTAGCAGAGAGGTTAGACATAGATACATAAATGTGAGAATCATCAGCAAAGAAATAATAACTGAATCCATGGGAAGTGATGAGATTAACAAGTGAAATAGATAAAGAAGAAAAGAGGGCCCAGGACAGAATGCTGTGAGATAGAAAGCAGGGGTGGACCTGGATGAAGATCCAGCAAAGGAGACTGAGAACAAGTGATCAGTTAGGCAGGAGAATAAGCAGCAGGAAAAAGAAGAGTCATGGAAACCTAGAGAGAAGAAAACATCAAGAGGGTCAGTGGCAGAGGCTGCAGAGAGGTCAAGAAGGATGAAGACTGAAAAAAGGCTATTAGATTTGTCAATTAAGATCATTCATAATTTTAGAAAAAGTAGTTTTGCTGAATGATGAGACTGGAAGCAAGACTGTAGAGTTAAGAGAGTAAGAGAAAAGAAAATGGAATCGTCTATCGTAGATAGCTTTCTCAGAGTTTAAGCCACAGAAAGGAAGAGAAACACAGGATGACAGCTTCTGGGACTGGATGGATCTAGTGAGGATTTTTTGAGGATGGGCAAGGTAGGGGGCTTGTTTGTAGAGAGCAGGAAAACAACCAGTAGACAGGGAGAGATTAAAAATTACCGAGAGTGGGGCTGAGATCATGTATTCCTGGAGACAGGTTTGCCTTAGCCAAAAAGGGCACCTCTTAATATGGAGGAGAGAGTGACAAAAGGCATCTGAGTGATGTAAAATGAGGAGTAGAAAAGAAGGAATTCTCTCAGCTAAGTACCTCCATTTTTTTTTCAGTAAAATATGAGGCAAGGTTGGGGGGGGGGGAGCGGGGGAGGGCAGGGAGGAAGGTGCCAAAGGATGTTTGAAGAATGATGAAAAGGTTTAGGAAAGTGAATTGATTAGGGAGGTCTAAAAGGATTGCCCTGAAGGAAGGAGGGCTCAATTGACACTATGTAACATAAATTTGTAGTGATACTAGTCAGTTTGGTTCTGTGATTTTTTCCAGCTCTATTCAGCACATGAGAATAAAGTAGAAGCCCATAGGTGGTGAGAGTAATCCGAGGTTTAGGTTTTGCAAGATATGTCAGGTGATAAAATATGGGGGTGGCAAGGGACTTGAAACTAGGAGACTGTATAGAGTTTAACTGGTTTATCAAATGATCAAGATGATGAACAACATCCACAGAATGTTAGAGGCTACAGGTAAAAGGCCTTACTAAATTGCATTCGTGTGAAGCTTTAAAGCAAAATCAGGGCCATTCTATTATTTTTGTAGTCTGAATTAAAGTATGCAAAATTAATACTATGGTTATTAGGTATTCAGGGAAGGCAGAGGGGCACAGTGGAAAAATATTTCAGAGATAAAAATATCTGTGGGAGCATATACTCAAATACCTTCATTGAACATAAATCAAGCAAATTAGTAATATTAATGAACTACAGCTGTCTTTAGGACCGATTATTTGCTTACTATGTTTTAATGAAAATGTCCTCTTTTGTACTATCTTCTAAAATAAAGAGAATGAGAGGCATTTTTATCTTTAATAGTAATTGGAACTGATGGCAAATTATACCAAAAGAATCTTCTAGGTTTAGTAGACAAGAGTGAAATCAACACTTTTTAACATAACCTGGTAGGTTCAGACCAAGAAGTGTATTATTAATTAGCTGGTCAAAAGAACAGATGTATTTGTCATCAACTGACCCTATATTTGATGAATGTGACCTAGAATTCTTACCACAGCTAACTCTCAATTATCCAAGCTAATTGAGGATTATACAGGAGAAGTAGGTAATTGAAATCTATAAGTAAACAAAAAAACACTAATTTTATCTTCACAAAGCTACCTGTAACACAGATGACAATAAGTGTTTTAAAGCATATCTACTATGTACCCAGCACCATCGTAGTAAGAAATCTAAACTTTAAATTTCCTGTTTAAAAACAATTCAAGTGTAGTGAGTAAAGCGCCGGTGCCGGAGTCAGGAGGACCCGAGTTCAGTTCCCGCCTCAGACACAACACCCACACAAAAAAACTAGCCGTGTAACCTTGGGCAAGTTACTTAACCCCAACTGCCCTCCAAAAAGCAAAAAAAAAGTGTTTTAATATGACAAAATTTACACTGGTTTCTGGAAGACACAGGATCTTAAAATTGGACAAGGACCCTAAAGATCCGAGTCCAAATCTCTAAACAGAAGTTAGGAAACAAGTACAAGTTCATATAGCATTCAGTGACAAAATCAAACTAGAAACCAGGTTCTTCTGAATCCTACTCTGGTGCTGAGAAGCAAGAATATAATTAGCTCCTGTTTTTCCATAGTAATGGAGGACAGGACAAAATGTATAATCCAAACAATTCTTCTCCAATTAAACCTTAACCAGAGCTTCTAACAAGTAATATCTTAATATGTTTCACTTTATTTTCCAATGGCACAGCTGACAATTAGCAAAATGGCCAAATCCAGAAAGCAGAAAGGAAAAACGAAAACAAAAGGGTACGGATAATTCCCAAATCACGAATTTTAAATCTGAATAATAGAGAGTTGGCTGTACTTGAAACATATGCAGAAGACTAGCAAATGTGCTGATCACTTTTACTGGAACAAGTAAAGTTAACAGCCATACCACCTTGGGCTGTGAGATCACAAGTTAAGCAGGATTGGGACCAGTCATTATTTGGATGGGAGGAAAACCCAAAGTGCTGCAGGAAGTGATGGTGGTGATTCAGCTGATGGAGCTCCTCACTTTGATTCAATAGGGCACCTGCATGGTGCTGGGGACACAGTGCAGCTTCAGGTGCTGTCATACAATTCACACACATACACACAGATACAAAAAGAAAAATGTGATTAGAGATCCCATGGCAGTTCTTGAAAAAGAAGGGAATTCATGGTTGGCCAATTAGACTTAAACCTAAACTCACCTCCTCAAGCCTATTTTTCATTTGGAAACTCTTTTTAAATCTCAATTAAGTATAGTTAACCTCCATAAAATAACAATTTTATTTTAGTGGCTAATCAAATAATTTTAAAACTACCTTGGAGGGCACCTAGTTCCTTTCATTTTATATGTGAGGAAACTGAGGTCTCAAGAGAAAATGAGTCGTCCTAGTGTTCTTTCTGCTGCCTCTTTTTAGCTCGGATATAGTTAGTTTCACAAATATTTTAGGAAACACAAGTCTTTTAATGTTTTCATTTTGTGTCCTATGACTTTTACAGAAAGGAAAATTCTATGTCAGAGTTCTACCAAAAATAGGCATTAATCAATCAGATTTAACAATTAAGAACAAATTAGGACTCTTAGGGGTAATCTCAAAACAGAGAAAAAAAAAACAAAAATACAAAAGGCTTCTGCTTATTATCTTTAATTTTAGATAAAGGTTTATTTATATGAATGTCACAGCTGCAAAGATATATGTAAAAATTAGCAGAAAAATTTCAAGTGGTTAATAAGCTATGTTTGCTTAAATACCACTGCTCTGATTAAAAAGAAAAAAATTACAGTACCTGAAAATAAGACCATATATAACATGATTTGAATATGTTAACTCAAAATTCCTAAATGCATGAATAGAAAATCTGTTTGTATACCCAAACTATTCCCTTTGTACCAAGTAAAGAAACTGGATTAACATTACATTTGTTGAGCTAGTCAACCATGTAATCTAGAAGATGGGGATTACTACTTGTACAGATGTATTGGCATAACGCTATAAAATGTGAACATTCACATGCCTCTAATTACATCTATCTGTGCAAACTAGTACTACTTTATTAGCATTGTCTCAAAGTAACCTAATTCTACTAAACACAATTCTACTTTCATTCTTCCTGTATTCTATTTACAAAGCAACATTGCTTTAGCAGGGAGACAAAGTACAAAGCCAAACTAGTCCAAATGTGCAAAATGAGAAAATATTTCAGTGTTCACCATTTCAAACCAGAAATGAACTAAAATTGCCACAATATTTTCAATACATAAAAAAATTTATTTTCTAAAACAGAATGCTTAGTCATTTATGATGAAAAAAATTGGACAGAAAATATCTCTGTGCCCATTATGATAATGAAAACAAATAAAGAAGCATCAAGGAGATCTATTACATCTTAAATGATCAGAAAAACTGTCACTCCATTCAAGATGAAACACAATCTTTAAAACCTAGCAATTTTCTCCATAACTACAAAAGAAAGTAAATTCTAAATATGCCTGGGGAAGGAGATTATCCATTTCCTTATGGCAAACCCATACTGTGGGAACTGTGATGCCAGGTTTTCCTTTCAACTTTTGTTGACATTACCACTACCTTTGTTTACTCTTGTTCCTAAAATAAACTAGAAAGGAAGTTCCACTCATAGTTAAGCTCCAGAAAAAGGCTTTTAAACAAAAAACAACATATTGCCTCCTCTAAGAAGGTATTAATTAGATCTAGTCACATCACATGTTTAGCAAAAACAGAAATAGTTATACTCAGGTTGATGGTATGTAACAACACTTTTAGAAATGATATTATGTGCCCCCAGAAAAACAGTGGAGAGAAAAAAGGACCTTAGCAGGGCCCGGGGTTGAATTAAAAAGCTGGACACTCTTCTAACTCCTCCCGAATCAATTCTTTACTGTATTTTCATGACTGTTCAGTGTTATCAAGTCAGAGATCATAACCTTTACAAACAAATCCTAAATCAAATATAAAATGACTTTCAGATTATATACTGCTTTGGATGATTGCCACTACTTCAATTTAACATGCAAAAAAATTAATATTTCAAATATTATCAGTAGTTATTTATAGCTTGCTTTGTAGACTAAAGTCATATTCTTTACATGAAGACAGACTACGGTACTTACAGCCATGGTAAGATGCTGGGGAACCTCCAGACTTGCCATACTCTTGTTCAGAGTAGCTAGTTGACAAGTTGGGCTGACTGGAACCTCTACCAAAGGTAATCTGGTTACTACCAACCCCAGTGGCCACCTGAGCCATTCGCTCTTTGGTCTTCAGGGCTTGGGCCCTCTCAATTTTAAGTCGCTCATCATCCTTCAGAAGAGATACCAGCTGCTTAGACTTTTCCCTTACATTAATACCTTGATCTTTACCATCTCGATCAATGTACTGGAAATCTTTTAGTGTCTGGATAGCAAATATATTTTCTTTACATTGCTGTGCTACTCGTTCTGAGCCAGTTTTAATCAGGTAATCCAAGAGGGTCAGGGCCTTATATACATGTCTCCAGTTCTTCCCATGGTCATTTAGCCGTTTCCAGATCATACTCATGATTTCAGAAAATGCCACCACATTGTACGTCAGATCTGCTATTTCAGTCATTAAAGAGCTAGAAGGACCCCAAGGGTCATTGGAGGTTGCTTCTCGAACTTTAATTTCAGCCTCTGAATAATTGTTCACAATGTTTTTCATCTGCCGTCTTATAGACGAAGTCGTCATTTTTATTTTGTTATACTTTTAAAGCCCTTCAAAAAGAAGCGATTTGGTAATCAGCAAGTTTATGTCCTATGAAAGTTCTATTTCAGTGAATGATCTGAAGCAAAGACCTTATAAAATCATTTTCTTCTGAGTCTCAGAGGCAAAAAACTGGAAGCCATGACCTAGAGAAAGAATGAAATTCATTAGTTTTAATATTTCTATAGCAGTTAAAAATATTTTTTTTTTTACAAAAATTTAAACAAATACTAGGTGCTTATACATGTCATTCTTTTCAGCTTCATTCAAAGTCACTTACACTCACTTAACATGTACAATATTATCAATAAGATACAGTGAAAAAAGTACTGGTTCTGAAGTGAGAGGACCTAGGTTTGAATCGGACCTTTAATGGTTAACACTTCTATGACCTCAAGCCAGTAACTTTAACCTCCCTGGGTCTCAGTTTTCTTATCTGTAAAATGAGGAATTTGGACTAGTAATTCTGGCAATCTTTTCTAGCTCTAGATCTGTGCTCCTAGAAAGAAGTTAAAGTACTTAGTAGAAATTAAGATAAACTATCAATATTGCTATCTCATTCTATTACTAAGAATTTCAGATATAATTCAACTGAATTTTGTATTCAGCAAATAATATTCATAGAATCACAGAATTTTAGAGCTGAAAGAATTTCTGCCTTACAGTCCACCTAGTCTAACAGACTCATTTTACAAAAACCTCTCACTAAGAAAGTGAAATGACACCCAAGGGCATGAGCCAGATCTGGAACCTGGGTCTGTCAATTGTTCATATCATTATAGATTCTTGCAAGGTTTAATATAAAAATATTCACTAAGTACAATGCAGCTTGGCTGTGATGTACACTAGATTAAATTATAACAAATTCTGATTATGAATTAACTAGGTTGCTGACACTTTGTGAGAGATTTTTGTAAAATGAAAGAAATTGGGGTGGCTAGATGGCACAGTGAATAAAGCATTGGCCCTGAAGTCAGGAGGACCTGAGTTCAAATCCGGCCTTAGACACTTAACACAAAACTAGCCATGTGACCTTGGGAAAATCACTTAACCCCAATTGCCCTACCTTCCCCCTCAAAAAAAAAAAAAAAGCAAAAAAATAAATAAGATAGAAGAAATTAGACTAGGTGAACAGATTCAGGAAATCAATTTATACATAGAAAGGAACATCATAAAACCAGCTTTTAAAGACTTACTGGAATGACCATCAATGTCTGAAGAAGACCTAAGGTGAGCCACGTTACTACCCATCTCCTCACAGAGATGTGATAGACAAAAGATACAGAGATAGGCATTTTTGGACACTAGGTTTGTTTTGACTATGATTGTTTTCCTTCCTTCCTCTAATTTAATGGGAGTGGGGGGTTAATAGAAAGCAACAGTGATGTCAAAATAAAAAGTTTTTTAAAATACACAAAGAACAGGAGCTTATAAGGAAGCACAGACAAACAGAATGTCAACATGTAAAGTTCATTATACACAATTAAAAGACATGAAGCGGGGATTTATTTCAGAGACTCTTTGTGTTCTGCAACGTGTATGAAAATGCCATCTCACCCCTCCCTTCATTAAGGAGCTGTTCCAGCTCCCAATGCAATTCAACAATTTCTTCTCTCCCCTTATCTGCAATGTTATAGAAGTCTATGTCATACATTTTAGCATCTAATTGTTTCATATTTATTCATCTTACCTCCTTAACTAGCTTATAAATTTTAAAATTTTTTCTTTTTTATTGTGAGCTTAAAATCCTCAACAAACACAAACATTTCAAGATCCAAAGATGACCAGGGAACAGTATAAAAAATCATGAACTTCAATTAATGTACATATAAATGTGTGTATGTATGTATATGTTTGTGTGTATGTATACATACTATATATAACATATACATACATTATACGTATATACAAGATAGAAATCTCAGATATTTTCATTTGCATTTCTATAAATATATAGTAATCTGGAGTTTTTTAAATATTGATATTAATATTGACTATTGATAGTATGCCATTCATTTGAGAATGACCCTTTATCTACTGGTAAATGGTTGATTCCTCCACATTTACACCAATTTTTTATTTAATTTGGATATTAGACCTTTATCAGAAATTTGCTATCAAGATTTTACCCCCCACTGTTTCCCTGACTAATGGCTTTTATTTATAATTTGTATTTATTTTATTTATTTATAAGCAGAAGCTTATCAAATGCAGGCCATTAAAACCTTTAGATCTTCCCACAATAATCAAATCTCTCCCCTTTTGTATATGGAAAGCTGACCTTTTAAATCCAAATGTACAACTTTACATGTATTACATTTTCTTAGACTTAGCCCCATTTCCTAGTCCAGAGAGATCTTTTTCTGGAGCAACCAATAGGTTAGCTCTCCCTCCCAGATTAGCATCTGTTAGTTTGATAATAAGCATTCAATCTATGCCTTTATTCTAGTCAGTGATAAAAATGCTAAACTGTACAACAGCAAGCATAGATACCCAGGGCACTCCTCTAGAAACAATTTCTCACCTACTAACTACTATTTTGATTTAGTCACTGAACCTATTCCCAAGTCACCTAGCTACTATCACTTAACCTACTTTTCTCCATCTTGTCCACAACAACAATGGCATGAAACACTGTCAAAAGCTTTGCTGAAATCTCTGTAAAATCCACCTATACCTATCTCTAGACCTACACCTAACCATCTATTCCTATATCTCTTCATAACTGAAGACCTGCTGACTTTTTGTAGATACTGTTTTCATTTATGTATATAAATCATATTTAACAGAATATCCTAGAATTTTGCCAGAAGTCAAAATCAAGCTACTAGTCTAAATTTTGTACTTGTGCTCTCATGCATTCTCTCAGGATACAACCATATTCAGTCCTATGTCATCTTTCCTATTCTCTATAATCTCTCAAAGGTCAGTCACTCGGGGCAGCCAGGTGGGTCAGTGAGTGAGAGCACCGGCTCCAGTGTCGGGATGACTTGGATCAAATCTGGGCTCAGATACTTAGCACCACACCCAGAAGTGTAAACTTGAGCAAGTTACTTAACCCCAATTGCTTTAAAAAAAAAAAAAAAAAAAGGTCACTCATTCATATGATATCCTGGGATGCAATTCATCTAGGTCCACTGACTTGAACTCATCAGTACACTTAGGTACACTCAGGTACACTCTTATCTCCTTTATTATCCTGGGTTTCAATTCCTTATTATCTTTCTTGTTCTGTCTTTTCCAGCCTAAATATTATTTTTGTCAGAGAAAACAGAAACAAGAGTCGAGTAATTTAGATTCCATCTAATCCAAAGAGTGAGCCTCTTTTGTTAATCAGTCCTTTTCCCAAAATTAAAGATACTTTTTTTCCTTGTTGTTGTTCCTAAGATTCATCACCAAATCTCAGGCCTTTCTTTCTGAGTTCTAGTGTCTTTCCACTATTCTTATAGGACCATGCTACATTTTCATATTCAGCCTCTGTACTGTTACATTTTTTAAAAATCTAAGTTGCCTGCTAAGTTCACTGTACATTCTACATTTCTCTTTTTAGACAATGTTTTCTTTCTCTCCTTACTGGAATTATGTTCCTGCCTGTGTCTTCAGAACATTATCCTTGAGAGTTCCTCAACCCTCCAGGAAAGACTTCTAAAGAAAGAATTTTAGGAAACTGGAACCAACCTATTGTTTCTTTGAACCCTTTGAAATCTTATCTCCACAAAATCTAAGACATTTATCAAATTATGTCTGGTTTTCCTTTCTTTCTCTATCACAAATTCTAAGATTCAATAGCTCCCAACATTTCTTCTACCTGGACAACTAGTTCCTTCTTCTTGGTCAAAACAGAGCCTGAATATCAGTTTTCCTTGAAATTATCACTAAAGCAAGCCAAGCTTTTAGCTTTTTTGCTTTTGGTAGATGGAAAGAGTTCTAGCAGTTAGGGCCTCTCATCACTAGTACTGTATCTTTTCTCCATGTTAGACTTTATCTGTCTCTGAATTCCTCATCATTACCTAAAATGATAATTGTAAAGCACGGTGCCTGGAACATTAATAAGCACTACATAAATGTTAGCTATTATTTCACCATCAAGGCATGAAGAACTCCACCTGATATTTGGTGAGATGGGGAAGCACAGGGGAGGAGGGTTACAGCAGACCTGCACTTCAGGAAAATCTCTTTGGTAGCTTTTGTGAAGTATGAATTAGAGCAGGCAGAGGCTTGGGGCACAGAATCTGAACAGCTATTGAAATAGGAGAAAGGTGCCAAGAGACTATGTGTTGTATCAGAGTTGAGAGAATGGGATATATAAAAGATCTTGTGTAGCTTGGTACAACTAAAAGTGAGAAGTCAAGGAAGACACCAAGGTTGTGAACTAAGGTGACCAGAAGAAGGTGGTAGTTAAATAGTAAATGTATGGAAGAAGGATAAGTTGGATGGGGCAGAGAAGGAAAAGGTAATGGATTGTTTTGGCATGTTGAGTTTGAGATGCCCATTGGATATCCAGTTTGAAATGTTCAGTTGGCAGCTAGTAATGTGGGACCAGACCTCAGCGGCATGACTAGGCCCAAGAGCCATCTACATATAGATTAGTGAGCCCGTGAGACTTGATGAAATCAATTCAGAGGAATAATGTAATGAGAAAAGAGAAAAAGATTCAAGGCAGAATATGGATACATCCAATTAGTTGGCATGCTATGGATGATGAAAATTATCCAGAAGCAGTTAGACAAGTAGAAGAACCAGGAGAAAGCAGCATTCTGAAAACCCAGAGAGACAAGTATCAAGGAAAAAGTAGTTAACTATTAAATGCAACAGAGAAGATAAAGATCTTCTTAACCACTTATTCACTTCCCAAAACTGAAAAATCTCTTTTCTTTAATGCACAGCAGTGAAGAAAAATATCACAAATGACCTTTAGTAATGTTTCCTAGAGTCCTCACAATATTCTTCCTTCACTTCCCTTTTCCAAGCTTCAGTTTCCTCATCTTGTATGAGAGGGCTGGTCTAGATCAGAGGTTCCCACACTTATTTGGCCCTTTTCAGAAAACAAAAATTACTCAGCACCCCCCCAGAAATCTACTTTCTCTAAACATTTAACAGTTTTTTAAATTTGTATCATTTCAAAAAATATAATTTTTTAAATGACATCTTAAATTTAATAATTTATTGTAAATGTCTGGCTTTTTTCCCCCTGTATTGAAATTTTGATGATGCAATACTGCATCATGTAACTGCATATTGTCATATTGTAAATGAGCAAAAAAATATTGTAAAAAAAAAGCATATCAGCTTCCTGATAATGCTCAACATGCTCTCCTGCCAACACTTGCTTGTTAAGACCTGTTGGTAGACTTAACCACTGAAGTTATAACTTGGATTTTGTGTATTTATTTGGAATATAATGTAATCACTATGTCTTTACTCAACAGATAAAACGTGTTCAGTTTTCCAAAATTTTCTCATCTTCTCTTCTTTCCTTATGCCTCCTCTGCCCTCTTATTTTTATTTAACACCCCACAATTGCACCCAAGGCTGTCATGCCAGCACTCCTCAGGGGGAAGTATCATCCACTTTTGCAATCTTTTTTTTTTGGTGTCATGGACCCCTCTAGCAGTCTGGTGAAACCTATGGACCCTTCCTTAGAATAATCATTTAAATTCATAAAACAAAATACATAGGATTACAAAGGAAATCAATTATATAGAAGTGGTAACCAAAGTATTTTTTAATTGTGATGTAGTAATATATGAAAGCTTCATATGCTAAATAAGATGATATTAGCATGGTAAATTATTTTTTAAAGAAAATGTGAAGGCTGTTTTACTTAGCTTGAATAAGAAAGAACATCACATTTCAGGTGGTCTTTGACAAGGCAACACACAATCAATTTTCAACTGTAATTGATATGAAAGTATCTATAACTTCTATTGGTGACAAAGTCACAAGTACCATAAATACAACCTACTGTGGTTTATTGTCTATATTCATAATGTAAGGAAATAGTAAATTTCAGGTAGAAAATTAAGGTGCTGTTTTCCTCCCAGCCAAATTCACAGGCTCCCAGAAATCTACGCATGACTTCTTGTCCCTAGACCCCAACTTAAGTAAAAATCCTGGGTCTATGTGATCTGTAAGGTTCCTTTAAGATCTAAAATTCTAATTCATGTGCCTATCCATATTTTTTCCTTGAGAATTCTAAGAGTAAAAATAATGATTATATCAACAGCCTTAAAAATCTCAGGGGAGGATCAAAGATTCTCTCAACCATACACACAGACACACATACACCCCCAACAGTAGATCAATTCCTTTTGTGGTTGCATTTTTTTTTTTACTAAAATAGCTTAAGTTCATGACTCTAAGGCACCTTTGTTCTTAAAAGATTACTTTCCATTCTCATTTCAGGAGGCCTCCTTTTTTCTAAAGCTAAGTAACAGAATTCGAGTATCTCTTACCCCAAGCAATTATATTTCAAATTATTTGAAACAATCAATGTATACACAGATTACTAGAATGAGGTACTGAAATGACCATCAAAACTAATGCCTAATAAAGTAAATGGGGGATCAAATTATTAGTTCTTTAGAAAATTAACACCCTAGGGGCAGAATCAAGATGGCAGAGTTGGAACAGGACTTCCCCACAGCTCCGACTCCTACCTCCCCCAATTCATGTGAAAAAATGGCTCTAGACAAACTTTGGAGCTACAGAACCCACAAAATGCTAACCTCCCGCTGAGGACAGCGCAGCAGGCCAGCAGGAAGGGGCCAACGCAGCCCCATGTAAGAGGGAGGTTTTAGCCTCAGGGCGGGCCTGACCAGCTGCCAGCTGGAGGGACTTCAGATCACCAGCACCTGTGGGAGTTTCCTGAATTATCAACCCATAGATGCTAAGGACAAAGAGAGAGGTCAGTGCAGTGTGGACTTTGGGATCCGGTAGTTTAGGAGCATGGTCAGGCTTTGCCCCTGGGGACAAAAGCTGCTGAGGCTCCATGGCCATGCAGCCACTACCACATGGCAGCTTCAGCTCCTGGCCTACAAATTGTAGGGGGACCAAGCCACCAGTCTCAGGGGCAATCACTCTTGCTTTAACCTGTTTGGATCTTGGACTGCTGTCAAGGGTGGAGGTCCTGAGGTACGTGAGCAGTCTGCCAGAACATGTGGAAGCTTCAGAGAGGGCACCCAACTAATACATCCAGCAGCGGCAAAAACCCCAGCATTTGGGATAAAGCTCTGGTAGCAGAGGTCTACTGTGGCAAAAGGCTCAAAAATCAAGTAACTGAGTGGTAAAATGAGCAAGCAAAGAAAGCAAAACAAACAGAGCAATCCAACTTTACACTCCTATTTTGGGGACAAAAAGGATCAAAGCATGGAACGTGAGGAAGACAGCAAAGTCAGAACTCCTGCACCAAAAGCTTTCAAGAAAAATATAAGCTGGTTACAGGCCATAGAGGAGTTTAAAAAGGATTTTGAAAATCAAATAAGAGAAGTGGAGGAAAAATTGGGAAGAGAAATGAGAAAGATGCAAGAAAATTATGAAATGAGAGTCAACAACCTGAATGAAGAAAACAACACCTTAAAAAATAGACTAACTCAGATGGCAAAAGAGGCTCAAAAAGCCAATGAAGAGAAGAATGCCTTAAAAATCCAAATTTGCCAGGTGGAAAAAGAATCTCAAAAGCTCACTGAAGAGAATCATTCCTTCAGAATTATATTGGAGCAAAGGAAAGCTAGTGGCTTTATGAGAAATCAAGATACTATTAAACAGATCCGAAAAAATAGAAGGCAATGTGAAATATCTCATGGGAAAAACCACTGACCTGGAAAATAGATCCAGGAGAGATAATTTAAAAATTATTGGACTACCTGAAAGCCATGATTAAAATAAGAACCTAGAAATCATCCTTCAAGAAATTCTCAAGGAAAATTGCCCTGATGTTTTAGAATGAGAGGGCAAAGTAGAGGTTAAAAGAGTCTACCAATCACCTCCTGAAAAAGATCCCAAAAAGAAAACTCCTAGGAATATTATAGCCAGGTTCTGGAATTCCCAGATCAAGGAGAAAATATTACAAGCAGCCAGGAAGAAACAATTCCAATATTGTGGAAACTCAGGACCTGGCAGCTTCTACATTGAGGGATCAAAGGGCTTGGAATATGATATTCTGGAGGTCAAAGGAGCTGGGATTAAAACCAAGAATCACCTACCCAGCAAAACTGAGTATCATGTTCCAGGGGAAAATATGGTCATTCAGTGGAATAGAGGACTTTCAAGCATTCTTGATTAAAAAAAAAAAAAAACAGAGTTGAATAGAAAATTTGACATTCAGATACAAGAAGAGAAGCTTGAGAAGGTAAACAGGGAAAAGAAATCATAAGGAACTTATCAAAGTTGAATTACTTTTATTCCTACATGGAAAAATGATAATTGTAACTTATGAAACATTTCTCAGTATGAGAATAAAGGGAACATAAATGTATATGTATGTGTATGTATATGTGTATATATACATACATATATGTCTATATAGGAGGGTATATGGACATATGAATACATATGTGAGTGTGTGTATATATGTCTACAGGTCTACATAGAGGGCACAGGACCAATTGAATAGGAAGGGATGATACTTAAAAAGTGAAATTAAGAGGTGAGAGAGGAAAGGGAGAGAGACAGAATGGGGTAAATTATCTCATATAGAAGAGGCAAGGGAAAATTGTTACAATGGAGGGGAAGAACAGGAAGGCAAAAGAGAATGAGTCAACCTTATTCTCATTGAATTTGGCTTAGGGAGGGAATGGCATACACACCCTACAGGAGAGTAGAGGGGAAGGGGAAGAGAGGGGGGATAACGGAAGGGACGGCAGGCTGGGGGGGAGGGCAGTTGGAAGCACCCACTTTTGAAAAGGGACAGGATCAAAATAGAGAATAGAACAAGTGGGGGGTGGGATAGGATGGAGGGAAATACAGTCAGTCTTTTACAATATATCCACTATGAAAATGTTTTGCATAGCTACACATGTACAACTTATACTGAATTGCTTATCTTCCCAGTGAGGTGGGTGATGAGGGAGGAAGGGAAAGAATCTGGAATTCAAAGGTTTAAAATCAAATGTTTAAAATATATATATTATTATTTTACATGTAATTGGGAAATGATATATAGGTACTGGGGCATAGAGATCTACCGTGCCCTACTGGAAAGTCGAAGGAGGGGGTGGGGGAAGATATGGGAGAGAGCATATTGGGGAAGGGGATATTCAGTGGGAACACTGTTTTGGCATGGTGGGCAGGGAAAATTGGGGAGAAAATTTGTAAATCAAAATCTTGTTGAAATGAATGATATAAACTAAAAAATAAAAAAGGAGAGAAAAAAAAACACCCTAGTCATGCTCTATGGCTTGTAAGTTCCCTTCCAGTTCTAACATTCTGTCATCTCTATCTTCATCATCTAAAGCTTGACCCTCTTTGGATGCCTATTTCCAAGTTTAGGCAAAAAGCAATGAACATCAAGGTGCTGATGTTATAGGCATCATCAATTCAGACATTATTAAGAGAATGCTCTGTGCAAAGCAGGGTGTTAGGCCACAATCTCTGACCTCATAAGCTTATGTTCTAATAGGAAGCTAAGCCACATACAAATAACTATAGCATACATAAGCAATAAAAAACAAGAGCAGTCAATTGCAGTAAGAGGGTTTGGGTTTGAATCTGAAATCTGTGACTTTATGACCTGTGGGATCTAAGGCAAGTCACTTTATTCTCTCTGAACCTCATCTTTCTTAATCTATAAAATGAGGGCATTAGACTAAATTATATCATAAGTCACTTCTAGCTCTAGATATCATGATCTTATGGTATTAAATACCAATTTAAGAAAGTGACACATGAGGAGCTGAGATAAAAGTCATTACTGATTGGAGGAGCTGCAGAAGACTCATGCGGGGGGGAGGGGCATCTGAGTTGGATTTTAGGGAATAAGTAGAAGGTCAAGAGGTAAACTGAGGAAGGGAGGATATTCCAGGCATAAGACAATGTGAGTAAAGATTGAAAGTAAAAGTTATAAATGCAGGAAATGGAGTTTGTTAGTGGTACCACTGACAGAAATAGTTAAGTCAGAAGGAAGAGCAGATTCTGAAGAAACACAATGTTTTAAACTGCTAAGAGCAAAAGCAGAGGAGAAAGAATCCCTCCTGCAGGTATTTCCCTGGGCAAAATTATGCAGTGGGCAAAATTTATTACTGGAAAGTCTCGTATTATGGAAATGGCATTGGCTTGGTAGTCAGAAAAACCATAGTTTTGATTACATTAAATTAAAAAGTTTTTGTACAAACAAGGCTAATGCAACCAAGATTAGAAGAGAAACCAAAAGTAGTAAAACGATTTTTTACAGCCAGTGTCTTTGATAAAGGCCTTATTTCTAAAATATATAGACAGGGGCAGCCAGGTGGCTCAGCGAGTAAGAGCACCGGCTCCAGTGTCAGGATGACCTGGATCAAATCTGGGCTCAGATACTCAGCACCACACCCAGAAATAACTGGCCATGTAACCTTGAGCAAGTTACTTGACCCCGATTGCTTTAAAAAAAAAAAAGAGAGAGAGAGAGAGAACTGAGTCAAATCTATAAGAATACAAGCCATTCCCCAACTGTTAAATGGTCAAAAGATGCTATCTATAGTCATGAAAAAATGCTCTAAATCACTACTGATTAGAGAAATGCAAATTAAAACAACTCTGAGGTATTCACATTAGGTTGGTTAACATGACAAAACAGGAAAATGATAAATGTTGGAGACGAGGGAAAATCAGAACACTGATGCATTGTTGGTAGAGTTGTGGACTGATTCAACCCTTATGTAGAGCAATTAGAACTATGCCCAAAAAGGCTATAAAACTGTGCATACCCTTTGATCGAGCAATACCACTATGAGGTCTGTATATTTTTCTTTGTATCCCAAAGAGATCATAAAGAAGGGAAAAAGATCCACATACACAAAAATATTTAAAGCAGCTCTCTTTGTAGTGGCCAAGAATTGGAAATTGAGGGGATGCCCATTAATTGGGGGAATGGCTGAACAAGTTGTGGTATGAATGCAATGGGATACTATTGGTCCATAAGAAATGGTAAGCTGGAAGACTTTGGAAAGACTTGCATGAAATGATTCTGAGTGAAGTGAGCAGAACCAGAACACCATACACAGTAACAGCAACATTATGTGATGGCCAACTTTGTTAGACTTAGCTCTTCTGAGCAATGCAATGATCTAAGACAATTCCAAAAGACTCTTGATGGAAAATGCTACTACGCACATCCTCATTTTTGAGGTGAATCCAGAAAGATACAATTACAGAAAAGAAAGCTATATCCACATCTAGAGAAAGAACTATGGAGTCAATGCAGATCAAAACATATTATTTTCTCTTTTTTTAGTTGTTTTTTTTCTTTCCATGGTTTCTCCCTTTTGTTCTTATTCTTCTCTCGCAACATAACTAATGTGGCAATATGTTTAATATGATCATACATGTATATCCTATATCAATTTTCTGTCTTGGGGAAGGGGGTAACATACAGAACTGAAAATTGTATAAAAGCAAATGTTGAAAACTAAAAATTAAAAAAAAAAGACTTAGCTGAAGTATCACCTTCTACACATCAAGGCAATAAGTCAACAAGTGTTTATTAAGCAACTTCTCTACACCAGGCAATGTCCTAAGCACTGAAAATATAAGAAAGGCAAAAACAGTCTCTGCACTCAATGAGCTTACAATCTAATGAAAAGCTCATAACTGAATATAGGCCTTTCTTAAAAACCCTAACTACTAGTACATTTCCCCTCAAAAATTTGTCTTGTGGTTATTTTGTATAAATCATGTTTGCCTCCCCCAAAGGAATGTAAATTCCTAGAGGGAAGGATCTATTTCATTTGTATCTTTTATTTCTAATGCCTAGTTTAGTCCGTGGAAGAATAAATGCTCAGTGATTAATTATATGTAAAATGAAAGATGACAGATTAGAAGGTCTCGGATGCCTTCAACTTCTAAAATTCTATGATTCTTTGAGTCTGGACCCCTCCCTCCTCTATCAAACACTCCTCATAGATGATGTGCTAAGATATTTAAGAGAATGTCAATATTTTCACATAAAATAATGCATCAATTCCTCCAGAGGGAAGAAAAATAAGTATCACTAGCTTCTGCTAAAAGTACTGCCTTTCACTTCGGAGAATGAAAGAGCTATCTACAAATTGTTCTTATCATTAGCACCTACCAGCACTTACTGAGCATCTTTTGTATGTAGGATCCTGTAAAAGGTGCTATTTTGTTCCTAAATGCTTAATTTTAAAATCAGTAGCTACAAACTGTTTTTCAATAAAATATGATGCTTAATTGTATCTATTCCTAAAAGACCCCTAAACTTACAGTACTCATCTGAACAATACAGCTGCTTGAATAGGAGGCGGACAACAGATTTCCCACATACATATTCCAGTGAAAACCCTGAGTAAATAAACAATCCACTGGAAAACTAGTGCAAGTAACTTCTTGCACTCCAGTACAGCACAAACGGTCAGTGAGAAATTAAAGGGCAAAATTTCCATTAAGTTTGCACATCTGGGGAGTGGCTAGGTGGCACAGTGAATAGAGTACCAGCTCTGGAGTCAGGAGGACCTGAGTTCAAAACCGGCCTCAGACACTTAACACAAAATTAGCTGTGTGACCCCAACTGCCCTACCTTCCCCCCCTCCTTTGCATATCAGGGCTGTGGGGTGCTTTACTAGGTTTTTTTTATTTTATAAATATCTACCCTTTTTCTTCTGGTCTTTACTTTTCCCACTTACCCAGGGCACCTAAGTCAGGTGCCTGCCAGCTTCCCAGTGGGACATGGATGGTCAGCAAGGATCCTTACCTGTGAGTATCAAGAGCAGAATGGGCTGTCCTGAGAAGGTTCCCCCACAAAGTACTTCAGAAGTCTAGAGGAAATGGCAGCCCACTGAAACCTCCACAGCCTTCAGACCAGCACAGCCCAAGGCCTAGGGGGTCCGAGGCCCATAACACTGTCCTGATATGCAGAGCAAGCCTAAAAGATCAGTACTCTGAACCTCAAAGATACAAGGGATCTAACCCTGGGAGAAGGAAATCAATGTAAGAACTAAGGAAATTCCAGGAAAGATCATGCTAAAGTGCAGGAGAGTTCTGGCACAAAGACCCAATTCAGGAACTAAAGTTGGAGACATGAGCAAATCATGTGCCATTATCAAAATGAACTTTCCAGAAGGACTGCAATTAGCTAGAAGAAATGAAGCAAGATGGGGCAGCTAGGTGGCACAGTGAATAGAGCACTGGCCCTAGAATAAGGAGGACCTGAGTTCAAATCTGACCTCAGGTGGTTGACACTTACTGTGAAGACCCTGGGCAAGTCAGTTAACTCTTGACTGCCTCAAAAAAAAAAAAAAAAAAGATGGAGAATATGTTAATAATGTAGATTTAACTTAAAAGTGTGTGATGTGTACTTTTAGAGGGTGGCTAGGGGGTGCAGTGAATAGAGCACTGGCCCTGGAGTCAAAAGGAGCTAAGTTCAAATCCAGCCTCAGACACTTGACACAGTTACTAGCCATTCGACCTTGGAAAGTCACTTAACCCCAAATGCCCTGCCTTCCCCCCTCCAAAAAGAAAAAACAAAAAAGAGATGAAAAATGAAATAAAAGCTCTGGAAGAAAACTGAAAGGAAAAGTAGTTTAAAGAGAGGTAAACATTACCCAAAAAATGGCCTCCCTGAAAATAATAAACCAAATAGAAATCAATGATTGTCAGTAAGAAATATTTAAACAAAATCAAAAGACTAAAAAAACAGAAGTATCTCTCCAATTAAAAAAACAACTGACCTGGAAAACAGGCCAAAGAAAGATAATTTAAGGAATGCTAGACTCCTTTGAAAACCATAATAAAAATCCTGGAGACAGTATTTCAAGAAATCATAAATAAAAACTGCCTTGAGCTATTTTAGAACCAGAGGGAAAAGATAGAAAGAAACTACAAAAAACCTGAAGGGAACCCCAAAAGTCCCATGAACGTCAGCCAAAATCAAGATATCCCACATCAAATAAAAATGCTTTAAGCATGCAGAAAGGAATTATGGTTATAATATAAATTATTTTTAAATGAACTGTGATATTAACATAATAGAAGATTATTATACTATAAAAAATGACAGAATTTCAGAGAATCTTGGGTAATTGCTAAGTAATTGGTATGAAAACAATTTATAAAAGGACAGCAAACACTGCAATGGAAAACAACTTCAATGGAATGGCCAAACCATGTATCCAGATTAAGCAATTTCTGATAGAGAAGTGATGGACACAAAGTAGAAAAGATATGCATTTTGGGACATATTTACTGTGTGGATTCATTTTGCTAGACCAAGTCTGTTACATGGGGTTTTTTTTCTCTTCAAAACACAAAATATCAAAAACAAAGTCACTTGGTAGCAAGTTTCTATTAAATGACCAGCACTGTGACAGATGAAAAGATGAGAGGAAGATACATTTTGGTCACTATGATTTCACGATACTCAGTTTCATACTTTTGTTCTTTGTATTACATTACAATTATAGTGTTCAGTTTCTTTTTTTTTTAATCTTTATATTACACTGTTGTAATCATTTGTGCAGACTGTCTTCTTAGTTATTTACAGTGGTGGAGGATCAGAAGTATGGAACACTAAAAATACCATTATACTCAGTTTTTGGTTAGTTTTACTGAACTGCTTTTCCCAACTCCTTTCTTTGTTATAAGTGATAGCTCATGAAGTAGGGGAGCAGGGAGGGATATATTCAGAAATGAAAGCTATATAAAAACAAATTGTGTTAATAAAAAAGTTATTTGTCTGAACTAAAAAGCTAGATGAAATTAAAATATCAAAACATAACTAAAGCAAGCATTTCAATTCAGACTCAGCATTTAGTATTACCCAATTCATTAAACATTTATTAAAACACAATGTGAAAATTATTCTAAATGCTAAGAATACAAAGAAAGATTAGAGAAATCTTGCTCTCCCATCTACAATCTGAGGGCTGAAGAGGTAGGGGGAGAAGAATCAGAACTTCACATTAATGCTGAGGAGTTTGTGTCCCCTAAGAAGATTGTACAATCTTGATGCTGGTCCCTTATGAAAATAAGGCAGACAAAAGAGATTAATGTGTTAGCATAGTAAAGTCAGTAAGCATTAAAAAATTTTCATTTAGTCTGAATTAATTTACAATACTATAAACTGCTATGATTTACTGTCCCCCAAATGTCACCAGAAGATTCCAACATGAAACTATCAAATGGAAACCAAGTTGTATCTAGAAATGAGGGCATACTTGAAAACGCTCATGAAAATGGTCAACTATTGCAGGTTGAGTACATGCAAACAGATATTAAACAAAACAATTTAGGACAGAAATCTTAGACAATAGGATAATGTTGAATATAATGTCTGAGGGAGTATGTATGCCATATCAACAGACCAGAAAACACTCAATTGAGGTATGATCGCAGCTTTCATTTTTTTTTTGTACTTAATAGTATTTTTTCCCAATTACATGTAAAGATTGTTTTCAACATTCATTTTTGCAGTATTTTAAATTCCAGATTTTCCCATCCTCCCATCCCTCACCCCCACAAGACAGTAAGCAATCTGATATAGATTATACATGTACAATCATGTTAAACATATTTCCACATTAGTCATGTTGTGAAAGAAGAATAAGAACAAAAGGGAAAAACCTCAAGACAAAAGAAAACAAAAAATAAAAAAGTGAAAATAGTTTGCTTCCATCTGCATTCAGAAGCCATAGTTCTTTCTCTGGATGTGAATACAGTTTTCATTTTTAGAATGGTATCTTTATGGATTAACCTCAAAAATGAAGGGTAAAGTATTACTTTTGTTTGGGTTTGAGACTATGTTATAGAGTCTTTCAGGTTTGTGTAACCCATGTCCAAGCCACAGGTTTAAGTTAATATGGCCTATATCCAATCTTGAAATGAAGATCTTTTTGTCTTATGTTCTCACTCAAAGATTGTAGCTCCAGTGCAATATTTACAGCACCCATGATTACAACCAAGATCATGCCTAAAATATCTCATGATGTTTGATTGCAATATATACCTGATTCTCTAGGTAGAATACAGAACTGAAACATTTATTTAGACACTAGAAAACCAAATCCTAAAACCAGTAAGCCAATTCCACCATAGTACCAAAGATATTAAGAAGCCATAATAATACTGAGAGCCACAGCACCCTTCAGCCTTCCCACAAACCAATAGGAGAGCAGTATCTACTCATGAGCCTGACTCCCTGCCTGAGCATCCTCTCTCCCCCACCATCTCGCTAGCTCTACCAGCTTCCTGTGGGCTCTGCTTCCCTTCAGTAAACTCCTCCCACCACAGGTGCCATATGACTATATTTAGCCTATTAGGGGATACAGTTTATCTTCACAGCAGAGAAACTTCCTCTGGGCTCTGCTCCACCCTTCAACAAATTCCCTCCATCCCAGGCTCCATGTGATTACATTCAGCATATTAGGGGGCAGAGTTTACTTTCAAAGCAGAGGTCTTCAAACTCCCCCCCCCCCCCCCCCCCCGCCCCAGGTCTATAAGTGGCAGGGAAGATCTTCAAATTCCCATTCTCATTACAGGTTTCCACTACGAACATCAAAATTTGTTTCCTGTATTATAGATCTCCATAACCAAAGAAACAGACCTTATCATATCCAGTTCAGGCTAATAAAATATTGAATACAGGGCAATTTCGTGTAATCCAGCAACAAAATTTAAAGGACATTCTCCAACATCCCAAAGTAGTCAATATACCTCTTCTTCCCTTACCTGTGAGCCCGCCTCCCAAAGGATCTATGATAAGTCAGCACTCTGAGATTGAGGTCTTCTCCCAAAAGAAAGACAGAACTAGAAGATAGTTACATTCTAACTATCTGGGAAAGAGTCCTTTTCCCAGACCTATATAGTTCACATTACTTACAACATTAGTCAAAGGTGAAAGTTTTTGTTTGCTTTTCCACAATGATAGTTCTGTATCATGGTAGTCCTCCAACCAAGTTTCTACTTTATCCAGGAACTTGTTCCAAGAATTCCTTTCTCACTCTGTCATACTTTCGTGAGCTCAGCTTGTCCTAGGAACTTCAAAAGTCACTCTACAGGCTACTCACTGACTACCATATTTGAGTTCATCTGATTCCCTTAATAGATCCTCAAAGATGTACAGTTGTCTAACCATTAGCTCTTCTCTTCAGTCCCGGTATTTCTGTCCAAGAGTGTAGCCCAATTTTATTTTTTGAATCAATTAATTATCTTCAACACAGTGTCAATCCTATTCACATGCTACTGAATGGAGCTGAGGAAAATCCCAGAACAGAATAATTGACAAGTCATAAATTTATGCTACTTAATCTCAACTGGGCTGTCACTGCAGCAAAGCAATCCTTTTACACTCCCTGATCAATTCACTATCCCCCACTCACTTTCCCAAATCTTTACCCTCTTCAAACCGTCCTATGGCACCTCCTCTCTTAACACCCCTCAACAAATCTTGCTTCATATTTAAATGAAAAAAAATATGAGGCTTTAGTCAAGGGTTCCCTCTTTTTCCCCCTCCTCATATCACATCCCTTAGAAGACTTCTGTCACTATCTCATCACACAAAGAGGTGATCCTTTTTCTTGGCAAGGCAAAACCACTCTACAAGCACAAATGATTCAGTTCCACTCCATCTTCTCTTAGATTATTCCTTATATCTTCCCTACTCTAACTAATCTCAAATATCTCCCTGTCTATTCTGAGCTTCCCTGACTGATGCCTACCAACAAGCCCATTTCTTCCCCACCCTTAAAAAACTCTCACTTGGTCTATCCAACTGCAATAGCTATCATCCTCTACCTCTCTTCCCTTTTGTGGCTAAACTCCTTTAGAAAAACTGCCTATATTGAATGCCCTCCAATTTCATTCCTCTCACTCTCTTCTTAACTCCTGGCAGTCCGGCTTCTGACCTCATTATTCAGCTGAAATTATTCTTTGCAGAGTTACCAATGATCTCTGAATTGCCAAATCTAATAATGGCTTTTTCTCAAATCTCATGCTTCTTGACTTCTCTGCAATTTGACATTATTGATCACCCTCTTTTCCTTGATACTCTTTTCTCTCTGTTTTCATGACCCTGCTCTCTCCTGATTCACCTCCTATCAGAATGTTCTTTCTCAGTCTCCTTAGGTAGCTCGTTATCCAGCTAATACCTGCTAACTGTGGGTTGTTGCTAACTGTTGCCAAGTCCTATTGATTCTAACTTTGTAACATCTTGTTTCCTTCCCCTTCTCTCCTCTAACATTGTAATCACCTTATTGTACACAAGGCCAGCATCATCTCAAGCTTGGACTACTGCAATAGTCTTCTGTTTTGAGCTCCCTAACTCATATTTCTCCAAACTCCAACTCATTCAACTTTTTTAAAGTGATCTTACTAAATGCAGGTCTGACCATGTCACAAACACTCAGTCCTCTCCTACCCAGTAAACTAAAGTAGTTCCCTATTTTCTACAGCATCACATATAAAATACATTCTATTTGGCTTTCAAAGAAAGTCCTTCATAAATAACCTGGCCCCTTCCCTGCCTTTGCAAGTCTTCTTTTATACCTTACTATCTTCCACTTACTCCATGATCCAGTGATCCCCTTGGGTGTTCCTCACACAAGACAACTTATCTCCAGACTCTATGCATTTTCACCTGGAATTTTCTCCCTCCATCCCCTGGTTTCCTATAAGTCTCAACTAAACCTCACCTTCTAAAAAGGTGCACTTTCCTGTGCACTTCCTTCCCCTCATGTTAGTCCCTTCCCTCTGAGATTACCTTCTGTTCATCCCACTTACATCTTATGTACAGTTGTTTCAATGTTTTCCTCCACCATTAGATTGTGAGCTCCTTGAGGGGAGAGACTAGGTTTTTTTTTTTTAACTTTTATTTGTATCCCTAGCACAGCATGCCTGACACCATAGTAGCCACTTAGCACTACAGAATTGACTTGGTGTTTCTATTGTTTATTACAGGGCCAAGAGAATTCACACTTTATCAAAGAGCTGATCCTGTCAAAGGAGTTTAAAAGCTCCTTAAGGAGGGATACAGAAGGGATCCCTAGGGAATATCCTCTATATTTGCTAGGTGTTTGTCTATTATTGTTCATTACTTATAAAACATATACAGTAATACTTCTATTAATAAAGATTATGAGTACATTTCTTTGAGACAGACTTCATTATGAAGGCTATGCTATATTTGAAACATTATATTTGTATACACACCTCCATCAGGTGAGGTACACTATAAAATTCTTTAAGTAAAAAAGTGCTAAAAACATTTTTTAATAGGTAAATGCAGGATGTTATTAGAGCTAGAGAGGGCCTTAAAGTTATCTAGTACAGCAGCATCAAACTCAAGTAGAAACTGGAGGCTACTAAACCAAACATGAGGTTTCCTATGCTGTATTCTATTGTATTTTTATTTATTGTTAAATATTTCTAGAAGCACCTGGGTCTGCTGCACCTATCTTGATACCTCTGATCTAGTCCAACCCTCTCCATTTTTTCAGATAAAGATGACATACTGGACAGACTTGGAAAAAAGAAAAGGCTAAATAGAAAGGGTGCGGGAATGGTAGAAGAAAGATCTTATGGGATGGGAGCTTGTCACACTGACCCCATGCTAGAGCAGAAAGGCTTCCAAATTCTGGAAAAATTTAGTGAAAGGGGGCAGATATACTTTCTAACCCCAGCAGCTTCTAAGAGTGGATCTCTATCCAAGGTCAATTTATTATCCATAACTAAGGGGTGAGTACCTGGCCTGTTTATCCCAGATAAGAGGGGTATAGAAGAGTGTGGAATAACTGAAAACAAAAACAAATGACTGACATCAGATGCTTTTTTCTCTTGATCAGGGGAAGAAGTTAAGAGAATGGGAGGGCAGTGGTCACCTAAAATGGTGGGCAGTTTTGCACTCAGCCAGGAGCAGGTGGTTTGAATTATGCAAACTGCTAAATTGATGGCAATTGTCTTAAGGTTGGCCCCACTTCTTTCCACTGCTCAGGAGCAAATCTTATTTCTCTTCACAAACGTTATTTTTGATGTGTTAAGTTCCAGCTGATGGAAACACTACAGTTGAGGTATATGCCATACCAACTCTGCTTCAAATACTTTTTTAAAAATTCCCATCACTAACAACTTCATAAAGAAGTCGTGAAGAGGAGACAGTATTAAAAAGGAAGAAACAGTCAACACTGTCAAATGCTATAGAAACCGGAAAAAGAATGAAGACAGGAAAAAAAAATGGATTTAGTAATAAATCCTTAGTGAGTATGAAGAGAGTAGTTTCAATAGTGAAGGGGACAGAAAGAAGATTGCAAAGAGCTGAATGATGAATGGGTGGTGAGAAAATGGAAGTAGAGAATGAAAACTTTTTATAGAAGTTTGGCAGTGAAGGAGAGATGAGATAAGCACTAACAATTCAACAAGTATATTTTGTTAATCAGGATTCCTTTGTGAGGGGGTAATAACAAGATCCCTTAGTCTCCACTTCTAGGTCAGAGGAAACTAGAATGGTAGGAGCAAACCAATTAGCAACCTATATATACACTGCCTGGTTCTTTGATTTGGATTGTAGTATGATAGAATGATGAATAATAAATTAGGCGTCAGGGGATTTTATTTTTAATAAAAAATCAAACTACCTGGTCCAATTCCCTGAATTTACATTTGAGGAAAGTAAGACCAATGAAGGTTAAGCAACCTGCCAAAGGTCAAATGTGTATTAAGTATAGGATGCAAGATTTGAAACCTGGTCCTCTAACACCAGAGCCAATGCTCATTCTACCGTACCATATATTAAATAGCTATGTTAACTTTGGCAAAATACTTAATATTTTGTTACCTCTATTTCTTTATCGATAAAATGATACTTTCTGTCCTATTTAGTTCTCTGTATCTGAGGTAGTCTTACCTATCTCACAGTACTACAAGAAACAAATGAAAGGACTTTGCTCTTTCTTTCATTTTAAAAAGGATTTTGTTAATTATCTGCTGAAATAAAGCATCATTTATCACCAACTGCATTAGTTAATATGCAGGGTTTTTTTTTTTCTTAAGTCTACAGAGGTAACATCAATAAAAACTTATTTTTTAAAAAAATCTAAAGTTTTTTCTTTTACTCAGATCAAAGTATTATGGATCCCCATTCTTACCACCTCTGAAAAAGACATAAGGGCTTTAGTGGCTCTATAATTTATTACTCTTGTCCTTTACTCTATGCAAAATACTGTGCTAGGAACCGGGGATAGAAGGATAGGAATGAAAAACATCCCCTGCCTTCACAAAGCTCATATCCTACTGAAAAAAATACAAATAAAAAAATAAGTACAAGTTAGTTTAAGGACGGAGAGAACATGAACAGCTAGGGAATGAGTTGGGGAGAGAGAAGAGGTCAAGTAAGGCATCTGGAAGGAGGTAGCACCTGAGCTTCTAAGAGACACAAATGAGTATAAATCCAGGCAAAAGCCATGGAGGTAAGAGATGGAATGATCCCTAAACTGGGCTGAAATCGCAAGTAGGAAGAAATAAATAGTAAGTAGGCCATTTTGGCTGGAACACAGAATACATGAACGGGAGTAAAGGGGATGAAGTTTAGAAAACCAAATTGTGAAGGCTTTTAAATGAAAAGTTGAGGAGTCTATGGTTTACCCTAGGGGCAAATGGAAAGTATTGAGTATTTATGATAAGGTAAGTGAGATGACATGGTCAGACCAGCGGGTCAGGGCAGACAAGAAAGCTAATGCAATCTGAGACTGCTCTGAGAGGCGTAGTATCTAGAACTAGGAAGGTGATAGTCCAGAGCCAGAGAATTAGAAAAGGCTGATAAATTGGAGCACCTCCTGAGGTGAGCAACCAGATTAGTGAAGGCTTCGAGATCACTGGCTTTTAGCCTAGAGAAAAGATTATTTCAGGAGACTTAACAGCTTGTCCTCAAGAGGCAAAGATATTAGCTTTTTCTACTTGAGCCCAGAAGACAGTACAAAGGAAAGTAGAAGTTACAAAGAAGCAAATTTAAGCTAGTTGTGTGAAAAAAACTTCCTGTTAATTAGAACTAATCAGAAGTACCGTAGCAAGAGCTTCCCTTAAGGCAGAAAATGGCATGGGCTGCCTAAGTATATAGGTGAGTTTTCTTTTACTGAAGATCTTTAAGCAAAAGCTTGAAAGATTTATTTCTCAGGTGTATGTCTATAGGAGAGATTCCTGTTCCAGTGCTGGTTGGACTGGATGACCTCTGAGGGCCCTTTTGACTTTATTTGATTCTATAGACCTTGATTCCATAATCATCTCTCTTCTTTGTATCACGTTCAATTGACCCTTCTACCTTCAAACATTTTTCAGACCTCATCTTTAAAAAGAAAAAAAAGTTGGTTGACCTTGTTACCCCCTTCTAACTACCACCCAACTTCCTTCCTTTACTTCAATACCAAATTTATCAAACATGGTCTGCCCTGCCTCTTTCCACTTCCCATCCATCCATTTCCTTTCTTAATTTTCTGCAATATGGCTTCTGTTCCCACTACTGGAAGAGGTCTTAGGTTCCATCCTGACCTGTTATTTCCTACCTGTATAACCTTGGGTAAATAAGTCCCTTAAACTTTCAGGGTCTCAGTTCCTTCTCATCATAAAATGAGGGTGTTGGCATGTCTTCCATGGCTCCTTCCAGTTCTAAATCTAGGGTTCCATGTATATGGAGCCAAGGCTCAGTCTCCCATCTTCATCTCTCAACACTCTGCCTTCATGGGTTTATTCATGACTTCAAATACAACCTCCCAAATCTATATCTATAGTCTTAACCTTATACTACAGTCCTGTATTTTCAATTGCCAAAAGACCCCTCCAAATTCTATGTATCCTGTTAGCACAAATTCATCATTTCTCAAGTTGAACTTTATCCTCTAATAGGATTCCTGTTAGCATTACCCCATTCCTGTTAGCAATACCACCATTCTTCTAGTATCCCAGGTTGGAAACTATGAAGTCATCTTTAATGCTTCCTCATCTCCTACCCCACCATGTAATCTAGCACCAAGTTTTATCATTTCTCCCTCTAAAATACAATTTTGGATTTTACTCTTCCCCTTACTTTTTCCACTGCAGACCTTTTTATGATCTTATGCTTAAATTAATACAACAGTATCCTAGTTGATATGACTCTAGTCCCTCCCCCTCCAATCAAATTCTTCTTTAGTTGCCAGATGGACCTAAAACACCATTTTCATTATTTTACTCCTTTACTCAACTCTTTTGCTAACTGAAAAATCCAACTTTTTTTTTTTTAACATCTTACTGCTATTCTTTCACACTACTGTCACTTCCAATGACTCTCCTCCATCAACAGAACCTCCCTTATAACAAATATAAGCAAAATAAATGCACGGGGGGGGGGGGGGGTGGCGGCCAGGTAGCACAGTAACAGCACTAGCCCCAGAGTCAGGATGACCTAGGATCGAATCCGGGCTCAGATACTTAGCACCCACCCAGAAACACCTGGCCATGTAACCTTGAGCAAGTTACTTAACCCCAATTGCTTTAAAAACAAACAAAAAAATTAACACAGACATTAGCCAAGTCTGAAAATTTGTACCTCATTCTGAACCCAAGATCATACTCTACCCCAAAGCAGCTGTTTTCACAGTCCATTAGCTATCCCAATGAGACAACTAAGTAGTTATATCCAGCAAGCATTTGGTGAGTTAGGACTAGAGCTCAGGGAAGAGATAAGGGCTGGATGGATAGATTTGTGAGTCATCTGCAGATATGATCACTGAGCCCAGGGGAATTTATGTAATTACCAAGATATTGTAAAAATAAAAGAGAAAAGGGCCCAATCCCACTGGGATATGGCCAGGCATAGAGGGCAGGGCAAAGGAGATGATCTAGCAAAGGAAATCAGAGCATGCAATCAGCAGGTAGGAAGAGTATCTGGAGATAACATTATAAATAATACTCAGGGACAAGAGTGTTTCCAGAAGGAGTTAAAGTCAAATGCTTTCAGGTCAAGAAAGATAAGGACTGAGAAAAAGCTGAGAGATTTAACAATTAAGAGAACTAGCTGTTGGTAACCTTAAAGAAAGTAGTTTCAATCTAGTGCTAGGGACAGAATGAAAGGGGTTAAAAAAAAAAAAGATTTGAGGGTAAGGGAAAAGTGGAGGCTAACAAAAGAATAGCCAAAAGAAATAAAAGAGGTTCACTGAAGCATTTTAGTCAAATGAATATGAAAAGACAAGCAAGACAACTTTGATAGTTACTTTAATTAAACAGAAAAGCTTGTTTTATATTAAAGAGATTCGTAGTTTTGTGTATAGTCCTCTTTTTTTGTTCTACTTTGCATATGGAAATGTTTAGTGTTTCATAAGTTTCGAATTTAAAAAAAACTTTAGGAGAGGTCTTTCCTAGAAGTTTGGTTTCAAAAGGGACGAGAGATATAGGATGGTAGCTTGAGAGGATGTCAAGAGGCAAATCAAGTGGTTTGGCTTTGTTTTTTTAAAGAAAGCAGGAGATATAGATGTAGACAGCAGGAAAGATACCAGCTTGGGTATAGGGGTAGGGGGAAGGTGTGCAGCAAGTGATCAAAAGGGTAAATAAAATAAACTCCAGGGGATGGGATTAATAAGCACAAACAAAGGGTTAGCCTGGACAAGAAGAAAGTTCACCTCTACTTAGAACAGAAAAAAGGAGAAAATAAAAGATGTTCAAGGAATTGGAGATGTAGAATTAGGGAGGAAAGTAAAGACAGATAATCTCTACCCAATTAATCAGGTATGATAAGAAGAGAGAACTGGTCCCCATTACATTATTCCTGACCGACTAATTATTAAACAATTATTAAATTAAAAATAAACAATAAATTAATAAAAGGATTTCTGTAAAACTTGGGACTCAGTCAAAAGACCACATTCAAGAATCTAGAAGGCCACATGTGGCCTTGAGGCTACAGGTTCCCCACCCTTGGCTAGGTGATTTGAGAAGAGGTTTGGAACACAGTCTGTATAAAGAGAGAGGGTGAGTTTTTTGTCTCTTCAACTAGAGAATACGGTTTTTTTTTGAGGGTAGAAACCATTATCTTGGTCTTCTATTATGAAATCAGCACATAAGGGGAACATTATTAATAGGTACTCAATCAAATACCTGATGCCTAAAAAAGTTGGATTTAGCTTTATTAGTCAATTTCTACTCCCTATTATAGCTCCTTCACTTAATGTTTAACCCCTTTCTTACTATCATGTATTTATTCTCCTCTGAGTTTTTGAAGAGGTTATAAAATTACAATTATAAAACCCTGGTGGCTATAGCTACAGCATAATGGTAGGTATTAAAGGACTGTTGTTTATCATTATTTAAGCAACTTTCAATGTATGTAAAGGTGGTCACATCCCAATTACTTTTAATTATTTTGTAAGACTAGATAAAATAATATTTCAATTCACATATTCAGCATTTTCTTCATTTCCCACTGAAGCAAAAACGCCTAATTTTAGCATTAATTTGATAAATAGCTACAATAGCATTCAAGATTTAACCTTTAAAAAGTGGGCATTATATACCATAACTTCTAGAGTGCAAAGAAAAGCACATATCTGCCCTTAAAGAATTATTTATGCAATAATAAGTACACTATTTTAAAACTATGCAAAAACTTTCTACCACTCACTTGTTGATAATTCACTTCATGCATGTTACCTCAAGTCTTTATCTACAGCATGCATAGTAACAAACATTTACCACCAAAAATGATGTCAATCTAGACTAAAAGAGAATGAAGAGCTCCTACGATTACCTCCATAATGTACTAATTGCCATACATTTTCCTCAAGCCTCCACAGTAGAGATCTTTACTGCACAGCATAAATTACTTGCTCCAAGAAAAGCATCAGTACAAGTTTTAAAAGGAATTGTTTTTAATTTATTAGATTCCACTCTAATGCTGATTAAGGAATGTAGTTCAAATAAGAATTCCAAAAAATTAAAAAATACCTTAAAAATTTGCTTTTCGATTTACAAAATTACTTTATGTCCATCTTTGTGAGAACCACAAACTTGGATTTTCAACACACTCTTGCATTTACGGCCATCTTTAAAGGGCATAGGCTTCCTACAATTTTTTTCACTAAATCAGATTTTTAAAAACCCAACAAACCTTGATACTTGTGACCAGTCAAAATTATAATCAGAAAATACCAAAGCAAAATTCCCTTTGTGAAACCAAATTTCATTCTTGAATTTGTTGATCAACTTCAGAGCAGTAATTAGGGCCCTTTAATCATTATATTTTCACTATGCCATACTCATCACTGTAATGTTTGTTTTGGTAGACGAAGAGAAGAAACCTTTACTCAAAAGCAACTACAGTTTAATTACAGTTTTAAGCAAAGAGCATTCACTATAATCAATAACCTCTCAGGATGAAGCTGATTTTGCCCTTATATTTATCATTAGTGCAATTTCAAAAGGAATCATTTATAAAAGCCATACATATAATCCATTCCTTGAATAGTGTAGGCTGCTAGGCAGCCCAGTGGAGTGTTTTACTTAGAATAAGGAAGACCTGAGTTCAAATTCTGCCTCAAAAAGTTACTTAGCTGTGAGACCGTAAGTCAATCTTTCCTATCCTCAGATCCCTCATCTGTAAAATGGGAATAATAGGCACCTACATCACAGGATTTTTCCTTTTTTTGAGACTCAAATGAGATTATATATAAAGTGCTTTACAAATCTTAAAACCCTATATAAATTGTAGTTCTCTAGAACATTTTAAGACAACATTCTTCAATATTACACACCCTTCCCTGCATTAATACTGATAGCTAACATTTATACAGTGCTTATTATGTGCAGCATTGTGCAAAACATTTTACAATTATCTCATTTGATTCTCATAATAACCTTGGGAGACAGATGCTATTATCACTCCCAATTTATAGATAAGGAAAACTGGCAAACAGAGGTTGCTGTGCCCAGGGTCACCCATCAAAGGTCAAATTTGAATTCAGGTCTTCTTGACTCCAGGCCTGACGCTCTCTTCACTTCACCACCTAGCAGCAGCCTCACGTAACAAGCTAGGACAAACAGAGCTATGAAATTTTTTATAGGTAACAAAAAAATCCCCCATACTTGTTTGACTGTTAGGCACCATAGCAAATAGACCTCTGAGTACACTCTGCGTTAGAAGTGTCTGAGTTTAAATCCTGCTTACAACACTTATTAGTTAAGTGAACCAGATTAAGTCTTTAACCACTCTCAGCCTTAGTTTACTGATCTATAAAATGGGGATAACAACTACTTTTATAGAGTTGTGAAAATCAAATGAGTTATTTGTAAAATTTGTAAATTTGTAAAAAATGTAAACAAATATGTAAAGTGCTATACAAAAACCAGTAGTAGTTAATATTGTTTTGAATAAATCCCTGAGAAAAGGCAAAGTTGTTTGCATTTCAGCACTGGTACAGGTCTGGACTGAAAGAGGCTTAAACACTACTAGAATTTCTACAACTAAATCCCAAGAGCTTTAGGCTTTTTTTATCATTAGTGTGAAATTGGTATAGGGAGTTTCCAAGGAGAAAACTCCTTTCATAAATTCAGATCAGCCATTGTTGTGTAATTTGCTATCTTATGGAGGACTCTAGAGGTTGTGACTTGCCCTGGGTGGCACAAGGAACAAGGTATGTGCCCAGAGTTAACACTTGAACCTAGATCTTTTTTTTTTTTTAACTCTGCAGTCTGCTGCTCTTTATCTACTGCACCATGCTGTATCTCCTCAAAATGATTTTTAAAATAAACTAGAAACCTTTTCAATATTAAGCTGACTGCTCCTCAGTCTCATTTGCTTGTCAGCTGCCAGGGACCCATTTAATTCTGGCCATCGAATTCACAATTTATGATCCTAAACTTCTAGACAAGCATGACTATTCCCACTGAAATCTAGATTGTTCATTACAGGGGTGAAAGGGCTTGGTTTAGAATCCAAGGCCCTGATTTGGGTTCTAATTTTGCTTCTGGCAGTATCTGTGTGATCTTGGACACATTACTTAACCCTCAATTTTCTCATCGGTAAAATTAAAGGGTTGGACCTACAACGCCTCTAAGATCACTTTCATTTCTAAATCTATGATCCACTTGAACAATTCCTCCAAGTTTTTTAAAATTTTTTTTTCAAATGCTTTATTAACTTCTGATTTACATCATTCATTTCCGACATATTTTGAGTTATAATCCTCCAAGTTTTAAACAAATTTTTAGTAATTCCTTATGTCAAGTTTTAAAGTCAAAAGCCTATCCTATCATTAGGATACCACTACGGTTTCTTCAATATATTCAAGAAAAATTCAGCCTTTTAAAAGTGATGCATTAAAAGGCTAATAGTTAACATATTATTAAATGTATATGATTAATCAAATCCATAAACCATAAGAGCCCGTGCTGGTTTACTTAATTTCAATTATTCCTTCTCAACCAACTTTATATTTTCAGCTGTGGGGGATATGAGGCAGTAAAGTGGCTCAGTGGATAGAGCACTAGGCCTAGAGTCAGGAAACCTGAGTTCCAATAGCCTTACTAGCTATGTGACCCAGGGCAAGTCACTTAATCTCTGCCTTAATTCACTGGAAAAGGAAATGGCAAACCACTTATTAATATCTTCTCCAAGAAAACCCCTTGAGCAATATGGTGCACAGGGTCACAAAGAATCGGACACAACTGAACAACAACATGGGGAAAATGACAAAAGAAACTACAGAATTTATTTGAAAATTTATCCATTTTAAAATAATATAGCATCGGGCGGCCAGGTGGCTCAGCGAGTAAGAGCACCGGCTCCAGTGTCAGGATGACCTGGATCAAATCCGGGCTCAGGTACTCAGCACCACACCCAGAGATAATAACTGGCCGTGTAACCTTGAGCAAGTTACTTAACCCCAATTGCTTAAAAAATAATAATAATAGTATAGCATCTAACAGAAGCAAAATAGATTCTATCCAAAAAATTGTAAACTATGTTCAGTATAGTAGCTCTAAACTTATATGAAACAATGCAAATATGATAAAATATATTTCCTGGTCATAGCCTCAGGTTAAAGTTCTCAGAAATGTTTTATCCATATAGCTGGAAGAATATGAACAGTGAAACAGATTATGTTTTGGAATTTAAAATTCTACACCTGAAGAATACTATGGTATAAAGCAAAGACAGTGGGGTCACCAAGCCTGGGCATTAGTTCCAGCACTGTCTCCATCTATGTGATCCTCATCTATAAAATGAAGGAAATAAACTAGAAAAACTCTCAGATGTCTCCCAGGTCTAAAATTGTAAGATTTTATTACTCTAAGCTGCCTTCAGAAACCTGCAAGGCAGCCTTTAACACTTAATAGCCTGGTGACAAGGACAAGTCATTTGCCCTAAGCAACACTCCAAAGCTAAATTACAGAGAAGTTTTGGATCTTTATTTTTCATGGGTGAAGACAATTCCCTATGCTAAATGAAATCAAAAGATCACAAGATCACAGATTTGGAGACGGAAGGTGCTAGTACACTAGTTTAGTCCTTTACTTTACAGAGAGACTGAGGCCCAGAGGTTAAATAATTTGATCTCATAGAGATAATCCCAGTTCTCTGTCCACTATATCGTGAGGTAAACTATCCACAGGTGCAGATCTTCCCACTCCCTTCACCCCAAGAACAATAAAATGGATACAGCTTTCATGTAGTTGAAATTTATACTTCCCCTTATGAAATGTTACAAATACTTCATTTAATGTCAGAAAAGCAAAGTGTTTAATAATCAAGTGAAAAAAATTTAAAAACTATTTATCATTATATTAATGAAGTCATAACACTAAATAAATGCTTGATTTGACACAGAAGACAATTACATAAAAAGTAAATACATTTCTACAAAGGAAACATTTTTCAGATTTAGTTAAATGAGGTCAGATCTTAAAATATTTTAGAGTTTTAAATGTTTTATGTTCTAATACTTCAAGTGGTTGGGCCTAACTAATATCACTTCAAGTGGCTGGGCCTAACTAAATTCACCCCAAGATACTTACAAAAAAGATACTTGGCTTTGTAGATAGTAGGCACTTCAAAAATCTTTGCCAATGGAACAGAAAATTAAAACTTTAAGAGCAAAACAACTCTCTACCAAACTCTACCGAGAAATTTACCCAGTAGATTCAATTCATGACATCTGTGACAAACTCCCTTAACAGCAAGTTACTGCATACAGTGGTTCGCATTTTATCATCAGATTCTCTTGGAAGAGTAAGAGTTTATAGAAATTTAAGACACAATATTTAAACCGGATCAACGTTCAGTCAAACACAGATGAAAACTTAAATTACCAATAGAAACCAAAAAAATTCTGAAATTTTCCAAATGATTTAGATCCCGTTTATCACTGTGATAGTTTCTGAATAACTTCCGTTATCTGGTGGTAAATGGGAAAGCTGAGATTGTATAAACTTAATCTCCCTCTCACCAGGACCAAAAGCCCAACTCTCATTTAACCAACAGTTTTCACCCTTTGCCTGTTTAGATCTGTGAATAGATGAAAACCACCTTTTCCTACGCACTTTTAGTGCAAGTGCTAAAGACACCTGGGTAACCATTCCCAGAACAAGAATTTCATATAAAACGTACGCAGAAAACACACTCCCAGTAATCATACCTAACATTTACATAGCGTTTTTAAGGTTTGCAAAACTCTACATTTTATATCATTTGATCTTGAAGCACTAAAACAATTAGTATAAGATAGCAATTCGAAAGTCTACCATGTGGCTATAGCTTTCAACGTCTGGATGAGGAAGAATCTGCTTAGAGAGCCATAGAGACGCAAAAGTCTCATACAGAAAAACTTTGGGCAGGGAACAACCCAAAAAAAAGAGATTTAGAAAAAAAAAAAACCTGTTGGCACCTCTTTTACTCTACAGCAGACTGACCAGCCAGGCTTCTTAAATAGTCTTAGCTCACCTTAGCCTGGGCTGCCATGATCTGAAGGCAACTGTGGTTGATCTGCCAAAATGGGAAGGAAAACACAACGCCCCGGGGTTACTTGGGGGGCGTGGGGGGGGGAGGGAAGGCGGAATGGGTCGACCAAGGGATGATTAAGCCGAAGGCGGGTGTGCAGCGCTCACAACCCACCCCCGGGCAGCCGGTCTGGGACCCCCGACCAAGCTCGCTCTCACACCCACACAAGGAACAAAAGGCAGCCTCAGCCCCGGAGTCGAGGGTGACTCTCAGCTCGGGGAGGGGTCAGGGCCGGGGAAGCGGCCGCGGGGGCAGCAACCAGGAGACAAGAGGGGATGCCGGAGGAAGGGGCACCCCTCCCACGCCACCCCCGTCGCCCCGCGTGGGGGGAGGGGCTCGGGCCTGCCGGGCTGCCCCCTCTTCCTCACCCTCAGCGGGCGTTGATGGCTCCTCGAGCCCCGGCCCCCGCCGGCCGCCAAGCACCCGCTCCGAGGCTCGGCTCCCGCGCCGCTCCCTGAAGGAGAGCGCCGAAAACCTCCCCGCCTCCCCCTCCTCCATCGCCGCCCAAAGCTCACCTTCTTCTTCTCTTCTCCTCCTCCTCCGGTCCCCCCCCGCGCCGGAAGCCCAGGGGCCCTCAAGTACAGGGCGCAGGGGGAGGAGGGGACGAAGGGAGGCAGCCGGAGCCTAGTGGGGGGCCACCCGCCCAGCTCGCTCGAAGGCACCGCGTCTGCCTGGGTTTGACACCCACACACCATCCAACATGGCGGCCGGGAGGGGGCGCGCCTGCTTGCGTGCGCGCATCCGTGCGTTCCGCACCCCCTCCCCCCTCCTCCCCCGCTCCCCACCCGCCCCCTCGAGCAAAGCGAGTCGAGCGGATTCGCGCGCCGCAGCGTGCGCGCGCCTGCGCGAGGACGCGCTCCCTTCCCCCCGCCCCTGGGTCCCCTAACCCCAACCGCTTCGGTCCGACCCCTCTCCCCCCCTCTTCGCGGGCGGCGGGGGGCGCCTAGTGCACGGGAGCCCCGCCTCTCTCCTGTCCAGAGCATTCCCCAAGCCCCAGCTTCCTGGCCGGGGCGGGGGGCGTGGATCAGGAGCTGACACCCAGACACACTGACGTCTGAGGAAAAAGAGGACCCCCCCCCCACCCCCAGCCTCAGCCCCCAGCTCCCTGCCCCGCTCGCCTCAGTCTCCTCCCACGATTTGGCTTCTTCGCGGCTGGGGCGCAGCTGCTGTCCTCCGCCCAGGGCAGTCACCACCCCTTTTCCCCGAGGTCGTGCCTCGCTCCCCGGGACTGATGGGTGCTCCTTTCTGGCTTGGTTCCCACGCACCACGCCCATTTCATTGACTGGGAAACTGAGGCACGGCCCCAAAGGGGAAGCACCCTTCTCCCACCCCCAGCTCCCACAGGTCCGGACACAAGTCCCAGGCACCGCCAGGAATCCACCCCCTCCGTCCAACCTGCGTGTCCCCTAGGACCGGGTCGTAGCAACATCGCCCGTGGCCTTTCCCCCCATTGCATTTCATCCGCGGCCCCGGACTGACCAAGCTTTCCTTATCAGAGGAAGGAGACGCTAACTCCGGAGTCGGTCTGGCCCCTGGGACAGAGCTCCTGGCACTCAACTTACTCCGGCCTCAGTTTCCTCGTCTTTAAAACGAGCTTGGATTATTCCGTCTCAGGCCCCGAGAGGCTCTGAGTCTAAGACCCACATCAGCTGCGAGCTTGATTGGGAGTCTGCTCTTCGTGGAGAATTCGTTAATTAAGTACTTACGGAATGCTAAGCACCAGGGACACAGACGCCCCTAAACGCGGAGTGTCTGCCTTTGAGAAGCTTTGATTTCACCAGACTTTGTGGTATTAAGGCGTGGGATGCAGAGGCACGTTGATTAGGCAAGTACTCAAAGATAAATAGGAATACAAGGTAGCAAGTGTCAAGTGATGCCAGGTGCTCCGCACAAAGTGTCCAAATGAGGAAGGATAGGTCTGTAAGGGCTGGGCCAATTGGGGAAACCTGTCAGGAGCTGTCCTTATCCTGGTAGATAAAGGGGTAAAAGGACCTCTCTCCCTTCTCTATCCTTTTACTTCCCAACTTTTTACCCACAATGCCTAAGAGCCATTTCTATTTGTTCTCCACCCCCAAAACCCAAGGTTAATATTTCATAGTGATGAAGAGAATCCGATCGACTTTATATGGTGCCCTACATATATCATCTCACTTGACCCTAACAACAATCTCGTGGGGTGCTATTATGATCTCCATTAAGTAGATGAAGAAACTGAGTGGTTATTTACCCAAGGTGTTGCCTAGCTAGGTATCTGGATCAAGCTAGGAACCTGGCTATTCCTGATTCTAGTTCTGTCTTCTACATCACACTGCCTCTCAAAGATGAAAGCACCCTTTCTCAGGTAGATCACATATGCCTGTCAGCCTCCACCTTGGCAGTCTTAGACAGCAAGATTTGGGTCTTATCTGTATTTTCTATGAGGCAGCTAGGTAGAGTAGAGTACCTGACCCGGAGTCAGGAAGATTCAACTTCCTTCCTGCAAATCTGGCCTTAAACACTTACTAGCTGTTTGACCCTGGGCAAGCCACTTAACTCTATTTGTCTTAGTTCCTCATCTGTAAAATGAGCTGGAAAAGAAAATGGTAAACCACCCTTTACCAAGAAAAGCCCAAATGGGGTTACAAAGAGAACGACGTGACAACAAATAGTTTCTATACTCCCTAGTAATGCTGTCAATTAACATCCCCAGAGAACCTACACAGGTACTACATGTAGTACATACCTAATGTACATGCAGTGAGTTAAGGCTGAGGAGGGTACAGAGAAATATTGTGATGTATTACCTGCCTTCAACAAGTCTGCAAATTAATTGTGAAGATAATAGGCAGGAAATTCTAGGAACCCAAAGAGATAATAAAGAGCCTGGAAACTAAGGGAACAAAATGATACTGTTGGATCAAGGTAGTTAGAATAAGCTTCAGTTAAGTGCATTAATTCTTTCAACAAATACAGCCCACTTCTACGTACAAGGCACTATGTTCAGCTGGGTAGGATACAAAGAGAGATAAGTCCCTGCTTTGAAGGAGTTTACAATGAAGTGGGGTACAGGAAGAAAAGCTATGTGAAAATAATTGTAGTTCAAAATAGGTTATGTTAAACACCATCAGAAGTTACAGACTGTTAGGAGAAACAAAAAAAATAAATCGCTTTTGGCAGTGGGTCAAGGAAGTCCTCCTGGAAAGAATAGGCCTTGGAGGATGGGTAGGATTACAAAAGTAGAGAAGTAGAGAGATGGAGCATTACAGACAGATAATTAAGTCAAAATCATAATTCACATTTATATAGCATGTTAAGGTTTTCAAAGCATTTTACATACATTATATCTCATATGAACCTTACAGATGCAGGTATCCTTACTTTAAAGTTGAGGAGAAGGGTTTAAGGGAATTAGAGGGAAGGTAGGGCTGGAAAGGTAGGCTGAAGATGATGTTAAGGGAAAGGCTTTCAATTCCAAAACCTCATGAAATCCAATGAATAAAGAGCCACTGAAAAATTTTAAGCCAGAAGTGAGATTGCGTGATGAGGGCTCTGCATTTCATAATGTTGCCGTAAGACTCTGGGCTGGAAATTGCCATTTTGTGGGAAATTAACTCTGAGCTGGTAGACAAGTGCCTTTGAATGTTCTAAAAACAACCTGTAATAAGAACGTCAGCAGTCTGAAGGTATGTGTACTTGTCTTAAACATCTGAATGTAATCCATGTCAAATCTGGCTGTCCTTATCCCAACTCACATGCACGCTTTTGAGTTGGTTGTCTAGAAGACTGGCTACATCTTCCCCCCTCAGGGTTGTAGGGATAACTTAATACTATCAGGTTGAGCCCCCATTCTAGTGTGTTATTTCTAACATCAGTTACCAGGGCCAATTAATACCTTCTCAACATCATCAGGTCCATTGATTAGTGCTGCAATATCATTTAATGTTATCATCAATTAGCTTTAATCTAGACATTAACTGAGAAGATACAGTGAGAGCAGAAGTTACCAATACCTCCTCGTGAAACAAGGACATATTTTCCCACTATATCACCTCAGTCTCACTACAAAGCATTGATTCCACCAAGTTTACTTCTAAATATTTAAAGTCACTCCTTTACTTGCCAAACACCTTCAGGCATGACATCAATCCACTTCCTGGGCTAGAGCCTTCAAGTCATTCCTCAGTTGTGCTCTTCACTAGGGTTAGCTTGCCTGAAAAATTGGTAGTGTTCCTGGATCTCTTCTTTTTTTTTCTTTATGGAGTGGGGAGGGCAGGGCAGTTGGGGTTAAGTGACTTGCCCAAGGTCACACGGATAGTAACTGTGTCAAGTGTCTGAGGCCAGATTTGAACTTAGGTTCTCCTGACTCCAGGGCCGGTGGTCTATTCACTGTGCCACCTAGCCGCCCCATAAATTTCTTTTTCTTTTTTCTTTCTGGATCTCTTTCTAGAGGCTCACTCTTCTGACCTTTCAAAGCTAACAAGATCAAAGGTATCTATGGTAGTATATCACATAAGAGCTAGAAAAAATAGACCTAATAGAGATAGAAGTAACAAAAGAGCCACATGTTTATGTGCCACAACCTGGGTGAGAGAGGGCCCACAGCTCTTGCCACCACAGCAGAAAGAGGTCCATTTAGTTGGTCAGTGCCTTTTTGTGTGCACACTCAGTTCCAGCTCAGTTAGGAGTACTCAGTTGTTACATACATCTGACCCCAGTACCATGTTAGTTGTTTCAATGTTAGGATGCAAGGAGGCATTCATAAGTCATTGAATGGTTAACAAAAGGAGGTTTACTTAGACCTAATGTAACAATGATATGTAAGGACACCGTAGCACTCATCAAGTACAGATGTGGCCCCCTCCCCCATGTCCATATATTCTACAGGGAAGTTGTGGTTAGTCTCTTGGTTTTCAGACCTACACCAAATCAGAAAGGTTTCATCGTTGGGGAGGGGTGGGAGGAGGAAAGGAGCTTTTATTCCCATAGGTGACCAGGAAGCCAAGTAAACACAGTCAGAGGCCATTGAGAAGTGGGATCAATAGAGGCACAGCTTGAGCTTTGCTCCACTCCTGAGACAATCAAGTCTTAGCTTTGTCCCTTTTTCCTAGTGCAGGTTAAGGGAAAGTGTGTGGAACCTTGGTAGTCATTGGACCTACCACCACGACCAATCAAAAGGCCCTCTTTGCCACATAATAAATGGACAAGAAACATCCACAGAAGACCTTTACCTGCTTCACATGAAGGCTTACATCATGCAGAGAATATTGTGCATGTTCATAAGAACTAAGGTCCCCCTGGCCAGTCCCCTCTTAAACTAACTTCTGAGGAGCAGTTTGCACATTATAAGAATGTTGTCAAATACATAAAACACTAGAAATCTAAGGCAGCAAATGAAGCATTTAATTTACCTCCCTTTTTTCTATGTCATTCTTCTTTATCATGTGTGTAACAAAGACTGATGCTGGGGCACTCACATCTTCACTCTCTTAATAAGGTGCCTTATCAATTCTAGACATCCTCATGCATAAACCAGGTTCATTCTTGGGAGATCCCAGCCCACTAGAGATAAGAATCAGGCTCTTTCTTGAACTCTCAAGCTCTTTATATCTCCACTCTGGAAACCCTAGGGGTTCTATTCTAAAATAGGCCTATTTCATCTACATGAACTGGTGCAGAGTGAGAGCCAAGAAAACTATACATACAGTGACCACAACAATGCAAAAAGAAAGAACAAAGACATACTCATTAAAATAAAAAGTGAATGTTGGAAAATTATAAAGAAAATCAATCAGAAGAGAGATGACAAGACATTCCCACCCCTCTCCCTTGAAGAAGTGAAAAGTTCACAAGTGTGTATGATGCATGTATTTTCAGACTTTTTCAATGATTAATAAATCCATTATGCTGACTTCCTCTTTTTTCTTTGTATCTAAAAATGCTATTTGTTCATGGAATTGAGTCTTAAAGAAAATGAAAAGGTTATGTTGGTTGGAAGGGTAGAAAAGTTTGTGGGGGGGAGACCATACATGAGCCCAGGCATAAGCTCTTACCTGACCATTTTGCTGAAATGGGGAAGCTATTTTCCTGCTGTCCAATTTTAACCTAGAAAGGCCAAATTTTTTTTTATCCAATCAAATATTTGTGGCTCAGATAGTTACTGTTATGTCCAGACCAAGTGATAATTTTTCCCAATTCATCTGAACTGATACAAGGTAGAAAAAGAAGCCATGAAGCCCCATATGCGGGTGCTATTATAACTTCTTATGGCTCCCGTTCTCTAAGTTCTGCTTCTGATTGGATTGGAAGGGTAAAAGTGACTGTAGAAATGTGAGAGAGGGGCAGCTAGGTGGCTCGGTGAATAGAGCACTGGCACTGGAGTCAGGAGGACCTGGGTTCAAATCAGGCCTCAGACACTTAACACACTTACTAGCTGTGTGACTTTGGGCAAGTCACTTAACCGCAATTGCCCTCCAAAGAAGACGGGAAAAAAAAGAGTTTTCTATTGTAGCACATGGTAGCATTGGGTTAAGTCATTCAATTTCAATTTACCAATTTATTAAATGATAGTGTCACTTGTCACAGATGTGGTAATATCATATAAGTGAGATAATATTGGGAAATCTTTCCATACTGTTTGAAAAAAGGAATTTCTAGGCTACATCAAATGAAGAACTTCCTTTAGAGCAGAGATTCTTAAACTTTTGATTTGATGAACTCCTTTGTCAGTCTGGTGAAGTCTATACACCTCAGAAGACCATTTTTTAAGTAATTGGAATAGATGCTAAATTTCAGTTAGAGGTTAATGAAGATAAAGAGATATTTTTACTATTCATGTTAATGGAACCCCTGAAACCTACCTATGGATCCCTTAAGACAACCTTGAAAGGCAAGTTAAGAACCACTGATTTAGAGACAGAGAAAACGCTAGGGTCAAAGGTCATTAATTCCATTTCCAAATAGCTCCTGGTAACTTTTTAACACCCTCAGGCTTTTGTAGTTATAGTATTGACTTGATTAATAAACTAATAATTATAATTGGTATTTACCATAGTACTTTCTGAAGGAATTCAAAATATCCTATAAATGGTGTCTCAGTTATCCTAAGCTTTTAAAACTTTTTCCCAGGGGCATTATTCATTAAATGTAAAAACATTTAAAATTCACTTAAACATCTTCTCTAAAGTTTTCCTCTGATAGCTCACCATCATACAGTGTTTCCCCGATAATAAGACCTATCCCAAAAATAAGCCCTCCCCTTACTGTGTAAGATTCCTCTAAAATAAGCCCTCCCCCGAAAATAAGCCCTATTGAGATTGCTACTGTAGTGAAGGTGATCCCCTGCGCTACACGCTACATTACAGTACCCTCTGTATGCACCGTCCCCCCCCCCCGGGTGAAACGCATGCCGCGCTCCGAGCTGCATCCAATCAGAGCTGCAGCAGTGAGCGCGTCATCCTGTTCTTCCCCAGTGATTTGCTTGCTGGCGCCATTGAGAGCAGTGCCGCGGAGGAGAGCTGAGGCAGGACAACATAAGCCCTCCCCTGAAAATAAGCCCTCTGGTGTTTTTCTTTCCCCAAAAAATAAAAAGACAGTGTCTTATTATTGGGGAAACACTGGTAGCAGAAAGACAACCCAAGGTTCTCAAAAGCTATGAAAGAAGAGCATGAGCTCTGACAGGTTCTATCAAACAGAAAAAGGGCTGTATGTGACTTTATTAGGTGCTACACATGTGCCACCTGAGGGAGGACCAACTGATTCATGAATCACCATGTTGGGCTACAGGGTGATGAATTAGAAATAGCAATTCATTAAGACAGATAGAAAAGGGCTCTGCATTAGTGGGGAGAGTACTGACACCAATGAAATCATAGCTCCAAGAAGTATTCATGTGTTAACATTTAGCTTCTAATCTTATATATAATTTCTATTCCTTCCTGGTCTATCTATCATTTTGAATACAGCAAATAAGCCAAACCATTTCCCCATCCCCCATTCATGTCAGAATCAAATTCCTACTTAAAAGTATGAAATGATCACTAGAAATAGTGATAATACAATAAAAACAGTATTCCTGAAGCAGATACAAATCAAATTTTTTTTTTTGGAGGGAAGAAGGCAGGGCAATTGGGATTAAGTGACTTGCCCAAGGTCACATGGCTAGTAAGTGTTAAATGTCTGAGGTCCTTCTAACTCCAGGGCCGGTGCTCTATTCACTATGCCAGCCACCCCAAATCAAATTATTTTTAGTGGTATTTTATCTTTTCCAACTACATGTAAAGACAAATTTTAACTATTTTTTAAAATTGGAGTTCTAAATTTTTCTCTCTCCCTTCTTCATCTTCACCCTCCCTAAGAGGATAAGCAATTTTATATAGGTTATATATGTGCAATCATGTAAAACACATTTCCCTATTAGTCATGCTATGAAAGAAGAAACAGGCTAAAAGAAAAAAAAATGAAAATAGCATGCTTCAATCTGCATTCAGACTCCAGTTCTTTCTGTGGATGTGGATAGCATTTTTCATCATGAGTCCTTTGGAATTTTCTTGGATCATTGTACTACCGAGAATAGCTAAGTCATTCATAGTTGATCATCCTTCAATGTTGCTGTCACCCGGTACAATGTTCTCCTGATTCTGCTCACTTCACTTTGCAAAATCAAATTATTTTCAAATTAATCCCATTTTAAATGTGCTAAGGAAGTTACTTCTTATAGGAATGTCACAGTGATTACTTTTATAAAACTAAGGATAACTTTAATAAAGCCACCACCCCTTAATTTGTCTTTTTTAAATCTGAATTTTCATAGGCTATTTTGGGTTTTCCTAAAGGAAGGAATAGATGTATCTGGTGGTGTGCTGGTAACAACTGGATTTCTGGGTAAAATTCAGTTCAATTAAATAAATATTTATTAAGAGTCTACCATATGCCAGGCAATGTGCCTCTATGAAGAGGAGAAGAGAGGAATGCAAAAAAAAGACAATCTCTACCCTCAAGAAGTTTATAATCTAATGGGAATATAATACACAAAGATGGCAAGGGGATGAAGGTAGGGAGCTAGGGAACCAGGAAGTATGATGTTCTGTGGAGCTGAAATCACAGAGAGCTGCTGATAGAAAATGGGGACTTAACCTCGAATGTTCAGATCTCAGTCTTATACAGAGTTAAAGTCATAGTGATTACATTATTTTCCAAATAAACACAAAAAATTCAAGTTATAACCTATTAGTGGTCAAGTCCACCGACAGGTCTTAACAAGCAAGTGTTGGCAGGAGAGTGTGTCTTGAATTGTCAGGAAATTCAGCATGTGTTGGCAGGAATACATGTAAGTAATAACTTGTTTACAATATGATATTGTACAGTCATTGTATCATCAGAATTTCAATGCAAGGAAAAAGCCTGCAGATTTACAATAAATTATTAAATTTAAGATTTAGCATTTAAAATATATATATTTTATATTTTTTGAAATGATGAAAATTTAAAAAAAAAAGCTAAAGGGTTAAAGAAAGTAGATTTCCAGAGGGGTGCCGACCTATTTATTTTAAGGGGACAGTATACCAAATAAGTTTGGGGACCTCTGATCTATAGGAAGTCTTTCCCAATCCCTCTTAATTCTAGGACCTTCCCTCTGTTATTTCCTATTAATCCCATAGACAGTTTTTTGGTACTTTTTTTGTTTTTTTCTTGACTCTCCTGTTAGATTGTGTGCTCCTTGAAGGCAGGAACTGTCTTTTGCCTCTTTGTATCCCCAGTACTTAGCACAGTGACTGTAGTATAGGCACTTAAATGCTTATTAATTGAATAAAATGTGAAATGATGCTCCGCCTGCAAACTTTTTTGTGTTCTGCTGTTTAGATACTCAGCTCCTGAGAGAGTATAAGTTATAAGTTATTGCTTCTTGTTTAAACTCTTCTTTCAATACATACTTGTGAATCTTTTGTGTTTCACATTTCTTTTGTGTGTAAAGGAAATAAGTAGATGCCCTGCAGCTGAGTACCTTTTTATTTACCCCTTTTTAGGGAATCCCTAGACAATAAGCAAAACCTAAAATTATTTGTTTTGTTATCTGTCCCTCCTGTCTTCCTTTCCCCACTAAACAATTAAAAAACTAAAAAATAAAACCCTCACAGCAAACACACATAGTCCAGAAATTGGCTGTGTCCAAAAATATATGCTTCATTTTGGATTTTAAGTCTGTCACGTCTCTGGCAGGTTTGGCTTTATTCATATTTACTGTGAGTCTACTGAACTCATAGTTCATTATGGCATTAATTGTAGTTCTAAAGTTTTTCAAGGTTAAAACCTAAACTTTAAATAATTTTTTTCCAGGGCTCAGAGACAAGAGTGTAAAGAGCCAGAGGGTTTCAAACAAACAAACAAACTTCTTTCTTTAGGCCTGGGATCTACCAGGACTGAAACCAATCTGTGAGTGCCTGGCTCCAAGCTGAGATGGCCACCATTTGGACCTACCAGTACAATTCAATTCTTTATTAAATTATGGTACTCTCACAAAGACAGTTTTTCTAATTGCACTGATCATTTTTGAGCTTTTTGCTATAAATCACTCTCTTTAGTGCTATCAGAAACTATGACTTGAAAGGGGTGGCATGAGATACATGGTATACCTTCTTGCAGATTCTCTCCCTATTTCCCACCATTGTAGAGGCAGCCGGAAGGGGATGGAGAAGTATGTGTTTGCCTTTCTAGAGAGGTTATTTAGGTCCACTAGGAAATAGACTCAGTGCTGGCATGTGTCAATTGGTGGTTTGGGATGCAGGCCTGGAAAGTATGAACATGCTAGCATAAAAGGAAAATCAGATGTTGTGATGAGTGTGTTGGGGCGTGCATTTGCAAGAGATTAGAATGTTAGGAGATTTGGAGCAGGGGAGATATTTGGAGTAAAAATAATATCTGGGAGTCTATGTTTTGAATTGACTCAAAAAAGAATTAGGGCAGGTGTTCCCTGATATGTGAAGCAGATAAGTCTAGGGGTGAGGAAACCTTGGTACCAGAAAACTTTTTGCACAGTTCCTTCTCCTGTCTTGCCATCCCAGTGTGCATAAGGGGCCTGGGTTTATGACCTGTTTGCTAGTACTCATTACACAATTTATACCAGCATGGCATAGGTAATAACGAAGGACTGCAAGATGGAATTCTGTCTAGAAGAACATATCAGAATCATGTTCTCTTAAACTTCTTCAGGTTTGTATTGAAGAATGCCCAGTGAATACAGAATGTCCCCATGTGAAAAGGCTTAAGCAGAATTCTTGTGGCAATCAGTAAGATCTCCTGTTCTTTGGACCCTTTTGAGATCCATAAAACTCATTTTGTAACAGGCTGTCTCTGTTCCCTCCTTCCTGGTACCATTACTCCATCTACTTTACTCCATTACTTTTCTAGAACCTTCCTTACTCAGATTTTTTTTTCTGGAAACTTCTAAGACCCATGATGGGAGGAGATGAGGAAGACTGGGGAGTTGGGCATTCTCTAATTACTCCTAAGCACTTTTCTTTCTGTAATATCAGAGATAAGATCCAATAAGAAGTACCTGCTAGAGACCTCAGTCCCCCTACTAAAAAAAAAATTAAAAAAAAAAACTTTATCTCTTAGCTGCATAGTTGAACAATAGAACCCAGGCATTCTTATAATAAACTGACCAGAACTTAGAATATCCTGGGTGTGTCAAAAACAGGGTTGCTTCTCTGTCATCAACCTCCTTCCTCCTCTTCTATGACCCAAAGATCATAGCACACAAATCCTTGTAATCCCCCACCCCTCAGCAATGGAGACCCAGTTTTATCCTTGTCCCTCCCACATTAAGACCTAGATGTATACTTTGTCCTGAAGCCCTCTTGCCTTTGGGTATCTCAAATTAGTTGTAATGCTGTCCTTTGGATGAGTTAAAATAAAGACCTATATTGCTGTTAGCATCACTGGCCAGAGTATGAAATCTTCTAAGTTCCAAAGCAGCTACAATGGACTGGATTGACTAAAGCAGCTTGTCATATTGTAGAATTCAACCACAAGCACTCAGGACACACTGGGAGAAAACGCATATGCCACCTGCTCTCTTCATTACATTCCCACAAGAGTTGCTGCCACAGGGGAAGGCGGAAAAGGAAGCAAGCCTACAATTGCCAAATGGAGAAACTAGGAGGCCCAGTGGATAGAGTGTTTGGACTGGACTCAGGAAGACTTCAGATCTGGTCTCAGACTAGCTGTGTGACTTGGGACAAGTCACAACCTGTTTGCCTCAGTTTCCTCATCTGTAAAATGAGCTGGAGAAGGAAATAGTACAATTCTTTCCAATTCCATTCCAATAGATTTGCCAAGAAAACCCCAATCAGGGTCATGAAGAGTCAGATACAACTGAAACAACCAAACAACATGTGTTAGACACTATGCAAAGTACTTTGCAAATATTATTTCATTTGATCTTCCCAACAGTTTTGGGGAGTAAGTACTATTATTATCCCCATTTTACAGTTGAAGAAATTGACACCAATAGAAGTAACTTGTTTAGGTCACCCAGTTCGTAAGTATCTGTAGCTGGATTTGAACTCAGGTCTTCTTGACTCCAGACCCAGAGCTCTATGTACCATAGCTGGAAAGTTCACTGACACACATGGAGGCAGAAACCCAGGAACCTGAGGTAATCATAATTGCACTGCCTTGCCAACACCTAAGAGTCCTACTGCTATTATTCTCCCTCTCCCTTTGCTCAATATTAGTCTGTACCCAAAGATGAGGGCTACTCCCAAAATACTGCAACCATGCTTGCATTCCTTCTTCTCAATATCCTAGCTAGCTGCAATCCCCAGGTAGATGGGAATACTGGGGAGCTCTCCCCACCTGCCCTCCTTCTGCGTCTGCAGTTCAATTGTGTTGTCTTCCACACTGCACCAAGTCAGAACAATATTTTGCTTTGTTTTCTAGTTCAATTCATGAACCACAGAATGGCAACTATATGAAAAGTCCTATGCTTTAATAAAAACAAGAACTGATTATTACTGATTTTTTTTGTTTAAATGCATCTTTCTCTGAGCCACTAGGCAGTCAAATGAGACCAAAATAATTCTTAAATACTCCTCATATGGAACAGCATTTGTTGAACCTCCCACATTGTCAGACAAATGCTGGGATAAGCACATGGAGCTAATAGGACAGTCTCCTGGTACAATGGAAAAAGTTGGTAATTTAAAGTTAGAGTATGTTGGTTCAAATCCCAACCCTGACACTTGCTACATGTGACCTAGGGCAATTGATTTAAGTCATCCAGGCATCAGTTTCTTCATCTATAAAATGAGGAAACTAGATGAATAGTGTGACCTTGTACCGTCATTGTTGGTTTGTTTCAGTCCTGTCTGACTCTTTGTTTTCTTGACAAAGACACTGGAGTGTTCTGCCACTTCCTGCTCCTTTTACAGATGAGGAAACTGAGGCAAACAGGGTTAAGTGACTTGCCCAGGCTCACACAGTTAGTAAACTTCTGAAGCTGGATTTATACTCATTAAGTTGATTGCACTGCCTGATTGAATCTTCCTGATTCCAAGTCTAGTATTCTATCTAACACATCATCTACCTGTCCTTGTACCAGATATATTATAAATCTAAGAAACTCTGAACTAAGCCAGTCAGCTAAGCTAGTAGGAAACCAAGAGGAAGACGAGCAAGATCTTTCCAGGAAAACATCTAATCCCCATGCTGCCAAGATTCAAGTCTATGTGCCTAGCCGTAGAAGCACCTCAGCTACAAATTCCTATAGCCAAGGAGGGTATGCTAATGGCTAGGATCTCTGGAGCAACCAAGCTAATTATTCCAGATTCAAATGTTTCACCCCAGGGACAAACAGTGCCATCACCAGAGTGTTTTATTTTTCCTTTCTTTGTATCTCCAGTGGCTTAGAGAAGTTCCTGGTTTGTAGTAGGTACTTAGTAAATGCCTTTTGACTTGACTTAAATTTACATTTGTCTTAATTTCAATAACATTCCATTGCAATATTGGTTTTAAAAGAAAATATACTGATACTGCTGAAAATAGTGGATGAAAAAAACAACAGAAATAGTTTAAATGCAAGAACACAATGTAAAATGGCCAAATCTAGAAAGTATAATCAATCCACTTAGAAATCTTTTTAAAAATCTATTCTTTAATTGGTCATAGATTTAGAGCTGGAACAGACTACAGATCATCAGGTCCAACACCCTCATTTTACAGATGAGGAAACTGAAGCTCAGAGAGGTCAATCGACTTACCCAGGGTCACACAGCTAACTATCTGAGGGAGGATTTCAACCCGTCTTCCAAACACCAAGTCCAGTACTCCAACTCTACTTCACCTCACCTCTGCCCCCAAAGAGCAACACGTGTAGTTAAAGATGCTCATTTGAATAATTAGCTCCTGACTCAACAATCCTCCTTGATCATCATAAACCCTTTCTTTTGTGGAATCTAGAGCTCTTTCTTTGTTGATTGCCCTCACTTTTTATTTTATTTTTTTTGCGTTTTGGAGGGGGGAGGGCCAAGGTCACACAGCTAATATGTGTTAAGCGTCTGAGGCCAGATTTGAACTTAGGTTCTCCTGATTCCAGGGCGGGTGCTCTATTCACTGCACCACCTATCCCCCCCAGTTGCGCTCACTTTCACTCTTCCACATGGCTACTCTCAGCATGCAGCCAGGAACTGGGTTCTTCTCTTGTTTAGAACTGACTAAACTTTTAAAGATAATGAGGGAATTGTTTGTCTTGTGGCATTACTCCTTTTCTAATTCACCTAAGGGAATTGTTTATATCAATAGAAGGATCACTCAGTTTGACTGCATTTTTGCAATTAGTTTAATGCCTCATTATTGGCTCATTTTCTGTGATTAGGTCCTTTGATGGCAGGTGAATAAAGAAATATCTAGTTTGTCAAATAATGTGATACAAATTTCACTATGATCATGGTTAAATCAAATGAGATATAAAGTGCATATAAAATGCTTTGCAAACCTTAAAGCACTATCTAAATGCTACGTATTATTTGTGGTTGAAGAAGAATTATTAGTAACAGTACTGTCAATTATGCCGTACTTTGAAAATCTTTGAGTTAAAAAACAAACTCTCCCATTACATTAATATTTATCATTACTTTATGTTGCAAATATGAAACTTATAAAATATTTTATTAATAAACATCTTGTCATGTTTATTACATGTTTAAATTTTGTCATAGCAACTATAATAAATTCATTTTATTTTAATAAAATATGAGTTAAGAAAATTATACGTGTAGATGGCTTTATGAAAAGTGGATAACTAACAGGTTTTGACACAGAGATTCCACTGCTAGGCATATATCTCAAGGATATTAGAGAAAGCAGGATCCCAAAATATTCATAGCAGCACTTTTTGTGGTAGCAAAGAGTTGTAAACAAAGAAGATGTCTATCAGTTAGGAAAAAAGATAAGCCAACTGTGGTGTATGTGAATGGAAGAGAATCTTATTGTGCTGTAAGAAATGTTGAAAATTAAGACTTCAGAGGAACATAGGGACATTCGTATGAACTGATATAAAATAAAGTAAGAATGAACAAGAAAACACTAACACAATGACTACAACAATGCAGCTGGGGAAAGAAGCAAAAATAAAACAACAGAAAAGGCAGTTTATGTGTTGCTTGGCTTTTACTGAACTTTTTTCTTATTTTTTATTGTTTGTTACTAGGGATGGCTCTGTGGTTAGGGAGAGGAGAGAAATGTATTTGAAAAATCAACCAATACATCCACCGTGTCTACTACTATATGCAATACTTTCTACCCATAGTCCCTCACCTCTGCAGCAACAACAAAAAATACAGTGAAGTACATTTTCTCAACTTTTCTCTGGGGCCAAACTTAATCATTATAATTACATAGCATTTGGTTATTGTTATTTTTAATATGATTATCATTACTATTTCCACTTATATTATTGTAATCATCATATAGAGAGGTTAAGTGACTTACCCAAGGTCATACAAGGAAAAAGCTGGAATTTGTATGTAGCTTCTTTAACTCCAAATCCAATGTTTTTCCCTCTATGTCATGATGCCTTTCCTCCTAATACCCCAACACAATAACAAGAACAGCAACAGTTATTAATTGCCTAATGGGTGTAGAACATTATGTTAGGTGCCATGAGTTACATAACACTGAATTCCAGAAATGAGTTGAAAATTCAGACTTGACCAGATTTTCAAGCTGTTTGGATATTAATGTTAGTATATTTTAGTTTCATTTTCACTGAAGTAAATGTAATTTAATCTATATTCTGACTGAGTGAATTCTTTGAGCAGCTATAACTGAGAAAAAGTGAGACTGGAATCCAGGTAGATGAGGGCATTAGCCAAAATTTTTGAGATGTTATTGGCAATTCATTCTCTTAGGTAAATTTAAAATAGAGATCCTGATAGCACTGGGAGAGAAAAGCTTGGATGGTTAGGCATTTTCTGTGCATGCATTGTTGGAAATAAGTGGGGATAGCAATCTTTGAACATCACTTTATTGGCATGGCATAGCTGTAATACCCCAAGTTGCTACCTCAAAACCTAAGAGCCACTAGAAACACTGCCTCCATGGGGCCAGACTGTCCTTTGAGGGCAAAAGTTTAATATATTCAGCAGCTGTTACTTAGTCATGTCTGACTCTTTGTGATTCCATTTGGGGTTTTCTTGGTAGAGATACTGGAGTGGTTTGTCATTTCCTTCTCTTGCTCATCTTACAGACGAGGAAATCAAGGGAAACATGGTTGAGTGACTTACCCAAGGTCACACAGTAATTAAGTGTCTGAGTTCAGATTTGAACTCAAGAATATGAATCTTCCTAACTCCAGATCTGGCATACTACCCACTGTGCCACCAATTGCCCCACACATTCTACAGTGGTGCTACAGTGGTGTGTATGTACTATAGCTATGTGTGCTGATGTCTTCTCTCTCTATTAGACGGTCAATTCCTGAGGATACCCAACCATCATATCTTATCTAAACTTTGTAACTTCAGTTTCTAGCACAATACTTTGCATGCAACTAACACATTAGTTGCTGTTGTTTCATGTTGGCAATTAGTTAAACAAAGAAGAGAGGCATCGTCAAGGAGTGGGAAGAGAGCTAGATTTGAAGTCCTGGTACCTGGGCTCAAATATAGCTCTGTTGGGTAAGTGATTTCATCTCTCTGGGCCTCAGTTGCTTTTTCTATAAAATGAGGAAGTTGGACTGGATGACCTCTAGTCGAAGATCCATATCTAAGATCCTACAGTCCTGTGATTTCACCAGTGTGTCAGTGACTTCCTCTGCAGACAGAGCATGATGGCCTTGCTGAGGACAAGGAAGGCCTAACCACAGTAACTAGCATTGACAAGCTGGATGACAGAATCAGACCTTGGCAAGGTCTTAACAGTCTGGAAAGATGAGGTGAATTTAATATGCCTCCAAAATGTAATGGAGATAGATATAATGACACACGTGTGGGTTTTAAAAATGAATTGTGAAATTATAATAGTATTAATAACAATATATAAATAATAATTTATATATCGCTTCAAGATTTGCAAATTGCTTTACAAATATTATTTCATTTAATATTCACAACAACCCTATAAGGTAAGTGTTATTATTATCCCCATTCTACAGGTGGGGAAAGTGTGGATAAAAGGCTAAGTGACTTACCCAGGGTCACACAGTCAATTAAGTATCTGAGGCTAGATTTGAACTGAGCTCTTCCTGATTCTAAATCCAGCACTCTATCTACTCCACTAGGAGGTATACATGACTAGACTTATGGTTAAAAGATATGGTAGTTATAGAGACCTACAATCTCAGTATGAATCAACAGTGTGACATGGCAGCCAAAAGAAGTAATTCAGTCTTAGGCTCATTGATAGAAGAGTGTACACTTCTTCTGCTGTACTCTGCCCTGGTCAGACTACATCCTGGAGTGTTCATATGGGAAGGAAGGACATCTTGGAAAGGACATTGACAAAATAAATCCCATTTAGGGGAAGAAGCCAGTATAATGAGCAGAATCCAAACCATGCCTTTCAAGGATAAGATAAAGAACCTGGGATGTTTAGTGTGAGGGAAGAAAAGACTGAAGGGAGCTATCAATTTTCAAGTATTTGAAAAAAGAGGGATCGAATTTATTCTCCTACTAGCAACACGTGGAAGTTACAGAGATCAGGAAAAGCTTCCTAATAATCTTTCCTGTACAAAAGTAGGATGGGCTGCTTCAGTAGGCATTCAGCAAGGAATTCTTCAGTTCAACTAAGTGAAAGTCCCTTGCCTAAATTGCCCCTCATTTTCCACCAGGCAAGTTTCAAAACTTTCCTGGGACTCCTACTGTGTCTGTTGTGTACTCTGGAGACCAGAAGTGAGGTCAACAGTCTGAGCTTTTAGTCCCTTGAGATAATCAAGTTTTAGTATGAATACAATACCTTTGAAAGAAAAACCAGCCTAACTTGCCTGGGGGCAGGGGTTAGGATATTACTCCCACCCCCCCTCCCCGATTCTGTGATAAGGTCCTTAAGGTCCAGAGGACTTAAATTACCACAGCACTATAGTAAAGGAGGAAAAGAAAAACTAAAATAAACACAGTAAAAACAAAACAAAATCGTATAAAACCACCCAGAAGGAGTGGTTGAATATAGTAGAACAAAGACCGGAAATCCCAGGCTTCCTCATGCCCCACCCCCCTTTTGGAAGAATAAAGTCTCCAGGTCTAAATGCTCAGGTTCTTGTGGTAAGAGATGCCAAATCTTTGTAGTTTAAAGTAGGTCTCTTCATGTAAGGAGAAGACCATAAACAGGAGCAGCACCAGGAACATCAGGGCATTAGCCAAGATGATGACACTTCCTGCAGAGTCACAATCTTGGTCACCTCACCTGATGGCAATGTACTGTCAGCGATATGGAAGAATCAATTTTTTCCTAAATTACATTAAGCAATGTTTACAGTGGGCCTGCCTGCCTTCTGCTGCTGCCCATGCCAGTGACCACTCTATTGGGTAGCCACTAATGTCTGTTCTGCTACTGGTGGCAGTTTGGCTGTCAGGGCTGCTGGACCCCCCATCTCTGTTTACTTATACCCGACCCAGGCCTCTATCTATCACTCCTTGACCACTACTGTTGAGGTCTGTATCTCCATCTGCTACCTCTTGGCCACTACCTCTGGGACCTATCCCACTGCCAGTCTCCCGGGGTGAATTTCCCTATACCAGGTATGAACATTGCTTTGGGTGTTGTCACTAACCCTATGCTGGGGTAGGATGACCATCTGTGATAGTAATGGCAATTAAAGATTCCCCTGTATTGGCTTGGTTTTCAAATTGATTGTGTTAAAACCCAGAGCTTGTTAATCCCACCTGTGGGATGGACTTTTTGATGTGAAAAGAAAGTCCTGAACTGGGAGGAGCTGGTGACGTAGATTTGGAGAGACAGAGAGAGGCGGAAGATCTTTTTGGAAGCAGCACTTCCGTGGAGAGAGAGAGGCTAAGAGAATTGCTGGTGGCCGCTTTGAATTGCCCTGGACTTTTGAGACCTGCCCCCTGAGCTGCCAAGGACTGAGGAGACATGGCTGTTTTGCTGGTACTTTGTCTGTCTGTTTTGATGTTATTTTGCCAGATTTGTCCACTGGTGAAAGACAGTCCTTTTGTTGAAGAAGTCCTGGAACGTGGCTGTTCACTAAGAAGCCCTGAGACTGTCCTGCAGACAGAGAGTTAATACTGTCCACTGGTGAAGGACAGTGCTGTTGTTGCAGGGGTCTGGAGACTGTCCTGCAGACAGAATGAATACTGTCCACTGGTGAAGGACAGTGCTGTTGTTGCAGGGGTCTGGAGACTGTCCTGCAGACAGAGTGAATACTGTCCACTGGTGAAGGACAGTGCTGTTGTTGCAGGGGTCTGGGAGCCTTTCTGTTGGTTCAGAAGCCCTGAAGATGGATTTTCTTGTTGTATGTTTACAGAAATCCTGGGAGAGGGCTTTGCTAATGTGTTCAGGGGTTCTAGGACTGTTCTACAGACAGAGGATAAATTCATGAAGGGACTGGCAATGTATCTTGTGGCTTTGCTAAGCCTTGTCTCCCCAGGAACTAAGATTGCTGAGAACTTGCCTCGTGTCAAGATGAAGAAAAGACCTCCATTTGGGTATTAAGTGCTGTGTTTAAACTTGATGTAACTCTGGGGTAGATTCAATTGTGATCCAGGGGTGGGGAACTTTTGACCTTATGTTTGGAAACTAATCTCCATTTGAGAAGAGGGGCTTTGTGGTGGACTTAATTAAGGTATAGCCTAGGGGTAGAGAAGTATTTAGAACAGAGACTTTGTAATTGATTGAATGATCGGAAGGTCCTGGGGTGGGGTAGTCCTTGGAGATTATTTAATCACATTTAGTAAATGCTGTATTTGGAATGATGTCATGTTTTGATCTTCTCTGTTCTTGGTTGGTCACTGAATAAAATGGAGAGCACCTATGCTGGTATTCTGAACCTTGGGAAGTTGCCTTTCCTTGGCATTATATTACACCATCACTGATGTGATGGTCTGGAGCCCTGTTCTGTAGCAAGCATTGCCCTCTGTGCTGGGGTCTGATTCTATGCTCCTATTTTGGGGCACCCACCCATGAGTCAGCCTGAGTCTGACTATATTGAAGGTCTATGCTGCTATAGCTCTCCAGGAACTTTGTGGGTACTGTTACTACTGGAGTGTGTGTGTTGGGGGACAGGGGTTATAGACTGCCTCTGGCTGGTCCTTGATAGTTGATGAGGTCAGGAACTTACACATGGGAGGGCTCACAAAAAGAATTATGGACTTTCATGCCAGCACTTGGGTTCCCTTCTTGTTAGTGGTCATCCACTCCAATTCAAGAAATTCCTTCAGCTTCTAATCAGTCCCCTACTAAGTGATCCAGGAGCTCCCAATATCTCAGATTCATAAGTCTGCCACAAAGACTAGGAATGTCTAGCTCAGGATCACCCAGCTATCTGAAATGGAAGAGAGCTTCTGGGATTCTGAGTTCTGCTAGGGAAGGAAGCTCCAGAGAAATTTTTAGTTCAAAGTTCTTAGCTTGAGAGAGAGAATGGCAACTTTTAAAACTGATGAGCACCTCTGCCTTTCTTCAGCAATTGAGATACAACCAACACGTTTCTCCAGCTTCCGTTCCCCTGAATTCTAGAAATGTCTCAGGATTCCTGCAGAGAATTCCACATTGTCTATTCAGGACTGCATCCCAGTGGCTTATACCAACAAATCACAGCAACAGTCACATGGCACAATTTCATTTGGCTTCTCAAATGCCAAATAAACATAAAAAAACCTCCAAATATTTCCTTCCACAAAATTAGAAAATCTTAAATTTCTGGGGATATGCCTTGGTACTGTCAATGTTGAATCTTCCTCATGCCATTACTAAATGACTATGTCCATTTACAATAAGATGAGGAGTGCTTGTTCAGCAGCATTGTCATTTCCAAAAAACTATTCAAAACTAAAAAGTTCTTTTTTTTCCCCACAGTAGCACACAAATATAATTCCCTTTAAGGTGGGAAAGGCCTTCTTTCAGTAGATCTCTCAGGAGCAATTAGGTGATCAAGACCATTAGTAAAAAAAAAGGCATCCAGTCCTAGCAAGGGGAAAGCTCTGACTCATTCTTGCATACCATTTTTTTTCCTTTTTGATGAAGAGAATATCACTTTCAATCCCTCCTGATTGTTTTGAAGGTAAACAGAATTCTGAAGAAATTCACCAGTAGAACTTAGAGAAGATAAATTACCAGTGACCACTGCTGGAAGGCCTAGTGACCACACAGACCATGGGCCTAAAAGACAGTTTGCCTCAATTGTCTTCCACATGCAGTCCTTAAAGCAGAGCACATTCTCTTCAGTCTCTACTTGATGAATTGCTACAGGTTGTTGACTTTTTAATCCCGTTGATTTTTTTTAATTACGAGGGGGTAAATTTGTGGTATCAAACTTAAATAGAAATGGAGTCTTTAAACAGTACTTAAGGATCCCTGAGGGCCCACATACTAAAAATATCTCTGTTCTATTGTATTTTTATTTATTTTGCTAAATATCTTCCAGTTACTTTTTTTTTTTTTGCTTTTTGTAGGGCAAATGGGGTTAAGTGACTTGCCCAAAGTTACATGGCTAGTAATTGTGTCAAGTGTCTGAGGCCAGATTTGAACTCAGGTCCTCCTGACTCCAGGGCCAGTACTCTATTCACTGCGCCACCTAGCCACCCCTTTCCAATTACATTTTAATCTGGTTTGGGCAGCACTGGCTTTGCAGGCCCCAAAGCAGTCCGTGATACTTGACCTGTGGGCACCACCATCTCTAGAGGAAACATCAAAAGCATGAAGGTTGATTTGAACCCATCTTCCTCTGCACTACCCATCCCCCACTTCAACAAGATGTATAATGCTCAGCTCCACTCCCACCTCACACAGCTATGCCAATTGTTCTGGGGTGGGCTTCACTCAGACAAGTCCCCTGATAGTTTATGTCCAATATTAGAGAAAAAAAAGTGAGATAGTCATAGGTCATTCTGCAGTGAACAGCCATAGTAAGAGATGGCTATTCCATAAAGACATGCATTAAAGACACCTGGATTTGATTCAGCTGATTGGCTTTGCCTTGGGTGCCCATCATTTTCCAGAAGCTAAGTGCAGAAGTGCATCTTCCATCCTTGTGATTGTTTTGTTCTTAGGTGACCAGAAAATGATGTCAACAGCTGGAGCCTTTAGCCCTCTCAGTCAATCAAGTCTTAAGAATGATTTCCATACCTTCAAGGGGAAAGCTAATCTAATTTTCTTAGGTATAGGGGTTAGAATATTGCTCCCATCACACCTCATAATTTCATCAGATGGATTGAGGTGACTCAGTTGATCAGGGTTCTCTTAATCAACCACCTATTCTCTACATTGAAATGACTTTTTTTTTAAGTTAAAATACTGATTTTTCAAAGCTCCTCTCTTCCTCATAATGATTGAGGGAGACCTATGGTTACAGAGGTTACAATAGACCTCTATTTGCTCAAATCTTTCACTCCAGACTCTTCTGGGTTTCATTTATTATAGGAAAAATACGACTCATATCCATCTCCTCTTAGGATATGTTTGATGTTAGAAGGAAATGAAACACCTGTACAAAACTTGGAAGTTAACAAAAGGACATTTACTTAACTATATAGCAGGGGGTTTATTCAGATGAGCAAAACTTCCTTGCTTCTTTGTTGCCCATGGGGTTCACAAATCAAGTATCAAAGATGAGCTGAAGATGTTCGTGACTTTTTGGATTCAGGCAAACATGAAGTCTGAGTCTTTAACCAGTAATGTCTCAAGGATATATTTTTAAGGAAAAGAACTAGCCCACTTCACATGGTGGGAGATTCTGATAGATATTTCTCCTAAATACATTTCCTTCTAGGAATTTCAGTGACTCTGGGACCCTCTGATATGCAGGACCAACCTACATTTTTTTGTTTAAGGAAATTATCCATATCCATGTCATTGGAAATGTGGTCACCCACAGGCATGATTTGAGGTGCTAGAAAAATCACTCTGTATAGATATTTTCTCCCACACAGACAAACATACAGTTAGGTGTCACAATGTCCACCTTTACTACTATGTCCCTCTTCTAAACTTCTCTTTTAAGTTGAATTAAATCCTCCTTAAAATATCCTAATGGGGGGAGGCATTTCATTTTAGTGTTCCAAATTCCAGTGTAGAGGAGCCTGTCAATGGCTTTCCTCCCTGTGTGTGACCAAGGCAACATTGAAGGTACTGAGTGGTACCTGGGGAGAGGGAGGACTGGGACAGAGTGGAAGAGGAACTTGGAGGGGAAATGGGTACAGAAAAGGGAGGGCAGATCCTTGATGACATATTTCACTTCCCCCTTTTCATCAAAGGTCAACAGGGTGTGGTCAGTCAGGTGGCTTTTCTAGACTCCCAGGAAGCAGCTGGGAATTATTTTGTTTCTCCATCCTTCTAGATCCCAGAAAAAACTCCATTTGGTTTGGGGGAGGTAGGTATTCAGCACTTGGACCAGGCTCACTTAGCCCAGTAAGAACAGTCTGTCTTTGCTGGAGGGAATGAACAGACCTGGAATGCTCTTGTATGAGCTCCCTGTCCCACTGCCACTCCAGGCCAGGAAATGGCTCCCTCCCCCCACCCTGGGGACAGAGCATGCTAAGAATACTGAGTGACAGCTGCAGCAGGACCCAGGCTAAGACAGAAGGCCTTAGTGCTCCATCTGGTCTGGGCTCTCTTTCTCTCCCTCTCTCTCATTCCATATTTTCCTTCATGAATTGTTTATTTCAGAGCTTAGGGCCTGTGGAGCTCTTTCTTTTTGCTCCCACCCCCTCCTGTGTTTCCTAAAGAACTTGGCCTTCATCCATGCATCAGCTTCTGCTTGCTCTCAGTTTGACCCTCTTGGAGGTGAAGAAGGTGGTTGCACAATTATGTGGTGTGACTTGAGGAACTTTAAGAGTTCTTTTTGGCCCCCTTAATACTTTTCCTACAAGGCCTAAAATTCCACTATTAGTGAGTGAGTTGTTTGGTGTAGGCATTGAAGACCTCAGTTAGATTGCAAATATGTAGAATTTCAGAGCTGGATGAGACCTTTGTTCTTATCTAGTTCAATTCTTTCATTTTATAAAGGAGGAAACAAGTCCAGGGAGGGTAAGTTGTCACCGCCTAATTAATGGCTGATGTTAGAATCCTGGTTTCTTGAGTCCTAGTCCAGTCCTCTTTAAACTGAAAGACTAGAACCTGGGACCAGGGACCAGGCAGGGTCCTTTGTTGCACAGACCGTTGCTAAGTTGAAAGTCAGATGATACCTACTGAAGGTGGCAGCAAGAGGGAGAAGTCAATATCTCTTGTTTTTTTCTTTACATTCATGATGCTAGAAATGTACTTCTGCATCTCTGGCCTCTGAGGTCAGATTAAATGCTGATTTTTGTGTTTTCTTGCTTAAAGGAGTATGTAACTTTAATCTGGATCCTCCTTCCAGAGTCAGAGGAGAGGCTATAGGAAGACATGCCAAAGGAACTGGGAGTGAGTTGTGGTAAAAGGACTCTGGACCTGAAGCCAGAAGGGCGAATTCTCATCTTGGCTCGGTCACTCTATAACTTTGAACAAGTCACTTTACCTCTTTAGGCCTCAGTTTTCTCCTCTGTAAAATGAAGGAGATGATCTCCAAAGTCCCTTTCACCTCTGACATTCCAGGATTCTGTGACTTCTTCCTCCAGGGGCTTGTAGCGATGATGTTGGGTAAATGAAACACAGGACAACTGAGAGCACTAAGGCAAATGAAATCAGGAGGGAGTTGCTAGTGAATGAGTAATATGTCACAGACTAAGGACTCATGGTAAGCATCAACTGAAGGAAGGCTGCTGGTGACAAAGCCACTGATGGGAAGGAGGGAATACTAGTCTTCTTCCTTGCTGTCCCTTCCTCCACAAGCCCCTCTCCCAGAAGAAAATAAATACTGTATATTTCCTTGGGGCAGGGGATGGTGGCCAGTGAGAGAGGAAGTGTATCTCAATCCTCTCCAATATAAATCCTTTTTATGTCCTTACATGTACATAGCACTATTTTGTTTTGAAGCTTCTTGAGTCTGAGTTCATTTAAAGGCCCAGGGGTCATGTTTACACAGGGTGCAAGTCCAGAGGGCCTTGAAATCCTGAGAATCTTACCACCCAGGCTGATAGTGACCCCATTTACAGCTAGGGCCATATGCAGTTGGCAAAGCTGCCTTCTTATGATGACTGGGATAGTATTAGGTCTATGGTAGATATTCAAACAAGGCTTTCAACCTCATAACTGGGTCCAAGAGGTTAACCAATTACATTGTTTTCTTTGAGGAGTTTTTAGTCTATTCTCTTGCCTGGTGTGGACAGACCGCCTTAGAAAAAAAGCTGCGACAACAAGATAAATCACAGTCATATCTGGAAATATCTTATCTCTCTCCTGACCTCTGCTTCTTCAGAACTGAACCATCCCTTGCAATAAAACAAAGCCTAAACCATCAACCAAAGACACCTAAGACAGTGACTTTTTTTTTGTTGTTGCTTTTTCAGAGGGGAGAAGGCAGGGCAATTGGGATTAAGTGACTTGCCCAAGGTCACATGGCTAGTAAGTGTTAAGTGTCTGAGATCACATTTGAACTCAGGTCCTCTGGTCTCCAGGGCCCGTACTCTATTCACTGTGCCATGAAGCCACCCAAGTGACCTCTCTTCTAACAATGTATGTAGCATTCTTTTTTTTTTTTAAGGAAGACTCAATTTATTTAATTTGCATTTCTCCAAACAACAGTGAGATATAATATTTTTTCATATGGCTATACATAGCTCTAATCACTTCATCTGAAAACTGATTATATATTTTGATCATTTATCAGTTGGGGAATAGCTCTTATTTTTATAAATTTGACACAGTTCTATATGTTAGAGAAGTGAGGCTTTTATCAGAGAAACTTTCTTCAAAATTTTTTTTCACAGTTACTATTGCTAACTGTATTTCCCTCCATCCTATTCTACCTACCTGTAATAGTAATGGAATTTAAAGATCCCCCTGTGTTGACTTGGTTTTTGGATTGATTGTGTTAAAACCCAGAGCTTGTGAATCCTACTTGTGGGATGGATTTGTTGATGTGAAAAAAGAGAGCTGAACTGGGAGGAGCTGGTGACGTGAATTTAGAGAGACACAAGTAAAGAGAGAGGCAGAAGAATTTTTTGGAAGCAGCACCCTGGAGGCAGAGAGAGATGGAGACAATTGCTGAGGGCCAGTTTGAACTGCCTAGGACTTTTGAGAGCTGCCACCCAGAGCTGCCAAAGACTGAGGAGACATGGCTATTATGCTGGTACTTTGTCCATTTTGATGTTGTTTTTCCAGGTTCTTCCACTGGTGAAGGCCAATGCTGTTGTTGCAGAGGTTCTGGAACCTTGCTGTTGGTTCAGAAACCCTGAAGAAGGATTTTCTTGTTGTATGTTTACAGAAATCCTGGAAGAGGGTTTTGCCAATGTTTTCAGTGGTCCTAGGACTGTTCTGCAGACAGAGAATGAATTAATGAGGACACTGGCAATGTATCTTGTGGCCTTGCTAAGCTTTGTCTCCCCAGGAAAAAAGATTGCTGAGAACATGCCTTGGGTCAAGATGAAGAAAAGACCTCTCTTTTTGAGTATTAAATGCTGTGCTTAAGATTGTTGTGACTCTGGGGTAGATTCAATTGTGATCCAAGGGTGGGGAACTTTTGACTTTTTTGTGCTCTGTGATTGACCAAATGAATGTACTTTACTTATGATTGGAAACTAATCTCCATTTGAGAAGAGGGGCTTTGTGGTTAACTAAATGAATGTACTGCCTAGGGGTGGAGTAGTATTTAGAAGAGGGACTTTGTGATTGATTAAATGAATGTAATGTCCAGGGGTGGAGTAGTACTTTATTGAATTACACTTGGTGAATGCTGTATTTTGAATTATGCTATATTTTGATTTTCTCTGTTCTTAATTTGTCACTGAATAAAATGGAGAGCAGCTATGCTGGTATTTTGAACCTTGGGAAGTTGCCTTTGCTTGGCATTACACTACCCTCATTTATTCTGTTCTCTTCTCCTTCCTTTCACTCTGTCTCTTCTCAAAAGTGTTTTGCTTCTGACTACTGCCTCCCCCAATATGCTCTCCCTTCTATTACCCCCCCCTTTTTTTCTTAATCCCTTCCCCTTCTATTTCCTGTAGGGTAAGATAGATCTATATACCTCATTGCCTATGTATCTTATTTCCTAGTTACATGTAAAAAAAATTTTTAACATTTGTTTTTAAAATTTTGAGTACCAAATTCTCTTCCTTCCTCCCTCTCCACCTCACTTAATTGAGAAGGCAAGCAATTTGATATAGGTTATATATTTGTAGTCATGCAAAACACTTCCATAACAGTCATATTGCGAAAGACTAACTGTATTTCCCTCCATCATATCCCCCCCATTTATTCTTTCACCTTGTTCCTCAGGTGTTTGCTTCTGATTACCCCCTCCCCCAATATGCCCTCCCTTCTGTCACCCTTCCTCCCTACTTTCCTGTAAGGTAAGATAGATTTCTATACGAAATTTAGTATATATGTTATTCCCTCTTTAAGCCAATTCTGATGTGAGTAAGGTTCACTCATGCTCTCTCATCTCCCCTCTCTTCACCTCTACTGTAAATTTGTTTCACTTTTTGTGGGTTCTGCTGCTCTAGAGTCATTTTTTACAGGTATTAGGTGGGGTTTGAGAAAGAGCTTAGGCCAGTCTGTGCCTTTGCTCTGACATCTTGGCTCCACCCCCTAACACTCAACATTTATTAAACACCTTAAATGTGAAGGGCACAGAGCTAGGCACCATTATAGCTTTCTTTCTTAGAGGAGGCAAGGTATGTTTCATTATCTGTTCTTCAGGATTGATACTGATTTTCCATTTACTCAGAGTTCAAGTTCCTTCTAGCAATCTTTTCATTTACATTGTTTTAGTCATTGTGTATATTGTTCTTCTAGTTCTACTTATCTTTGTTGCATATGTTGATTCAAATTTTTCCAAGTTTCTCTGAATTCCTTATATTTCTTACTTGCTACACAATAATTTTGCATTATATTTATTTTCTATTTTGTTTGGCAATTCATCAATAAATTAGTATTTATATTGTTTCCAGTTTTTGCCACTGCAAAAAGTGTTGTTATCAATGTTTTGGTTTATATTGAATTGTTGTTTCTCTCTTTGACCACCTTTGATTCATTCCCCATAGTATGATTGTTGGATCCAAGGTTGTGGATGTTTTAGTCACTTTCTTGGTATAATTCTTTTTTTTTAAATAAAGCATTTGGGGTTAAGTAACTTGCTGAAGGTTACATGGCCAGTTTTTCTTGTGTGGGTGTTAAGTGTCTGAGGCCGGAACCGATCCCCGGTTCTCCCGACTCTGGAGGCAGGGGCTCTACTCACTATACCACCTAGTCGCCCTTCTTGGTATAATTCTAAATTGACATCCATAAAAGTTGGTCCAATTCAAATGCATTAACAACATATAAGGAAACCTCGAGGCCACACGTGGCCTTCTAGATTCTTGGGTGGGGTCTTTTGACTGAATCCAAGTTTTATAGAACAAATCCTTTTATTAAGGGGATTTGTTTTGTGAAGTTTGGATTCAGGCAAAGGGCCACATTTGAGGACCCAGAGGACCTCAAGGCTGCAGGTTCTCTATCCCTGTGTCCAAAATATATCAGTATTTTTTGTAGTAACAAAAAAAATCTGAAAACTATGGTGACACCAACTAATTGGTGAATGGTTTATCATTACATTGATCATAATTCTAAAGTCTTTCAGAGTTGCTTTTCCCTATAATGTTGTTATCATTGTAAACATTGTTCTCCTAGTTCTGCTCACTTTATTCTGTATCAGTTCACCGAAGGCTTCCCAGTTTTCTCTGAAATTGCTCATTTTATCATTTCTCATAGTGCAACAATATTCTGCTACATTCATACACCACAATTTATTTATTCTCCAATAGGACAGCCACTTTGTCTCCTATTTTTCAGTACTATGAAAAGAGCTTTGTGTGTGTGTGTGTGTGTGTGTGTGTGTGTGTGTGTGTGTGTGTGTGTGTGTGCGTGTGCATACACACACCTCCTTTTCCTCTTTCTTTGAGATGTAGCTTGAGTATAGATGAGTGAAAGAGCATGTAACTTTATGGATCTAGTTCCGAATTGTTTTCCAGAATGGCTGTACCAATTCACAGCTGAAAGTGAGCTCAGACTTAATTCAGTTTCTACATAGTTTGGTTTCACTAAGTTCATGTCCAAATGCAGCATAGCTGCTGGATAAGACCAATTTCTTCCTTCCTTCCTTCCTTCCTTCCTTCCTTCCTTCCTTCCTTCCTTCCTTCCTTCCTTCCTTCCTTCCTTCCTTCCTTCCTTCCTTCCTTCCTTCCTTCCTTCCTCTCTTTCTTTCTCTCTTTCCCTCTCTTTCTTTTTCTCTCTCTCTCTTAATTAATAGCATTTTATTTTCTCTAATTACATATAAAGACAATTTTCAACATTCATTTTTTGAAAGATTTTGAGTTCCAAATTTTTCTCCTTCCCTCACTCCCCTCCCACCTCCCTTCTCTCCCACCTCCCCAAGATGGCAAGCGATCTTATATAGGTTATACATGTGCAATAATGTAAAACATATTTCTACATTAGTCATGTTGTGAAAGAAGAATCAGAACAAAAGGAAGAAAACCCACAACCCCTTCCCCTCCCCAAAAAAGTGAAAATAGTATACTTCCATCAGCATTCAGACTCCATCAGTTCTTTTTCTGGATGTGGATAGAATTTTCCATTGTGAATCTTTTGGAATTATCTTGAAGCATTTGTATTGCTGAGAAAGCCAAGTTATAGCTGATTATTATGCAGTGTTGTTATTACTGTGTACATTGTTCTCCTGGTTCTACTCACCTCACTCAACATCAGTTCATGTAAGGATAAGACCAATTTTCCACCTCAATGTATGGCTCAACAAATTATATGTGATAAAGTTACCCATGAAAATACCTCGACTAACTCCACATCCAAAGTGCTAACCTTTTATCCTTCTCAGGTCACATAGTTGTTAATTTCTTGTTTCCTTTTCCGCCATCCCGTCTCCACTAACAGCATTCACTGGAGCTCTACTCTGCCTTATCTACATTGTTAAGATTTTTTTCACCCAGGACAGACCTGTTTTTTCAGAAATACTTAACACTAAAACTCAAGGATATGGCTACTAGTTTTATTTCTTGCCTTGATTATTTAGAGTTTGGAATCTATGGATTTAAGTACAATGTAGACATAATATTAATGTGACAAATCTGAAAAAATGCCACAACCTCCCCCCCAAAACCTCCAACTTTCTTCTGTGACTAAGTATAATCTATGAAGTAGAACTAAAAGTCTTCCTATTAATACAGCAAACTTACTGAGACATATAGTACCAAATCATCACTGTATTTTGAATTTTACTTGCTAAATAGTTCATGTTGATAACTTTAGATTGAAATAAATTGTTTGCATTAAATATTGTTCTTTTCAAGCATCAAGAGATGAGGTTGCCAGTATGGATGTAGGCTATTTAATAAGCACCAAAGCCTCACCTTTCTTTGTAAGTTTTAGAATGGTTTAATTTATTTTTAGGTTATACTGTTTAGTTCAATAGCATCATTGTACTCAGTGTATTTTCTTTTCTAGCCTCAGATCCACATTATTATCTCTTGTTATTATTAGAACCTGATGAGTTGCTTTGAACAGAAAGGTTTTTCTACCTGAGATGTCACTGCAGCATTCATGTATAATAGCATGATGAGCAAATTGTAACAAGACAGATTATGCCCTTATTAGTAAGACATGTTTTTTTTAAAAAAATATTTATTTACTTTTAGTTTACAACATTCAGTTCCACAATCCCTTGAGTTCCAAATTTTCTTCCCCTCCCCTTTCCTCCCCCCTTTCTCTTCCTCTCCCCTCCCCCACCATGGCAGCATGCAATCCGATATAGGTTCTACAAATACCTTCACATTGAACATTAGTCAAGTTGTAAAGAAGGATTATAACCAATGGAGTGAACAATGAGAAAGAAGAAACAAAACAAATCTGCATTCAATCTCTGTAGTTCTTTCTCTGGATGTGGATATCCCTTTCCATAAGACATGTTTTTTACCTATATATACATGCCCAATTTGGAAGAATCCATAATTTGACAAAAACACATTAGAAAAAATTAACCTAGCTGATTTTAGATTTTGGCTTACTTGTTTTTGTTGGGACATTGCTTTTTCTTTTTGGTACATGAAATAACCATACTCCTTATAATATTACTTGAAGTTAATCTATTAATAACAATTGTACAGTATATAGACCCTGTACATCAACTGTTAAAGACAAAGAATGTTAGGAGACTGAAACAAGGGCCATGATGCACAACACACGATTGAAGTTTGAGACTACTAATGATAATGATGATGATGATAGGCGCACTTATAATGCACCTTAAGGTTTGCAAAGCAAACCTATATGCATATATTATCTATCTCATTTGAGATGGCATTATTATTCCCCTGTTACAAATGAGGAAACTAAATCTCAGAGGTTGAGCGATTTACCTAGTGTTGCTTTTCAAGTCATAAATTTTGTTGTTGTTGAGTTGAGTCTGACTCTTTGTGACCCTATTTGGAGTTTTCTTGGCAAGGATACTGGAGTGGTTTGCCATTTTCTTTTCCTCATTTTACAGATGAGGAGAACAGGATTAAGTGACTTTCCCAATATTATACAGCAAGTCTGAGGTTGGATTTGAAATCATGAATATGATTCTTTCTGACTTCAATACAAGGTCTAATACTCTACCCACTGTGTGACCTAGCTGGTCCATCAAACAGCGACTTCAGGAATTGTCAAGTCATATATACACTTTTAAACATTAAATACCCATCCAAAGACTTTGGTTCTCTATTCTTGAGATTATAATTTTTTCCATTGATGTTTGCTTTGAAATGTATTATTAATGGCAGCCACATGGTATACTACTAGATTTGGAGTCAGGAAAAACCTGAGTTCAAAACCCACTTTAGATACTAGCTGGACAAGTAATTTAATTTCTCTCAGTCTCAGTTTTCTCATCTATAAAATGGGCATAACACTTATCTCTCAGGGTCATTGTTGTAAAGAGAAAATAAGATGATATTTGTAAAGTACTTTGCAAACCTTATATAAATGTTAGCTACTATTATTTTACATGTTGTTAATAGGCATATGCAAGGCTGCTCTCAAAGCACAGAAAAACAGGAGTTAAAGTTTATTTAAGACATTGTCATGTAATGCAATTGATATGAGTTTAGTGGATATAAAAATATTTCAAATGTAGTATTATCTAATCATGCTACAAATATAAACCAGAGCCAATGTAGCAGCAAAGTTTTATTATTATTATTTAACCCCTCTTTTTAATACCAGAACTTTTTTTATTAGATAGTATTCTATTTTTGTCCAATTACAGGTAAAGACAATTTTCAGAATTCATTTTTTATAAGATTTTGAGTTCCAAATTTTTATTCCTCCCTCCTTTTCCTTGCCCCTCCCCAAGGTCTTGGCAAGCAATTTGATATAGTTATGCATGTGCAATCACATAAAACGTATTTCCACATTAGTCATGTTGTGAAAGAAGAAGCAGAATAAAAGGGGGAAAAAACAGGAAAAAAAACAAAGTGAAAATAGTATGCTTCAATCTGCATTCAGACTCCACCATTCCTTTCTCTGGATATGGATAGTATTTTCCATTATGAGTCTTTTGGAATTGTCTTAATACCAGAACTTCTTTTTTAAAAAAAATTCATGGGCAGCTAGGTGGTGCAGTGAATAGAGCACTGGCCCTGGAGTCAGGAGTACCTGAGTTCAAATCCGGCTCAGACACTTAACACAAAAACTAGCTGTGTGACCTTGGGCAAGTCACTTGACCCCAATTGCCCTCAAAAAGCAAAAAAAAAAAATGCATTTATTTTCTTTTAGTTTACAACATTCAATTCCACAATCCCTTGAATTCCAAATTTTCTCCCCTCCTTTCTCCTTTCCCCTTTCCCCCATGGTAGCATGCAATCAAATATAGTTTCTATAAATACCTTCACATTAAACATTAGTCAAGTTGTAAAGAAGGGTTATAAGCAATGGAGTGAATAACAAGAAAGAAGGATCAAAACAAAACAAAATACAAAAGAGAGAGCAAATAGTTTGCTTCAATCTGCAGATTCTGTATTTCTTTCACTGGATGCGGATAGCCTTCTTCATCATGAGTCTTTTATAGTTGTCTTCTAACCTTGTATCATTCAGAGGAGCCCAGTCTATCAAAGTTAGTCATCACACATATGATGTGTCTGTAATTGTGTACAAAATTCTCCTGGTTCTGCTCTTCTCACTCAGCATCAGTTTATTTATGTATGTCTCTTTGGGTTATCATGAAGTCCGTCTGCTCCTCATTTCTTATAGCACAATAATGTTCCATTACATTCATATACCACAACTTATTTAGCCATTCCCCAATTGATGGGTATCCCCTTGATTTCCAATTCTTTGCCATGGCAAAAAGAGCTGCTATAAATATTTTTGTGTGTATGGGTCCTTCTCTCACTTGTCAGATCTCTTTGGGATATAGCCCTGGAAGTGGTTTTGCTGGGTCAAAGAGTATGCACATTTTTATAACCCTTTGGGCATAGTTCCAAATTGCTCTCCAGAATGGTTGGATCAGTTCACAACTCCACCAACAATGCATTAGTGTTTCAATTTTTCCACATCCTCTCCAGCATTTATCATTTTCCTGTTTTATCATGTTAGCCAATCTGACAATCTGTGGTATCTCAGAGCTGTTTTGATTTGCATTTCTCTAATCAATAGTGATTTAGAGCATTTTTTTTCATATGCTTAAAGATATCTTTAATTTCTTCCTCTGAAAACTGCCTGTTCATATCCTTTGACCATTTATTAATTGGGAAATTACTTGTAATACCAGAACTTCTGAAGTAATGAGCAGACTGGCCCAGATCCTATCCTTCCTTGAACAAGGAGAAGGGTTAGGAATCCTGCTGCTTTGATCTAAAACCCAGTCTCTTATCTTCTTCCCCACATCCCTCCCCTATCAATTAGATGTCTCTACTCAGTCCTTAGAGCTAGATTTGGGCCAGGGCCAGCTACTGTCTCCATCATAATATGAGGGCATGCCACCTTAGCTTTGTTTTTTTTAAATATCATTTCAGACTTTTTCCCCCCAGAAGGGAGATTATTGTGAGTTGTGTCCTGTTTGTTTGGATGTTTAAATTAAAAGTAATTTTTTTTTGAGGGGGGAAGGCAAGGCATTTGGGATTAAGCCACTTGTCCAAGGTCACACAGTAAGTGTGTCAAGTTCTGAAGTTGGATTTGAACTCAGGCCCTCCTGACTCCAGGGCTCGTGCTCTATTCACTGCCACCTAGCTGCCCCAAGTAATTTTTTTAACTGAAAAAAATAAACAAACCCAAGGACAGCTAGTGTTGATGTTAAGTTAAAGAATGCCTATATCCTGCTTTAACTTGGTAGCAATGGAATTTACTGAGTGACCTGGCTCTCCTGAGATTATAAATCTGGCTTAGTATTTTTATCTCAGTTTGATTCATGACAAGTGGTTTATATGGATACATTAGCAATCTACTACCTAGGGGGAAATGTGTAGAGTCAACCATAAGGAGTTCCTCTTAGCACCTCCATCTACTAAAGCAGTTCTAGGTAGATATGTATCTAGGAAGCTTGGGGTGACAACCTAGTGATGGTAGTGACAGGAGCCTTGTGACATTTTCCTGTTGTTTTCCTTCTCCTATTAAACAGGAATTCTTCTGCCTTTTAAACTAGGAACCTAGTTATTATACCTCTTAAAGAAGGGAAAGTTACAAGATGTAGATTAGCTATTCCAAAAAACTTTCTGACCTTTCACTCAGGATGTGTTGCAGCAAGCACCCCAGCATACCCAGGGTGGCTGCCAACACAAGTTCTTAGATCTGCTTTTCTAAAGGAAAGCAACTCAAAATGGGTTAACAATCTTGCTTTAATCAATCATACATATCATTTACATAGTTCAGGGAGAAAAAAGTCAGCACCCCAAACTTCAGAGTACACAGACAGGTTACAAGCAGAAGTTACAAGAAGACAGAGAAACATTTCAGCAGACAGGGCTTCCAGCTGTCTGACCATTACATCCATATCTAGTCAGTTACCAGAGAGGGAAGCACCAACATCTGGGTTTTCAAAGCCAGGGGCGGGGGAGGGGGACTCAATGGCTGCCCAGAGTCTTGTCTGGTCAAATCACATAACTCTTCTCAAAGTGAGCCCCCAAACAAAATCTCACATCAGGGTATATATAGCCTTCTCCTGGCTCAGAGAATGTCACAACCCTCTTGACCCACTGTCCAATCACACAGCACCAAGGTGTGGGCATTCCTATCAAAGGGCCTAGGAGCAGGGAAAATCTTAAATTCCCATTCCCAAAACAAGATCAGAGTTAAGGGAATCTTGTCCTTCCTTATACACCTAGGAGAGGCCAGTCTATAAATTTTAGAAACCAGCCCTGTTATTATAACAAAGTCCCACTTTCCCCTCTTTCAGTGTGTTTATCTATTATAAGAAATACCTAAAATACTTTATAAGTTTCAATGTCCCTATGTATCTCTGAATCCATAGTGATGGGAATAGAAGGAAAAATGATTCTTGTGTAAGAACAACTCTCCATGTGTACTTTTCTAAAACTATTTTTTTAGGTTTTTCTTTCACAAATGACTATTATGGAAATGTTTTGCATGACTACACATGTATAACCTATATTGAATTGCTTACTTTCTCAGTAGGGGATGGGAGTAGGAGGGAAAGAATTTGGATCTCAAAGTTTTAAAAACAAATGTTAAAAATTGTTTTTATATGTAACTGGGAAAAAATAAAATACTAAATAAAAATTAAAAACAAACAAGTCTTCATTGTAGATACCAATGTTAAATGATCCCCTATGCTCAATGATGCTCATGTAGGGTATGGAGTCCATAAAAGAGCACAGCAAATAAGAGATCACAAGTAGGATGATTTCAGAAAAACCTGGTAGGACTTACATGAAGTGATGCATGGCGAAGTGAATAGAACCAGGAGAACACTGTACACAGTAACAGCAATATTGTTCAATGAAGAACTGTGAATGACTTAGTTATTTTTAGCCACATAATGATCCAAGACAATCCCAAAGGACTAATGATGAAACATGCTATCTGCCTCCAGAGAAAGAACTGATATTGTTTGAATACAGACTGAAGCATGCTATTTTCACTTTCTTTTTCTTTTATTTGAGTCTTCTTGAACAAAATGACTAATATGGAAATGTTTTATATAATTGCACATGTATAACCTGTATCTGATTGCTTACCATCTCAGGGAGGGGGGAGGAGGAAGATAGATAGACTTTGGAACCATTTTAAAATACAAGTTTAAATAAAAATGTTTTTAAAAAGATACAGCAGGTGAACCTTAGTCATTTGGAGCTAAGCTTGGATAGCTTGGAGAACTCTAAAGTCTATATTGCATAGTAGGACACTTTAGCCCCATCCTCTTCTCAGAGCCATAACTTACTCATATGTCCCATATGAAAATGTATGTATATGATATAAATAATAGAGAACATCAATTGCTTTAAGCTTCTTTTTGTATACTTTCAGTACTGTTCAAACTGCCCTATCTGTGAGACAAATTGGAAAGTCCTGCTAAGGTGAGGAAAGAAAGAAAATCTAGCTAATCTCCCACCATCAGGAATTTTTGTAAACATGCAGACTGATTTTTTTCCTTTGGTAAGATATTGTTCATATATATATATGTAAATATGTATAAAATTTTATTTATATATTTAATTCAAAATTTTGTATAAATTTTAAATATATACTTGTGAATGCCAATATACATAGTCTCTCAAACTCCCATTTACACTGCCAATCTGCGTCCCCAGAAGATGGCTATTACTTGTCACCCCAGAGTGTAAGGGTAGCCCTGAGAGGTTGGGGGAGAGTTTTTCCCTCTAAAACTAGAGTTCATGAGCCCCTACAGATATGATTTCCTTATTAATTATTGATTGATGTTAGTTAATCAGCCAGATTTCATTAGCTTTTAGAAAGGGGTATACTGCTGTGGGATAGCTGGTAAAAAAAATATCTCTTCCTGGGGCAGCTAGGTGGTGCAGTGAATAGAGCACTGGCCCTGGAGTCAGGAGGACTTGAGTTCAAATGTGGCCTCAGACACTTGACACACTTACTTAGCTGTGTGACTTTGGGCAAGTCATTTAATCCCAATTGCCCTCCCAAAAAGCAAAAAAAAAAAATCTCTTCCTTTCATTCCTGCAAAATTTTTGATGTACTCTCTCACTAGTACATACAGGGGAGAGTGGGATCAAGCTTAGAGAGAATACATGTGGCACAGGGACAACTTACAGCTTTGAGTCCTTTTGTTGTAGTGCCTTGGTATGGTGTAGTTTTTCTGTTGGGCTCTTTGTTGATTTCGATTTTTTTCTTTCCTCATTGTACCCAATCTATCCTCAACTCTCAATGCAGACACCATCACTGGCTGTTGCCATTCTGGGCACCCATAGCATGCTAATGAAAAGTCTAAATCTTCTGGTTCTCTGAAATTCACCAGGACCTGTTCTAGTCAAAGTGGAGGATGGGGGCATGGGCAGGCAAGACTTGAGACCAGGACTCTTCTATTTCTCTCATCCCTCCAAATGATTCCTTCTGAGTATCGGCTTTTTCCTCTCCACCATGAAACATATAAATCCCTGGACTCTGGAAATAATATACTGTTTTATAAATGGTATAGGACATGACTAAGTTTCCTGAATACTTCTTATACAATATCACTCTAGTTAATTTGGTGACTTTCAAGGAGGACATCTAAATTATTCAAGACTTTTTTTGTACTTAATCTAAAGCCAATGTCTGATTGATTCAATAGAGATCTGTTTCTCCCAGGCAAGTACATCATGACATAACATCTTGCCAATTACTTTATGTAGGGTATGGTGACTTGATTGATTCAATAACTCCCCACTCTTATACCAATAAGACTGAGATAGCTGTAAGGGAAGACATCTTGGGGCTCTGGGAACTAGAGTATATACGTAATTTAGGATAAATTGGAGAGTCAATAGGGAGGGGGAGTCATGCCCAAGTCATGATGTCTGGGGGAAATGTAGTCTCCCAGAAGCTAGGTTAAGACTGGTGGCAATAACTGGGAGAGAGGCTACTGATCTGATAGCTTAAACCTATTGGAAAGCAGAGAGAGAGCTGGGAGTTTAGGTTAGGCAGTGAGTGCTGGCCTCCTTCTCTCCTGGGGTTATTATGCTTTGCACAGGATTGCCAGCTCCTCTAGGGCAGACAAATCAAGTCATCAAGCATTTATCAAAGACTTACTATGTTCCAGGCACTGTGCTAAGTGCTAGGTATATAGGGATAAGGGCAGGAATGGAGTCTCCATTACAACCTTGCTCCCTTGATCTTCCTCGTTGTTCTAGGCCTTTTCCTAAGGCTTTAATTGGGTAGTGTGACACATGAGCCTTCTGTAGGGGTTGAGAAACTTCAGGAAATGTCAAAATAACACTAACTGAAATCAATTAGTTACTAATTATTAGTACCTTGTTTTTACTTCATAGCCCAAACTACCAGAACACAGGGGTTAAGAATCAGGATACCTAGATTCTAGTTCTACTTGCTAGTAACTTGCTGTGTGACCTGGGGAAATTAACTTCATTTTTATAGACTTCAGGTTCCTCATCTTTAAATGAGAGGGTTAAACCAGACATAATGCTTTAATCTCTTTTGGTAGGCATTCTGGTAGTCTTAGTCCCTAGGGATTGAATTACATACTTAGACTTCCCTCTCCTGCCCAGAATTGGTACTGCAATGCTTTTGTGTATTTCTTATCTTCCTCCCTCACCCTATTTTTTTCTCCCCCCCCCCCCATTACCATCTATATAGAGACTGATCATCCACCAGGCTGATATACAACTTATTGTCAATATGTACAAATCTAATTCAACAACTATTTGAGTGCCTACTTATGTGTGAGGCATTGTGCTAGGTTGTAGGGCTATAAAGACAAAAATTAAACCCTGGCTTCAAGAGGCTTATGTTCTAAGGGAACAGGGAGTGACCACCCAGATTGAACCTTGAAGAAAGTTTCTAAGAGGCAGAGATGAGGGAGCTCATTCCAGATATGGGCATCAGCTTGTGTACAAAGACAGTAATATTCAGGCAAAAGTTATTAAGCCAATTTGGAGGGAGTAAAGAATGTGAGATAAGTTTGGAAAGGTAGGTGGGAGTCACATAGTTGAAGGCCTTAAATTCATACACATTTACAAACCTATGGACACCCCTCTGCTCAACTCCTAATCATCCACATATGTAAACCCCCCCCCCCCCCATGGTGTTTTCTGATGCCTGAATAGTCAAGACAGAAGTTCTGGGCTCTGTAGAAACTGCCTACTTTAAAAGTTTGTTAACCAGGAAAACATTGTACACAATATCAGCAACTTTGTACAATGACCAACTATGGGCGACTCAGCTCCTCTCAGCAACACAATGATCTAAGATGAGTACAGAGGACTCACAAAGAAAAATGCTTTCCATATCCAGATAAAGAACTGATGGACTTTCTGAATGTAAATCAAAGCATATATTTTTCACTTACTTTATTCTTTTTCATGGTTTTTTCCTTTTGATCTGTTTTTTCTTTCACAACTGTGACTAATATGGAAATATGTCTTACATGGTGACACACAAACAACCTATATCAAATTGCCTACCATTTTTGGAAGAGGGGAAGGGGAGAGGAAGAAAAATTTGGAATTCAAAATCTTGTAAAAGTGAATGCTAAAAATTGTCTTGACATGTAATTGGGGAAAAACTAAAAATATTATTTAAAAAGTTCATTGTTTATTATTTAGTTTCCAGATGACAAAGCAATCTATATAGCATAGTGTAATGATGTTATATAAAATATAACTGATATTATGCAGTATAATTAACAAAAAGAGAATGAAGGAGTTGGGAGTCAGGTGAATTGGATTTGAGTCTTGGCCCTGATAACATATCTGTATGATTTTCAGCAAGCCACTTTTCCTTTGTGTACCTCATTTGACTCATCTACAAAATATGGAGATTAAATAAGACAAGATCTGGGGTTCTTTCAGTTCTAATACTCTATGAGTCTATCAGCTTTGTTGAACTATGCTTCTTAACTAACATTGATTAACCTATTAACTGCGGCCCTTCCCCCCCCCCCCAAGACTTACTCTGATAATTCAGTGTGTTCAGTGTGACATGGAGGCTCTTAAAAGCCATGCCAAGAGAAATCCATTTCTGGCAAATCCAACTAAGTTGGAAAGGCTACAAACACAGACCTGGTCATGGAGTGACTGTCTATTTCAGTTCCTCTAATTTGTTTATGATATAAACCCAAACTCTCATATCTAGGACATGCATTCATTTGGAACTTATTGTGGTGTATGGTGTGAGACGCTGGTCTAAATTTAATTTCTGCCAGAAGATTTTTCAGCCTTCCCAACAGTTCTTTCAAATAGTGAGTCCTTGTCATAGTAGTTGGGGATTTTGGATATATTGAACACTGTGCTAGTATATTTTTTCGCTTATTCATCTTTTGTATCTATTCTGTTCTACTGATTGATTTCTATATTTTTAACCAGTACCAAATAATTTTGATGATTACTACTTTCTAGTACAGTTTGAGATCTGGCATTACTAGAACCCCTTTCTTTCTTTCTTCTTTTTTTCTGCTTTTTGGAGGGCAATTGGGGTTAAGTGACTTGCCCAAGGTCACATGGCTAGTTTTTGTGTTAAGTGTCTGAGGCCAGATTTGAACTCAGGTCCTCTTGATTCCAGGATTGGTGCTCTACTCACTGCACCACCTAGCCACCCCGAACCCTTTGCTTTCTACTGAAAACATTTCCCTTGTGATTCTTGACTCCCCTCCCCCCCATTAATTTTGTTAGTCATTTATCAAATTCTAGAAAGTAACTCTTTGGTAGTTTGATTAGTATAATACCAAATCTCTAGATTATTTGAGTAGTATTGCCATTTTGAATACATTTGTATTGCCTGACCATGAATAATTTCTTTCCAATAATTTGTCTGCTGTTATTTACATAAATTGTGTTTTAAAATCGTGTCCTATAATTCTATATTCTCCAATTCTTGGATCTGTGTTGGTAGATGGACTCCCAAATACTTTATAGAATCTGAAGATATTTTGAGTGGCATTCACCCCACCCCCTTTCTCTTCATTCTGGGGAAGAACACTAATAAGGGCTAATGAACTATATAATGTTAGAGGAGTGGCCCTACAGACTATCCCAAGAAACTGGGGGCAGCAACCACCCATTGGAGAACTAACCCATGAGTGGAGGCTGAAGTTAGGGGAGTAGCCCAGAAAGGAGGCTATACCTGCAATTACTTTACGAATCATGGTAGTTGAACTCATAGATATTTTATATATTTCGAATGGAATTTCTTTTACTATATCTGCTTGCTGGGTCTGGTTGATAATATCCAGAAAGGCTGATTTTTTTGTGGGTTTATTTTATGACCTGCTACTTTGTTGAAGTTATGAATTGAAATAATTTTTATTTGAATCTTTTGAGCTAAGTAAATTATCACATCATTTGGAAAAAGTATTTTTCTCCTTCTTTTTTGGCCTATGCTTGTATTCCTTCAATTTAATTATCTTTTCTTTTTTTTCCTGCTTTTTGGAGAACAATTGGGGTTAAGTGACTTGCCCAAGGACACACTGCTAGTTTTTGTGTTAAGTATCTGGGGCCAGATTTGAACTCAGGTCCTCCTGACACCAGGTTCAGTGCTCTATTCACTGCACCATCTATCTGTCCCTAATTATCTTTTCTTAATAATAGTAATAGCTAGCATTTCTAGAACTATTAATGGTGACAAAAGATATCCTCACTTTATCTTTGATATCATTAGGAAGCCTTTACCTTTACCTTATAGATAATGCTAGCTCTGTTTTAGTTAGATACTGTTTACCACATTAAAAAAAAAAGCCTATTTGGTCCTTTACTTTTATAAATGGATATATATAATGGATGTTATATTTTATCAAAAGCACTTTCTATATCTATTGATATGATGTTGACTTTAATTATTTTTTGTTTATTATATTTATACTTTTTAAATACTGAACCAGTCTTGTAGTAGGAAATCTTCTTACTAAAGCTTTTTACAACCACCATTATAGCAATCCTTCCCTACAATCTGAAGTTCTTGCTTAAGACTCAGAATGCCTTCCCTTTGGATTAAAACTGTCCATAGAGGAGTGTTGGGGGTGGGGTGGGGGCAGGAATGGAAGTCTAATCCAGTTATTGAAGTTCCAGTATGGGATATGTTACTAGTTTCCCAATTAAAACTGAACATATTGACCCACAGAAACATTGATATGCATGGTCTGGTGACTTGTTTCCAGGGATTAGGGCCACCTCCAAGATGAATGGCTGGCTAGGACTCAGGAAGATGGATTCTTATTAAAGGAGGAAGGTCTTCTCCATGGTCTATAAATACAGCCTAATAGATCAGCTTATTGTCTCTTTTGAACTTCTGTTTTAGCTTCTTCTGTTCAGAAGGCAGACCAGACCTGACTCTCAGGCATATTCTTGTAAAATCTCCTCCATCTAATAACTGGAAATGACTGCCCTGTGGCATGGGAAGGTTGGAGTTGTACTTGTTGGTTAACTGATCCAAGAGGAGAAATCCTGAGAGCAGAATTTTGCTTAAATTAAATGGTAGCTCACTGATGTTCTCTGAAGTATTTGGAGCACTGAGAGATTCCTTGTCAGAATCAGATATGTATGTGCCCACTCAGCCTGAGAGGGGAATTCCTTTGTGTGGTCTCACATTTAGAGCACTGACCCTTCAAGAACAAGGATTCCAAACCTGGGGTCAGTTAAACCTCTAAGGGGTCCATGAACTTGTATGGAAAAATGTTACACTTCTATTTTCACTAACTTTTAGCTTCCTTTGTATTTGATGCATTTAAAAACTGTTATTCTGAGAAGGGATTCATAGGCTTCATCAGGCTATCAAAGGGGTTCATGACAGAAGAAAGGTTAAGAACTTGTAGAGGGAGAAGATTGCTTCAAAGAATGCTTATTGAAGGAAGCTACTGCAGAAGAAGGAGTAAAACCATATCATAGAGTAAAGCTACATCTAGACTAGGCCCCCGAAGAAGGGAATATTTCTAGCTTCTCTCTCTTCTTCCTGTTTTGAGACATCACAACAGCCTGTGTGGAGAAGAGAGATCTGGATCTTTGCCATACCTTGCTATTACCACAAATTATTCAGATGGTGTAATTCTGATGGGAAGAGCATTGCTTTTTTTAATAGCTCAAAAGTATGTATAACTGTAGTCTAAACCAAGTTTTGTGGTTTTCTGTGTGAAAGAGGGATTCATTGGATTGTAATATACAAAGGTTTGCCCCAATAGTAGGTCCAAGTTCAGTCCCTTTTTGTAGGGAACTAGTGGGATATTTCAGTACTTTATATGTTTTTTAAATACCTGTTTATTGGTTCTTGTGAGTCCTCTGTATCTTTTTCATTATCAGTTGAAATAAAGTATCATACCATATACAGCTAGGTGGCACAGAGAATAGAGCCCTGAACCTGGAGTCAGGAAGACTAAGTTCAAATTTGACCTAAGATACCTACCAGATCTGTGACCCTGGGGCAAATCACCACCCTGTTTGCCTCAGTTTCCTCATCTCTAAAATGACTGAGGGAAGGAAATGGCAAACCACTCCATTATCTTTGCCAAGAGAACCCCATATGAGTTCATGAAGAGTTGGACATGACTGAACAACAGCAACAACCCCATATGATATCTATATCATTGCCTTTACTGCTTGCACAGGAGCTAGGGACCCTGCTACTCACCTTTGGAAAAATCTAGAGCTTCCATGAGCGCATTTGGAGATTTTCCTGGAGTAATTCCACAAGGGGCAATGAAGAGAGATATTGAATTTTTAGAGTTCAGCCTTTAAGAGCAAAACCAGTCAATGGGAGCCCAGAGTCTTAGATCAAAAAACTTAGAATTGGAAAGGACCTCAGAGGCTATTTAGTTTTTACAGATGTAGGTACTGAGGTCCAGAGAGTCCCATCATCAATATCACATGATTGTAATTGACAGAGCTGGAATTCAAACCCAGATCTTTTGAATCTGAATCTAGTGTTCTTTCTACTTCCCCTGTAGGGGGAGACAAAGATGCACACAAGTGTAAGTAAGGGTTGCACAAAGATCATAAGAAAGATTTGTTTATAGTTTTGAGGAAAAAAAAACAGACTCAGAGTCATGGATATTTTCTAAGATAGAGTTAAAAGGACTAAACTTTCAGTTCTGGGGGAAGGGAGTTTGGGCTAGAGGAAGCAGCCTTAGCGGAAAGGTAGGAGACTTCCAGGAGCTTTCTACCACTAATATGATCTGTACCAATCCTAGAACAAAATAAAAAGAGGGATCAAGGTTTTGAGATACTGAAACATAGAGTTGTTCTGGATGATTCTAAAATTCCTTTCTTCACTGACATTCTATAATCCTATCCTTTCATATGAAGACAGGAAATAGTCTTATTCATTTTTGCATCTTCTACATGCCTTGTATGCAGTAGATGCTCAAAAATGACATTGAATTATTCTACACTTTTCCATGGTGACTTTGCAAAATCCTTTGTTCCCCTGCCTGCCTAGATCAGGGACTCTGACAAGCAAGAGGATTAGAGAGAGGCCCTGCGGCTGTCAGAATGATTCATCAAAATGCAGTTATTTAGTTCCTACTAGATGCCAGGATCTGTGTTTGGCATTGGGAATACAAATACAAAGAATAAAATAATCGCTACTCTCAAGGAATTTGTAATCTAACCAAGAGAACATTGTATATAGTAACAGAAATATTGTTTTAAGACTAACTTTCAGGGGCGGCTAGGTGGCGCAGTGAGTAGAGTGTCGGCCCCAAAATCAGAAGGACCTGAGTTCGTATCTGGCCTCAGACACTTAACATATACACACAACACACACACACACACACACACACACACACACACACACACAAACTAGCTGTGTGACCTTGGGCAAGTTACTTAACCCCAATTGCCCTCCAAAAAAAATAACTTTGAGTAAATAAATTATTTTAACTATTATAAACAGCTAAATTAAGTATAAAGAAAATATGATGAAAGACACTATTTGTGTCTAATGGTAGCCATCTCTAGAAGGGGGGTAGAAAAAAAAGAAATTTACATGATGATTTTGTTGCATATTTGAAAGGAAAAGCAATCTGTACATAGTAGATTTACAGTTTCATATGCAATCTCTTTTTATTGTATTATGTTATGGAAATGCTTGTTTTATTCCACAAATTAAAAATAAAATTTAAAAATACATTTTTATTCAACAAATTTATCAAAATTGATGAAGAATAGGAAAGAGAACTGTACAAAGAATTGTAAACTTTCATGTGCAAATAAAAATATATCCCTAGTGATAGAGATATCTGTAAGCTTAACCAGATGGTAACAAATCATTCTACTTTTTTACTCCCTTTACACCTCCCTTGTTTGTACCTTTTAAAAAATTTTGTTGGTTATCTTTTAAAAATATCTGAAACTGTTCATCCACTCCTTCCCCTCAAGTAGTTCATCCAAACAAATCAAAATATTGTCCATGTCTCAGAATTCATGTCTAGTTTTATGCCTCTATCTATTACTTCTCTACTAAGAGATAGAAGATATGTTTTATCAATGTGCTTTAGAAATCATGTTTGGTGGTTGCTTTAGTTAGAATCCTGGGGATTTTCAGATAGGTTTTCCCTTACATTATTAGGGATATCATAAAACTTGTACTCTTGCTTACTTCACTGGTCATCAGTTCATTCAAATCTTTCTATGTTTCTATGACTTTATCAACTTCCTCATTTTAAAAATGCAACTTTATTACATTCGTTTGCTATTATTTGTTTGGCCATTCCCCAATCGATGGACCTATACTTTCTTTGAAGTTCTTTGCTACAATCAAAAGTATTGTTATATTCTTGCACATATAGACTTTTCTCCACTACCTTTATACTCCTGGGGCACATACCTTTAAGTATCACTGGGTCAAAATATATGCACACTTTAGTGATTTTTTAAAAATATTGTACCAAATTGTTTTTCAGAATGATTCAAAAAATCCACAGCTTTAGCAGCAGTGCACTAGTATACCTGCCCTTCCACAATCCCTCCAAAAACGACTATTTTCCTCTTTTCTTCCTCTTTGATGATCTGATGGGTGGGGAAGGGAAATAATGTAAGGCGAAATCTCAGGGTTGTTTTGATTTGTATTTCTTTTATTATTCATGACTTGGAGCATTTTTTCCCATATTTATTTGACAACTATCTGTTCATATTGTTTGACCATTTATCTATTGAAGGATGGGGTATATAGAGTGTTCAGGAAGGACTAGCACCTCTGGTGAGAAGACTTGTTGAGCCTTTTTCAGGGCTGCTCACCCATTGTCCACCTGTTACCCAACTCTCACTTGTGCCTCCAAGAACCCATAGCATGTGAAGTGGCCACACCCCAGTAAAAACCATCTTGGCATACCAGCTAAATCAGGTTGAGAGGAGCTGACAGGCCTTATACCTGTCGGTAAGTTAAGGGGATGACAATCAAACATGTGAAGACTTTTTCCAGTGGAACGATGAATAATACCATTTTGTTCCATGGGCCATGACAGTGGCTGAAGCAATTGATGTGGAGCACTTAGAGCTGATGCCAAGATCATCCACTGCATCCTGGACTGTCACCAGTTGTCCTGACTTTTGTCTTTCCCCTTGTCTTTGATGACTCTGGAAGAGAGAATGAAGCTGACAGCTCCTCAAAACTCTGCCTCACTTAAATCCAATTCATGCATATGTTAAGACATCACTCAAAAGTGATGTCATTGGTCTTTAAAAATGAAGGACGAACAACAGCATTGGAGAATGGCCCTTATTCTTACATACTTGTTCAACTATACCTGTCCTCAAGTATATCCCCACTCCAATCCATCCTACATTCAGGGACTAAAGTAATTTTCTTACAACACTGGTCCAATCTCATCAACTCCCCCTCTCCTTTCTTTAAAGCCCAACTAAAATCTCATCATCTACAAGAAGCTTTCCTCAACCTCTCTTAATTTCAGTGCCTTCTCTCTTTTAATTATATCCTATTTATAGATGTATATAAGTTGCTTTGTTTATTTTTGTTTGTATGTTGTCTCCCCCCATTAGATTGTAAGCTCCTTGAGGACAGGGGCTATCTTTTGCCTCCTTTTGTGTCTCTAGCACTTAGCCTAGTGCCTGGCACATAGTAGGTGCTAGATAAATGTTTCTTGATTAATCGATTTTTTTATACACCTTAGATGGGCCTTTATCTGAGAAATTAAGATTTTTTCCCCAGCCAAAAAAAAAAGCCATTTGGTTTTATGTAACCAAAATTGTTCACTCTTTTTTTTTTAATGATCATCTCTATCCCTTATTTAGGTAAGAATTTCCCCCCTTGTCATAGTTGTGAAAAGTATTCTTTTGCTGTTTTATTTTTAATGTCATTTTATATTTAGATCATGTATCCATTTTGAGTTTAATGTGGTAAATGGCATGAAGTATTGACCTAAACCCAAGTTCTGTCAGATTGCTTTCCTACTTTCTTAGCAATTTTTATCAAATGGAGAGGCTTTATACCAGTAAGTAATGGTCCTGGATTTATCAATACCATACTATGATGCTTGTTTACCTATGGATTTCCTTTACTAATTTCTTCCATTGATCAACTTTTCTGTTTTTAAGCTAAATTGTTTTGATGATTTTTGCTGTGTAGTAGAGTTTAAAATCTGGTACTGTTACATCTCCTTCATTCCAACTTTTTCTGCTATTTCCTTTGAGATTCTTGACCTTTCATTTCTCCAGATTAATTTTGTGATTTTGCACATCAGCACCTTATCATGACTACATTCCATCACTATATCACCCCTGCATGGAGGTAGAAATCAATCCTCTATCCCCTACATAAGTATATATGGAATACATATAAAGAGAATAATTACAAAAAAATATTAGGGAAGAACGAAAAGCAGCAGAGATCAGAAAAGTCATGAAGAAAATGGTGCTTGAGATGCATCTTGAAGGAAGAGAGGGATTCCCAAGATGGCTGCCACCATGAAGAAGCTATGGCAGATGTCAATGTTACTTTTAAGTACAAACAAAAGATGAACGCATTTGTCCTGAATACTAGTAGAATCACAGAACTGAAGGAAGAAATAAAAGTTAAAGAGAAATAGCTTCAAAATTTAGAAGATGATGATAGATGAGAATTCTTTAACAATTCCCTATGAAATGGATGATGTTTGCCTTAGCAGTTTTTAAGATGAAACTCAAGAAATGTTGCAAGAAGCTGAGAAAAATTTACAAGATGAAACTAAAGCATTAGAATCCAGGGTTGAATCAACCTAATTTAGATGATTTGTTAACCATTTTAAAAGTTCAGTTATATGCAAAATTTGGGAGCAACATAAACCTTGAAGAAGATGACAAACATTTTCTAAATATAACTTTTTAATTTATTTAATAAATGTGAATATTGGTGACAATGATTTTCCTTCTTCATGTGATGTTGAAAGCAACATTTTTCTTTTAAAAATTTCAGTCCTTTAATGAAAACTTGCCTATTTTTAGATTTTATTTATTTTGTATACTTTTAAAAGGAAAAGCCATATACAAATGATGGGGGGTAAACGGGATCCCAAAAGGTTCAGCAGATATTCTGATCTTATCCAAGACCAGAAAACCTGCAATATCGTCTGGAAAGAATTCAAGGTCTCAGGCTTAATTGGAGTGAGAGTTGTAGAAGTTTATTGTTACACTTCCATGAGAAGCGGGCAAGAGTCCTTTAGGAGACCTGCTACACTTCCATGAGAAGCGGGCAAGAGTCCTTTAGGGGACCTGCTACGCTTCCATGAGAAGCGGGCAAGAGTCCTTTAGGGGACCTGCTACACTTCCATGAGAAGCAGGCAAGAGTCCTTTAGGGGACCTGCGAGTGAGAGGGGTACATGCTTTCACTTTTAAAGGGTAAGGCTGCCATTGTCTGGGCTGACTGAGGGAAGGGACCTCAATGCATAGATAGTTTAGATAAGATTTGGGCCAAGCCGGAGGAGACATGAGGATTTGGGCCAGACCGGAGGAGACATGAGGGATTAAGTAAGAACAAAGGATTCCCAAGGTGTTGCTTAGGCCTAGTGCAGATAGGGAGAAGGGGCAGAGTCGGAGGTTGGGAAAGGAATTTTACAGATAACAATTTTACAATACAAATTGCAGTTACAATTTCACAGACTGGTTTCACAAGTTGGTTTCACAAATTGACCTAGACCCCAGGTACCCCATCATTCCCCCCTTAAACAGATGACACCCAAATTCATTTGGGGGTACAGGACGATGATCTCAGCTTCCTGAGCTACTTCCCACTGGGGAGGGGCGAAGAGCTTTCCCTGCCTCTCAGGGTATCATTGTTCAAGGGGTGGGGTCCGTGGCCAAGGTCCAGAATTGGCCGATGCCAGGTCCAAGGGGTGATGGTAATGATGCCAGGTCCAAGGGGTGATGGGTAACGACTTCGGGCAACGATTGATACTCAGCTTGCGCAATCATCTGCAAGTGGAATGCACTGAGCCTAGAAGAGACAAGCTTAGCAAGAAGGTTAAGTAGACAAGGACCAGGAAAAGGGGCAAGTATAGGGAAAAGCCAGGACCACCATGAGGAAGAGGAGGAACCTGGTGCACTAAAGGCTTCATGAAGTTTTTCCATCCAATTGGCCTTTTCCAGTATATTTTTGGTGTGGAGTTCTACCTGTCAATAATTATTGATATACATGCAGCAGGAGGTGTTAGCTAGGGCACAAACACCCCCACTAGAGGCCAGCAGATAATCTAAGGCTATGATTGAAGAACATTGTCCAAAAAACCCCATTTAACTCGTTTTAAAGGAGAAGTGCTGGGCTTAGTGATGTTATAAATAGTCAGAGGGGGTTTGAGAAAATCCCAGGGAGTACATACCTCATCCCCAGAATTCACACCCTCTGGCCCACCCATCCCATAAAGAAAGGAATATCCTTGGGGAGCACAAATGGGGCCCGTTCGTTGTAGGCCTTGAACATGGAGGTTCCATGGGTCAGTTAGATTGCATGACAACGTTCCCGGCAGAAGAGTCACCTGCCAGTGAAGGGTGCTGAGCCTAAAAAGACACAAATCTAGCAAAAAGATTAAACAAACAAGGGCCAAAAAGGAGTAAGAGAAAATTGACCAGAAGTGGGGTGAGTATGGGCTAGTATAACCCATTACTCAGACTAATTCACTGTCCTTCATATTTTCCCATAGAATAGGCCTTTCAAAATCCCACTAGAGATTTAAAATTTCTTCTAAAAGTATTTTCCCTTCTTTTAAAACAGTTCGAGATTCATATAACTCTTAGAATGATCTTAAGCAGTTTGCATAACTTTCTGTACATGTTCTAATCCTAGATGAAAATAATATTAGATTTTCCAGTAGGCTAACACGAAAGAGCTCACATCTTTTACTGACTCCCTGCTCTGATCATAGAAACCTGCTATAGAAGGAAAAAACAGGGACCTGTGACATTCCAAATATGACAGGATAAAACATCCTTGATTCTGTTTAAATTTAGGTTAGTTACAGATATCCAACCATGCAGTATCCATTCCACCTCAGTGCTAGACTCAGGAATAGGTGGGGAACATTCCTTTTCAAAGGAACCCCATAGGTAAACTGAGCCAGGAGGGATCCCATCCCAGACCGAGGCTAAGATTGTCCCTCCAGCCTTTACCAAATGCAGGCTTCCACCTGTCCACAGTACAGGCTCTGAGTAGCTTGTGGCATTTTCTCAGATACTGATTTAATGCAGATAACTATACCCAAATTCAAACTCAAAATAAAATTTAGTTATGGTCCCAAATGCCTTTTACCTTAAACAACAAGCCTCAACAATCACAGCTTAGAGCCAGTTATAATTATTTCTATTCTCTTGTAGCTGCAATAAGCAATAAAGATTTATCAGGTTCCACAACTGCAAGGAATTCCATTTACCATCTTTCCTTCTGAAATCTAGAAGCCAACTGATAAAAATCCTTTTTAATCCTTGCAACTTTTTAGCAAGTTAGGTTCATTTAAAAACTACATGACTAAAACTGTTCCTTTCCCAATGACCTTGCTTAATTAACAGAGAGTTTCCGGGGGATTTGGCAGTTTTACTTCCCTTGTTTAGCCAATTCTCATATAAGCAGGAGGACTGTTCTGAATGGGCAGAACAAGTCAGAATAGTTGTCACAGTTTTAGGTTTTAGCATTAAAACAGTAGCCCAATAACTTAGTTAACAGTCTTACAATTTTAAACAATCTTGACTGAAACTTCCTTTTAAACAAAGACAGACTTGGAAGCTTAAGATTTTCCCAAATTACAATACTCCAAAACTTTAAGAGAAACTGCTTCTCATGCAGCATAGATAGTACAGATGTTTGCCAGTAATGATATCATCTCAAATTTGAACTTCGAAATAAAAACAAATGAATTACCAATCTGATGACCTTAAAACTCCACATGAAGTTATACTAAACTAAAATCCTTTTTTTTTGATGCCATACAACCAGTCAACTTATAATCACTGCATACTTCCAGAATAGCCAAAAAGTTAAATGGACAATCAGCTATCACAGTAAATATTGGCAGTATTGTTACTACTTGTTTGTATCCCAAATATAAGAGCTTTAAACCATCAGATATTATAACATAAAAAATCCAATTCACATGAAATAAACATTATAACATAATACAAATTGCAGTTACAATTTCACAGACTGGTTTCACAAGTTGGTTTCACAAATTGACCTAGACCCCAGGTACCCCATCACAACTGCATATTTTGCAGAACAGTTATATCAAGATTACAGTCTTTGTGTCCTGTTTGTTAAGGAAAACAAAAGGAAGAGAATATTCCAAGAGGTGGAGGCATGGAGGGAGACTATACCGTAGCTATCTCCCAGGCATGGGGGGCAACCAGTGCAAAAGTACAGGGATGGGTGATGGAGTGCTGTGTATGAGGAACAGATAAAAGGTCAATTTAGCTAGACTAACAAATCTGGGAGGGGAAGATAATGTACAACAAGCTTGGAAAAATAAGTTGAATAAAGATCATGGAGTTAAAAAATTAAACAGAGGAGCAGCCCTGTATCCTAGGGGTAATACAGAGCCACTGGAGTTTATTTTTTATTTTTATTTTTTTTTGTGAGGTTTTTTTTTTTTTTGCCTTTCTCTGTATCCCCATTACTTAGTATAGTGCCCGGCACATAGTAGGTGCTTAAGAAGTTGTTGTTGCTTGTCCTTCATTTTCAAAAAAGAGCATGATGTGCTTATTTACTTATTGACCCTTCTCCACTACAGGTATGGAGGTCTCTGTCCAGGGTACTGTCAGATCATATTTTTTTTTGCCTACTGAAAGACCCATTTTTTTCGTTCTTAAAATTTTATTTATTTTTTTTCTGAACTTAAAAACTAAAACAAGCATTTCCATAACAGTAGAATAGAAAAAAAAATATGATTGCCCATGAAACTGCAAATCTATTATGTACAACTTGCTATTGCTTTTAAATATATAATAAACTTATCATGAAATTTTCTTTTTCCCCTTCTCCCCCCATGGCTACTATTAGACATACATATGTAAAATCATTCTATACATACTTCTATTTATCAGCTTTCTCTGGATGCAGATAGCCTCTTTCTTTATTGGTGTTTTGTAGTTAATTTGGGTATCTATAATAGTCAAAATGACTTATTTGCTCAAAGTTGTTCTTAAAACAATATTGCTTTGTATATGATGAGGTGGTTCTAAAAACCAAAACTGGGTAGGAATGTTAAAAGGAGAAATTACATCAATAAAAATGGGGCATGAAAGGAAGAACTAATGCAGAGGAAGCAGGTGGGGGTGGAGGGTCGGTAATTTTGGAACCTCGCTTTCATCTGTGTTGAAGAGGAAACAAATATATATCTGAAGAGGTTTAGAAGTCTTCTGAACTTCTAGAGAGGTGAGGAAACTGGTGGGGGAGGAACTTTTAGAGGGGTGTATTGAGTAAGATTAGGAGGGTGGGGCAAATAGGTTAGGGAGGGACTTTTTTAGAGGGGAGGATAAAACAAGTAATGAGGGTAAGGGGAAAGGATTAGATATCTGGGATAGAGTGAAAAGAGAGGCTGAAAAGGAAAATAGTGACTAAAAATAAGATGGAGGAAAATTCACAAATAGCAATTATAACTTTGAATGTTAATAATAATGTTGTTAATGTTATAATATAACCTATATGTTCTAAAATGTTTATAGCAGCTTTTTTTTTTTTTTTTGTGGTGGCAAAGAATTGGAAATTGAGGAGGTGCCCGTCAATTGGGAATGGCCAAACAAGTTGTGATCTGTAATTGTGATGGAATACTACTGTGCTATAAGGCATGATGAGCTCAATGATTTTTAGAAAAACATGAAAATACTTGCATGAAATAAAGAGAAAATAAGCAGAATCAACAGAAGAGTATACAGTAACAGCAATATAATAATTTAAATATAATATAATAATATAAAAATAAGAACAACCTTGAGCAAATCAGTTATTTTGTCTATTACAAATGCCTAAATTAACTATAAAGGATATATGAAAGAAAGACATTATCTGCATCCAGAGAAAGAATTGATAAATAGAAGCATGTATAGAATAATTTACATAAATGTAGCTATTTGTGTGTAGCAATAGCCATCTCTAGAACAGGGGCAGGGGTGTGAGGGAAAGTAAGAAAAGAAAAAAAGAAATTTACATGATAGTTTTGTTGCATATTCGAAAGGAATAGCAAGTTGTGCATAGTAGAATTGCTAGTTAGTAACTGGTAAATTTCCATGTACAATCATCTTTTTTATTGCACTATGTTTTATGGAAATGTTTGTTTTATTTCATAAATTAAAAAGAAATATTATTGTTACTGTATACAACATTCTCTTGGTTCTGCTCATTTCACTCTTTATTTCATGCAAGTCTATCCACATTTTTCTAAGATAGATGAACTCATCATTTCTTATAGCACAGTAATATTCCATCATAATTATATACCACAACTTGTTCAGTCATTTCCCAGTTGAAGGACATCTCCACAATTTCCAGTTCTTTGCCATCACAAAGAGAGCTGCTATAAATATTTTAGAACATATAGGTTGCAAGATCCATTCTTTACTCTTTAATTCTCCTTATAGGTTATGGGAATGTTACTATTTTTTTTTTTTGCTTTTTGGAGGGCAATTGGGGTTAAGTGACTTGCCCAAGGTCACATGGCTAGTTTTTGTGTTACCGTGTTTCCTCTATAATAAGACCTATCCCGAAAATAAGCCCTCCCCTTACTGTGTAAGATTCCTCTAAAATAAGCCCTCCCCCGAAAATAAGCCCTATTGAGATTGCTACTGTAGTGAAGGTGATCCCCTGCGCTACACGGTACATTACAGTACCCTCTGTATGCACCATCCCCCCCCCCCTGAAACGCACGCAGCTCTCCAAGCTGCATCCAATCAGAGCTGTGAGCGCGTCATCCTGTTCTTCCCCAGTGATTTGCTTGCTGGCGCCATTGAGAGCAGTGCCGCGGAGGAGAGCTGAGGCAGGACAACATAAAAACCCGGTATGTAAGCGGGAGTGAGGGGGCATGATGGAGGATAAAAAGGGCATGATGGAGGCAAAAAGAAGAACTCAGGGGGCATGATGGAGTGAAAAGAAGGACTGATGGTCATAATTTTATTATTCTGTCTGTTTTGACCCCCAGACATGAGTACAAAAAGGAAGAGCTATACTGTTGAGTATAAGAAAGCAATTGTAGAGGAGTCACATGGCAAGAATCTTGCAGTTTTCTGTAAAGAAAAACTTTTGGATCTTCGAATGGTCAGAAAATGGAGAGCAGATTATAATAACCTCAATCAACAGGTGGATGAGGGAAAAGGGAAAAAGCGCAGGTCTGGATCAGGTCGGCAGCCCTTATATCCTGACTTGGAGATCCTCATTGGTGAATGGATTGCTGACAGGAGAGCAAAGGCCTTGGTTGTGCGCAGGGCTGATATTCAAGCATTTGCCCTTTCAATGGCACCAGAGTTTGAAATGGTCTCAGAAGGATTCAAAGCATCACAACACTGGTTGGACGGTTTCCTTCAATGGTATGAACTGCCCCTAAGAAGATCAACAACACTGTTTAAGTTGGAAGATGCTGAAGTTATTAAACGTGCACTTGCATTCAAGTCCTTTATTGATAGGATTGACATTTCCAAGTACCAAACCTGCAATATGATTGCTATGGATGAAACTGCAGTGTTTATGGGACAAGGATCTCAAACAACAATTCATCACAGGGGTGCAACGTCAATCTACATTCCCACCACTGGCTATGAAAGTGCACGGGTCACCTGTGTTTTGGCAATTCGTTTGGATGGAAAGAAAGCCACACCTCTAATCATCAGTAAGGGCAAGAAAGATAAGATTGAACGTGTATCTGGCATTTACGTTCTTGAAACCGAAAAAGCCTGGTGTATACAAGCCGTTATAAGAAAGTGGGTTGATTTAATGCTGCCACTTGTTATGCGAGGTAACCAAAGAGGTCTGATAGTCTGGGATTGAGCCAGCACTCACGGCGCTAAAGAAATGAAGAACTTCCTTGCAGAGAGAAGAATAGATCAAGTAATGATTCCTGCAGGAATGACTGCCTATCTCCAGACCCTTGATATTGCAATAAACAAGCCATTCAAGGACCATTTGCGCATGGAAGTCAATGACTACATTGAAAATAGAATGGAAAGAAATCAGCGTGGAAACTTTGTGAAGCCCTGTTTGCAAGAAGTCGTGACTTGGGTGAAGAAGTCATGGGATAAAATTACTGACAGCTGTGTCGCCAAGGCACTATGAGCAGGTTACCTGGACAAGACATATTCATTTAAAGAGAGCTATATTGCTGGACATGACAGATTGGGTCCACTTATTCTGAAAGAAATGAAGGCGCAAGACATCCAGGATGGAATTCAGGGTATGGACACTTATGATGATGTTGTTGAAGAAGATGACATGATCATTATTGAATAAAGGTACATTTTTTGGTTCACATTTACCTGTTTATTAAAATTGCTGTCAATGTTCATTAAAATAAGCCCTCCCCTGAAAATAAGCCCTCTGGTGTTTTTCTGTCCCCCCCCAAAAAAAAATAAGACAGTGTCTTATTATCGGGGAAACACGGTAAGTGTCTGAGGCCGAATTTGAACTCAGGTCGTCCTGACTCCAGGGCCTGTGCTCTATTAACTGTGTCACCTAGCTGCCCACACAAATACAGAATAGAAAAAAGAAACAAAAACATATCATAAACTTAAATATTGGAACTAAATACTAAGACTAAAAAAAAAGCATGTCATGTGCATAGTAGAACATTAAGAGAGGATTTAAAATACGTAACAATAAATTTTCATTTCAAGAAAGGCTGTATGATAAATAATACAGATTGTATTGAGAATTGTCCACATTTTCTTTTCTTCCTTGTGAGTTTTCTTTTGTTCTCTGCTGTAAGCTTTTTAACTTTTTTCCCCTCCCTCCACCCCCCACCCCCCAAAGCTACAATCAAATTTGGATATGTCAGCTTAGTACTTTTTGCTGACTTCTGCAGTTTTCTTGCTCACAGTTACTCAACAACTTCCCCAGAGGATGGGCTTGCTAGCTGCTGGTCTATATCGAATGTCTCTGCTTTGCTCAACTATGTTTTTTAGTGTGAAACACCTTGGGGTCAAAGTACTTCTGTTCCTTTGAATTTCTTCTTTCACACATCTTGGAACCACATTTCCTGTTTTTCATATTAAATGTCTCTCAGTGTGCTATTGGCTTGCTTTCTTCCTTCATTGTTCAAAGAAGTCTCCCATTCAACTCCATTTACTATTATTATGAATTGGCCCTATTTCCTGCTCTTTCCCTTATTTCCCCACCCCAACAAGAAGTGGAACTCATTATCTTTCCCTCTAAACCATTCTCTCTTTCCCTATTATTATTATTTTTCTTTTAAATAGTATTTTCTTTTTTCAATTGCATGTAAAGACAATTTTAAAGCATTCATTTTAAAATAAAATTTTGAGTTCCAAATTTTCTCCCTCCTTCCCTTCCCTCCCTCCTCTCTATGATGGTAAGCAATTTGATACAAGTTATACATGTACAATCACATAAAACATATTTCCATATTAGTCATATTATGAAAGAAGAAACAGAACAAATGGAAAAAAATAACTGAAAAAATGAAGAAAGTGAAAATAGTATGTTTTGATCTCCATACAGAATCCATCAGTTTTTTCTCTGGATATGGATAGCATTTTCCATAACTGAGCTCTTTAGAATTATCTTGGATCATTGTTTTGCTGAGCAGAGTTAAGTCATTCATAGTTGATCATCACACAATGTTGTTGTTACTGTGTACTCCTTTACTATGTTCTCTTGGTTCTGCTCACTTCACTTTGCATCAGTTTGTGTCTTTCCAGGTTTTTTTCTGAAATCTGCCTGCTTGTCATATCCTATAGCAAAATCATATTCCATTACATTCATATAGCACAACTTGTTCAGACATTCCCCAATTGATGGTCATACCTTCAGTTTCCAATTCTTTGTTACCACAAAAATAGCTGCTATAAATATTTTTTGTATATATAGGTCCTCCCCCCCTCCCCTTTTTAATGATCTCTTTGGGATACAGATCTAGTACTGGTACTGCTGGATCAAAGGGTATGCACAGTTTGTTTCAGTTTGTTTGTTCTTTGGGAATAGTTCTGAATTGTTTTTCAGGATGGTTGGATCAGTTTGCAACTAGTACCAACAGTGTACTAGTGTCCCAATTTTCCCACATCTTCTCCATTGTTCACCATTTTCCTTTTCTGTCATATTAGCCAATCTGATAGGTGCAAGGTGGTGCCTCTGAGTTGTTTTAATTTGCATTTCTCTATTCAACAGTGATTGAGTATTTTTTCCTATGACTTTATATAGCTTTGATTTTTTTCTTCTGAAAACTGCCCATTCATATCCTTTGACCATTTATCAATTGAGGAATGACTTGTATTCTTATAAATTTGACTCAATTCTCTATATATTTGAGAAATGAAATCCTTATCAGAGACACTTGCTGTAAAAATTGTTTCCTATCTTTCTGCTTTCCTTCTAATCTTGGTTGCATTGGTTTTGTTTGTGCAAACTTTTTAAAATTTAATATAATCTAAACTATCCATTTTACATCTCCTAATACTCTCTATCTCTTGTTTGGTTATGAATTCTTCCCTTTTCCATAGATCTGAAACATAAAAAACCTAATTAATAGTCTTTAAAAACTGTTTTATGTTCTTAAGAGGCTTAAATATTAGCCTCCAAACTGATTGTAACCATAGTTATAAACTTGTCACAAAATTTTGTTCTAATAATTCTGTTAATGTGCTCATTCTTTTATTTTTGTCATTCCTTTTTTTTTGTGAGTAGGAAAAAAATTACATGTAAGGTACTATACCAACCTTTAAGTGCTACATGGAATCTAGTTATTAGCTATTATTATTTTCTGTCCTATATCCAATTCATATTGTACATTGGGGATCTTTGCTATTTCCCTCCCTTTTTTGGAGCCCTAAATTTGAGATAGAGATTATATTATAATTAACATCATCTCTGGAAGGCAGTAGAGGCACGTTAATGAGACAATAAATTTTATAATGGGGAGCCTAATCTCCCTAATTAATTATATGTCAGGCTTCTCAAACACTGAACTCAGTCTACAAGCTCCAATGGTTAGATAGATGGCAGAGAAGAGTGAGAGTGGCCCAGCTGAGCACAAGGAACACCAAAAAATACTACTTAAAAATGATCTTTCTAAATGCTGGTTGCCCACTTTGTAACTTTCTCTTCTGAGTTCCCTCCTCCCACCCCCAAACTTTCCCACTATCCATGTTTTCTGATGGGACAAATAAAAGCATGAAATAGATTGAAGCAAATAAGGGAGAGTCTACTCTACTCTGGTAATGCCAGGCTAGTCTCACCAGAAGACACTTGCTGTTTCATGTTTCATAGGCATTGGAAGAATCTGAATAGTCGATTTCCTGCATATCAATGTTTCCCAGCATTTAGGGCTTCTCTCATTCCACTTAGGGGTGAGCTACAGCTCTTGGTCAGTGAATCAACCCTCAGTGGGAAAATTCAGCCTATTAAGGTTTTCTCTTGGCTCCCATGTTTCCTAATCACTACCATTCTCTACTGTCTTCAAAGTCTCAATTTTTTTCTCCTGGGGAACGACTTTGCTTTCTCCAACCAGTGAAAACTGGAAGGTGCTCTAGACCAAAGCCCCCACAGTCTGTTTAGCTGTCAGATCCCCTATCCTCACTGGCTACTGGATGGGTGGGAAGCACTGTGGGGGGGGTGTTACTTTTTTTTTTTCATGTTTGAGTTGTTCTCCGAAGGGTCTCTAAGGCCCTTTGAGGATATTAGTTAAAACAAACTAAACAACCCAAACCAATCCTTTCACTAACTTCAGCAAAGACTGCTGCTTTTACATTCCTTAGTGTCTTTTCTCTCTCTGTTACTGGGACCCCTCCGGCCAAGGACACTGTGTGAGGTAGAAGGGGAGGAAAAAAGTTTTTAAATTGGAGTATTCTTAGTAACTGACATAGACAGACTGGGGTAGGCTGACCAGCAGAGTTCTCAGGAATGCAGGAAGATCCCTAGGGCCCTGTCAGCTCAGTCATGTGACTGGTTTATTTATTTTCACCACAAACAAACATGAGTGCTGCCTTTCTAAGCAGTTCCCTGGGGAAGACAACTCAATCTTTCCAATATTGTAGCCATTGTTTCCAGAAAGTCCAGAATTCCTTTTTGAGAACTGTTCTCAGAACCAGGTATGAGCCACTCAAGAAAATCAGTCTTGATTTTGATCCATCCTGGATTTTCCGAGAAAATTACAATTTCAAAGGTGATTATCTGTGATAATGTGATGGTAACTGAGGAATTCTTCTGTCAAGTCAAATGTTTCAATATTAGGTTTAAAATATGGTCCCAAAGAATCCTGTTGGCAGCTTAGCAGGAGTAACTAAGTTGGAGTTATGATACTTAATATGTTGATTAATTAATTTAAATTTAAACTATTACTAAGCAGTTTAATTGTACTGATATTCAATGTTAAGTTTCAAATAAGGCATTTGCCAAGAAGAGCAAATAATGTCACTGTATTCACGGTCAGTATTGGTAAATGGAAAGAAAGCAGGGTTTGGCATCAGAGGAACTGTATTTGAATTTCAATTCTGCAAGATATGGGCATTTGTGAACTGGAGCAGACCACTTAGCCTCTGGGCCTTAGTTTCTTTATTTGTAAAGTAAGGGGATTAGACATGATGACTACTGATGAATCTTCCAGTTCTAATCCAACACACATGCTATGATTTAACACCTAATAATAACTAATATTACCAAAATAAACCAAATAGAAATAAGATTTAGATATTTTAAATAGGTTTTTATTGGTGTCTATTTTTATATCACCTTAATTTCCTCCAGTATTTCTCTACTTTCCATAGAGTCATCCTATATATGACAAATATAAAAACCCACATAAAAAAAGGAGGTACTTTGCACAAATATAGCTAGTGGAAGAATTCTTAACTAAACAAGGAAGAGAGATCATTTGAAATAATTTTAAAAGATAAGGTTGATAATTTTGATTACATTATATTGAAACATTTTTGGTTTTTTATTTTTTTTAGTTAATAAAAATTGATTTTTTCTCCCCATTCCTCTACCATTGAAAAAAGAGAAAAAAACAAATATTCATGACTAAGTAAAACAAATTACCTCATTGGATGTGTCCAAATATGTGTTTATTAATGTTCTTTTCTTACTTTACATCACTCACTTTCCAATGATTTCTCCTATTCCATATATGCATATACATACACCCGTATAAAACATACGTATCTGAACACAGAACTCTCTATAAACACATGTCTGCACACATGTTTTATATGTATACACACGTGTACATGTATGTGCACACACAACACAATACATGTATATGTAAATTCTGCACTCAGTCTATTATATCTCTGTCAAGAGGTAGGCAGCATGTTTCAGCATTCATTCTCTGGAATGATGGCTAGTCATTACACGGCTCAGGGTTCTTATGACCAAAGCTTTGCATAAAATCGATGTAGTTAGAGTTAGAAGAAAAATAGTTAATTGGCAGAAAGTCTTTACAGCAAATATTTAGAATAAGAACCTTATATACAATAAATAGCAAATTGAGAAACTATGTAAGAGCAAGAATCATGCCTCATTAGGTAAAAGGTTAAAGGATTTGAATAGGTTTTGGAAATGTAAACTACTGACAAGCACCTGAAAGAATTGTTCCAAATCACACAAATTAAAACGACTCTGAGGCTTTACCTCAGGGCCATTGAAACAACAAAGAGAGTAAAAGACAAAAAGAATTAAATTGAGGAGGGTAAATGGGAAGACAGGCAACCTTATGTGCTATTGATAGAGCCATTCCTGACAACAATTTAGAATTAGACTAAAAAAACCCCACTATACTCTCTGATCTAATAATACCACAGTAGACATATATGACCAAGAAGTCAATGACAGGGAAAATTTTCATATGTGTCTATATATGTACACACACACACACTCTTCCAGGACCTTTCCTGGAGTGATACCAGAAACTCAAAAATGTAACTTCCTGGGAAAATAACTTCTTTCTTATATTGGAGGTCAATCTCCTCTCATCTCAGAGGCAATGTGGTATGGTGGAAAAAAACACTGAACTGGGATTCAGAAGACAAGTTATAATGTTGACTCAACTATTTAGCTAACTGTGTGACCTTGGGCTAGTCATTTAACCTCTCTGGGCTTCAGTTTCCCCATTTGTAAAATAGGAATCCATACTTTCTTTATCTCATAGGGCTATTGTGAGAATGAAATGAAATAAAAAAAAAACAAACCATTATATATATATCTGAAAGGAAATATTATTATTACTCCTACTCCTATTATTTCTACTCAGAGGGCTCTGAGACCATAGCTTTTAGCAGGCATGAGTGCTTCACATCTAGGTGATATCTTCCTTTCCCCCACATAGTGAGACAACAGTGACTTCCTGTTTCTCTCCCTGTGAGGGGCATTTTCCATCTCCTCTTCAAAAGAAAACACACACACACACACACACACACACACACACGCACACGAAACTCCTCTGCATGAGGAAGCAGGAAACCAGTGTTATTGTCACTTTGGACTGAACCTCTGGGACTGACAAGAAGGGCACAAAGGGTCCAGAAAGTGGGGATGTTGAAGGGACCCAGACCCTGGAAGCTCCCTTGAGTATTCCTGTTGGTCTGAATCCAAAAGGGCTGTGGAGAGAACCTAAGAGCAGTATCTGCCTCCTCACCCTATCACAGATTTGGGTGAACAAGGTAGGGGGTGAGCCCACCTGGCTGCCTGGGATGGAGTCTGTGGCCTTGTACAGCTTCCAGGCCACTGAAAACGATGAGCTGGCCTTTAACAAAGGCGATACCCTGAAGGTAAGGCAGCACTTGGGACTGAGGGTGGTGGCTTAGGAGTTTTTGGATTCCCACAGGGGAGATGCTTAGGAACTGGGGCAGAGCTTCCAGAACATAATTGAGACCTTGAGAACTTGGGGACATTTGGATATTGAACACTGCGTTGACATACAGTACAGTGAAAGGAGCCCTGAGTGTAGTCAGGATGCATAGGTCCTGGTACTAACTCTATTGCTAACTGGCCATGAGATCTCCTGTAAGTTATACTCCCTGGATGTCTATGGCTTCATCTATCACAGGATAGGATTGAACAAGATGGCACCTGCGGTACTTTCCACTTCGGAAATTTCTGTGAATCTATGACTGGTTGGAGAAAGGAGTTACCACTGAACTAGGGTGTATTATCAGGAGAGACCTTAGAGCCCATCCACTCCAATACCTTCATTTTACAGATGAGGAAACTGAGGCCTAGGGAAGCAAAGTGATTTGCCCAAAGTCCCCTGAGAAGTAAGTGGCAGGCATTGAAATATTCTCCAGGCCTTAAACTGGAGGGAGGCATATGTCTTCCCTGTTAGAATTTCAGCTCCTTGAGAGCAGAGACTGTAATTTTGCTATGTGTATTCTTGTGCTAAACACGGTGCTTTGCAGGTAGTATAAGCACTTAATAAACGTTTCATTCATTGGGGTACTTTTGGTAAGACAGATGCTAAGAACTGTTGTTCAGTCGTTTCAGTCATGTCCAACTCAGACTTTTCTTGGCAAAGATATAAACCTGGTTTGTCATTTCCTTCTCCAGCTTATTTTACAGATGAGTCAACTGAGGCAAACAGGGTTAAGTGAATTCTCCAGGGTCACATAGCTAGGAAGTGTCTGAGGCCAGGTTTGAACTCAGGAAGATAAGTTTTCCTGATTCCAAGCCCAGTGCTCTATCCTCTGCACACCTTAGATGCCCCTGCTAAGAACTAAGACCTAAGTACTAGGTTTAGGCTTTGGGATGCTGTGGAGGATAGGAGTTACATTTCAGAGACAGACAGACTCAAAGATTAGGTTCTGCCCCCAGACTCAGGAGCATCTGGGCCAACCTTGGCTGAACTGCCCAAATGTATATCTCTGTTCATGCTGCTGTAACCACTGCTGACTTCTCTGCCATTTTTTTTAAAGCAATTGGGATTAAGTAACTTGCTCAAGGTTACACGGCCAGGTGCTTCTGGGTGGGTGCTAAGTGTCTGGGCCCGGATTCGATCCCCAGGTCATCCCGACACTGGGGCCGGTGCTCTTACTCGCTGTGCTACCTGGCCTCCCCTTTCTCTGCCATTTTTGACCCCATTTGCTTTGCAATTCTTAAAGTGTATATAAATGCTAGCTATTACTGCTGCACATGCCTGGGACCAGGGTCAATGCTCAGAAATTCGAGCTAGTACTTTCTTTTGTCTTGGCTCTCACAAGCCTTGCAAATGGACTTTGGCCAAAAAGAAATTCAATTTTGGCCATAATTTTAATATGGAGCAGAGATTTTCATTCCTTAGTGAGAGAGAAAGTTAATTTTTTCTGGAAGGGGGAGCGTAGTGACTTATAATTGCACTGAGTAAATGGTCACTGACTGGGGTTGAGAACCTTTCCTGAGAGCAAAGTTTTATAAAGTTTGACAAGGACCTTTTAGCTAAGAAAGAAAGGCTTTATTTTCAAAACTCTGACTTGCTTGGTTCTTGTAAGATCATAAATTGAGTTAGGAAGGATCTCAGAAGTCGTTTAGTGTAAACCCTTCTTTTCATAGATGAGGAAACTGAGGGCCAGAAAAATCAAGTGACTTGCCCAAGGCCACAAAGGTAGTACTAGTAGCAGAATCAGGATCTGAACCCCCTTCCTGGCTCTCCAGGTCCCACACTTTCTCCACTAAGCTTCTCTGCTCTGCCTCCAGCTCTGGTTTCCTTTTCTATGATCTTCTGCCCATGCCTCCCATCAGATACCCCAGGCTGGGAGAGTTGAACTTTTCAGGTAAGGTTTAGATGTGATGACCTCTGAGGTCCCTTTTCACTCTGAGATTCTATGGTTTTAGAATGGCTTCTCCCATTAGGTCTGTGTTCAACACCTAGAAAACCTCTTTGGGGAAAACATTTGGGAAAAGCTCTTCCCAAATGGGGTCTGCTGTGAACATAAAGAGACAGACAGGAAAGGAAACTGCATGGCTTCCCACAACTTGGTAAATTGGAGCAAAAGTTAATTTAGAACTTTTTCGTTTCTGGTTAGGTGGAAATTCCCCTCCAGTCTTGCCTACTTTGCCACATGAAACAACAGCTCTGTGGGTGGCACTTCTAGGCCACACCTGTGTGCATGAATGCACACATTCAGACAAATAGAGACACACAATCTTGTAAGCATGCAGCATAAGAATTTTAGAGTTGGGGTCTCAACAGTCCTTTAGTACAACTCATACCGCAAATGAGTCCTCATGACAACCTGACAATTGGGTATTAAACCTTTGTCTAAGGCTTTCCATGAGGAAGAGCACACTATTACCCGAGGCAACTTGTTTTCTTTTGGGATGTCTAATTTTTAGGAAGCATTTCCTCACATGGAGCCTAAAAATTTTTTGTTTGTTTCAATTTTCACTCATTGCTACTGGTTCTATTATTTGGAGCAAAACAGGTCTAGGCTCCATATCACATTCAAACATTTGAAGGCAGCCGTGATGAACTCAGAGCCAGCTACAAAGATATATGGATGGAGTGTTGAGCCTGGAGTCAGAAAGACCTGAGTTCAAACCAGGCCTCAGATACTTACTAGCTGTAGGATCCTGGGCAAGTCACTTAACCTCTGTTTGCCTGAATCCACTGGAGAAGGAAATGGCAAGCCACTCCACTATCTTTGTCAAGAAAATCCTATGGACTGTATGGTCCACGGGGTCACAAAGATTCAGACACGACTGAACAGCAAACATCTATAATCATGATCTCCTTTAGTCTTTTCTTCTCCAGGCTAAACATTCCTAATTTCTTCAACTGATCAGACATAGATATACACAGACTGGTGTACATACATACACATATTGACACCTATAGATACAAATAAACAGTATGTATCACACATATACAAACATCCATGCCCTCCCTTTCCCCAACATGTAGCACATGATCCAACACACTCAACATAAGACATATAAAGTTTGCCCTGCTGAACCCCCACATAAACACACATATTCTCATATTATTTTTAGCGAAGTTCTCAAAGACTAATTAATGCTCTGTTGTACTTTACAATGACTACTTCTCTCCACCCCCTTGTCCCTTTCAGTTCCTGTTTGCCTAAACCTGTCAGCAGAACAATGGAAAATCCATCTGTGAACAAACAAGGCTCTGGCCTTGCTCAGAGAGATGGGTCGCTTCCTCTCGGTGACCTGCTGGCTTTATGTTGCTCATGAGCAGGGACTTCAATGCCCAGATTTATTCCACAGCTGTGGCCCAGTCCTGGCTTCTAACTAGGGTTAAAGAGAGTGTGGATAGAATGCTGAGCCAGGAGCCATAGAGTTCTGAGTATGAATCTTGCCTCTAATGCTTACTAGCTGTGTGACCCTGAACAAATCACTTAACTTCTCTGAACCTGAGCTTCCTTTCCTATCTGTAAAAGGGGAATAATAATACTGAACAAGCTTGTTATGAAGCTCAAATAATACAAACTTTGAAGTGTTATATAAATTCAATAGAAAACTATTATGTACCGGGCACTAAAAATACAAAGACAAAAGAAACAGTTCCTGTCCCCAGGGGTTTATATTCTGCTGGGAGGTAGGGGAAGATATACATTTGGGGTTCGCATGTTTTGAAAGAAATGTGAGATGAGCAGATTTAGAGCCATCTCTATTCCAAATGTGCATACTCTCTTTGTCTGAACTGTGATAGAGCCTTGCTAGCTTGTATTGGACTGGGCAGCCACAGCCAGACACTTTGTACCTTGACCCTGACATAATGATGTTGTTTTGGTCTTCAAGAACCAAGAACAATCAACCAACCAGGGGCAGTATACATTTTCAAGCTACAGGGAACCGCTATCAATTGGGAAAGATCAGAAAAAGCCTTATAAGATGTAGTACTTAAGTCAACTCTTAAATGAAGCTAGGGATTTTCAGAGGCAGGGGTGAGTTGGCAATGGATTACAGTTTGTAAGACATGGGCAAAGGCACAATGACAAGAGATGGAAACATCATCTATAAGGAAAAAGCAGGTTATAGAGAAACTAATGGGGAGAAATGGGAAAGATGGCTATAAAATATATTGTTGCTGTCTTTTGTTTTTAACATCACTTATATTTTTCAATATTTTTTCCTTCCTACTCCCTTCAGGGAACCATCTTTTTAAATTTAAATTTAATTAACAATTTTAATAGTGTTTCATTTTTTCCAATTACATTAAAGACAAATTTTAACATTCATTTTTTTAAATTTTGAGTTTCAAATTCTCTCCCTCCCTCACCTAGAACCATCTTTTATAACAAAGAATTTTTATTTTTAAATTTTATTTTAAACTTAAAATGCTAAAATTTAAATAGAAAATAAGAAAAGAAAAAAAGCATTGCCATGTAAAGAATTTTTAAAAGAGGTGGAAAGGGGCAGCTAGATGGCACAGTGAATAGAATGCCAGGCCTGGAGTCAGGAAGACTACTCTTCCTGAGTTCAAATCTGACCTTGAACACTTATTTACTATCTATGTGACCCTGGGCAAGTCATTTAACCTTATTAGCCTCAGTTCCTCATCTGTAAAATCATCTGGAGAAGGAAATGGCAAAAAGAGGGAGAAAAACAGTTCAGCAAAACTAATTAACCCACCATCAGTCTGAGATTTCGTAGATAGAGTTCTACACCCGCAATCCCCCCACCTCTTCAAAGATGGGAGGGAGGTATTTTCTAATATGGTGCTTGTCTTTGGGGACAAGCTCAGTCATCATAATTTGACAGTATTTTATTTCAATTTTTTTTGTTGTCATTGTTCTTTCTGTTCTCATTGCTGTAGACTTTGTATATACAGTTTCCCTGCCTCTGTAGGGATCAATCCATTCAAGCTTCCCCAGCTTCTCTGTATTCACCATAATCATCATTTCTTAACAGCAACAGTAGTATTTCAATGCATTCATGAGTTGTAAAGTGGTTAGTCATTCCCTAGTTGATGGGCACCTGCTTTGTTCCCATTTCTTTGTAACAAAAAGTGCCACTAATAATTATTTTGGTGAAGATAGCACCTTTCTTTTTGACATTGACCTCTTTGGGGGTAAATATCAGAGAAATCTCTGGGAGAAAGGGTATGTTTTTTTTTTTACTCATTTTCTTTGCATAATTCTGAATTGCTTTCTAGAATGGTTGAACCAATTCACAGCTATGTGAAGGATTTTAAAAGTCAAACAGAGGCATTTATGCTTGATCCTAGGAGCAACAGGGAGCCACTGGAACTTTTTGAGCAATCTAGCAACATGGTTAGGCTAGTGTTTCAGGAATATCAACTTGGTAGCTATCTGGAGGCTGAATTGGAGAAGGGAGAGGCTGGAATCTGGAAGTCTAATTAGGAAGCTATTGCAATAGTCTGGGAGAGAAGTGAGGAGGACCTGAACTAGGGTGGTGGCCATAAGAAAAGACAGAAGGGGAGAGATTTAAGATATGTTGTGGAGGTACTTTAGACAACACTACTCACCATTTCTCAAACCCTTCCTCTCCCCCCACAATCCAACCTGTTGCCAAGGCCTGTTGATTTCACCTTTGTGACATCTCTCAAATCCAAGCATTCTCTCCCCTGATACATGCTTGGACTATTGCACTAGCCTCCTCGTGGGTTTCCTGGTCTCAAGTATCTTCTCACTCCAGTTCACCCTCCAAAATGATTTTCCTAAGGTGTGGGAGTGAATAGGGCACTAGGCTTAGATTTAGGATGATCTGAGTCCAAATTTGACCTCTGACACTTACCGGCTTTGTGGCTCTGGGCAGATCATCTAACTTCTGTCTGTTTCAGTCTCTTCATTATAGCACCTACCTGCCAGGGTTGTTTTGAGGATCAAATGAAATAATATTTGCAATGTGCTTAGCACAAGGCCTGGCATATTATAGGTGATTGATAAATATTTATTTCCTTCCTTTTTTCTGTCCTGAACCTGTGATTTCGGTGATCTAGGGAATTCCTGAGACTTAACCCCAGGTCTGCTTGACACACTCCTCCCCCCCCCTCCAAGGCCAGTTCTCTATCACTGATGTCTCTCTTTTGAATTGGGTCCAAACAAACAATGGATTCAAAGAAAACATAGATACCCACGCAGGAATGAGAATGATTAGAGCGCAAGGTTAATATCGTGATAGAGAGACTTGAAAAGACTTGCTGTTCAAATAGCCAAGGGGAGAGGAAGAAGTGTGAGATGCTTAAGACCAATAGAAAGATAAAAATAACAGGGAGAAAGACTCAGCCTGGACCAGTGAAGAAGCAAATTAGAACTAAAAAGAGAATCCAGACTCCTCAGAAGGTCAGGCAGGAAGAAACAGAAGTCTGATGAAGAGATGTTATATCTAAGCTGACTTTTCTGATGTCTGAAAATGGATGACATCCTGGTGGCTGGACAGAGATTCCTTTTAGAGGAATTTCAATAAGGCTTGTCTCCTCACCTGGACCCATTTGGATTCTGTGACTATTCTGTTTAACTGGAATTGCAGACCAAGGAGTTTCTTTTGCTTTCGAAGAAAATGGCTTGAGAGTATGCTGCCAAATGGCTTTCATGGGGAAAGCAGAAATGACCAGGAAGAGAGGGAAAGGGAGATGAATGATAATAGGGGTAGAAACTGCATTCCAGAGGCTCTCATCACAGAAAGAGCTCCAAGCTTGGGGGTTTGGAAGAGGGGATGAATGGCATAATGGTCAAGAACAGACAAGACCACCACTAAAGGACTGGGAGGTCTGACCTCAGCCTACTGTGGTGAGAATCCTGGTTCTTTGTTTATCACACAACTGGAGCCCTATGAACAAAAGATACAACTGAATCTGACAGGTATTTATGAAAGGCAACCTGGCCTGGTGGATAGAGAACTGGGCCCAGATTAAAATGTAACTGGTAAATGTTTAACAAAATAAGCAAAAATACAATATAACATAGACAAAGTTAATTTGTGGTTTTCTAAGTTAGTCTGTCGCCCACAGGAATCTATTCCTATTGACTTTGACACCCTTTCTTGAAACTCTTAAAGACTCTTAAGTGGCAGAGAAGGTGCTGATTTACATTAGGAGAGGAAGTTTCTTCACCAGGGAATTCCCTATACCAGTGAAAACACAGGTCAAGTCCCTATCGCCTACCTTGTCTCAGCCACAGATGGTGCTGAAAACACAAAAAACAAACCACTGGAGATAAAGCCAGAAAAAAAAAAGAAAAGAAACCCCCACACACAGCAAAACAAACTTTACCGCGGGCTTGTGAGATGAGCAATTCATCAAGGCTATTTGGGAATTTATAGTCCTCAGTGATGACGTGAGGGAAGAAAACAGTGCTCTTGCCCCATTTCTGGGTTTTGAGTTGCTCATGCAGAAGAACTGGTGATCTTCCTTCCCCCTCCCTTAGACTGGTTTCATGGCATGCATCAGTATACATTTCCAGTAGGCCCTGGCCTATGGCTAGAGCTGTGACTGGTTTTATGGCCCAGCTTACAGATAGGATTAGGATTAATGTATATCCTGGGTTAATGGCTCTGTAGTCAGCCATTGATTAGGTGATGGAACTGGGGATGTATTTCTGGAGGAAAGAAAAAGATTCTGGAAGGTAATAGCCAGGAGAGTATTGAAGTCAAAGATTGTTAAATTTTCAGTGTAAGCATTTGCACCTTGGAATCGCAATCAGTACGAGTAAGGGTCTTGATTTATTGTTTTGTTGATTGTCTAGACGTAAGAAAGTGTTAATTATTAATAGTTAACAATAATTAAACTTAAAAGTGTGTGGCTATATTCTTCTCCTGCTCCCTCAGTCCATTTGTTAAACATTTACCAGCACACTCCTGGTGACCCAAAAGTTATCTTCAAGTGTTTCATGGTTATCATGAGGCAGAATAAGATTTTTTTCTGCTTGGCCTCATAAGGCAAAACAGTATAGGCATGGCAGAGGTAGGTTTTGGTTCAGTGTAAGGCCAGTTTTCTGAACAACTCAAAGCAGAATAGGCTGCTTCATGAGAGAATAGGTTCTCCATCACTGTGGGTCTAAATTGGAGGCTGGAGAACCATTTGGAGATATTATAAAGGGAAGTCTTTACTTTAGCAAGCCTATACTGAACATCTGCTATATGCTAGGTCTTAGGGTTACAGAGGATTAAAAACAGCCTTTCCCCTTATCAATGTTACATTTTATTAGAGAGAAACAATGAATACACAGATAAATAAATGCAAAATATATAGAAAGTAAATAAATAATTGGAAATAAATAATGGAAGCATAATGGGAGTTGAACTGACCCTTGAATGAATTTCAGCATGAAAGGGGAGGAATGGAGGGAGAAAACTCCAGGTCTATGCAAAGGTGTGGAGGTGGGAATAGAATGTAAGCTGCCTAGCACAGGTCTGGGCTCCCACGATGCCCTCAAAAACTTAAATTCCATTCCAAAGTTTGCAGTCTATGGATATATCAACACATGAAGGTGCAATCAGTTGGTGTGTGTATGTGTGGGGGGTGTTCAAGAAGTACTAGTACCTCTGGGGTGAGGGCTGCTTATCTTCCTTTGGTGTCTTCCTGCTGTCCAGCTCTTACATATGGCTCCTATCATGGCGCTTGTTGGTAAGACTGAGGCGGGGGAGTTGGGGGGGTGACTACCCCAAGTATGTGAAGACTTCTTGGGTGGAATAGGCAGATGTGAACATGTTGTTTCAATGAGCCATGAAGGCAGAAGGGAGAGAGTGGTGAGGAAGTAGAGATTGTGAAGAGCTCAGAGCTTGGTTCGACATCGAAGATGCCAAGGTCATCTACTTCATTCAGAACTACTGCTATTTGTCTTGCCATTGGATTTCTATGACTCTGCAAGAGAGAGAGTGAGGCTGACTGACTTTTTGTACCTCTGTCTCATGTAAATCTAATCAATCAGTAGCCAGATGGACCATTGATTTTTCCTAGGGACTACCCAGTTAATTGATTGATCAATAAGCATTTATTTATTTAGCAATTGGGGTTAAGTAGTTTGCTCAAGGTTGCATGGCCAGTTATTTTGTGTGGGTTCCAAGTATCTGAGGCTGGAACCGATCCCGGGTCTCCCGACGCCAGGGCCAGCGCTCTTACTGCACCACCTGGCTGCCCCAATAAGCATTTATTAATCAACTACTTTGTGCTAGGCACTGTTTTAAGTGTGTACAAAGATAAAAATAAAACAGTCCTTGCCCTCAAGGAGCTTACATTTTACTTGAGGAGACAACAGGTACATGTGTACAGGGGGCATATACATATACAGAGGTCAATGGGGCAAGAACCCAATTGGTGAGGAGATATTTATTCTTTTCATTGGGAAATTAGGTTTTCAAGAGGAAAAGGATGCTTGCAGAGACCTGGGCTTTAGTCCTAATGGCTAGAAATTATAATGATCAGTGCCTGGCTTGCTTTAGGGACACTAACTCCTGGAATTTGCATGAGGCAAGGACAATTATAATATAGAATCATCTAAGAACAAATTTAGAAGGGATCTTAGAAAAATCTAGTCCAATTTCTTCATTTTTCAAAATAAGGAAACTGTGGTGGAGAGGGACAAAGAAACAAACGTGTCTTGAGTCACACAAGTCTGTGACAGGGTCAGAATTGAAACTGTGGTTTCCTGTTTCCCAAGCAAATTCTCTTTCTACTAATACATTGCTTCCTCCTCTAAAAAGGACACCTTGGACTAATCCAGCCAAAATAAATGTCCAGGCCATTTGGACACCTAGCACAGACCTGGGCCTATAGTAGTTGCTATGTCCAGATTTAGAAGCTACACAGTTGATTATTTCTTGAGGAAAAAACCTGTGGGAGGTGGAATAAAGTAAAAAGAGAGATTATACTGTTGTTGTGATTTCGTGGTTTGTTGTGGGGGGGGGTCATCTTGAATGAATTCACAGAGTCAGACCACCTCTAATCCAAGTATAGGAATTTACTGAGGATTGACGCCCCTTGGAACCTGACTGGGTTCCAAGAGGAACCAGCAACTTGGTAAGACAACACAGACAAATTTATAGTATAATGATGCTGATTACATAACAAAAATTATGAATATTAGAAAGGCAGGAGAGATTTGTTAAGGGATTAGGTAATGCAGAAGGGGTCCTTTCTCTGGTTTGGTGGTCAAACATTCTGTTCCTATTGCTTTCTGATTGGCTAGCTATTGTTGTCCTGTCTGGTAAAGATGGATAGTTAGGTATTGTGGTCCTGTCTTGGGCTAAATGGATGATTTGATTGCAGTTGAGTACAAGGACACACCTATTAAAATATGTGAATTGAATCTGGGGAGCAGTGGCTAGCTAGAGGCAGTGGCTATATTGAGTTTGGGGGCATTGACTTTCTAGGGGGCAGTGGCTATATTGAGTCCAGGGGCCTGTGGTGTGGTTAAAGTCAGATTATGTGGTTAAATCAGGACATGCCTGCTGTTCAGTGGGGCCCATAAAAAGGTTAGAATAGTGCGGTTGGAGGCAGCTTTATTAGGATTCTATCACTGTCAGCCTGGAAGAATGTATTTTATAAATACAAGGCAATTCAGTTATTCTCTACAAGTTTGTGTTCAAAATTTGGAATTATGCACTTTCCCATAAAAACAATGTTATCCTTTACAGTTAGGGTCCCAGGCCAGCTCACATAAGCCTATAACCTATAAAGGACTTACCTGTACATGCTAGATATGGAAGCAGTAACACCTGGATTCAAGTACTACTCTTGCCACAAGCGTTGTGACCCTGGACAAATGATTTAATGTCTATGAGCCTCAGGCAACTCTCTGAGTCTTAATTTCTAAATTATAGATGGAGATGTAATGATAGACGTATCGAGGAGTTTCCGCATCAAAGAAATCACAGATCCTTTGAAGTTATCCTTATTCCTGAGAGGAAAAGTGTTGGGGTAGAAAGAAAGAGTCCAAGACTTTGGAGCCAGGACAGGTGTGGATTCAAATCCTGCCTCCAACATTTACTAGCGGTGTGAAGTTGAACAAGTATGTCACATCATTCTCTGAACCTCAGTTCTTCACCCATAAAATGGAAATATTACCTCTATTTCTCAGGGTTGTTGTTGGGGTAAAATGATTTAATATATGTAAAAAACTTTGTAAATCATATATATGTAAACCATATGTATGTATGTATATACTTATGTACACATACATGTGTGTATGAGTTATTATTAGCACTGGACTTGGAGGCTGAAGACATTTATTAGGCATAGTGTGACTTCAGGCAAATCACTTAAGTTCTCTGAGACTCAGTTTCCTCATTGTAATAAGGGGGTAATAATGCTTGCCTTCACTATCTCACAAGCGTATTGTGAAGAATGTTCGGTAAAGTTATATAAAGGTGAGTAGTGAGACTGCAGCTAAAAAGTACTGTAGTAACTCTGCTATAGAACCTAATCTAACTAGAGCAGAGATTTAGAGTTAGAAAGATCTTCTGATCCAACCTCCTCATGTTAGAATTTATAGATGAGCAAACTGACTTTTCAGAAGGTTCAGTGACTTGTTCAGGGTCGACCACCACGGATAGCAAGGGGAATCTGGGAAAGTTTGTTCAGAGTTCTTAAGCGCCTGTGCAACAGTGGGAATGGCGACTGTCCTAGCTCCTAACAACTGATGGGGAGCTACTCTAGGATATGATGGGGAGGAGTAGGGAAGGGAGTCACTGGAGGTCGTGAGTGAGAGGAGGATTTAGGCAGGAGGATTATTATATAGAATAATCTAAGGCTAGAACTGGAATGAACCTTAGAAACAATCTAGTCTGATCTCATTTTGTAAGATGAAGGAACTGTGGAGGAGAGAGATGAGGAGACATGCCTTGAGTCACACAAGTCCATGACAGACCAAGAATTGAAACCACTAAATTATAGGACTCTAGAATCACAGATTTAGGGCCACAAGGGACCTTAGAGAGAAATTTCAAGAGCTGCTAACTTTTTTGTGTGTCATTGGTGCCATTGGCAATGTGGTGAAACCTATGGACTCCTCCGAATGTTTTTAAATGCAATAATACAAAAAATCACAAAGAAAACCTTTTTGTTTGAAATACCCTTATGTTGAAATACAATTATCAAAATTTTTTTTTAAAGTTCACATAGTTCAGACTAAGAATGCTTGGCAGATTAACCACTTCATTTGATAATGAGGACATTGAAGCCCAGAGGCTCACTCTACTTGCCTTAGCACCTGGGGCCTCCTTGCCTTGGAACAACCTACCATTTGTGACCTTCTCACCCTGGAATATTCTTCTGCAAGGTCCACTCCCCTTCTCCCACTGATGAATTCCTTCCAGAGCCTCCATTTTGTGCAAGGACTCAACTCAGCCTGTCTTCATTCTTTTCATGGCCCTGTTCTTGACTTTCCAGACTTTAAAACTGCAACTCAAAGTGGGTTACCTTTCTCCCTCCCTCCCTTCCTCTTTTAACTCCCTTCTGTGTGTTGTCATCATCCCCTATTAAAAAGTAAGCTCTTTGAAGGCGAATACTCTATTTTTTTCCCCATATTTGTATCTCCAGTGCTCATCACAGTGCCCAGCACATAGTAAGTACTAAATAAATCCTTAATAAATCCTAAATTCCTTTCAGAGAAAAGAAATGATTTGGCCAAGGGCAGGAAGGGCAGAGGAAGCCAGATAGTCTGACTTCAAAACTGACCATATAGTCTCCTATGGACTGTGTCTCCACCCTTGGTCCCAGTCTGCTGCTCAGTCATCCTTTCTCCTTTTTTTCTGTGTTCTAGGGTTTGTTCTGCTTATTTCCTTTTTCACTGACACTCCTGCCTTATCAGACTCACCACTCAGTCATCTCTCCCCTATCACAGCTGCTCCTTTCCTTTTATCTTGACACCCTTTTGAACACAATTTCCCATTCTACGCTCCCCTCCTGTCTGGTCCCTGAAACAATGTTGTACCCTTTGGGAGGTTTCCGATTTTTTTTAAATTGGCAGCCTGTTCTCTTCAACAAGGATGCCTTTGATATGAACATAGATTATTATTATTATTTGCTTTTTGAAGGGGGGAAGGCAGGGCAATTGGGATTAAGTGACTTGCCCAAGGTCACACGGCTAGCAAGTGTTAAGTGTCTGAGGCTGGATTTGAACTCAGGTCCTCCTGACTCCAGGGCTGGTGCTCTATTCACTGAACCACCTAGCTACCCCGTGCATAGATTATTTTAAGAAAAATTCTATGAGAATTGAAGTTTGAGAATCATTGAGAATCACCCAGAAAACAATAGAGAGATATGGAGTGGGCCCAAGCGGACTGCCACACAGTATAAACAAGAAATTATGCAGAGGAAATGGTGTAAAGGAAATTGTCAAAGACACATATGACCAAAAAAAAAACCCCAACAACCCAAAAAGCAGATGGCTGTGAGAGAGACAGCCTCTAGACAGTCTCTAGGATGTGAAGGGAACTGAAGGAAACTGTTAGCATAATGGGTTGACCTCCTGTGGTGGCCTTATGGAAGTATATGGCAGAGTCACACAGGATGAGTAAGCTGAGATGGATTTAGAATATAAATTTGATAGGAGTAGGGATGGTTTCATTCTTTGTATTTCTATCCCCAGATATCTAGCATATAGTTGGTGCATAATAAATGCTTGATGATTGGTTGATTGGGATTTGCATCATTGGAGGGAATTCCCACATTAGTGAGATCCCAGACTGACTAAAGTATTGGAGTACACCTATGTAAGGGAGGGGGGGCCTCTTCCTCTAACCTCAATTGAAGTAGGTATAAGTGATGGGGGTTATCGTGTAAACAACCTGATCCCTTTATGAAGTTTGAATTAGACAACCGAGTGAATCAAAAAGGGAGTAATAGCAAAGGTGACCTTTAAAAGTCAGTTCATTGATAGACTCAAAGAGAAACTCACAGGGGTCCTGTGCTCATCTGTGTAAATTCCATGGTGGTTAATGAAGGTAGCAGTGACATAAGTGGTCTGGCTTAAACTTCCCATCTACCTGTCTACATGTTTCTCCTTACAGAATTCAAACTTCTTGGAGCCAAGATGGTGGAGTAAAGGCAGGGACTCACCTGAGCTCGCCACAGCGCCCCCCCCCCCCCAACCCTCCAAATACCTTTAAATAAAAAAAAATTCTAGAGTGGCAGAATGCAAAGTTCTTGAAGACAGGGACTATTTCACATATCAGTATCCCCAGAGATTAGCACAGTATCTGAATATGGTGCTTAAAAAATGTTTATTGTCTGATCAATTGTTCTGTTTCCTTACCTTCATTTATGAACTCCTTGAAAACCTAGAATTGAAAATCTACAACTGCCAGGGACTGTCTGGAAGCACAAATTTGCTCTCAGACGTGCTGAGCAACATAGGGTCCGTGGAGGTTTTTGAGATGCAGAGGAATGGCAGAGGGATAGAGAGCACCCCCCCCACCCCAGACCCAAGTCAAGGCTCCTCGGGAGCCCCAGTCTGAAACCCACTGAGGGTACAATTAAGCTGGTACATACCCGCTCTCATCCCAGTTGATTTGTCCCAGGTGCTGCAATTGCTAGTTAAATCTCTACTCAAATGCCCTCTTTCCTTCTTTTACTTATCCAAATCATAACCATTCTGAGGCAGTTAGGTGGTACTGTGGATGGAATCACAGAGCTGGAATCGGGGAGACCTGTGTTCAAATCCAGCCTCAGATATTTACTAGCTGTGTCACCTTGGGCAAGCCATTAACTTTGGTCTGCTTCAGTTTCCTCATCTGTAAAATGGGAATAATAATAGTACCTACCTCCCAGGGTTGCTGTGAGGATCAAATAAGATAACATTCATAAAGCATGATGCAAACATTAAAGTACCATATGAATGCTAGCTGTTGTTGTCATTATTATTATGCAAGGCTTGAGGGTTCAAGCCTTCCTTCTACTATTAAGTCTATCTTGACCAGCCTAACACAGCCCACTCTAGGGATTATCCTTCCTGAGTTCCTCCAGTACTTAGAGTGAGATAGAATCCTTCAGTTGTCTTGGTGTCCCCCATCACTGTGTCCCTGGTGTCAGACTTCCCAAGTATAAGGAGGCTCTATTTCCATCTGTTTTCCCCAAAGATACAGGGTTGGGCTCACAGGATGTGCTCAGCTTGGGACTAAATTGGATCTGGTCTCTTACACACAGATTCTGAACATGGAAGATGACCAGAATTGGTACAAGGCAGAGCTGCATGGCGCTGAAGGCTTCATCCCAAAGAATTACATCCAAGTCAAGCCTCATCCGTAAGTTCATCCCAGGCTGCTTTTCTGTCCCCGGACTCATCCCAGCTCAAGCCTCTTACAGGGGCCAGCAGTAATATTCTCCAGAGCTTAAAATATACTTTTATAGGACTCACTATCTAGCAGACTAAGCAAAGAAGACTCACCCCAGCAACCAAGTAGAGGACAATATACCTCCTTATCCAGTGCTTGATTTGTTCCAATCAACCTCAAATTATAGAACAATGGACTAAGGGCTGGAAAATCTGGGTTCTGATCCTGGGCTTTGCCTCCAACTCATGGGGAGAATTTAGGCAAGAGATTTCCCTTTTCTGGGGTGTCAGTTTCTTCATGTTAGCTTATGTGATCTCTAAAGTCCCTTTCAGCCTATCTTTCTGTTGCTTGAATCAACAAATGTCTACTGAGGTAGCCTGACATAATGTATAGTGCTGGGCTTGGAGTTAGAAGATATGGGTTCAAATTCTGCCTCCCATACCTCCTAGTTATGTGACTGCTGGCAAATCACAACAAACTCTCTGAGGGAGATATTATAGATGTCATCATAATTTTTCAGAGGATCAATCTGAAGCTCAGAGAAGTTTAGTCACAGAAGTGGAGAAGGGATTCAAACCTAAATATCTCTGGATGCTGGGTACCCTTTTGATCATACTGCACGTCTTTTCCTTAGTCATAGCCCCTGCCTTATGGGGAAAGTGAAGGAATGGGTTATTTCCATGGGGAAAAAACTCAAAGAATCTCCCAAGTATCCCCTCCACCCTTACTGTGAACACCAGAGAGAAGCTGTTATCTGCTTACTGTAAGAGGGAGATTCACTTTCTATCATTTCGTCTGCTTATTTTAAGCTACCACCTCCAGCTTCCTGTGCCTGATGGGTACTTTCAACTCAAATCTCCAGACTCTTTTATCATTGCCTTCCTTCCCTTGGCTTCTTATGACCACTTTCTCAGGAGCCAGCCTCTTATCTATCTACAGGCTTGAGAGAATTTTCCCCCCCGTGCCTCTTGTCTCAAACTGAGAACTCCTCCAAGGGTCTGATAACCAGACCATATCCAACTAAGGGAGGCTACATGGTGTTGGGACTTCTGGTTTTATATAGAGAGACTTAATTCAATGAATAATAGTCACAAGTTGCATTTATGTAATACTTAACAGCTTATAAAATGCTTTCACACATATTACCTCACCTGATCCTCACAGTAATCCTATGTAGGGCAGTTATTATTATCCTAATTTCACAGATGAAGATGTAGAAGCACAGAGATGCAGAAGAGCTTACCCAAAGTCACATTGCTTAGGACTGACGCTCAGGATTTACATGGACTGGATTCAATATTGAGGGCTTTTTACTTACCTTGGGCTCCTTTGACCACCCAGGTTATCCCCTGGGAATTTCTGAATTTGGCTTGTGTCTAGTTCTCTAGAGGAAAGTTCCCATGCAAGTACTTGGGCTAAACAATATATCCAATATAAGGTAGGCTTCATTTCAGGATAGGGACTGGACCTTGTGATTTCACTGATGTGGTGATGCAGGTTGGCATCTTCTCTGTCTTCAGGTCTTCATTTGCAAGTCTTCATTTAATACAACACAAAGCTCAAAGGACTCATATCCTAGGTCATAAACAGTCAAGTAAACTCTTCTTTCCTTTTCAGGGTGCTACCCTCTCCTTGTGGGAACCTATATGGTGCTCCAGTCTTAAACTATTGTGGTATTGACATTTCCCCCACAAAAAAGAATACTCAGAAAGTCAAGCAACCTTTTCTTCTGGTGAGCCCTATGTTCCCAGGGGCTAGCACAGTTCTTAAGAGTTATCATATTTGATTGGGGCCTCCCAGAATGAGAGAAGAACTCAGGGTCAATTTCTCAGATCTCCACAGTCCATGCAGCACAATAGCAGTGAAGGGCAAAGTCTGGGTCGACTTCTCCGTATCACGGCTCTATTCTTTGATGCTCCTTGGCTCAAGCTTTCACTTGATACAGGCACTCTGCTATCCAGTCCAGGAATTTCTTCACCACTTTGATACTTATACTATCTCTGGGACTAAGAGCATCCCTGGGGAGACTGTCTGGATAGACTTTCCTGCCTGCCCCTCCCTCCTACCCTAGGACCCAAGCCCATTCTCTAATATATAAGTCCTCTGTCTTTATTTCCTCCCTATGGACTCCAGCTCTCTTTTTAAGGAAAAGTAGCCTAGGAAAGTAGCTCAGATGTCAACTTCATCAGGCATCATCTGGGTAATAAGTACCAGTGAACTTCATCACCAACCCAGTTGTAATCTTGACAAAGAATTAACCATGTAAAGAATCTCATACTTTAAAAATTTTTTTAGGAGATATCCTCAATGCCATAAAAAACTTATCACTAGACAATGAGAACTTTTGCACCTTGTACAAAAAATTTCAAGCATTGACAGGAACTGAGGAGAGTTTGGATGGAGACTGGCATGTGCTGGTATATGTTTTATGATCAGCTCTGGGAGGGGGGTGGAATGCCCACACAACACACATAAATTTAATCTACATTATTAAAAATGTCTTCATTACTTTCTCAAGTCCAGACAATCAGACGTACCCTCTACATAGAAAAACCAGGTTCCAAATCTGCCTCCACTCTGAAGGGACCATTATAGGTTTTCCCCAGGGCATTTAAATTTAGAGGGCAATGACTGCACTTGACCTTCTTATCTGGCAATGAAAACTGTTGAATTTAGGAACTGGCTAACAAAAATTAATTCGTGAAAATAAGAAGCTGTCATATGATTCTTCCTCCTCCTCCCCTTGTCATTGAAGCAAACCATAAGTGGAGCTTTCCCTGCCCTGTTTCCCATCGCAGCATTTCAATGTCCCAGGGTCTCTTTTTCTCTCTGATCTTGCCACACCTCCTCCATGGGGGGAGATGATGTACCAAGGGCCAAGATTTCTCTTCAGGGGTATGCTGGGACCAATTCTAACCAGCATTTAGAGAGTTTGCCTACATCAGAGGCTATGCATTAGGGCCTAAGAAATAAGATTGGCAAGGTCAGCTGGGTCCTAAATGCTGGGCTGAGGATTTTACATGTTATGCTATAAGTAATAGAAAATCTTTGAAGGTCATTGAGCAGGAGAGTGATACTGGCAACAATAAACCAGGAAATTTCATGTGAAATGTGTTACATTTCATGAATTTCCCAATCTGTTTTGGGGGATGAATGAAGGTTGGCAGCATCTGACTTTCTCTCTTTGTCTTCTTCTGCCTTCCTTCCTATTTTGATATCCTCATTTTCCTTCCTGAGAAACCTCACAGCTCAGTTCAAGGTCCCCCATCACTTAGTGTCCTATTGTATTAGTGAGTTTATATAGGCCATGTGTCCTATCCCATCAGCCACTGTGGGGGAAGGATAGCACAGAGAAGGTACTCCCTGACCTTCATCTCCCACTGACAGATGATGGGGAGGTGGTAGCATCAGCCGCCAAGCTATAGCTTCTTGTTGATATAAAACAGGTATTCTTTAGGTCCCAGAATAGCTCTGGGGGGGATCTCCCATCTGTGACTGATTCAATCTGAAACTTTCCCCTGTGGGGCTCACTGGGTATGGGGGGAAGAGGAGGAGTAGGAAGTATGCAGGATGTCTCATCACAGACCTAGTTCTGAGTTAATCAGACAGTAGAGAAAGGAAAATGTCCGTTTTTTGACACTAACAAATTTGTCCTGTGTGCTCAGGGACATATGTGAAACTCAGAGCAGGGGAGGCAAGAGAAAATGAAGACAAAGTCATAGTCTCATTGGAAAGGGGATCATACGCAGAAAACTGATAGCAAACAAGCCTTGTCGATGTAATACAAGACAGACATCATTTCATGCAACATCAGAAAACCCTGTGAGGTATTAACTCTGATTTATAGATGAGAAAAAAATCTCAGAGATCTTACCCAAGGTCACATGACTAGGTAGGGATGGAAGCAGGAGTCAGACAGGCTTCTCCTGACTCCCCCTCCAGCCCTCCTCCCACTGCCTTCTCTTTTGGGGCTTTGTTTTTACCTCCAGGAAGGCCAGCCATTTGCACAGACAATTTGCCAGGCAAGAGACTCCCTGCTAGTATGTTTTTAAGGGTCCCAGCTTTCTATTCCTGTTGACTGCCTTTGTTTACCAGGGGTCAAAGCCTCTGGTCCCATCATCAGAGGCTGGAGCTCTAAGTTGGATATACTGGGAATGTGAAGGAATGTGGTACAGTGCCAAGGAACCTGTATTGGGAGTAAGGAGAGTTCCAGCCCACCTCTTCCACTAATTTACTGTGTGACCTCAGGCACGTGGTTTTCTTTCTTCAGGCCTTGGATTCTTCCTCCTCTGTGAACTGAGAGGATTGGCCTAGTCACCCGATGACCTCTACATTCTCTTCCAGTTATCACATTCCATGGTTCTAGAGGTGGAATCAATGCCTTCTATGTTTTCAGCTGTTTGCTTAGAAGGAATTCCTGACTCCAAATGCCTGAATTTCCCTTGGGGGCAGTCTTCCTGTTCTTTGTTCTTTTCTTCTCACTTGTTCCATTGGGAACATCTCACACTATTTGCCCTTCTTTCCACAGGTGGTTTGCAGGCAGGATCTCCAGGCAGTTTGCAGAAGAGATTTTGCTCAGACGAAATCACCTGGGAGCCTTCTTGATCCGAGAGAGTGAGAGTTCCCCAGGAGAATTCTCAGTCTCTGTGAAGTAAGTCTTTCTTGTCTATCCCTTCTCTTCCAAATTGGCCACTCTTGGAGGGCTCTGATGTCTTTGGAGATTCCCATAGGGAGGTAGCTAGAACAGGTTAGTCTGTACTACTGAGGTGAGGAGAACTGAAGGGAAATTGGTATGGTGATAAATGACTGCTATACGCCCAACTCTGTGGGCAAGATGGCAGAAGGCACAGTCTTTGACCTTAAAGAAACTGCAATATAGTGGAGATAGATCGGACACATACACAAATGACTATAACACAAAGCTGAATGTGATGCCTGCCAAAATAAAGCATCCCCCCCAAAAAAAGTGGGGGGTTTCTATGGAGAATCAGAAGAAGGGGTGACTTCAAGTTGGGGAATCAAAGAATGCATCATGGGTTTATGTGTATGTGTGTGCATGCCCATCTGCATATGTGTATGTGGAATTGGGCCTAGGTGGAGGACGTTCCAGGCAGAGGGAATGATAGGAGTCCAGTAAGAGGAACAGGGTAGATTCCCTTCCCATTTGTCAGAGAAAGAAACTAAATCCCCTAATGGTGATGTGTCTTATCCAAGGTCACAGGCCTGGGATCGGAACTTAGTTCTCATGACTAGACAAGCTGTTTCATGACAGCAAGATGGCACAATGGATAGAGTGCTGGACCTGGAGTCAGGAAGACCTGAGTTCAAATCCAGCCTCAGATACTTGCTGGCTGTGTTGCCTTGAGTAAGTCATTTAAGCTCTGCTTGCCTCAGTTTCCTTCATCTATAAAATGGGAATGATAATAATAGCATCTACAATCCAGGGCCGTTGTGAGGATCAAATGAGATAATATTTGCAGAGAGCTTCGCAAACCTTAAAGCACTATATAAACATTAGCTATTATCACCAGCCCAAGGCTCTTTCCACCAGACCAGTACCCCTTAGTTTTTGGTGCCCGCATGGGTAGCACTGTGATACTGTGATTCTCTGATGTATCTGCTACACACAAGGATGCCTCTTATACCTACTAAGTTATTTTTTATCTAGCCTGGAAAAGTCTGCTCTTAAGTACTGTTAAGGAGTTAGGGAGGGGGTCAAGTCTGCTGCTCCTGACCCCTATAAGCTGATGTGCCATTGGAGAAGGGCTAAAAGAAGAGTGATGAAACTTATTGCCAGCTAGACCTCTTCCCAGAAGAACAGGATGCTGAGTAAGCCTATATCCCCTCCAACTGGCTCACAGCTACAGAGCCCAAAGTTGGGCCATATGGCACCACACATTTTTTTTGGATGTATGGTTCCTGCCTTGGGAAAAAGAAAGGGGTTTCTTTCAAGATAATCCAATCTTGGCCCCTGATAGGTGACTGGCTTAGATTCTATTTTCAAGCCCTCATCCCTCTATTGAGACATAAAATCTGTAAAGCAGAGAAAAGCCACAGGCCTAAGGGCTGTTACCAGGAAGGACCTGCTTTAAGCACAGTCTCTTCAGGTCACTGCCCTCCCCTTCCTGTGAAAATAAATCCACTTAATGAACCACTGGGTTTTTCACTTCTACTTTTTAATTTTAATATTCTTCCACAAGGATCAGGTGACATGAGGGGCCAATTTAACCCAGTGAACTTGTGACCCCAAGTGGAACAAGGTGAGGGGTAGCCCAGGTGGGGCCCTAAAATTAGACATTCTATGTTTAGAGGCCCAGCTATTAAAGGGTGGGGCAGTAGGGAGAAATTACCTACTCGAATCAGAATATCCAAATTGGAAGGTGTCTCGGAGGTTCTTGTTTTATAGATGGGGAAACTGAGACTCAGAGAGGGTTAGTGACACATGTGGCCAGCTGTCCTGCCTAGATGCCTAGAGAAGTGCCCAGCCCCAGTAGCTTTGGTTTTTTTTAAACTTCTTGAGCAGCTGAGCATCCCTTTGAACTTCAATGGTGGGAGTTGGACATAATCTAATTATCCCCTAAGAACAACCCACCCTGCCAGATACATATATGGGCTAGACCAGGGGTGGGGAGCCTGTGGCCTTGAGATCACATAAGGACTTTTAGATCCTTAAGTGTGGCCTTTTGACTGAATCCAAATTTTATAGTATTTGTTCCAAAGTTGGGTTAAATCCTTCATTTCTTTAGACTAGATTCTGCTTTCTCTAGGCTCCATTTTTACAATATAAATACTTAGAGGGAGAAGACACAGAAGCCCACTATATCTTAGTAGGAATAGGAATGATATTGCTGGATACCAGAGATAAAAATATATAGTAATAGAACGATATAGCATAATGTAACATATAATGTGATATGATATGAAAGATTATAGTATGATATGTACAAAATTCTTAGGTATTAAAAATGTGAGAAGGCTTTTAGTAGAAGAAAGTGCTACATCTGTAGTTAGCATCATGAATTTACAGGATACTGGAGCATTAAATTTAGAACTGGAAGAGATTGCAAAGGTCTTACTCCTTTATTCTACCAGAATTTCATATTTGGAAGGGACCAAAACACAGCTCTCAAAGGAATCCACGTATAAGACACCCGAAGAATGGTTGTCGTTCAGGCTTTTCTTTTTTTTTTGAAGGGGGGAAGGCAAGCCCAGGGTCACATGTAGCTAGTAAGTATCTGAGGCTGGATTTGAACTCAGGTCCTTCTGACTTGAGGGCTGGTGCTCTATCCACTGCACCATTTAGCCGTCCCATTCAGGCTTTTTTTTTAAGAATCTCCAACAAGAGGAAACCCACTAAACTTCAAGGCAGCCCACTGCACTTGTTGATAACTCTAATTGTTAGGGAATTTTCCTAAATTTGCTTCTTTGTCCCTCCCAAACTAGTGTTCTTGGTTCTGCCTTCCTAGAAACAAATTCAATACCTCCTCCACATGACAGCCCTTCAAATACAAATACTTCCATGTTCCTCTTGACCTGTCTCTTCCCAGGATTAGCATCTCTACTTCTAACCATTGTCATGGGGCGACTAGTTGGTACAGTGGATAGAATGCTGGTCCTGCAGGTAAGAAGACTCATCTTCCTGAGTTCAGATCTGGTCTCCGATACTTAGTAGCTGTATGACCCCAGGAGAGTAACTTAACCCTGTTTGCCTCGGTTTCCTTATCCGTAAAATGAGCTGGAGAAGGAGATGGCTAGTCACTCTAGTAACTATTTTTGTCAAGAAAATCCCAAGTGGGGTTATGAGGAATCAGACACAACTAAAAAACAACTCAACAACATACCTGAGGCATTTACTTGGAGGGTAGAAGAGTATTAGTTTGCCTCTGGAGGTTGGCATAACCTCACCAGTGAGACAAAGGGAGTAGTGTGGTGTAGGAGAAAACATCAGACCTACAGTGTTCAGATCCTGGCCCTGATACTTCCTAGCTATGTGTCCTTGGGAAAGTCACTTCATTTCCTGATGCCTCTGTTTCTTCTGCAAAATAGGTCTAATAACATTTGCAACCTCATGGAGTTGTGTGAGAACAGCATTGTGTAAAACTTAGCTGTGCAAAGGCTTGTGTTCTCCATCACTGGATCACTGGACATTTGTTGGGGATGTTGTAATAGGGATTCGTGATAGACATAAGGACTGGACTAGATAGATAACCTCTGAAGTCCTTTCAGCTTGAAGCCTCTCATACCACAACTCTCCCCACCTCCACTTGCATGTTTTGAATGTCCAAATCTCTGAACCATACAAGGTCACAGAAAAAGGAAAATCTATAGGATTTCTCCAGTTGCAAGTCTCCCTCCCTGCTTCCTTGTCTCCCTTCTTCCCTAGAGAGTGACTTTAGTCTTCCCTACTTTGGTAACAAAGGTAACCACTTCCTGTCTCTACATTAGGTCTCTTTCTGTGTATATGGGGTGGAGGAGAAGGGCAGGCCTGCTTATAAGGCTTCCCTTTCCTCAGTGGTGGCCATGCCCAGAAGGCAGAGTCAGGTCCTCCATGAAACCTTGTCCATTAGGTCTCCTATGGGGTGGTGCCACCTCCATTCTCACTTCTAGACCATGTTGACTTTAGACTTTTCTCTGAGCAAATCCCTAGCTCTCTGTCCAAAAGGTACAGGACTCTGGCCTTGTGTCCCACTCTAAGGAAGATAGGAAAAAACCTACCCTTGGCTTACTATGAGGCCTGTAATATCCTGAACACTGTCCCAGATGGACCTCCTGAGGCAAGGGTTGGAATCCCCAGAGGATAACCAGGCATTTGCCCTCTGCCCTATGAGGACAATAGCAGTCTGCCATCTCCAACACTTTGGTCAGAATATCATGTAGTTTGACTTGTCTGGCTTGTCCAATCCTCCCTAAATCTGGTATGGAATCCTAGGATCATAACATTTCATAACTAGAAAGGGAAGGGTACAAGTATTTATTAAGCACTTATTTTGTGCCAAGCATTGTGCTAAGTGAAAGAGAGATAGTAGCTCATTTTACAGTTGAGGAAACTGAGGCAGGCAGAGGTTAAGTGACTTGCCCAGTGTCATACAGCTAGAAAGTGTCTGAGGCTGGATTTGAATTTGTATCTTCCTGACTCAAGGCCCCAGGGATCTATCCACTGAGCCACCTAACTGGAAGGGACATGGAGATCACTTTATTTTATGGAGGAAGAAGCTTGGTGGGGTGAGGGTGGGGTGAGGAGAGGGAATAGAATTGCTTACCTGAGGTAACATAACTAATTAGTGGAAGATCTTGTACTAGAGCCCTGGTCTCCTGATTCCTTGAGGTCCTGGGAATCTCTCCCATCATTTTTTGGCAAATAAATGCCTATTCTCTTCTGTGAAAGAGTTACAGGATAAAGTTAAAGGAGATCATCCGTGCCCTTGAGGAGGTTATAGTTTCTTTCCTTGGGGAGATAATATACAGGACATAATATATAGGAAATAGTAAAAAAAAAAAAAACGAATGAGATCTATTTATAAGGATAAATTCCAGCCTGAGGAGTTCAAGTAATAAAAGCTGTCAGTACTCTAAGAATAAAGAGTGAAAATTGACTACGATGTCCTAGGAAGGTTTCTTGGAGGATATGGGGCTTGATAGAAATCTTAAAGGATGAGTAGATTTTGGAGCAGAAGAGGAAGGGTGCCTTTGGGGGGTTGGAGAGGGGCAAAGGTCCAGAGAGAGGAGTATCATAGCATCTGGCTGCCAGGTATGAGTTTAAGGCCCAGATGAACTATACCCCAAGTTACTAAAAGAATCAGCAGATGTGATTGCTGAACCACTATCAGTGATTTATTTTCATTTTAAAATTAAATTTTATTATTTTACTTTTTTATTTTGCGGGGGGAGGGGGGAAGGTAAGGCAATTAGGGTTAAGTGACTTGCCCAAGGTCACACGGCTAGCACACAGCTACTTTTTGTGTTAAGTGTCTAAGGCTGGATTTGAACTCAAGTCCTCCTGACCTCCAGGGCTGGTGCTCTATTCACTGCGCCATCTAGCCGCCCCAAATTTTATTATTTTAAATGAACAAAAATCTGCCTTCACTCCTTCACACTCTGCTCCCACCCCTGAGAAAGAAATAAAAACAAAATGTATAGTAAAGCAAAACGAATCGCCACATTGGCTATGTCCAAAATAATATGTCTCGGTCTGCACTCTGAGTTCATCGCCCCTCTGTCAGGAGGGGAGCATATATGATCACGGGTCATGGTTGGTTATTGGGTTGATCAGAGTTCCCAAGTCTTTTAAAGTTGTCAGTGATTTTTGAAATCCCATAGAGAGAGGGAGGATTGAAGAGCGAATGTCCCAACCCTCCCCCCCCCGCCCCAGACGGAAGACAGATCGTGCAAATTACAGGCAAGTGAGCTTGACTTCTATCCCTGCCAAAACTCTAGGGTGTATTCATGACAGGAACCTCTTCACAGATGTGATGGGGGTGGGGAGTGGGAGGGGGGAGAAGATCCTGTTACTCCCAGGCTTTATTTTCCAATGAGCCCATATGCTTCTGTTCCTCTGGAAAGTCCCTGTTTTCTCTTAGATCCTGTCTGTTGTTCATAAATCACCTCAGATACAAGTTTATACCGAAACAAACGACTTAATTAGATTAGTAAAAGCAGAGTCAAAAAACCCAAAGGGAAGTCAGAGGCAAACATTCCTATAACCCATAGCTCAAGAAAGCCACCTCATTTCTTCCCACCCCCTAGGATGGAAGGTTGTGAACTCCAATCTCTTCCTTCTCTCATCCCATTCCTTATCACAAGAAGGAGAACAGAAAGCAGACATATACTTCTGTCTCTAAAGGGAGACAGATTTCTTAGTCACCAGTGCTAATTAATTCTACCGTATGAAGTAAAAAACTCTTCCTGGGCAGGATAGCAATAAATTGATCACTTACAAACCAAGTATCTCAAAGCACATTGTTCTTTTCCAGGCTCACCTCCCAGGGATGTCCTGGGTAGGCCACCAGTTTCTATTGCTTGTACCAATGTCTGTATGCCTCTGAAGACTGTTAGAGTGGGACATTTCTCAGCCCAACTCTGCTTGCTTAGAAACAGAGGATGTTTTCTTTATGGCTGCCATATTTCCATGCCTGTATATTCTCTCTGTCTGTCTGTCAGTCTGTCTCTCTAGTCCCATGCATCATTCCTGTGTTTTCTGCTATGTCCACAAGTTAGTCCATCCAATCCTAATCCACTTCCCCTAGTCACTAAGGATTTGGGGTGAGTAGGACAAACAAAACTATTCTAAAACATTAAAGTATGGAAACACTATGTTTTTTGCATATTGCTAAAGGGATGGTTAATAAGCATCTAGACTAGGAAGCCGTGATCACAGAAAGCCAACATGTCTTCATGAAGAATAAGTCATGGCAGCCTAGCCTTATTCTTTTTTGATAGGATAACACTCTTGAAAGGTGAGGGGAATACTGTAGATATGGACTACCTTGTTTTGAGCAAAACTTTTGACAAATTCTCCTGCTCTCCTTGTGGACAAAAATGGAGAGATGTATACTGGGTAATAAAATAGGTGAATTCTGAATTGATTGGATAACCATACTTAACTAATAATCATTTGTAAAAATTAATGATTAGTTCCATCAACAATAACTAATAGCCATGTCTATAAAGAAGGTATCTAGTAGAGCATGCCACAGAACTATGTTTGACCCAATGCTTTCTCAACATTTTTATCAAAGATTTTAATCTAATGACTAATAACTTAATATTATCTTGTACATAGCTTGCTCTGTATATATATATTTTTGTATGTTGTCTCTTAAAGAGATTTGTTGCTTCTAAAAGACAGGGACTGTCTTTTTTCCTATTTTTTTCTTTGTATTCTCAGTCTTAGCACAATGCCTGGCACATAGTAGGTACTTAGTACATATATATTGCTTGATCGACTGATTACTTGGATAAAGGATCAAGTGATATTTTGATTAAATTTGCTGATGACATAAAGATAACACATTTGATTACAGAGTCCAAAACAATATTTACAGGCTAGAATGCTGGGCTGAATCCAACAACATGAAACATAATAGAGATAAATGTAAAATCTCACATTTGGATAAAAAAAATCGTACCTCCACAAACATCACATGGGAAAGTTATTCCTCTTGGTATCCAAGCATCTTAGTAGACTGCTAGCTCAACATGAGTCATAATATAACCGACAAAAAAAGCAAAACCACTGTGATCTTAATCTGCTTTTAGGGGCAGGATGTACAGCATGAGGTAATAGTCCCATTGCTAGAACTATGTTCACTTCTAAGGGGCCACATTTTAGGAAGCATATTGATAAACTAGGGAATGGCCAAAGAGAATGGGGGGCAGGACATGATGTTTGTCTTCAAGTCTTTGAAGGACTGTCACATGGAAAAAGGAATTAGATTTGGGTTGCTTCGTTCCTGAGAGGAGAGGTAGAAGTAATAGGAAATCCATTATAAGCAGCCAAAAAGAAACAATTCAAGTATTGTGGAAACACAATTAGGATAACACAAGATTTAGCAGTTTCTACATTAAGGAATTGAAGGCTTGGAATATGATTTTTCAGGGGTCAAAGGAGCTAGGATTAAAACCAAAAATTACCCACCCAGCAAAACTGAACATAAGTTTTGTATAAAATATATATATGTATATTTTATACATATATAAATACATACATATATATATGTATAAGCAGGAGAAAAATGGATATTCAATGAAATAGGGAACTTTCAAGCAGCGTAGTGGCAAGCACCCTAGCATACCCCGAGTGGCTGCCAACACAGGTTCTTAGATCTGCTTTTCTAAAGGAAAGCAACTCAAAATGGGTTAACAATCTTGCTTTAATCAATCAAACATATCATTTACCTAGTTAAGGGGAAGAAGTCAGCACCCCGAACTTCAGAGTATACAGACAGAAGTTACAAGAAGACAGAGAACAACTGTCTGACCATTACATCCATACCTAGTCAGTTACCAGAGAGGGAAGCATCGACATCTGGGTTTTTCAAAGCTGGGGGGCTCAATGGCTGCCCAGAGTCTCATCTGGTTAAATCATACAACACTTCTCAAAGTGAGCCCCAAAACAAAGCCTCACATCAGGGTTTATGTGGCCTTCTCCTGGCTCAGAGAATGTAACAACCCTCTTGACTCACTGTCCAATCAAAAAGCATTCCTGAAAACCAAGCCTCCTGCCACAGGCTCCAGGTGCACTTAAGCCTATCAAAGGGCCTAGGGGCAGGGAAGATCTTAAATTCACATTCCCATAACAAGCATTCTTGATGAAAGGACCAGAACTGAATAGAAAATCTGACTTTCAAATAAAAAAAATCAAGAGAAGCATGAAAAGGTAAACAGGAAAGAGAAATCATAAGGGACCTTTCTCATTATTATGGTAGTTAGAGGGAAAACATATATATATATACATATATATATATAATTACATATATATTATATATAATATAAAGAGGGCACAGGGTGAGTTGAATATGAAAGAATGATATCTAAAAAATAAAATTGAGAGGTGAGAGAGGAATGTATTGGGAGAAGGAGAAAGGGAGAGTTAGAATGGGGTAAATTATCTCACATACAAGAGGCAAGAAAAAGCTTTTACAGTGGAGTGGAAGTGGGGGGAGGTGAGACGGAATGAGTGAAACTTACTTTATTTGGAATTGGCTTAAGGAGAGAATAATGTATATACTCAATTGGGTATGGAAATCTCTCTTACCCTACTGGAAAGCATAGGGGAAGGGGATAAGAGTAGAAGGGAGAGCATATTGGGAGAGGGGTGATCAGAAGCAAACACTTTTGAGGAGGAACAGGTCAAGGAGAGAACAGAAGAAACAAGGGGTACGATAGGATGGAGGGAAGTAGAGTTAGTCTTTCACATGACTATTATGGAAGTGTTCACATGTATAACCTGTATCGGATTGCTTGCCTTTTCAATGAGGATGGGTGGGGAGGGAGGGAGAGAGAGAATTTGAAACTTAAAGTTTGAAAACAAATGTTAAAAATTGCTTTTACATGCAACTGGGAAATAAGATATACAGGCAATGGGGTATAGAAATCTATCTTGCCCTACAGAAAAATAGAAGGGGAAGGGAATAAGAGAAGGGGGAGGGTGATAGAAGGTAGGGCAGATTGGGGAAGGTAATCAGAATACATGCTGTCTTGGGTAGGAGGGAGGGGAGAGACGGGGAGAGAAGTTGGAGCTCAAAATCTTGTGGAAGTGAATGTTAAAAACTAAAAATTAATTAATAATTTAAAAAGAGGTAATAGGAAATTACAGACTCGTTCAATAGTCAATTTTATACTTGATATAAAGAAAAATTTCCTAACCAGTAGAACTATCCAAAAATGGAATGGGCTGACTGAGGAGGTAGTGAGTTCCCCATCATTGGAGACCTTCAAGGAGAGCCCTAGATGATTTGTCAATTGTTTTGCAAAGGAGATTCTTGCTCAGGGTTCTGAAGGATGAGTAGCACCAAGACAAGTATAAGAGATTAAAGGGGACTTTGGACTTTTTTTTGCTTTTTTTTTGGAGGGGAGAAGGCAGGGCAATCAGGGTTAAGTGACTTGCCCAAGGTCACACAGCTAGTAAGTGTTAAGTGTCTGAGGCCGGATCTGAACTCAGATCCTCCTGACTTCCAGGGCCGGTGCTCTATTCACTGCACCACCTAGCTCCCCCTGGGACTTTGGACTTTTCAAAATGGCCTTTGAAGTGCTTTCCAGTACTAAGGTTCTGTGATTCATAGTATATTTAGTGAAAAAAAAAAGACACTGTCTTGGTTAGAGTGGTGAGTATATGCATAGAAGCAGTGGGAGGTAAGTTAGGAAAGGTAGAGGTGAAGGATCTTGAAATGATTATTCTGGACGGTATCTAGAGGGCAAATGGGGAAACATAGAGGGTTGCTGATCAGGGGGCATGACCTCATAAACAGCAGGGTTTTCTGATGATTCATTTGGTAGTGGTTTCTCAGAGCTATTCTAGTGATTTAGCTGAGGTCCTGCCAGTGGTGAGAGAGAGCATTGACAGGTTCCATTAGACCAGGGTGAGTCTGAGGTCAGGTTGATCTCTCCCTAATACCCATGCTCCTACAATAACAAAATCTTAGTGTTCCTAGGGTCTTCTCTTTGCTAGCTGCCTAGCAGCCTGGTTCCCACTTTGACTGATGTCAGATGACAGCTGCCTGATGAAAATGCCCTCCCTCATGCTGCAATTCTCACAAATTAAGAGCCCCTAAACCTGGAGCCAGGATTACTAAGAGAGTGGTTAATTTTGAGGGGAGAAAAAGGCCTCTGTCCAATCCCTACTTCCTACAGATCTCCCTCTCAAAAAGCAGAGGGGAGAGTAAGGAGGGAGAGGTCAGGTGGTTTAGGGAGAATGAAGTCAAAAAAGACCTCACTTTGGGTTGTGCAATGAGAAACAAGCCCAAATCTTCCTATGCTCTACTCCTGTGAAGGTCAGGCTTTTCTGCAAGAGTGAGTCACTGCCATTCACTTTTCTCATGACAACCCAGTGAAGTAAGTGGTGCAAAAAAGATTATTCCCATTTGACAGATAAGGAAACTGAGGCACAAAAGAGTTAACTGACTTGTGTGGAGTCAAACAGCTATTCAAGGTTAGGGTTAGGACTCAAACATAGTCCTTCTAAGTTGAAAAGCAAGGACTTTTTACATTTTACCAGACTGTCCTCCATTAACAAGTATGTCACTTCAACCTATCAACTTAACTCTCTGGGCCTCAGTTTCCTCATAGGTGAAAATGGGCATAATAAAACCCCATTAAAAACCCCAAATCACAAAGAGTTGGATGTGACTGAATGACTGAACTACAAAAAAAGTGCTTTTTAAAAGATTATAAATTCTACATAAAAGAAAGAAATCATTATTTGTTACTATTGTCTTAAGGTTTTATCTCTCTCCTTCAACTATCTTGCCAAGTGGTCAAACGAATTTCCATCCTTAGGAACAAAAGTCTACACTAGGTGGACTTTCCCTAAACTTCCACAGGGGCCCAGTTAGCCAACTTGCAATGGCCACTGAGCTCCACTAGATGACACCCTTTGCCCACAATGTCTCACCTGAAGTCTAGGCAAGGAAAACAACTGTAAAAACAACCTCAGTCTTCCCTAGCCCATGAAGTGAGCCAAGAAGAGAAGAAAAGGGATAAGCAGAGAAAAGAAGAGGAGAGGAGAGGGGAGGAGAGGGGAGGAAAGGACTAGTCTTTAGTTAATTACTGAACTATCCTGACCCCCTCCTATAACATGCAAAATCTAATGTAATCTTAATCTGCATAGAGAGGCATGCACATACAGCCACCCACTCACATATACACAGGTGCCAAAGCTAGTTTATTCAAGTTAGCCACGGAGGATGGTCAGGACTAGAGGAGTGTTGGAGCCAACTAGCTTGGAAGGGCTGATTATTTAATTTTCAAGGTTTAATTTTCACCTCAAAAATTGTAAGCTCTACAAATCAAGCTTGATTTATCATTTTGTTTATTGTCTAGACTTAAGGGAACAATGGAGAAAATTTAATGCAAATTAAAATATAAAAGTTTGTCTGTCTACATGAATTTTGTCTGCTAAACATTTATTACCACATTTCTTGTTGGGGCTTAGGGGTATAGTACAGACAAGTAGACTGGCCAGAGGCTAGTGTTGTGATCCTACTAGAAGATGTTATAGTATAGGGGAAAGACCATTGGACTAGGAGTCAGGGATTTGGACTTGAATCCCACTTCTGCTACTACCCTTGTGACTCTGAGTACTTATAGTCTCTGGGCCTCAGTTTCCTCATCTGTACAAATAAAGATTTTATATCAGATGATCTGGTTCCTTCTAATTCTAAATCCTTGAGCCCATGAACACTGGATCAGATACTTTGCCATTTTATTACTCTGTTTCCTTCTTTATAAAACTACTGGTTTGAACTACATCCTTCTATTTCTGACATTCTATGGGATCAGTGTGTCAGGACAATAGAGGAGGTATCAATGGGATTAGAAAAGAGAAGACAACATTAGGAAGGAAGAATTGACAAAACATGGTAACTGATTGGATGGTGTAGAGGTCGGAAGTCGTCATGGAAACCAAGTCAAAGATGATTCCTGTTTGAAGTCTGAGGGATTGAGAGAATAGTGACATCAAGAGCAAAGTCACAAGGAAGACCTGGTTTTGAGGGAAGAGGAGTTTGGTTTTTGGAAAGTGTGAGATCCTGCCAGAATACCCTCCCTTGAAGGCTCCTGTATGACATGTAATTTCCTCAGAACAAGAGAGAGACTGGAAGATAATAGACATATAGCTAAAAGAGAGCTCAGAAATCATCCAGCTTAACCATTTCATTTTGCAGATGAGGAAACAGAGGTCCATAGAGGTTAAATGACTTGTCCAAGGTTATATAGGCAACAAGTAGTGAAGTCAGGTCTTCTGGCTTCAGATCCAATACTGTCTCCACTATACCACTACCTTCTTTCATCTTAAGACATCCTCCCAGCACCAGGCTAATGCTACCAATTCAATTCAATATTTGGTAGACATTTATTAAGCATCAATAAGCAACAATATGACAAGCATTGTGTTAAATGCTGGGAACATGAAGAATGGTGAAAGATAATCCCCAGTAGTTCACAATCTAATTGGAGAGAAATCATGCAAATGACTATGTACAAGGAAGCTGTCTACTGGATAAGATGAGTTTACTTTCGGATATGCTGAGTCTTGACTTCAGGATAATCTATTTGAATTGTTTAAGAGGCAATCAGACCATTATTCTACTCAAAGATGGTAGGATTTCTTTTTTTTGCCAATTTTTACAATCAGTTTATGTGATTGATTATGTAATAAGAATGAACTGTCCTTTCACTGTTTTATAGAATTCCTTTTTTAATTTATCTTGTCCTATTTCCCCCCTTTTGGTACTTCTCTTATGGCTTGTTCAGTTCCTTTTTCTGAAATTGGGTTATTTAAAATTTCTTTATTATTCATTTAATATGGATAACATGTTATGGTCAATATTCATCTACTTCATTTGTTATCAGTTTTATTGGCAAACAATTTGACAAAATAGTTTCTAATAATTTCATTTATTTCTTCTTCATTTGTTATAAACTCTCTCTAGGCAACTAGATTGCAAAGTGGATAGAGTGCTGGGCCTAGAAGGCAGGATGACCTGAGTTCAAATCCAGTCTCAAATATTTGTTAGCTGTGTGTTCCTGACTAAATTGCTTAAAGGTGCCTGTCTCAATTTCCTCAACTATAAAATAGGGATTATAATAGCACCTATCTCTCAAGGTTGTTGTGAGGATCAAATGTTTGTAAATCAAATCAAATATTTGTAAAACTCTTACCCTGAGATATAATAAGATACAAATACTTGTTCCATTTCCCCCTTATTTTAAAGTTTTAAAATTTCTCTCTCTCTCTTATCAGATTAGTTAGCAATTTATCTATTTTGTTAAGTTTATAAAGAACCAGATATTAATTTTATTTACGAATTCAAAGACTTTTAAGCTTTGTTTCCAAATTTATCTTTCTTTGATTTTCAGAATTTCTATTTGTGAGTTTATTTGTGTTGATTTACTGCTTTTTAATTTTTTTTAGTTGCATGCCCAGTTCATTGATTTATTCTTTCTCTTTTTTTGTTGATGAAAATATTTAGAGATAAAAAAAAAATTCTCTATGGACTGCTTTGGCTGTATCCAAAAAGTCTTGGTTCTTTAATGAAATAATCTAGTTTCTATGGTCTCTTCTTTTGCCCAACACTTCTTGAAGTTTAATTAGTCTCTATTTAAATTTGAATCCTGTTTTTTTGCCTTTCTTTGTATTTCTAGCACTTACATGGTAGGTGCTTAATAAATGCTTGGCGACTGACTTTCTTCAAAGGTCTTTCTTGGTTATAACTTGTTGCATTGTGGCCAGTAAAAAGCATGCTTTTCTGCATTTGTTTATGAATTTTTTAACCGTTGATTTTTGTAAAGATTTCAATCACAGTTGAGAAATAGGTCTATTATTTTTATTACTATCTTGCAATCACTGGAGATACATTATATCTAACTTTTCTAAAATCCTACTCAGGTCCTCCTTGATTATTTGTGAGATTTGTCTAAGTCTGAAAGACAACATATGAAGGTCTAGGTATGGGGGCAGTCATCAGAGAGAATGCCCAGAGGCAGAGATGAAGTGCCTTGTCCATGGGACAGCTGGGAGGCCAGTGTCACTGGTTCAAAGAGCACATGTCGAGGAGTAAAGAGTCAGAGTGGAGGAGGGAGAACATTCCAGGCATGGGGGACAGTCATCTCCATGCAAAGAACTAGAAACAAAGGGGCACATGACCATCATTTAGGGAGTTAATATCTATTAAAGTTGGTTTTCTCCTTGTAATTCAATTAATTTTTACTTAAAATATTTAGATCAGGCTTGCTTAGTATATGGCCCATGGGCCAATTGTGGCTGCCAAAGGATTTCAGGGGGCTGGTGAAAAGTGTAGAGTTGCCACTGCCCTCACTTCCGTTTGTCATGTGACCCGAGGCAACCAACCATTGTCAATCTGTCTCTAGTCTAACCTATCAGCAGCCCAAAGAAGTTTAGCTTATTTTAATTTTGTCTCCCCACCCTTGTCTATGCCATTGAAGCATATACATATACATACACACAAATGTACATACATATATATATATATATTGATATAATTTTATTGTCTATTTTTTGAAAAAAACTGTATTCTGAATACCCCTAAAAAATTTCCTCATGCAAAGCAGAATAGAAACTATGTGAAATCATATATGAAACTATGAATCTCCATTATATTCAGCCTGGTTTTTTTTCCTACTTATAGGTTTCCCTCTGAATTTCTATTTATTTCTCTTCTATGTATTTTAAATATTGCTCCAATGACCCTCTTTTCTTTTTTTTTCTTGGTAATGTTATCTCTAGCTCCCCTTTCTTGCCTTGTAATTGTCACTGCTATTAAAAAAGTTAAAACACAGTCCTTGTGTCAAATAAACAAAATCAAACAAAATGACGACCCATATTTGCCATATTCAAAAATAGATCTCATACACTCTGGGTCCATCACTCCTCTGTAAGGAGATGGGTAGCCCATTTCTTCACTGTTCCTTGGGAGTTGTGGTTTGTCATTGCATTGATTAGAGTCCTTAAGTCTTTCTAAGTTGTTTTTCTTTAAAAATTTATTTTATTTTATTTTATTTATTTTAGTTTTCAACATTCATTTCCAAAAGATTTTGAGTTCCAAATTTTCTCCCCCTCTCTCCCCTACCCCCACCCCAAGATGGCAAGCATACTGATTACCCCTTCCCCCAGTCTTCCCTCTTTTCTATCCTCCCATCTCCTCTTACCCCCTTTCCCCTTACTTTCTTGTAGGGCAAGATGGATTTCTATACCCCATTGTCTGTATATCTTATTTCCTGGTTGCATGTAGAAACAATTTTTTAACATTTGTTTTTAAAACTTTGAGTTCCAGATTCTCTCCCTTCTTCCTTCCTCCCTTCACCCATCCCCATTGAGAAGACAAGCAATTCAATATAGGTTATACATGTGTAGTTGTGCAAAATATTTCCATAGAAGTCATATTGTGAAAGACTAACTATATTTCCCTCCATCTTATCCCGCCCTCCATTTATTCTATTTTCTCCTTTGCCTCTGTGTCTTTTCAAAAGTGTTTGCTTCTAACTCCTCTCTCCCCTAATCTGCCCTCCCTTCTATCATCCCCCCTCTTATCCCCTTCCGCCCTATTTTCCTGTAGAGTAAGACACCCAATTTAGTGCATATGTTATTCCATCCTTAAGCCAAATCCAATGAGAGTAAGGTTGACTCATTCCCTTTTACCTCCTTGCTCTTCCCCTCCATAGTAACAGCTTTCTCTTGCTTGTTTTATATGAGATAATATTCTATCTCTCCCTTTCTCTTTCTCCCAATATATTCCTCTCTCACCTCAATTTTATTTTTTAGATATCATCCCTTCATATTCAACTCACCCTGTGCCCTCTGTCTATGTACACATACACACATATAAAAATAAAGTGAAGAGTAGTTAGATACAAAGTAGTTTGGTGGGGAGAGAACCAGAAGCTGGGGAAGGGGGAGTCTTCATGCAGATCAAGAGAGTCTTCATGCAGAAGGAGGAGCTTGAGGTGTGTCTTGAAGGAAGAGAGGCACCATATGAAGCAGACTTGAGCAGGAAGTATATTCAGTCATGGGAGACAGCTATGCAAGACGGAGTATCATGCATAAGGAGCAGAGAGAAGGCCAATTTGGCCAGATTGAGGAGTGTGGGAAGTGGGGTAATGTCCAATGAGGCTGGAAAGATAGGTTGGGGCAAAGTTGCAAAGGGCTTAAAAGCTAAACAGAAGAGCTTCTGTTTTATCCTAGAGTCAATAGGGAGCCACTGGTGTTGGCTGAGCAGGGACTGGCATGGTTGGATCTGTACTTATGGAACAATTACTTCAGCACTGGCATGTACGATGGCATAGGCTAATGAGAGATTTAAAGCTAGGAGCCCAATTAGGAGGTTGTCGCCATAATCTTGGTGAGGTAATGAGAGCCCAAACAAAGGTGGTAACTGTGAGTCGAGAGAAGGGGTTGAATGTGAGAGATGTTGTGAAGGTAGGAGCTGTAAGACCTGATGACTGATTTGTGGGGTGATGAAGCTAATGCTGAGGTCATGACCTTGGTATACTGAGAGGAGGAGGATGCCTTGGATAGTAATAGAGAAGTTCAGAAGAGAATTGGGTTTGAGGGGAAAGACAACAGGTTGAGTTTTGGGCAAGCTGAGGCAAGGCACCCTCTTGCCTTCTCCTTGTTTCTCAGCACTCAGAGCTAGAAAGCAGGATCGAGCTGTGTACCAAGACCTTATGCCAGGCCAGGTGGAAAGAGATCTGACCTGGGAATCAGCAAAGAGCCAGGTCTAGGGTTAGATAAGGTTGGCCGTGGCCTAGGGCATAACACACAGGGGGTGGGGGAGGTGGAATAAAGGAGAACACTTTATTATTACCAGTTTAAAATATACGCATTTTAATGCCAGAAAATTTCACTCTATATGGCATGCCACTCTTTATTTTGTGTTATGTCCACATGCAAAGTCTAATAAAGTCTCAAGTAAACAGAACATCTTGACTACAGGTGCAATTTTCAGACCTTTGTCTAGATCACAGAAATACCTTGTCCCAGTTTACAGACCCATAAATGTTAGATCTAGAGAGGACCATAGACACTATCTAATCCATCTTTATTTTATGAAGGAGAAAAGTGAGACCCAGAGATTAATCAGTCCATCAAGCAACAAACATTCATTAAGTTCATACTATGTACCAGGTACTGTCCTAGGCCCTAGGGATACAAGTACAAAGGAAATAATCATTACTTGCATGGAGAAGTGACTTGCCCAAAGTCACATAGCTAGTATATTCCAGAACTAACACTGAACTTCTATCTCCTTACTTTCAAGACCACCATTTGGGCCACTACTATATTCCACTCAGTTCTGGTCAGAGCTAGTCTGAAGTCTTCATAAAATTCATTCATATTGCATTGGGTTAGTTATTCTATATTTCTGGGGTCTCAGTTTCTTCATCTGTGCTGTGAAAGCACAGATGGATTAGGTCCAGCCCTTCTAGATCTGATATTTTAGGGCCCCTTCCAGGAGTGTTTGCATTTGAACAGGAAGCTGTATCTTAAGTCAAAGAGATAAGTTCTAATGGTGGAATTTTAGGATGTATTTGAGGAACTAAAGTGGATGAGGGAGGTGGCTGCCTTTTCAGTGCTGCTCAGGTCCCCACTGCTCCTTTATATGCTGTGAGGAGATACATGGAGGATGGAGGGGAAGATCAGAGTCCAGGGATTATACTGGCAAGGATTCCCACCTTGGTAGGAACCCACAGGTGCAGGTTCAGGACACACCTAAAGGGCAAAGTGTCTTAGGCAAATGATTAGGGGCCTCCCAGAGATGAAAGACTCCTTCTCTTCCCTGTATTGCACCTGCTCCTGAACATTTATCCATCCATCCATCCATCCATCCATCCATCTCTCTATTCATATATCTCTGAACATCTGTTGTGCTGAGAAAAATCTTACTCCCCTTATACCTTTATTTCCTAGTCAGTCAATAAGCACTTATTAAGTGCCTGCTACATGCCAAGTACTCTGCTAAGTATTGGGGATAAAAAAAGGGAAAAGACAGTCCCTGTCCTCAGGAGGTCACAGTCTGACATACAAACAACTATGTACAAATAAGCTACATGTAAGACAAATAGGAAATAATCAATAGGGGGAAGGCTCTAGAATAAAAAGTGATTGAGAAAGGTTAGTAGTAGAAGGTGGGATTCTTAGCTAGGATTTAAAGGAAACGAGGGAAGCCAGGAGTCAGGATTCAGGAAGGAGAGAATTCCAAGCATGAGGGACATCTAGAGAGAATGGCCAGAGACAAGAGACAGAGTGTCTTGCTCAAAGAAGAGAAAAGAGACCTGTGTTACTAGATTAAAGTGTGTGTGTGTGTGTGTGCATGTGTGCGTGTGTATGGTAGGGGGGAATGTGGGGGGCTGTAAGGTATAAGAAGACTGGAAAAGTAGGTGGGGGCTAGAATATGAAGGGTTTTGAATGCCAAAAAGAGGATTTTGTATTTGATTTTTGAGGCGATGGGGAGCCACTGGAGATTATTGAGCAGTGAGGTGACATGGCCTGATTTGCACATTAGCAAGATCACTTTCTCAGCTGGATGGTGGATGAATTGGAATGGGGAGAGTCTTAAGGCAGGCTGACCAAGCAGGCTCTTGCAATAGTTGAAGAATGAAATGAGGGCCTGCACCAGGGTGGTGGCAGCATAAGAGGAGAGAAGGGGGTATATTTGCCAAGGTGAGATTGACAAGCCTCAGCAATACATTGGATATGGGAGGGGGGTGAGCTATAGAGAGGAGTCGGGGATGATTCCTTAGCTTGCGAGCCTGGGGGACACTAGGAGAATGGTGGTACCCCGAACAGAAATAGGGAAGTTTGGAAGGAAAGAGGGTTTGGGAGGAGAGATAATGAAGTTAGTTTTGGACATGTTGAGTTTATACGGTTTACTGGAAATACAGTTCTAGGTATCTGATAGACAGTTGGAGATGTGAGACTGGAGGTCAGCAGAGAGGTTAGGGCTGGCTAAGTAGATTTGAGAAGTATCAGCATAGAGATGGTAATTAAATCCATGAAAGCTGATGAGATCACCAGTGAAGTAGTACAGAGGGCTCAGAAAAGAGCCCTGTGGGACACCTACCATTAGTGGGCATGACCTGAATGAAGATTCAGCAAAGAAGGCTAGAAAGGAATGGTCAGATAGGTAGGAGAAGAATCAGGAGAGAGTGTGTCCTGAAAATCTAGAGAGAAGAGAGTATGGAGGAGAAGACAGCAGTGGACAGTGTCAAAGGCTGCAGAGAGGTCAAGAAGGATGAAGAGTGAGAAAAAGCCATTGGATCTGGTGATTAAGAGATCATTGACTGGTAACTTTGGAGAAAGCAATTTTGCTTGAGTGCTGACTTTGGAAAACTGATTATGGAGAGGAGAGGAAGAGGACGCATCTATTGTAAAAAGTCTGCTCAAGGAGATTAGCCATAAAAAAACCTAAAGAGGAAGCCATGTGGCCAAGACCCCCATTCTTCTCTTCTGGTCTCTTACTTTTTGGAGAGTCTCCTTACCCCTCACTACCATTCTCATGACTACCCCCTGCTACTCCCTTACATATTTCACAGACTCACAGAAACTCAGAATTGGAAGGAATGATGATACCGTACTGACTCTTTGTAATCATTGATCACCTTTTTTTGGGGTGAACAATATTTTATTTTTTCTAATTACATGTAAAGATAGTTTTCAACATCCATTTTTTTTTAAGAGTTTGGGTTCCAAATTTTTCTCCCTTCCTTCCCTCGCCCCTCCCCAAGACTGCAAGCAATCTGGCTATACATGTATCATTGATTCAATTTATACATTTTCTTTATGTGACATTTTACAGTTTACTCAGCACTTTACATACAATTATTTCTTTTGATTTTCCAAATAACCTTGTGAGGTAGGAGTACAGAGTATAAAGAACCAAAGTTCTCTACCTCAGCCTATTTCCAAGGATGGACTTTGAGACCATGGTTTAAGGCATGTTAATCATAGGTACTGGTTATTTGTGATCATAAACCATGACATATTTATTTGTGTATATGTGTGTGAACCTGGATGTATATTTTGCTTCTTCATTTGGGGCTGATCCTAAGTCCAAATTCTCTTCAGAGGGTGCAATTTGTAAAAGAACCTAGCCAGCAGTGGGAGAGTGCTTTATAGGGGCTCATGTCATAAAGGGCAAAACTGCATTACTTAGGAACCCACAGAAGGAAAATTCACACTGGGGCCTTGAGGGTGCTTACTGTTTTTATGGATGTGTATGTGTGGGAGAGTGAGCATGTGCAGAAACCTACAGGGAGCTGGGCGGCAGCTCTAAACGAATTCAAACAGTGAGGGGAGAGGAATCAGTCAGTCAGTGAGGCAACAAGCATGTATTAAGCGCTTACTATATGCTAGGCACTGTGCCAAGGTCTGGGATACAAAGAGAGAAAAAAATTAGGTCCCTCTAGGAGCACATATTCTAAAGGAAATCAGGTGGTAGGACTTCATGAAATAAGGCCACTGAGCCAAATAAAATCTGGTTGAAGGTCTAAAGATAATCAGACAGTTCAATTCTTTTCCCTTTCTCCATCTTCAGTTCCTCATTTGAAAAGAGGAGGAGGTTGGATACAATCATCTTTAAGGCCTCTTCCAGCTCAAACATTCTAGGATTTGAAGCTCAAGGAACTTGGTTGGGTTCCTCCCCTTCATATTTGTTAATGCCACCATTTTGATATCATTAATAGCATTAACTAAATTTATTTAACTTGGCCAGAGTGTCTATGATTTTTTGTGCTCTGTGGAGAAATGACAGACATGTTATAGCTTGTAAAACACCCATCCCTAATCCCTGGGCTAGTCTCCAGGATATTAGTCAAACTCCTGCTGCGGATGTTGATATATATGTATATCTGTGCACACAGAGATGTAAATCAAACTGTCATTGATTTAACTTCACAGTAGTTTCTGTTTTGAGATAAATATCTATATCACAGCTAAAAGCCACATGTGAGCTGATGGCCACAGGAAAGAACAATTAGCAGATTCAAGAAATTGACACTTCTGTTATCAAAGGCTATCATTCGTTTTTCTTAAGTAAGGTGTTCTGTCCTTTCTTAGGCTAATGCTAGTCATAAATAAATAAAAATGTACTTGATTTTTCACATTCAAATTTCCCCTATTTTGTCTTTCTCATTTTATGGATGATGGACGGCCTCATTCTCAAAGGATCTCTTTTGTTAGCTAAAATTAAGACATTCACAAATTATGATTCTTTGCAGTAGAAATGCAACAGAACCTTGATTCATGGATGTGCTCATGGTTCTACCTTATTCTTGATGTCATTTGTCCAAATACCAGGTCAAGAGGTCTGGGAGAACTACTCATGCTTAGAATGTAAAAGAAACTAGGCAGCTAGACATTGCAGGTTATGTTTATTTTTGATTCAGCTCTCCGAATCCTAGAATATTAAGCCTCCTCATTGTGCAGAGGAGGAAACTGAGACCCAAAGAGAGGTTATTCAAAGTCACACAGTGAACTAATGGCAAGACTGGGGTTGGAACTCAGGTCTCCTGGCTCCCAGTCTAAAGAACTGCAGACTGGCCTCATCTAGTCTCTCTCTCTCTCTCTCTCTCTCTCTCTCTCTCTCTCTCTCTCTCTCTCTCTCTC
>NW_027185764.1:60010833-60025266 GCF_028583685.1 Petaurus breviceps papuanus | reverse complement strand
CTCTCTCTCTCTCTCTCTCTCTCTCTCTCTCTCTCTCTCTCTCTCTCCCTCCCCTGCCCCTCTCTCCCTGTCTCTTCTTCTCTCCCTCCCCCTCTTTAATCATAGAATCTAAGAAACTTAGAATGTTAGAACTGGAAAAGTCATAAAAGATCATCTAATGCAATATGCTGAGGACAATGAAGCTCTAAGAATTGAAGTGACTTGCCCAAGGACACAAGGCAAGTTGCTCTCAAAGCTACTACTAGAGCCAGGGCTCCCGATTCCCATTCCAGTGTTCTCCCAACCTCACTGTTGAGATACAGTTTAGTGAGGCTGAACCATTTGTCCTATTTACTTGGTCCTCTAAATTGGTTGGCCTTGAGAATAGACAATAACTCTTCCCTAGGCAGCCTGTGCTGTCCCTTGGTTCTTCTAGGACAGTGGGGGACAAGGAGGGAGGCTGTGCCCACCCAACTCCTTGTTTTTTTCCCATCACCCATTCATGTACCTGGCCAGAAAAACCAGCCTGGCAAGCTGTATTGCTGATGCAACCTGAGAAAAGTTCAGTGGAACTTTTCTGCTGGGCTCAGCATTCCCCTGGCTCTCTGAGCAGCAGCCTGTCCGCCACAGCGCACACAAAGATACTCGCCCTTGGCACTTCCTGTTGAGCATCAATTCCTTTGGCTTCTGCCCTTGAGGGGGAAGTCCTTCTGGCCCCATCCCAATCCTGAGCTCATCCATCACCCATACCCACCATCACCAGGCAAGAAACCCAACCATCAACAACATCTTTATCAATACTTCCTGAAGGCTCATCAATGCAGGAGGGGCAGGGAGAACAGACACTCTCTATCCTCAGGAGCTCACAGCTTTGCTAAGGAAGGAGTGACAAGACACTTAAAAACGCCTAGCAGTGCCAGATGAGTGGGATAGACAGTAAATGCTATAGGAACTCAGGAGAAGGAGCGAGGGATCATTGTGAGTGAGAGTGGGCATAGAAAAATTCATAGAGGATATGAGATTCATAGGGCAGTAGGGTCTTCAAGGCTGGATATTAGATCTCTGGAGGAGGAGAAAGGACATTTCAAGAAGGAATTTGGAGATAAGCAAAGGTGAAAAGGTGAGAATGCACAATTTGTTTTCTGAGGATGCTGATGAAACCACCCATTCACTAGGATGGGAATGAGATGGGATGTTCCTTACAGACACTTTGAATCCCAGGACTAGTCCCAGCTTCCAGACAACCAAGTCTGCTTGATTAATATGGAAAATTAGAATGAATAGGTGCTGATTCAGGGTCTAATGGACTTTCCAAAGAGAAAATATATGAATTTTATTGTATGGGTTTTGTTGTGTTTTTCTGGTTTGTTTTAAGGCCTTCTTTGGTTTCCATCTTAGTTCTTGCCTATGCACCCCCATGGAGAAGGGATTCTTTTGTTGGCCTTCACTCAGAGGTTAGTGATATCTGAAAATATTTTCAATTGAACATGCTTTAATGTGACTTTCTTTTAAAGCATAGTACAGGGGTGGAGAACCTTTGGCCTCAAGAACACATGTGGTCCTCTAGATCCTCAAGTGTGGCCCTTTGACTGAATCTAAACTTCACAGAACAAATCCCCTTAATAAAAGGATTTGTTCTGTAAAACTTGGACTCAGTCAAAAGGTCACACCCAAGGACCTGGAAGGCCACATGTGACCTCAAGGCCCCAGGTTCTCCAACCCTGGCATAGTCCCTAGGCTCCAAGGTAAGAATACACTTGGCCTACTGTGGTAGACATCCTCGCTATACACTTAGCACAGGCCTGCTTGGGCCTCCCTATTTTCATTCAGGGTTAACAAGCCTCTGTGAACTTTTCATCATCTGACTGTCCCTCCAGGCGCTGGAGTCATTCAGCTTTATTCAGAGAAGGGAACGTCTGGGCCAGACAGGACGGGAGTTGTCCAGTCCCCACCCTTGTTCTTCAGCTGGGGAACAATCCTCCAGTTGCCCACGTGTTAGATTCTGGTCCCATAGGTGGGTTACTCAGAGTAGAACAATGCCCCCGGCTCTGTGAACGCTGTTGCGGCTGCTGCTACTGCCACTGCTGCTGCTTCTGAAGGCGTCTGAGACCTATTGTCTACACAGCACTTGGGAAGATTGCTTCATGGGGTATGATGAAGCCAGGTGCCTCTCCCCTGGGGAGGGTATGCAATTGTCTGCACAGTAGGATGAACCAACATACCGTGAAAAGATCCAAGGCCTGCGAGTCAGGAGACCTGAGTTCTAGTCCTGTCTCTACCACTGAATTCAAGACCTTGGACAAATTACTTCTCCCTTCTGGGCCTCAGTTTCCCCATCTGCTAAAATGAAGGGGCCATGTTAGGTAATTTCTAAAGTCTGTTCAAGGACTAATATTCTGGATAATACTATGAAAAGACATAGTCCCTCCTGCAACCTCCCAACTGATGTTGCAATTTCATTTTATATTTATCCAGCAGGTCTTCTTACTGGGTTGAAAGCTCTGTGAAAGCAGGAACGCTATTTTGTTTATCTCGGTATCTTCTATGCCTAGCACAATTTTTGCAATAATAATATTTAGTATTTATGTAGCACTTTAAGTGTTCACAAGTGCTTTTCAAACACCTCAAATTAAACTCCCAACCACCCTGGGATACTATTATTATTATTGCCTTTTTACAGAGGGGGAAACTGAGGCAGAGGTTTGTTGTTTTTTTTTTTAAGTGAGTTGACCAGAGTCACATAGCCATTGTGTTACCTAGCTGTCTCCCCAGAGAAGGTGATATATACCAGCTGTTACATGGAATGCTCTCCCTTCTTACTCCTTGCTCCTGGCTTTCCTCAAAAGTTCAATCATATGTACCTTCTGTAATAGGCAGAGGCAGCTAGGCCTGGAGTCAAGGAGACCTAAGTTCAAATTTAGCCTCAGTTACTAGTTGTATGACCCTGGGCAAGTCACCTAACCTCTATCTGCCTCAGTCTCCTTGACTGTAAAATGGGGATGATAATAGCACCTCCCTCCCAGGGCTGTTGTGAGAATCAAATGAGATAATAATTGTAAAGTGTTTCATCCAGTGCCTGGAACATAATCAGTGCTTTAAAATGTTCTTTTTTTCTTTGTCCCATCTCTAACCCCTCCAGTTCCTTCCCTCTGAGATTACCTTCCATTTACCTTGTATGTAGCTCGTATATACAGCTATTTGTATATTTTCTGTTCATTAGAATGTAAGTTCCTCGTCTTTGCCTTTCTTTGTCTTCTTAGCACAATGCCTGGCACATTCTAAGTAGGCACTTAATAAATGCTTGTTTAGTGATTGACTTAGTGTTTGTGAAATTGTATATTGAATATATATGTAGTGGAATGTTTGTAGAATTAAATATATATATATATGCATATATATATATATGTTACTATTTAAAAAAAAAAAAGACATGGTCCAAGCAGTGTGCTGGTAAATGTTTAATAATCAGCTCTCCTAGGGTCCCCCCCCATATGTATGTGATACACACATACACACACACACATACCCATGATGCACTTTTCTGCTTAATCTGCATTATTAAAATTTTCTCCATTACTTTCTCAAGACTAGACAATCAACAACACAATAAATCAAGCCCTAGTCTGTAGGATCTAAGTTGGAGCTGGTTTCAGCATACTCCAATGACCCCTGATACTCTAACTTAGGTCTCCTGGCTCCAAGTAGAACTCTCTCAGTTGTGCTATACTATCTCCAACAATTGTTTTTCATGAGTTGCACAGTGTCCTCAGTTGGCCCATTGTATGACATGTACTGACATCCCAGAATATTTTCTAATTTGACTTCCTCATTCATTTCACTTGTGTCTTGACTCTTTGTGATCCCATTTGGGGTTTTTATTGGCAAAGATAGTGGAGTGCTTTGCCATTTCCTTCTCCAGCTCATTTTACAGATGAGGAAACTGAGGCCAACAGGGTTAAGTGATTTGCCCAGGGTCAAGTAAGTGTTTGAGGCCAGATTTGAGCTTAAGAAGATGTCTTCCTGACTTCAGGTGTCCATTGAACCATCTAGCTCCCCTTGACCACATCTTAGAGCACAATTATGTTTGTTCTAATAAAACCTCTTTATACATTTGAAACAAATTCCAAGTTTTTGGTTCTTGATATGGGATTAGCCTGAAATCCACCTTTGCTTAGCAAACCTTTTTCGAACCCAGCATTAGCTAACCTTATATATATATTATATAACCTTAATTAGCTAACCTCATAATCTGGTAAGGCAGGGAAAGAAGGCTTACGCATGTGGAATATTCAGAAGCCTATTTGATATTAAGATGATTATTAGTGCTAGAATTGTTTAGTCATGTATGACTTGTGACTTCATTTGGAGTTTTCTTGGCAAAGATATTGGAGTGATTTGCCATTTTCTTCTCAATCTCATTTTACAGATGAGGAAACCAAGGCAAATAGGGTTAAGTGACTTGTCTAGGGTCACACAGCTAGTAAGTGTCTAAGGCTGGATTTGAATTCAGGAAGAGACTGAAAGCCTGGCACTTTATCCACTGCACCACTTGGCTGCCCAACATTAATGTGGGCTGGGGTTGTCAGGGAAAGATTCTTGGAAGAGAGGTTGGTTTAAACTCATGCAGATTTCCCATCCCTGGAAGAGTCAGCAGAAGTTCTAGAGGAAGGGAAGTATATTGTAGGTGGAGGAGGGGAAACAGGATGATCAAGCAAGCAAGAGTGAGCAGGAGAAGTGTAAGCATGCAGCTTTACTTAACTTTATTTGGAGAATAGACTCCTTGCCTAGCTAACATTCTGGCTCATGGAAGCACAGGCACTAGCATTATGATCGGTGTAAACCAATATGGCCAGTGAGTGGCAGCTTCTCGCCCCAACTTGCGGTGGCAAAGGAGGACCTCAGCACATCCCTCGGTTCTTTGTCTGCAGAGGAGTCACCAAGAGGAGCTGGTGCCGCAGACAGATTAATTCCCTTAGGTCATGGGCTCAGACCCCAGTGTAAATGGGCACGAGAATGAGAGCTGATGCTCCCCTTGTGCTTTATGGTCTGTGAGGTAGATTGTATGTGTCTTATTACCTTTATTTTGTAGGTGGAGAAACGGAGGTAAAAAGAATTCCAATGTCTTGGTCAAGGTAAATGTCTTACCATTAAGATTCCTAAATGGTAGAGCCAAGACTTGTATCCAGGTCTCTGGACCCCAAACCAGTGCTCGTTCTAATTATGACATGGTAAATACAACCCTTTAGAGGCCTTTCAGAGTGGTAGACCTGTGTTAACTTCCTAATTCTGATGCTTAACTGGCTTTAACCCTGCATCCATTTTTATTAACTGTGACTGTGGATAAGTCACTTAATCTCTGACTCAGTCACCAACTCCCTGTGTCTGTAGCTCAGGCACCTCCCTAGAACTCATAGATGGATTGTAATCTGCCCCAAGTAAAGGAAATTACCCTAATAGGACATTCCCTCTGATGAAATCATAGGTGTTTTAAATCTTAGGCTTACAAAGCACTTTCAACCATAACAATTATTTAGCTATCATTTATCTAGCTCTCTAAGGTTTGCATTTAAAAACACTTTATATACTCATTTTGATCCTTACAACAACCCTTTCAGGTAGGTGATGTTATTATTCCTCCCCCCCCTTTTTTTTTGCTTTTTTTTTTGTAAGGGCAATTGGGGTTAAGTGACTTGCCCAAGGTCAGTAAATGTTAAGTGTCTGAGGTCAGATTTGAACTCAGGTCCTCCTGACTCCAGCTCTGGTGCTCTATTCACTGCGCCACCTAGTTGTCCCTATTATTCCGTTTTTAAAGATGAAGAAACTGAAGCACAGAGAGGATGTGACTTGCCCAGGGTCACACAGCTAATAAGTGGCAGAGATGAAGTTGAGCAATTCTTTTAGTTATAATATACTACCTCCAAAGAGTGTTTCTCAGGAAGTACTTGCAACGTGAACAAGTGCTTCTTAGTTGCCTGGGTGGTGTAGTGGCTTAGAGCTATAGGTCCTATAGTCAGGAGGACCTGAGTTCAAACCCAACCTCAGATACTTTCTAGCTGTGCGACCCTGGGCAAGTCACTTGACCCTGTTTGCATCAGTTTCTTATCTGTAAAATAAGCTGGAGAAGGAAATTGCAAACAACTCCAGTAATTCTACCAAGAAAACTTGAAATGTGGTCCTGGAGAGTTGGACACGACTAAAATTACTCTGTAACAGCTTGTAACATACCCTAAGTTGGCCCACTGAATGATAGGTGCTGGTAGCCTGGAATATTTTCTAATTTGACCTTCTCTTAGAGCACAGTTATAATTGTCCCAACAAAAATCTCTTCGTACATTTGGAACTAATTCTGAGTTTTTGGTTCCTGACATGGGATAAACCCGAAACCCATCTTTGCTTGGCAAACCCTTTCTACGTGATGCAAATGTAAAGAAAGTGTTAAAACTGCTAAGTGAAGGAACTAAAATAAGCAAGAGATGTAAGAGAATAAACTATTTTCAAATACCTCAAACTATTTAGAAGCCCCTATTTATACACAAGCAATTATATGCCATATATAAACTGTTGTATATTAGACACTTAATAAATGTTTCCTGAAGTGATTAAAAGCAGACCCTTTATACTAGACAACACTTTTTTGGGGGGGAGGGGAGCTTAAGTGACTTGCTCAAGGTCACACAGCTAGTAAGTGTGTCAAGTATCTGAGGCCGAATTTGAACTCAGGTTCTCCCAACTCCAAGGCTGATGCTCTATTCACTTTGCCACCTAACTGCCCCTAGACAACATTTTTTAACCAAGATCTAGTTACTTTGTTACATAAACATAACAAAACTATATAGCTCTAGAACCCAGAAAGTTTCTAGGCTATAGACTTTTCAAGAATACAGATTCTCTGCTTGTCCTTGCTCTCTACCCTCAACCACCCCCCTCAGGCTACACTCTTAGTTTATCTTGTTATTGTGGCATTTTTCTTTCATAAAACTAAAAAAAATTTTTTAGTATTTCTCAATTACATGTAAATTTTTTAAACCTTCATTTTAAGAACTTTTGAGTTTCAAATTCTCTCCCTTCCTCCTTCTCCTCTCTGGCCCCTTGAGATGGCAAGCAATATGACACACATCATGGTATTTTTCCAACAACATGTTAGGTTTTAGACAGAACATGGCATTCAGCACTGTCTCTGACACATCGCTATCCCAGAGCCAAAATATGTGTAAGGACCAGTCCTGAGTTAAAGAGAAAGGGGATTCTCTGCTGGCTGCCAAGTAGGGGTCAGAAGTCCCAAGACAGGCATTTCAAGTTATCCAGTCTATCTTTCCAGACATTTCATATTACTTTACGCACTCTATGTGGTGGCCAAAGTGTCCTTCTAACTATTCCCTGAACTCAGAATTTTGTCTCCCAACCCCTTCCCTTTGCCAAGGCTGTTCCTGGTGCCTGGAATTCATTTTCTCCTTATTTTGTCTTCTTTCATGGTTTAACTCAGGTGTTCTCTCCCACACAAAACCTGATCTCCCCCAGTATTTAGTACTCTCTCTTCTTCATTTAATTATCTTTTATCAGGGATTCTTAGACTTTTTTTGGTGTAACGAATTCCTCCTCAGAATATATATATATATATATATATATATATATATATATATATATATATAATTTTTTTTCTTTTTCTTTTTGGAGCAGGGAAGGCAGGGCAATTGAGATTAAGTGACTTGCCCAAGGTCACACGGCTAGTAAGTGTTAAGTGTCTGAGGCCACATTTGAACTCAGGTTCGCCTGATTCTAGGACCAGTGCTGTATTCACTGTGCCACTTAGCTGCCCCCAGAATATATTTTTTTTAATGCATGAAATAAAATACATAGTATTACAAAGGGAAACAAAGCCACTTGGTGAAGTTATGAGGGGCTCAAGGTGGGAAAAGCTTCACAGAAGCTTCATAGTCGATTAAGAGAACAAGGTTGACAAAGTCTCCAGAAAACCTTGTTATTCAGTTGTTTCAGTTGTGGCTCTTTGTGACCCTATTTGGGGTTTTCTTGGCAAAGATACTGGAGTGATTTGTCATTTCCTTCTGCAGCTCATTTTACAGATGAGGAAACTGAAGTAAGCAGGGTTAAGTGACTTACCTAGGATCACATATCTAGTAAATATCTGAGGTCAGATTTGAACCCATGTCTTCCTGACTCCAAAGCTGCCACTCTATCCACTGTACCACCTAGCTGTTAGGAACCTGGGGCCACTGCTACTTTTTTTCTCAAAAATTACAAAGAATTGCTGTGTACTTGTGGACCACTATGAAAATGTTGCACTGCTCTTTTAGAGTCAATCCCCACTCTTGTACCAGTTCCTGGGAGGTAGGCTATTGTGTCCAAAAAGCAATGAAGCAGGAGGCACAGAATCTGGGTTCAAATCCTGGCACTATTATTTATTATTATTTGGATGATCTTGGTTAATCATTTGGCCTCTTTAGGCCTCAGTTTCCTTATCTGTAAAATGAAAGGATTGGATTAGATCAAAGGTATCAAACACACATTGAGCACCTATTACTTGCAAGACTCCTGGGATACAAAAACAAAACTATGCTTTCCCACAAGGAAATTATATTCTATGTAATAGAATACTATTGTTCCATAAGAAATGATGAGCAGGCAGATTTCAGAAAAACCTGGAAAGACTTACATGAACTGATGCTGAGTGAAGTGAACAGAACCAGGAAAACATTGTACACAGTAACAGCTACATTGTGCGATGACCAACTTTGATAGACTTCCTCTTTTCAGTAATGCAATGATCTAAGACAATTCCAAAATACTAAAGATGCAAAATGCTGTCCACATCCACAGAAAGAGCCATGGAGCCTGAATGCAGATTGAAGTGTACTATTTTTTCTTTTTTTTCTTTCTTGTGGTTTTTCCCTTTGCTTCTGATTCTTCTTTACAATATGACTAATGTGGAAATATGTTTAATATGATTGTACATGTATAGAATATGTCAGATTATGTGTCATCTTAGGGAAAGGGGAGCAGAGGGATGGGGAGAAAATTTAGAACTCAAAATCTTATAAAAGAGAATGTTGAACACTTAAAATAAATAAACAACAAAAAAAGGAAATTATATTCTAATGGGCTTTTGAAGACTCTGCTTTCCATGACCCTGGCTACTCAGCCTAAGATATCATTCTTTTCCTTCCTCAGCTATGGTGATCAGGTTCAGCACTTCAAGGTACTTCGAGAGAACATGGGGAAGTACTTCCTTTGGGAGGAGAAGTTCAACTCACTCAATGAATTGGTGGACTTCTACCGTACAACTACTATCGCCAAGAAGAAGCAAATCTTCCTGAGGGATGAGGACCCAACACACAAGGTATCAAGAGGCCCCATCAGGAGCATGGGTTCCAGCCCTAGGTTAGCTTAGTAGGCCAGAGGTGGGACTACAGTCAAGGATGTTATGTTATTGAAGGCCAGGGTGGAATGAGGACATAGAGGCAAGAATTAAAAATCAGGCAGATTCCCAGTTAGGGACCTAGAGGTCCAGCACTGAGGACAATGCCTGGTATGTTGTAAGGTTTCAAATAATGCTTGCTGACTGACTAAATGACTGGTCACAGCGACAGGAGAAGAGTTTGGGTAAGTATCAGGAACTCCTTGGAACATTAAGAAGGTGTGGCATCCCTAGCCCCATTTTTCCAGTCCCTTCTCTCCTAGTTAGTGACTCTCCCTGATGAGTTCAGACACTAGACAAGGGTGTGGAACCCAGGGGAGGAGGAGGCTTTTGCAGACAGTAGTCCCAGAAGCCTCTGGAAACCATGGGGAGGTGTGGACTGGAGAAGGTGTGGGGGAGATAGGTGGGGGTGGACTAAGGATTAAAGGAATAAATGGCTTCTAAGAATCTCATACCTCCTGTCTACCTCTGAAGAACTAGCTATAGGAGATGTTACAGACACAGTGTCTCTTCAGTTCCCACCCCTACAACCAGGGAGATTTTCCCAGATGATCAAGTATTGATTCTACCTAAAGGATTTGCCCCAGAGAAGAATGGCAGCATCTGAAAGAGGGATTTTGTGAAATACAGCCACCCTTAGCTAGTAATGCCTGCTCCAGGGATCTGTGGGCGGCAAAGGATCTTGAAGGCAGGGCAGGAAACAGATTGGGAGAGCCTGAGATTTGAGAGTAAAGGGCCAGGAATAGAAATGGACTGGATGTAGAAAATTACTTAAAAGGCAATAAGAAGAAACAGTAGGGTCAGGGGGTCAAGGGTACCACAGGTCAGAGCAAGGTGGGAACCAAGAGCAAAATAAATCAAAGTAAATCACTAGATCTCAAAGACAAGTAAGTAGCCGGCATTCAGGAAATCTGTAGAGACCAGAGAATCAGGCAAACCACAACATCGAGAATCTAGGCAAGCTACTGGAGCTGCAGAGACACACCCTCATAACAAAGGGACCCGAATGTCTCCTGGTTACCGGTCTCTTAAGAGCCAATCCCCAGGGGATGGCCATCCCAGAGTAGGAGTTTTTGACCTTTTTTTTGGCGACTTGGACTCTTTGGTAGTCTGATGAAACACCTACCGGCCTCTTCTCATAACAATGTTAAGTGCATTAAATAAAATACATATTGTTTTTAAATGCATAAAATAAATCCAGGGTATCACGAAGGAAACCAATTATATTGAAATAGTTATCAAAATATTAAAAACAAAAAAGTTAGTTAATGAACCCCCAGGTTCAAAACTCTTCTCCTGGAGCCTGTAGGTAAGAGAAGATGAGCCATACTGGGAAACTTATCAGTTTATCTCACGCAAAGTAAGAGTACATGACAGCAGAGCCAGACAGAAAGAACAAAAGTCCAGTCCCCTTTCTAGACTCTTTCATTTTATCTCTCTCGAAACACTGAAAACTCCCTCTGGGAGAGTTGTTCTTAACCTGGAGTACATGAATCTTTTGGCTTTTAAAAAAAAATTTAAAAACTATTGCCATTTTTTTGTATGTATTTTATTTTATACATTTAAAAACATTATTCCAAGAAGAAGTCCATAGGCTTCACCATACTGTCAAAGGTTCTGCAAGCACGACACAGACAAGGTTAAGAATTTCTGTTTTGGTAACTGCCTACCAATGAGAGAAAGCAGCTGTTTGCCTGGGTAGATCAATGCTACTGGCCAGAAGCCTTGCAGAGTTGGGCGCTGCTGAAGCATCTTCAGAAGATTAAGGGTAGCAAGGAGAACCACAAATAAAGAAAGCAGCAAAAGGCTCACCCAGTGACTTGTCTGGCCTCGTGGTAATTTGGTGGTTATGTTCGGCCCTCTAGGCAGAGGTTGGCTAACTCTTAGTCCACATTCCAATCCTGTCTGGGCTGCAGCATTCGAAGTCCATGACCTAGGGAAGGACAGGACAGGGAAGGACAGGACAGGGCAGGAAGGGATGAGAGAATCACTGCTCCTCGGGCGGGCAGCTATTGTTTCCTGCCTGGGTGGAGTGCTGGGATTGCCAAAAGAAAAGGCAGCAGCCACCCCCAATTGTAGTTGACTTTTGTAAGTTGTTATTCTTCACAATAACATAAATGTCCACTTTTGGACTCTTTCATTAGAAGAAATCTCAACGTTCTTTATACCCCTCCCTTAATTAAGGCTAATGACACCTGCAAAGGTGAAACTTTTAAGCTACAGGAGATTTTTGGATGGTGGGGTGGGAGTAAGAAGTATATTCAGACCCTGAGACGTCAAGATTACAAAAAGGATCAGAGCAGTTTTGTTACTAGAACCACAGATAGATTTCAAGAAATCTGTAAATTTGGATGGAGAAAATAAGAATCACATTTATTTTCACTAACCTCTAACTGAAATTTTGTGTTTCCTTCAATTACAAACTGAAAAAACCCCAACACATTATCCTGGAGAGTCTATTGGTTTTTTACCAAAATGCCAAGGGAGCCCATGTAACAAAAAAGATTAAAAACCCCTGGTTTCAATAGTCAAAATCCATAATGCGGTGGGCCTTCAGGGTTCTCTGCTAAGAGTCTGAACCAGAGAATCTGAGAAATGCCAAAATAAGGCCTTCAAAATGTATTGGGGTGAGTTGGTCTTAGTAGCCTGGAGACCCTTCATCATGGCCTTCTCTTTCAACTCCACCCAGGTTCACAGTTCTGTTGGGATAGTTGTCTATTCAAATTCTCCAGCTCTTAGACCCCACCTGTGTAGTTTTTTAAAAAATACCAAACCAAGCCAGATGACACATAAATTCAAAGCAAGAAGTGCTTAATGAAATAGAATGGCAAGGTAATAACAGGCTGCTGAACAAGGTATTAAATATTTTCTGTGCCCATTCCCAAATGATTGCCACCAGTCTATTTGTGGAAAGATGCTAGGGAAACACCCTAGAAGCTATCTAGGGAGCATCAGCATCCTGCAAACCAACCAGACAGCACTGTGGAATCTGATGTTGACTTCACTTGGCTCTGCAACAACATGGGGTAGACCAGCCTGTCCCAGGGGGCTCTGCTACCTGTACTAGTCCGAACACTATCTAGATAGTTCCTATTTTCCCTTCTCTCTTTTCTCATCAGCCTCCTTTGTAAGACTCCCCAGCTTTTAAAAACTACACTTAAAATGCTGAAAGCACATTTAACCATCTTATGGAGCTCCCAAAGAGGCTTTTGACAGATGGATGATGGAGGATTTCCTCCAGTGAGCAAGACTTTTCCCCAGGTACTGTGGGTAGACTGGTCCTTGAGTGGACATTCTCCCTAATCCACATAAAGCAATTGAATCTTAGGAACCTTAATGGATTTTAGACAACTAGATGGTTCAGTGGATAGAGCTCTGGGCCTGGAATCAGGAAGACCTGAGTTCAAATCTGGCCTCAAACACTTACTAGCTGTTCAGTCCTGCTCAAGTCACTTAAACTCAAGTCTGCCTCAGTTTCCCTCTATTTAAAATGGAAATAATAATAGCACCTACCTCCTAGGATTGTTGTGAGGATCATATGGGATAATGGTAAATCACATAGTACTGTGAAACACATAGTAGGTGCTTGGTAAGTGCTTATACCTTCCTTCCATCGTAAGAAGGGTTTGCAAATATGCATGCTAAAGTATGGTGGGGAGAAAGGAGTCCAGAACACAACCCTTCTGTAGTCTCAGAAGTCATCAGCTCTGTAGTCACCTGCTAAGAGGTTCCATTCTGGGAAGAATTAATAGGCCCTCCCTCAGAAACGTTGGTCTCCTGATTCATTCCCTGGATATATCTGTGGCTCGGCCTCCAGCCACCAAGATCTGATCCCCTACTGCTTACGCCTTCCCATATCTTTCCTTCCATCCAAATATACTGTTCTGGCTGGGAGAGGTCCTATTCCACAGCCCTTTGAATTCCTTTCCTCAAAGCAAAAGCACACTGACATAGGGGCCTTCTGAGATACTAAGCTCTCTTTTGTCACCTGACCCAGTGGTGACTCTAAGAGTCCTTTCATTTAAGGAGGGGTGGGTGTCCCTTGGCAGGACAGGGAAGGGAGAGGTTGTCTCAACTGCTTAATTGATCACTGACTCTGCCTATACCTATCACCAAACTTAATGAACCTCTGGTCTCCTCCTTCTGCTCCATTTCTTTAGAATGAACCCTATTGATTCATGTCACCATTTTCTTTATCTGGGCCAAGAACTCTGGGTTCAGGAATTCTACCATCCACTCCTACTTACGCCTTTGTTTTCTTAAAAACCACCCCCCACAGTAGCATCTTCCTGGTCCTAATAATGAGAATATATTATAGTGGAGAAAGAATTGAATTGGCCACTAATTGGCTGTGTAGCCTTCTCTCTGGGTCTCAGTTTCTTCATCTATAATGTGAAAGGATTAGATTATGAGGGCCTTCCTAGGTCTGATATCCTGTAACTAGACTTCTGAAATTTCTCTTTAATTCAACCATCTGTTGGACATAGACACAGTTCTGTCTCAAATGCCCCACCACTAAGAGTCAGCTGCACTAAATAGTAATCTAGAGTTCAGGCTGGACTGGTCCATAGGATAGATGGCTGTTGAAATGATCCTGCCTCAAGATATTGGAGTGGTTTGCTTTTTTTTTTTTTTTTACAGATGAGGAAACAAAGCAAAAAGGGCTGGGTGACTTGCCTAGAGTCACACAACTAGTACCTGAGGCTGGACTTGAACTCAGGAAGATAAGTCTTCCTGACTCCAGGCCCAGCACTCTATCCATTGTGCCACCTAGCTGCCCCATACTAGCTTGTACCAGCTTCCGTGGTTCCATTTTCAGTGTGAGCAATTACACTTGAAAAATAAACAAATAGCTACAAATCAGGCCTTGATTTATTGTCTTGTTGATTGTCTCAACTTAAGAAAATGATGGAGAAAATGTTAATGCAAATTAAAATTAAAAATATATCCTGTGTACAAAGAAAGGAAGGAAGGAAGAAAGAAAGAAAGAAAGAAAGAAAGAAAGAAAGAAAGAAAGAAAG
>NW_027185764.1:59994185-60010823 GCF_028583685.1 Petaurus breviceps papuanus | reverse complement strand
GAAAGAAAGAAAGAAAGAAAGAAAGAAAGAAAGAAAGAAAGAAAGAAGTCACCCTGCCTCCTGAGGGCACCTGCTCTAGTCATTGGCCTATTCCTGAGGATATGATAGCCAAAAGAATAGTAGATACTTAATAAATACTAAATAAATGAATTGGGTAACAAATTAACGAGAGACCAATGATACTGAGTTGCTGAGACTTCCAGGAGGAAAGAGTCCCAGAAATCCTACTCTGAGTTTGAACTACTTTTAGGTGATTAAGATTTCATTAGGCCACTGCCAAGTCAGATTGAGGTCTATTGAGCCCCTACCCCAAGCCCAACCTTCTCAGCTCTGCACCTCCCTTTATCCCAGAAACTCAGAGAGGCAGAGGTGGGATACAGAGGTGATGGGGAGAGCTGCTAAAACCCTAGCCCCTATACAGACCTCTGGTGGAGAGAATAGGAAGACAATACTGTGTCCAAGGGAATAGGGAGCTTTTTCTTGGGAGAGAGTCTATCCCATCTTTATATTTCAGAGTCTGGCCTGAGCCAGCCTATCCCTTTGGAAAAATGTTGATGACCATTTTAGCTTCTCTGTGAAAAAGTAGAGTGGGGAGTGTCCTTGATTCTCTCCAAAGAGAACAGGTTAATTATACCTTCCCTGGGTGGGGTCACTCCTTTGAGTTGATCCTATCACAGCAATTAACCAAGTCCCATAGTCTGGACTCTGGAAGATTAGGTTTCCTTTTGATTGGTCAGATAGGTTATCATCCATCTTTGCTACAAGGTTGTGAGCCTGGCCTGAGTCTACTGGTGACTCTGATGGCTCCTAAGAGATGCCATGTCCAGAGCAAGGTCACTGTTAAGGATGGGGGCTAGAGATCAGGGACTCTTGATCCTCCCAAGGATACTAGACTCTGGATGGGTGACTGCAGGTGGTAGTTAGGGAGCAGGAAGAGATAGAAAGCAAGAGACTTAAGAGATTAAGTTTCTGCTTTGGGTGAATGGTGAGCTATAGGCCCCATCCATTAAAAAACAATCCCTATTCTAAGTGTTGTTCTCCACAAAGGCCTGAGATGACCCAGAGCTCTGTCCATGGTTGGGATATGGTATTGGTTCACATAGGACCTGGTGGGACATGGAATCCCCAGACCCTGAGCATTCCGCTTTAGGAGCCACAAGAACAATCTCAGCTTTGGCTCCAAGGGCCAGACAGAAGTATTCAGCAGACAGATGTAAAGGGGTTGTCCAGCCCAGGGGTAGATGATTCAGATTGTGATCCCAGCAGGGGTGTTGCCTGAGCCTCAGAGATTTTTCTGATAACTGAGAATGGGAAGAGACAGTATTCCAATGGCTCCCTAGGGGAACCACTACCTTGATTGACAAAACCAAGAGACCCAGATCCTTCAGGAAATGTCCTGGGCTAAGGTCACTCTCAAGAGCTATAGATGAGGCTGAGGGCCAAAGAGAAATCAGATTTGAGAGAGTTCCAGGCAGAAAGGGAATTTAAACTGGGAAGGAATTGGCATCGACACCAGACTGAAGGAACCAGGATATATCTCCTAAGCAGGATAGAGCTGTGTACTCTTTGGCTTTGCTGACATAGAGAATTTGTATCCTGAAATTCTCCCACCAGAGCAAAATGTCCTTGAACCTCCTTCCTGAGTGTGGGGCTCACATCTTAGAGAGGATTCAGAAGAGGGCTGTAAAAGAGAGGCTACGGCCCCAGAAGGAGACCTCCCTCCCTGATCCATTCCTTGGTAGCCGAAGTGGTCAAGGGAAACTTAGTGCCCACATGGGAACTAGGGGTCCAACCCACCAACCCAGAATCCTTTGCCTCTCAAGAGGAGGGAGAAAGTACCCAGAAGAAGTTTCAAAGTCAGCTGGTTGTTGGCCCCTTTTTTTCTAATCCCTTCTCTTTTTCCTTCTAGCCATTCAGAGCCAAGTTTGCCAAGGCCCAGTTTGACTTCACTGCCCAGAACTCCTCACAGCTCAGCTTCTATCAGGGTGACATCATTGAAGTGCTGGAACATTCTGACCCTAACTGGTGGAGAGGCCAGCTCAGTGGCCGAGTGGGCTTCTTCCCTCGGAACTACGTCCATCCCTTCCACATGTGAACTATTACTGGGTCCTCTCTTCTCTCCCTCTCTCAGAGTTGCTTTGAATGACCCCAAGACTTTTCTGGATGAGCAAGCACCCACAATGGGGAGGAGTCAGTGGGTTCCTTACTGTTCTGATATCAAGAGTACGGATCAGGTGTTCCTGCTGTATCCAGAGGGGCGTGAATCAGGCTGGACCTAGGGAGGGCATTTTCTGGACCAATTCAAAACAACAAACATTGATTAAATACTTATTGTGTGCAAAGCACTGTAGTTACAAAGACAAAAGTAGTTCTTTCCCTCAAAGAGCTTACATTCTATTAGAAGGATGAAATCTGTACTGGGATGTCATGTTAAATCAAGAAAATTTATCAAGTGCCCACTGTATAACAGGCACTGTACTAAGTGCTGGGTATAAAAAAAAAGGCAAAAAACAATCCCTGATCTCAGGAAGCTCATTATCTTAACTGGAGGATAAAACATGCAAACAACTATATACAAACAAGACATATACATGATAAATTGGGGGTAGTCTCAGAGCAAAGGCATTGAGGGGGATGGGGAAGGTCTTCTTGTGGAAGGTAGTTCCTTTCAGCTAGGTAGGGGAGAGGGGGAGAGAAACCCAGGCAATACAAAATTTATATAAAGTAACTTGAAAAGGTAGAGTGCTAATAGCCATAGGTATGCACAAAGTGTGGGCCAGGTGTGGTGGCACACCTGTTGGGGAGCATTTCCATTGAATTATTCCTTGAGAAATAACAGATTTTTACTCTGTGAAGCATTACTACTTTTATTACTCATATGTAAGATAGATATGAAATTTGTCTCTACTCCTATATAAATGGGCTTCCAAGTGCAAAGATGCTTAGACAAGGTCCTGCTCATAATATGTCTATATATGTGAAAAATATGCACATGAGTAATAGGGGTCTCACATGTGAGAGGGAGCATCAGATAAAATAATAAAAATGCTAGTCCTAAGATAACAATAATATATACATGTGTATATGTATGTACATAATGCATAGACTTAAATGCACATACATGTATACACATGTGAATATGTGTATATGTATATATTTACATACATATTTAACCTCTTCAATGGTTTCTTTTACTAGGGGGAAGAGAAGTCATGATTACAGAGCTAATATGGCTTCATCAAAAAAACAACTAATCTCATTTCCTTTTTTTGATAAGATTACTAAGCTGGATAAAGGTCACCAGGATGTTAGCAAAGTTTCTGATAAAATATTTCATACCATTCTCAAGTAGGGGATAGATGAACACTTTTTGGGTGTGTCATAGTTGGGGTTCCTTTTGTATTTGGGTTGGACTAGATGGCCACCCTTCCCACCTCCAAATTCTCTGATAATATGGGGGTAATTCTGATTTACACACTTATCCTCAGTGGGGTTCGAAGGGTCCCTCCAGGCCCTCTAACTTCACCTAAGCTCCCCTTGGAGGGTAAAAATGTCCCCAGCCTCTTCAAGGGCAAAACCTCTTCCTAAACCATGCCTGAGGTATCAACATGAAATCATGCCATTCAGGATTCAGTGGCCACCAGCATTTTCTTTTCTATACCATACAATTGAAATAGCATAGAAATTAAAAGGATTATCACTGCTCTCTCCCCCTTTCTTTCACTCTTCTTTCTTTCACTGGGCAGAAAGGAAATCAGGAAATGATTGTCCCAAAGTTCAGATTGAAATCCCTTTAGCAGGTGGAGAGAAGCAAAGGCCTAGGTATCTCTCTTCCCTACCTTCCCTCATCATTGCCCCCCCCCCCCCTTGCAGTGCCATCTAACCAATGTGTATATCAGTTCCCAGCAGTTTCCATGCCATCCCCTTAAATTCCTGCTCTCCAATATCCAAACAGCAACCTATCTGCCTGCTAAGTCCCAGGAATGCAAGGGGTATGGGGAAGAGTCCGCAAAGCAGGATATATCACCTCCCCCCTCAGTCCCTGTTCTTCTTGTGACTCAGCAAGATAGTTTCTCTTTGTGCCATCTTCCTTCTTGCCATAGCTTCCTTTTTATCCTCATAAGCCCCTTCAAGATCAAAGTCACAGCTGATCCTGAAACTTGGAAATCTGGGTATACCACCTGTCCAGAAGATCAATCCCATCTCTGAAGTTTCTCTACCTGCTGGGTGTATAACCAAAGTAGGTTACCTTAAAAAAAAGTCCTCAAGGCATCTTATTTGCATCTTGAAGGATGCTAAGGATTCTGGGAGAGATAGATGAAGAATGAGTGCATCCCAATAAAAACGAGCAGACAAACGTGATGATAAATTCAAACATTTATTGTCTGCTGTATGCAGAGTACTGTGCTAGGCATTGGAGGAAATACAAAGTTTAAATGAAAACGTCCCTGCCCTAACAGACTTTACAATCTAGTTAATAGTTTTTGTTTTTTTTTGCGTTTTGGAGGGCAATTGGGGTTAAGTAACTTGTCCAAGGTTACATGGCTAGTATTTTTGTGTGGGTGTTAAGTGTCTCAGGCTGGAACTGAACTTGGGTCCTCCCTACTCCAGGGCTGGCGCTTTACTCACTGTGCCACCTAGCCACCCCTAGTTAATAGTTTTTACACTGAGACACCAACACATAACTATAACATACATTGGTGCAGAATAACTGTGTTACAGATTATGTGAGGCCTCACAGGGAAGGCTGTTGTTAAATGGAAGGATCAGAAAAGGCTTTTGAGAAGAGGGATAGCTTTTGAGTTGAACTTTAAAGGATGGGTCAGAATTCAGGAGGTGAAGACAAAAAAGAAAGATGTCTTCCACAAAGTCATAGAGTCATGACAGTGTGGTCCATGACTGGAAGAGCAGAGAGGGGACTAACATAAAAAAAGTCTGGAAAGGTCTGGTGCCCAGCTGTCTCTGGTCAAGGAACTGACCAGAAACAAAGAAGCTAAGAGAAGATCTGGCAGGGTGTAAGAGGAGCCTGTCTTTTTGTAACATCCTTTTCCCCACCACCAAAGATACCAACTTGGAGGTTTTCTTTTGGTCAGAGCAATGGCCAAAATAGAAATGGGAAACCCAGGAAGCTTAGTAGGACTTACTGAAGCCCAGCCTTCCAGAGACATGGTAAGAATTCCTAAATCCCAGCCAATTCCCTGGGTCAAGGATTGAGTATTTGGCTCCAAGGAAAGTACTGAACTGAGGGTCACAAACCTTATTTTCTGTCAGAATAATCTTTCTTATGCGTAAATCTGCCATGTGATCCCTTGGTTCAAAAAACTGTGGCTTCTTGCCTACCGAGCAAAATTAAAATTCTTCCTGAATGCCCATCATTCAAAGCCATGCCTAATATGGTACCATCCTGCCTATCCAGACTTATCTCATATATATAATTTGGGTGTGCAGCCTCATTCAAGTTTGGGGAAGGTGTCACCTCTGTCTTCTGCTGAAGATTCCACCACATTATGCTGTGGTTAGTAAGCCTCTCCCCTCTGCTTTTCAGACTCAACTGTCTCTGTGGAGGAAGGGAGGAGGAAGGTGAGGCTATAAGGACATGATCAAGCATCTGAAGGGCTATCATGAATAAGATATAACAGTTTTTTTTTAAATTCTAGAAGACACAAGAGCCAATGGGTATAAGTTACAAGGAAGTAATTTCAGTTCAATGTAAGAAAAACCTTTCTAATATTCAGAGCTATTAACACAATGGAACAGGTTATTTCAAGAAATAGAGAACTTCTAATCAATGGATATGTTTTAAACATAGCAAAAGCTATCCCCAGTAGATAAGTGGTCAAAGAATAAAAACAAAAAGTTTTCAAAAGAACTGCAAACTATATATGATCACATGAAAACGTGCTCCACAAATCACTAATAGCAAGAGAAATGCAAATTAAAACAATTCTGGAATTTCTTTCTATACTATGCAAATTGGCCAAGATGACAAAAAAAATGGCAATTGTCCATGTTAGAGGGGCTGTGGGAAAACAGGCATACTGACATGCTATTGGTAGAACTATGAGGTGGTCCAACCTTTCTAGAAGCCAGTTTGGAATTATATAAGAAAAGTGACTAAAGTGTTCAGACATTTTGACCCAATGATCCCATCAAGGTAGTCAAAGACAGGAACAAAGGTCCAATATATATTATAATATTCTTCACAATATATATTATGATAGCAAAGAACTGGAAACAAAGTGGGTGTCCATAGATTAGATAGTAGTGGAAGAAACTATGTTATATGAATATAAATGAATATTATTATTGCTCAGTGAGAAATGACATATATGAGGAATTAAGAGGAACATCAGAAGATTCGTATGAACTGATATGGACCAAAATAAAGAGAACCAGGAGAACAATATATATATATATATATATATATATATATAATGACCACAGCGATGTAAAAAGATGACTAGAATTTGAACTCTAGTAAAGGAAAAGCCAGTAAAGGTCCTAGAGAACAGATAATAAAGCCTCCTTTTTCCCTCCTGATAGAGGGATGGAAAGCTACTAGGACAGAATACTATACACATGGTTAGGAAAAGTCATTGTTGCAGTGAATAGAGCACTGGCCCTGGAGTCAGGAGGACCCGAGTTTAAATCCGGCTTCAGACACTTAACACAAAAAAACTAGCTATGTGGCCTTGAGCAAGTCACTTAACCCCAATTGCCCTCCAAAAAGCACAAAAAAAAGTCACTGTTATTGGATGTTTTTGTTAAATTGTTTTTCTTTGTCACAGGGAAGGATTTAGCTAGGGTGGGGCTTGAAATGATTGTGTTGTAAAGACATAAGGAATAAATAAAATATTTTTAAAAAAATAAAGAGAAGACTCGATCATCACTGGCTAGAACTGTTGCTGAGGGGACTGGTACTTTGCTTGTTATAGGGGGAATTAAGGCAGCTTAGGCTTTCTTTGGGTTCAGTGTGGTCTAGTGGGGTGTGAATGATCTATAGATTTTCTTCTAACTCTGAAATTCTGTTGTTCTTTGATATCAAAGGAACAGAGATCCACAATGGATCTGTCTCACTCTCTGGGACCAGGAACCTCTAACATGTCTTGATGTCTTTTTATCTGGCTAGGTGTTTCCACGCTCCCATCCTCTGCAAAATGAGTTGGTCATTCTGAACTGGTTTGAGTCTCCTAATTCAACTAAATTCAATTCAACAAGAATTAATTAAGCACCTACTGTGTGTCAGACACTGTGCTATTGATGAAGATAGAGAAAAAAAACTGAACAGCTTATGCCCTTCTACTTGTGGGGAGGGAGGTGTGGAGCAAAAATGGAAAAGTAAATATAAAAAATATAAGCAAATTAGTTCCTCTGTCCATATTTTGCAGCCACAATGAGTAATAGGAGAGTAAAGAAAGAGGGAGGACATCTCAAGGAATATTTCTTCTAGAATGGGACTTCAAAAGGCAGGAGGAAAACTTGAGAAGTCAGGAATAGGGATGGGGGAAAGATGGTGTGTATTACAGGAGATATAGGTACAGTGACTAGATTTTCCAAGCCCAGGATTAGGGTACATGCTCTGACAAAGGATATTCCTTTTGCCCTGCTCTGCCTCATATTTTAAAAGTTTCTTTAAATCAGGACTATCCAGGAAAAAGCAAGATGCACATTATTGGGGGAAGGTATAGTCACTAAAATGACTGGACATTGTCTGAGCAAATGAATCAATAAACATTTATTAAGTGTTTACTATGGGCCAAGCACTGTGCTAAGCACTGGGAATATAAAAAGAGGAACCCCCCAAATTCTTGGGGATTAAGGGATTTTAGGAATTAGGAATGAGGTCAATTCCTCTTGGCAAAGTAGGAAAGGACTGGCTCTGAAGTCAGAGGAGCTGGGTTCAAATCATGCCACTTATGGATCCCATCTGAGTGACCTAAGGCAAACTGCTTGCTTTCCCTGGGTCTCAATTTCCTTATTTGTAAAACAAAGGGTTTGGACTACATGGCCTCAGAGAACCTCTCCAATTCTAAATCTGTGATCCTTTCCTCTCCTAAGGATTCAGAGAAGACTTTTTTTCTCAATTTCCTGGAGACCTATTGCTTCTCTGAAAGCATTCTTTGAAATACATTATTAATACTTATTATACCTATATATTATATGATAAATACAACATAACATTTCATAATTGATATAATTTGTTTATAATTTATTATAATTAATAACCATTAATGATATATTATTATTATTATAGGCAAGTTAGATGGTACAGTAAGTAGAGCCCTAGACCTGGAGTCAGGAAGAACCTGAGTTCATCTGTCCTCAGACATTTCCTAGCTGTGTGACCCTGGGCAAGTCATTTAACCCGTTTCCTTCAGTTTCCTCATCTGTAAAATAAGGATAATAATAGCACCTCTGTCCAGGGTTATTGTGAGGATCAAACGAGATAATATTTGTAAAGTGTTTAGCAAGGTCTGACACATAGTAAGTGGCATGATGTAAATGTTAGCTATTATTATTATCTAGTTTTTATATCATCTGCATTTGCAAATATGTCCTCCTGCCTACTGAACTATCCCTTGTAACAAAGATAAAAAAAAGTGAGAGCATATGCCCCATTCTATACCCTCCTAGTCCCTCGTTCACGTCATCCAAGTGTGGAGGGAGCTCCATTGTCTCTTTTCTTCAGAGCCAAATTTCGTCATTATAATTATGCAACCTTCAGGTTGTGGTGGTTTTTTTTCTTTTTTTCTCTCTTTTTTCTTTTTAAATTTACATCATTCATTTCTACAAGATTTTGAGTTACAAAATTTTCCTCCATTTTCCCCTTACCTCACCATCCCAAAAATAGAGATCCCACTGAATATCCCTTCCCCCAATCTGCTCTCTTCCATATCTTCCCCCATCCGCCCTCTGACTTTCCAGTAGGGCATGGTAGATCTCTATGCCCCAGTGCCTGTATATCTTATTTCCCAGTTGCATGTAAAGTAATAGCAATAATAGTATATATATATATGTGTATATATATATATATAGAGAGAGAGAGAAATATATATATATATATTTAAACATTTGATTTTAAAACTTTGAATTCCAGATTCCTTTCCCTTCCTCCCTTGTCACCCACCCTTACTGGGAAGATAAGCAATTCAATATAGGTTGTACTTGTACAGCTAAGCAAAACATTTCCATAGTGGATATATTGTGAAAGACTGACTATATTTCCCTCCCTCCTATCCCACCCACTCCCTTGTTCTATTCTCTACTTTGATCCTGTCCCTTTTCAAAAGTGGGTACTTCCAACTTCCCTCCCCCTCAGCCTGCCCTCCCTTCCATCATCCCCCCCTCATCCCCTTCCCCCATACTCTCCTGTAGGATGAGATACTCTATTTAGTGTGTATGTCATTCCCTTCCTAAGCCAAATTCAATGAGAATAAGGTAGACTCATTCCCCTTTGCCTTCCTGTTCTTCCCCTCCATTGTAACAGTTTTCCCTTGCCTCTTCTGTATAAGATAATTTACCCCATTCTCTCTTCCCATCTCCTCTCATTATATTCCTCTCTTACCTCTTAATTTCACCTTTTAAGTATCATCCTTTCCTATGAAATTGGTCCTGTGCCTCTGTCTATGTATACCTGTACACATATATACACACACTCAGATATGTATTCATACACCCATATACCCCCCTATATAGACATATATATACATATATATATATATATAAATACATATACACACATTTCTATTCCCTTCAACTATTCTCATACTGAAAATAGTTTTATAAGTTACAATTATCATTTTTCCATGTAGGAATATAAATAGTTCAACTTTGATAAGTTCCATATGATTTCTTTTCCCTGTTAACCTTCTCATGCTTCTCTTGCTTCTTGTATCAAATTTTCTATTCAACTGTTTTTTTCATCAAGAATTCTTGAAAGTCTTCTATTCCACTGAATGACCATATTTTCCCCTGAAACATGATACTCAGTTTTTCTGGGTAGGTGATTCTTGGTTTTAATCCCAGCTCCTTTGCCTTCCGGAATATCATATTCCAAGCCCTTTGATCACTCAGTGTAGAAGCTGTCAGATCATGTGTTATCCTGATTGTGTTTCCACAATATTCAAATTTTTTCTTCCTGACTGCTTGTAATATTTTCTCCTTGGTCTGGGAATTCCAGAACCTGGCTATAATATTCCTAGGAGTTTTCTTTTGGGGATCTTCTTCAGGAGGTGATTGGTGGATTATTTCAACATCTATTTTGCCCTCTGGTTCTAAAACATCAGGGCAATTTTCTTTGAGAATTTCTTGAAGGATGATTTCTAGGTTCTTTTTTTGATCATGACTTTCAGGTAGTCCAATAATTTTTAAATTATCTCTCCTGGATCTATTTTCCAGGTCAGTGGTTTTTTCAATGAGATGTTTCACATTGCCTTCTATTTTTTATTTGTTTGGATCTGTTTAATAGTATCTTGATTTCTCATAAAGTCATTAGCTTCCATTTTTTCAATCTAATTCTGAAGGAATTATTCTCTTCAGTGAGCTTTTGAGGTTCTTTTTCCATCTGGCAAATTCAGCTTTTCAAAGCATTCTTCTCCTCATTGACTTTTTGAGCCTCTTTTGCCATCTGAGTTAGTCTGTTTTTTAAGGTGTATTTTATTCAGTCAGGTTGTTGACTCTTATTTCATAATTTTCTTGCATAGTTCTCATTTCTCTTCCCAATTTTTCCTCTACTCTTATTTGGTTTTCCAAATCTTTTTTAAGCTCCTCTATGGCTTGTAACCAGCTCATGCTTTTCTTGGAAGCTTTTTGTGCAGGAGTTCTGACTTCATTGTCTTCCTCCTGTTCAATACTTTGATCCTTTTTGTCCTCAAAATAGGAGTCTAACGTTGGATTGCTCTGTTTGCTTTGCTTTCTTTGCTTGCTCATGTTGCCACTAAATTACTTGACTTTTGAGCTTTTTGCCACAGTAGAACTCTGCTACCAGAGTGGGGAGCTTTATCCCAATCGCTAGGGTTTTTGCAGCTGCTGGAGCTGTTAGTTGGGTGCCCTATTTGAACCTCCACACGCTCTGACAGGCTGGTCATGCACCCCAGGACCTCCATCCTAGACCACAATCCAGACCCAAGCAGGTTAGAGCAAGACTGATTACCCCTCAGACTGGTGGCTTGGTCCCCCTACAATCTGCAAGTCAGGAGCTATGAAGCAGCACAATCGTGGAGCCTCAGCTGCTTCTCACCCCAGGGGCAAAGGCCGGATTGCACTCCCAAACTCCCTCACTGACCTCTCACTTTTTCTTTGGCATCTATGGGTTGATAATTCTGGAAACCACCACAGCTGCTAGTGATCTGAAGTCTTTCCAGCTGGTGGCTGCTCAGGCCGCCCTGAGGCTAAAATCTCTGGCTCCCTTGGGGTTGGGCTCAACTCCCAGAGCACTGAACTGTCCCCTTCCTGCTGGTCTGCCAGACTGTCTTCAGTTAGCTTCTCTCTGTCATTTTGTGGGTTCTGTAGCTCCAAAGTTTGTCTAGATTCATTTTTTTTTTAAAGCAATCGGGGTTAAGTAACTTGCTCAGGGTTACACAGCCAGTTATTTCTGGGTGTGGTACTGAGTATCTGAGCCCGGATTTTATCCAGGTCATCCTGACACTAGAGCCAGTGCTCTTACTCGCTGAGCCACCTGGCCACCCCTAAGCAATTGGGGTTAAGTAACTTGCTCAAGGTTACACGGCCAGGTGTTTCTGGGTGGGTACTGTCTGAGCCCGGGATTCGATCTCCAGGTCTTCTCAACATTGGAGCCGGTGCTCTTACTTGCTGTGCTACCTGGCCGCCCCCTAGATTCATTTTTTAAATGAATTGGAGGAGGTGGAAGCCAGAGCTGCACAGAAGTCCTGTTTCTACTCCACCATCTTGACTGCCCCCTCTGTGGTTGTTGTTTTTCATTTGCATTGTTATAGTCATTGAGTATATTGCTTTTCTGGTTCTGCTAACTTGAATGACTGAATGAATAAATGAATGAATAAATAAATCAGCATTAAGTGTTTGCTATGAATGTGAATGAATGAAAAAGCATTAAGTGTTTGCTATGTGCCACTTCATTCTGTTTCAGTTTTTCCATGCTTCTCTGACTTCTTGTATCACCAAAGCTTTATTCACAGGACTGATGGCTGCTATGAATATACTGGCATAGTGCTGAATCACAAAATATAACAGACTCTCCATATAGAATACAGAAGGAAGACATTTATTAAGATACCAGAAAGTCAAATCCCAACACCAGAAAACGGAATCAATCATAGCAACAAAGAAATCTATACACAATAACACTGCAGAGGGCAACACCATTCCAAAGTTGTCCCCTTACTCAGGCCTTCCCACAAACACTCATAAGCCTAGTTGTCTTCTTGCCTGCGTCCTCTCTCTCCCTCTGCACTGACTGCTCTGACTCCCAGCTTCCTCTGAGTTCTGCTCTACCCTTGCTGCTCCACCCTTTCAGCAAATTCTTCCCACTACAGACTCCATGTGATTACATTTGGCCTATTAAGGGGCAAGGAAGATCTTCAAATTCCCATTCCCATTATACTTCTCCATATTGGTTGTTTCTTATGGCAAAGTATGTTCCATTATATCCATGTGTCACAATGTGTTTAACCATTCTCCAATCAATAGGCATCTATTGGTTTCCAATTTTTTGCTACCCTTTTCCCCCAGATGTTACTATGACTATTCTGAAGGATATTAGGGCCTCTCTAAAGTGATCTTAATACTGATTTTGGACCCCATGACTCAGTTCTGCCCTGGTCATATCTTTGATAGGATAGAAAAGGAATGGGTAACTTGCAGCCTCAAGGCCACATGGGGCCTTCTAGGTCCCTCAAGTGAAGCCTTTTTACTGAGTCCAAGTTTTACAGAATAAATCCTTTTATTAAGGGGATTTATTCTGTGAAGTTTGAATTTAGTCAAAGGTCAGCACTTGAGGGACCTAGAGGGCCCCATGTGGCCTCAAGGCTTCAGGTTTCCCCCCCACACACACACACACACACAAACCCTGGAATAGAAGATATTCTGTGATAGAGCTGGGGGAATCCATGTATCCATCCACTGACAACACCAGACTGAGGCCTCCAGAGTACCTGGCCCTATGATGGTTGGACCTTTGGAACAGAAAAGAAAAGGGATGGTATCTCCTTCATCAAGAATCCAGAGGAACAATCTTCCCCAAGCAGGTTGCAAGAGATGATTTTTAATGTTCTTTCTAGCCCTAAAATCTTATGAACCTAGGTTAGAGACAATAACACATCAGTCATCCAATCAAATAGCAAATTTTTATTTCACACCTTTTGAATATAAGGTCCTGGCTCACACAGACCCAAGAGAAGATTCACTCTTCTGCCCTTACAGAGCTTACAGTCTAGAGGCAGACATGATATGTACATACATGATAATAACAGGCAATACACAATCAGCACCCAATGTACGGTACAGAAAGAGGATCTGAGTCCAAGTAGTTGGGTCCAGAAGGATGGGAATGATTTAGCCATGGGAGAAACATTTTGAGAAGGTGAGACAGTATGAAGTCCCCAAAATAGGAGGGAACCCACCAGTGTTGGACTTGGAGTCAGGAAGACTTGAGTCTGAATCATACCTCTGACTTTTACACACTGTGTGGCCCTGGGCAGGTTACTTAACCTCTTTATTTCCTTATCTGTGAAATGGGGATGATAATAGCACCTTCTCAGGATTGTTGTTGTGAGGACCAATGCGATAACATATAAAAATTGCTTTGAAAACCTCTAAGTGCTATATCAATGTTAGCTATCATCATTATTACCGAGGAGATAGTGAAAGAACCAGTGTGAGTAGACCATAAGTTTCATAGAGAGGAAGAGTAGTGTATAAGTTGGAAGCATGGCATGGGACCAGACTATGGAAGGCCTTGGATAGTTTTGGCTTTGCCCTACAAGTGACTGGGAGCCAATGATGATTCTTGAGTGCAGAGGAAAATGATGAAAGTAGAATTTGGGGAAGATGAACTTGGCAGCTTGAATGAGTCGGGGAGAGATTATAGGCAAGGAGAATGGTTGGGAGGCCACTGCAATGATCCAGGCACAAAGTGATAAGGACATGGACCACCACCCAAGGAAGTTAATGCAATGAGCAGTGTCCAGTGACTCAGGCTGCGTACTGGGCAGGTACTCAGTTCCAATTTGGAGGAGGAAAGGGGAATGCATGAATGCCACTGTCACAGGGTCAGCCCTCTCCAGGCTCAGCCTATAACCTGAGGGGATCTGATTCTCCAATGACCAGCCCACACAAGCTAAATCCCTAAGAATGATCCCATTGACAACACCCTACACTTAACCTTTTGCTCCCAAAGCTCTGGCCCTAACAGACAGAGACCTAGAGCACACTGGAGTTGTTCAGTGGTGAAAGTTCCCTTGTTTAGACATGGGACATGGGATGAGGAGTTCTAGATCAGGATTCATATGATCCCTGTGGCAGTGAGAGTGTGGCTAACACTACCTTCCCCTGGGACTTAGGAAACATTCCTGGGTTTAGGATGGACTGACTCAAAAATGCACATGTCAAGTGGCTCCTGGGAGGCATACCAAAACCTGAGCTGATTTACCTTTGCATCTAGCTTTAGGAACATTGTAGAAGTGTTTGATGTTTGGCCAGAAGCCAGAGATATAAACAGGAAGTGTTCCCTGAGGGGCCTATAAAGTCTTTTATGGTGTTTGGTTACCCTTTGGTTCTATTAGATGGTATCCAGGGGCCTATGCCACATTGGTTTGCTCCGAGCAAGGCTATTTGGGCTTTTTCCCCCATCACTACACTCGGACTCATAGCTTCTCTATCAAACCTCACTGAACTTCAAGGCCCATACACTTCCATCTTCCCCCATTCCCCACCCAGATCTCAAGACTAGGGATTCACAGAGTTGCAGATTCAAAGTGTGAGGGAGGGAGGAGCCCAGTCTGGGGAAGCTGGACATGTGGAGGGTGCTTTGTGTGGACTGGGCCATAGGGATGGGGAGAAGGGAAGAGTCATAGAATTCACAGAATCAGAGAATATTAGACCCCCAGAGAATCTAAGAAATCATTTAGTTGAGCTCTCTCATTTAACAGATGAGGAAACTGAACCCCAGAGAAGGAAAGTTATTTGCCCAAGGTCACACAGCTAATTAGTGGTAGAACTAAATCTCTCTGACATAGCCTTAAGTAATGATAAGTGGGAGCAGGGAGTAGGGCTACAGATTACAGAGTAGATTAAATCCTATCCCAGGTTCTGGAATCCTCAGGTAGTGGCCTAAACTGAAGGTATTTCCGAGGATTATAACACAGTGGTAGTTGGTGGTGATGGTGGTAGTAGTGGGACACTTCGTTGTCAAAGGAGACATGTTGTTGTAAGAATTTCCCACTGCCCAAATGCTTCTGGACCAGGAAAAGAAAGGAAGCCCAGTTTACCAGAAATCACATTGGTCTAGAAGTCAGGAGCCTTGGGTTTTAATCCTAGGCCTTCGACCAACAAGCTGTGTTAACTTTGGGCAAGTCACTTCCCTTCTCAAGGCCCCATCTGTAGAAAAAGTGAGTTGGACTAGATGGTCCTTCTAGCTGGAAGAGTCTATAATCCTTCTTTAGAAGTCTAATTAGGATGAATATCTTCTACATCCCTGAGGGCCTCTCCCATGATCCTCTGGCTTTGCAGAAAATGAATACCATCAGGCAAAATAAGCATAGAAGAATATGTTGACACACAAAAGCAGAATGGCATTGAAGTTGCAGACTCGGGTCCAGAAGAGAGTTCGCTTCTTTCCTGCAGGTGGGGAGAATGGAATGCAAGGTTCTGAGTGAGCTGGGATGTATGAGGAACTTGGTGGGGCAGGAGTGAAATAAGAATGGGAAACTAGGAAAACAATAGTACAGCACTTGGGCCTTTGGGTTTGGGAGGGGGTAGGGAGGGACAGTGCCTGGCTCTTTCTAGGGTTCTACAGGACATCCTCCGGTCTCTGTCCCCAGTGCTTTTCTGCCATGCCAACTATCATCAGAGGAGAGCCTAACCTTGAGGTCTCTGGTGAGGGAGGGGATTATAGAGAATAGACCCAAAGGAAGAATGGGGCTAGGTGGTATGGTAAGGACAACATTATGATGAGTCTGACTCTGCCTAGAGGGGTCTAGAGGCCCCTACGGACCACTTACCAACTTTGTCTCCCACATCAAGAGCCTCAGGCAAAGCTTCTAAAAGATTGTCCTTGGAAAGGGTCCACCATGTTAAATTCTTGATCTGAAGGAACCAAAGAGAGGTTTTGAACAGTAGGTAGAAAATAAGGAATGAGAGATGTGGGGATAAGAAGAGCAAGGAATGAGTATGGGAATGAAGAGCAATGATATGGGAGACGGTGAAACCAGAAGAATAGGGTACATGGAAATGAGGAATATTAGGATGGAGTACAGAGGATGAAGGATGAGAGAACAAGGAACCAAGAAAACGCAGTGTTTTGAGGGATGAAGAAATAGAGGTAAGGTATGGGGCTGGCTGGGACTGGAGACTCTTTAAGAGGGTAATCAGGCAATTAGCTGGCCTAGGTTAAGGGGGAGAGGCACCACTCTTTTTTTGTTTGTTTGTTCGTTTACTTTTTTA
>NW_027185764.1:59989462-59994175 GCF_028583685.1 Petaurus breviceps papuanus | reverse complement strand
CAATCCTATTGAATACCCTTCTCCCAATCTGGAGAGGCACCACTCTTGGGGGACAGAGCAGAGAGACAAGGATTAGGAGGGGGCTGAGCCCTGCCTATCAGCTAGACTTCCTCAGAATGTACCCAGCCATAGAGCCAATCCTTCCTGGTGTAATGTGTGTGCAGGGGATAGGGAAGAGAGGTTCAATTAGAACATGCCAACCTAGTCCATAGACTATTAGAACTACTCTACCAAGAAATGTCTCTTCACTACACGCATCTGAAAGTCTGCCTTTGATTTACTAATTTAAACTATCTTGCACTCATTTCACTCCTCTCAGAGGAGAGGAGCATTTCCACTTTTGTACTTCAGTAGGTATGAAGCTATCAGAGACTAACTGATGGGGTATCTGAGAAGTGGGAAAGGGGTCAGAAAACGAAGTGGAGGGGACCACACATAAACTTTGACAGGGCCAAAATTTTTGCCCTTATACTAGCTTTGCCTCACTGGTTCAGGGGATGCCATCCTGTCCCAGTTCAGGTAGAGAGGACTCCTGGGAATATTATCCCTTAGAACTCTTTGTTGCTGTCTTCATTTAGTTGATTAGTTGTGTCCAACCCTTCATGACCCCATTTGGGGTTTTCTTGGCAAAGACACTTGAGTGGTTTGGTCATTCCTTTCTCCAGCTCATTTTAAAGATGAGGAAACTGAGACAAATAAGGTTGCATGACTTGCCCAGGGTCACACAGTTAATAAGTGTCTGAGGCTGGATTTAAATTCAGGTCCTCCTGACTCCAGGCCCAGCACTCTATCCACTATACCACATAGCTGCCTCTAGAACCCCTAGCACACAGAATAAACTGCGCCTAAGCTGCTTCTGTATGATGTGCCATCACCAGGCCCTAGGACAAAGACTCTATCTAGATAAGTATGCCTGCCTTGCCTTTCATCACAGGATCCCACAGACGCCATCTACCTGAGAGGATGAATTATGCTTCCCCACATCAGGAGACTGGAGCAGGTCTCATGAGGTGTTTTCTAGATTACTAAAGCATTATCAGTGCTACACAAACTACACAAAAACTTGAGTTCCAGCACCAGTTTTGTTACTAACTCCTTGTGTGATTGCTTCTTCTCACTAAGACTCAGTTCACCCATCTATAAAATGAAGTTGTTGGACTAGCTCTGCCACTTGATCTGGGTGCTACTTTGAGCAAGTCACTCTGGGACTCAGTTTCTTTATCTGTAAAATGAAAGGATTGGATTAGATGACCTCTAAAGTCCCTAGAGGTCTGAATCTAGGATCCTGTGACCCAAAGACTATGTAATTCTCAAGCCTAGGGCAGGTGGATGTCTTTCCTATCAAGACCAACCCCACTGATCAATATCCTGCTCAACCCAGCTGAGTCATGGTTACCAAGGAAACAGTAGAGGGTATTCCTCAATGGGTGGGGTGGAGACAGATTCCTAATGTCCTGTCCAACTCTCTGAGAGTCTTATGTTCTATTTTTCAATGATTCCATAAAATGCTTAAAGTTCTCTGAGCTCTATAATTATGGGGATTAATTAATTAAAGAAAACGAAGTATGGGTAATGGGCTCCCTTGCCCTGAAGCAGGTACCTCCTCATGTTGGCAGTCTTGGCAGGCTCTCTCTCCTTGGCCAAGCAATGGGGGTCTGTGATGGTAGAGTTGGAAAAGATTGAGAAAAGGACTGGAGGGTCAGGACATTGTACTTTCTTCTAGGTGACAGGACTGACCAAAAGAGCTTAAGAGAGGAGCATGTGACAAAGTATATGTATGTATGCATATATGTGTGTATATGAGTGTGTATGTATGCATATATACACAAATGCATATGCACACATATAAATATTGCTACATTATAATATATGATATTAATTATATCATATTATATTAATTACAAAGAACTCTGGGCTAGGAATTGGGACACTTGAGTATAGCCATTAGCTAGTTGTGTGACCTTGGGAAAATCTCTTCCCCTTTCCTGAATCTCAGTTTCTTCCTCTATAAAAGTAATACTTAGAGAGATGATCTCTAAGGTTCCTCTCAGGTGTAACACTCCATGATTCTATGAGTACAAGGCACATTATAAATATCCTTAGTGAGGCAAAGAGAGAAAAAGCTGATTAAAGGGATTCTGGGTAGGGAATCTAGAAGAACTCAGGATTTTTACATGCCAAAACTTGAACATGGAGCACAGAAAAAAAAATTAAGCTCCCAAGGTGGGAATATTAGAGAGGACTGTGAGAGTGAAGAATAGGAAAAGATTGAAATAGTTTTTAAAGGAGTATATATTAAAATGTGTCAAGCCGAGTTAAATGACTTAAGCTGAAAACTAGTCATTTATTTATTTGTTTCTTTCTTCTTATTATTTTTTAGGCAATCAGGATTAAGTGACTTGCCTAGAATCACATAGCTGCTAAATATCTGAAGCCAGATTTGAACTCAGGCCTTCCTGACTCAACGGCTGGTGTTCTATCCACTGCACCACCTTGCCGCCTCATGTCATTAGTTTTTGGTGTCAGAGAATCTGGGTTCATATCCTGGCTCTGTTACCTCTGACCAGGGCAAATCTCTTTGGGCTTCAGTTTCCTCCAGTGCAAAATAATTTAGATACGGTGACCCAAAAGTTTCCTTTTTTTCCATCTAAGTCTATCAGGCTGTTCAATCTAAAAATAAATTATGCCTGGAAGTTCCTTACATTAGATATTTTTTCTACTCTAAATGATAATAAGCTTATCACTCATTCTGGAGAAATCTGATACAAAGATGAATATGAGTCCTTAATAAATGTGATGATGGCAGAGGTAACAATGAATATGAAAAGTCTTCCGTTTTTTTCACACAGCTCTCACTTGGAATAGGTGAAACCAAAAAAGACCAGGAGAGCTAAGAAGGGGAAATAGGCAGAGACAGGCTGGGAGCAGGGAGGGGCTGGTCTTCAGGGAATGGTTTGATTGATGGGGACGTGTATCTAAGTCTAATTTCTCTCCTAAGAGGGATGAATCTAGACTCTGTAACTTTGCTGTGCAACTGTAAAGGCTGACTTGTGGTTAGTGTATATCTCTAGTTGTAATATTCAATACATTATCTTTTATGTCAGTCAGAACTGGTATCCAGATGTTGCTGCCTGGGGGGGGGGGGGCTGGGAGAAGAGGGAAAGGGCATTTTATGGTGACCAGAGCTTCTGGAAGAAGCCCTTCAATTCAGCAGCAGCAGATGGGACCATGAAATTAGGAAATGCTCATGTTGTATTTTCTTCACAAGGAACAACTATAACCATGGCTGTGAGACAGTTGTGGACTTAGTAACCAGAAGGAGTAACTCTTAGAAAATCTTTGGGAATCATGCTAAGAATGCCCAGCCCATTCTGGGACAAATGGTAATGAGAATTTTTGGATTCCACTTCCTAGTCTTTATCTTCCCACACCTTCCTGCTCCACACCACCCCTCTGTAGGAGGGCAGGTTTAGTTCAGATGACTCTCAGGGCACAAATTTTCCAAGAAATGACCCCATTTCGGGGTGACCTCCCTTCCCACACTGTGTGTAAGAATGTGGATCACTAACAGTCATCCAGGCCCCTCTGGAAGTTGAAAGTCCAAAGTTTATCTATCAATGACTGTTTCTATCTAAAACTAGGTATATAGAATACAGTAGAATATAGAATGAAAATCCAATTAATGGTTGTCCCATTCTGGTGGCAGGGCCATCTCCCCATTCTAGGGAAAGATTCAGATTATCTGAGAGAAGAGGTTAACTCACTCAGATCTCCTTGGGGGTAGGGGACCAGCTCACCTGAGACTCATCAGGGGGTGAGGTCAGCAGACTAACAGCAACGACTATAGCAACTGTGATGGAGAAGAGCACCATGGAGAAGTGAAGATAGTGAAGGCTATGAAGCACAGCTGGCCGGTTGTCTGGGAAACCGCAAGGTGGCTCAGGATAAACAAATTCCAGGATCATTCTGGTAGCTCCCACTACCAGTCCTGTCATCAGACCCCAGAAGGCCCCCTGCAGGAAAAGGAGATGCAACCATAGGCTCTCTCTCTCAGCCTCTCCTTCCTCTCCCTCTTCCCTTCCCTCTCTCTCCCTCTTCCTCTCTCCCTTTCTCTCTGTCTCTCTGTCTTTCTGTCTCTCTGTATCTCTCTGTATGTCTCTGTCTCTCTGTCGCTCTTTGTGTCTCTCTCATTCCCTCTCCCTCTCCCTCCTTCTCTCTCTCTTGAACAGCATGTACACAACACAGTATATTATATGGCAGTGTAGGGCCAGAAGGGACCTTAGAGATCGGCTAGTCCAACCCTCCCCTCTCTCTCTCTATTACTCTCCCTTTCATTCATCCCCCCCACTTCCACACTTTACAGATTTAACATCCCCCCCCAAATCAAACCAAGGTGGCCCCAGCCAGCAAGTTGTGAAGCCAGAGTTGTAACCCACGTCCTCTGAATTCATAATCTAGACTCAGGTTACCTTTCTAAGCTTACTATACATTACTCTCTTTCACATACTCTATGGGTCAGTCAACCTGACCTATTTGTTTTTACTTATACATAATCTTATATTTCCTATTTTTGTGCCTTTTCACATAAATATAGATATAGATATACACATACGCACATATATAAGAAGATATCTATATCCGTCTATCGTCCACCTATCATCCATACATCTATCTATCTATCTATCTATCTATCTATCTATCTATCTATCTATC
>NW_027185764.1:59825045-59989452 GCF_028583685.1 Petaurus breviceps papuanus | reverse complement strand
ATCTATCTATCTATCTATCTATCTATCTATCTATCTATCTATCTATCTATCTATCTATCTATCTATCATCTATCTATCTACGAGACTTCTTCAAACAACCTAAACTCCCAATTTCCCAACTTACTCATTTCTCATGAACTACTCCTCTACCTGACCACAGCTACACACAGAGATGGCCTTAGCTTTCATCTTGTCATCACCTAAAAGTCATTCCCTCTCATGTTCATGAACTCTGAAATTCCTTTATCTGATTATAATCTGTTATTATTCCATCTCTCCCTCTGCCTTGCAACCTGGAATCCTGTTCTTCCTCCTTACCATGACTTTTAATCTCTCTACCCCTCAGTTCTTTCTCCAGTAATCACTCCTACACTATTTTTCCTTCCCCATCTTGACCCCTTGCTGAACCACTTCAACTCTACACTGTCCTCTTCTCTAGGGCCCCTTGTCTCTTTACTCATACAAAGATCTTTCCATGCTAAAATTTAAGCCTTGGATTATTTCCATTATCCACTGCTTTCACTCTTAACTCAGGTGCAACTGAACAAAGCTGGAGAAGACTATGAAATTCTGCTGACCAGGCTCATTACAAATTTGTTACATAATTCCAACTGGGTCCTTGTTGCAGCAAGAAAAACCTTTTTTGCCTCCCTAATCAATTTGCTATCCCATTCACCACAGTGCCTTTTCCAAACTTTTTCATCGCTCCTCAAACCTCCCATAGTTCCTCTTCCCTCTACTTTCTTTTTTTTTTAATAATAGCATATATATATATGTATATATATATATATATATTTAAACATTTGGTTTTAAAACTTCGAATTCCAGATTCATTCCCCTCCTCCCTTGTCACCCACCCCCACTGGGAAGACAAGCAATTCAATATAGGTTGTACCTCTGTAGCCAATGCAAAACATTACCATAGCAGATAAATTGTAGAAGACTGACCATATTTACCTCCCTGCCATCCCATCTCCCGCTTGATCCATTCTCTACTTTGGTCCTGTCCCTTCTCAAAAGTGTGTGTTTCCAGGGCAGCCAGGTGGCTCAGCGAGTAAGAGCACCGGCTCCAGTGTCGGGATGACCTGGGGATCAAATCTGGGCTCAGATACTCAGCACCACACCCAGAAATAACTGGCCTTGTAACCGTGAGCAAGTTACTTAACCCCGATTGCTTAAAAAAAAAAAGTGTGTGCTTTCAACTTCCCTCCCCCCCAGCCTGCCCTCCCTTCCATCATCTCCCCTCTCATCCCCTCCCCCACTCTCCTGCAGGGTGAGATACCCCATTCAGTATGTATGTCAATACTTCCCTGAGCCAAATTAAATGAGTATAAGGTTGACCCATTCCCTTATGCCTTTCTGTTCTTCCCCTCCACTGCACCCATCTTCCCTTGCCTCTTCTATATGAGATAGTCTGCCCCATTTCATCTCTCCCCATCTCCTCTCATTACATTCCTCTCTCACCTCTCAACTCCACCTTTTAAGTATCATCCCTTCCTATTAGATTGGTCCTGTGCCCTCTATCTATATACCTGTAAACATATATATACACATTCACATATGTAATCATATTTCTATTCCCTTCAACTATTTTCGTACTTAGAAAAGTTTCAATTACAATTACCTTTTTTCCATGTAGGGATGTAAATAGTTCAACTTTGATAAGTTCCTTATGATTTCTTTTCCCTGTTTACCTTCTCATGCTTCTTGTATCTGAATGTCAAATTTTCTATTCAGTTCTGGTTTTTTCTTCAAGAATACTTGAAAGTCCTCTATTCCACTGAATAACAATATTTTCCCCTGAAACATAATACTTAGTTTTGCTGGGTAGGTGATTCTTGGTTTTAATCCCAGCTCCTTTGACCTCCGGAATTTCATATTCCAGGCCCTTCAATCCCTCAATTGTAGAAGCTGTGTTATCCTGATTGTGTTTCCACAATATTCAAATTGTTTCTTCCTAGCTGCTTGTAATATTCTCTCCTTGATCTGGGAATTGCAGAACCTGGCTATAATATTCCTAGGAGTTTTCTTTTTGGGATCTTTTTCAGGAGGTGATTGGTGGATTCTTTCAACCTCTATTTTGCCCTCTGGTTCTAAAACATCGGGGCAGTTTTCCTTGAGAATTTCTTGAAGAATGATTTCTAGGTTCTTTTTTTGATCATGGCTTTCAGGCAGTCCAATAATTTTTAAATTATCTCTCCTGGATCTATTTTTCAGGTCAGTGGTTTTTCCCAGAAGATATGTCACATTGCCTTCTATTCTATCATTTGTTTGGATCTGTTTGACAGCATCTTGATTTCTCCTCAAGTCACTAGCTTCCCTTTGATCCATTCTAAATCTGAGGGAATGATTCTCCTCATTGAGCTTTTGAGATTCTTTTTCCATCTGGCAAATTTGGCTTTTTAAGGCATTCCTCTCCTCATTGCCTTTTTGAGCCACTTTTGCCATTTGAGTTAGTCTGTTTTTTAAGGTGTTATTTTCCCCAGTCAGGCTGTTGACTCTCATTTCATAATTTTCTTGCATCATTCTCATTTCTCTTCCCAATTTTTCCTCCACTTCTCTTGTCTGCTTCTTAAGATCTTCTGTGGCCTATAACCAGCTCGTATTTTCCTTTGAAGCTTTTGGTGCAGGAGTTCTGACTTCACTGTCTTCCTCCTGTTCCATGCTTTAACACTTTTTGTCCCCCAAATAGGAGTCTAATGTTGGATTCTTCTGTTTGCTATGCTTCCTTTGCCTGGTCATGTTGCCACTCAAGTACTTGACTTTTGGGCATTTTGCGATAGTAGGACTCTGCAACCAGACAGGGAACTTCCGTCCCAAACACTGGGGTTTTCTCAGCTGCCAGAGGTATTAGTTGGGTGCCCTCTCTGAAGCCTCCACACGCTCTGGCAAGCACACCCCAGGATCTCCACCCTAGACGGCAATCCAGATCCAAGCAGGTTAAAGCAAGAGTGATTACCCCTCAGACTGGTCGCTTGGTCCCCCTACAGTCTACAGGCCAAGAGCTGAAGCTGCAACATGGCGTTGGGGCACTGCTGCCCCAAGGCATCTCAGTGGCTTCTTGGCCTAGGGGCAAAAGCCAATGCTCTCCTGACTACTGGTCCCAAAGTCCACACTGCACTGACCTCTCACTTTGTCCTTTGCATCTATGTGTTGATAAATCTGGAAATGGTCCAGCTTCTGGTGATCTGGAGTCCCTCCAGCCTGCAGCTGGTCAGGCCCACCCTGGGGCTAAAACCTCAGGCTCATATGGGCCTGGGCTAGGCTCCCAGAGTGTTTCACTGGCTAATTCCTGCCAGCCTGCCAGGCTGTCCTCAGCAGGAGGTTAGCTTCTCTGTGTCATTTTGTGGGTTATGTAGCTCCAAAATTTGTTCAGAGACCCCTTTTACATGAATTGGGGAAGGTGGAAGCTGGAGCCGTGTGGAGGTCCTGTTTCTACTCCACCATCTTGACTCCACTCCCTCCCTCTACTTTCTGACCTTGTTTCATATTATACTGAAAAAAAAGTTGAGGCCATTCACCTAGAACTCTTTCTTTGCCCCTCCTTCTCATCTTATATCACTGAGATACCTTATGATACCATCTCTTCCTTCATTCCTGTTTCACATGAAGAGGTGGGCCTTCTCCTGAACAAGATAAACCCACACCATCCCATCTTTTCCAGCAGAATGCCCCCTCTATCATCCATACTCTCTCACAAATCTTCAGTCTTTCCCTGTCTACCGGATGCTTGTTTGCTGCCTACAAACACTCCAACACCTCCCCCTTCCTCAACCCTCACTTGATCCATGCATCTCTGCTAGTTATCATCTTGTAAAGCTCCTCCTTTTTGTTACTAACTCTTTGAGAAAGATATGATCGGTACCCTCAACTTCCTTTCCTCTCACTATTTTTTTTTAAGCAATCGGCGTTAAGTAACTTGCTCAAGGTTACATGGCCCGTTATTTATGGGTGTGGTGCTAAGTATCTGAGCCCAGATTTGATCCCCAGGTTATCCTGACACTGGGGCCGGTGCTCTTACTCACTGAGCCACCTGGCCACCCCTAAGCAATTGGGGTTAAGTAGCTTGCTCAAGGTTACACGGCCAGGTGTTTCTGGGTGGGTGCTAAGTGTCTGAGCCCGGATTCTATCCCCACGTCATCCTGACACTGGAGCTGGTGCTCTTACTCTCTGTGCTACCTGGCTGCCCCTCCTCTCACTTTCTTAACTCTCTACAATCTGACTTTTGAATTCATGCAACTGAAATTGCTCTCTTCAAAGTTACTAATGATCTCTTAATTGCCAAATCTAATGGCCTTTTCTCAACCCCTCATCCTCCTTGACCTTTCTGCAGTCTTTGACACTGTTGACCCTCTCTTCTCCTTTATATTCTCTTTTCTCTAGGTTTACGTGACACTATTTCTTACTTCTCCTTCTACCTGTTCTACATGTTCTTTAGTCTTCTTTGCTGGATCTTCATCCAGGTTGCACTCACCAAACAGGGGTGAGGCTCTGTCCTCATCTTCCCCTATACTATTTCTCTTGGTGATTTTACCAGTTCCAATGGATTTAATCATCGTCTCTATCCAGATGATTCTCAGATCGATTTGTCCAGTCCTAACCTTTCTCCTGATATCCACTCTCCAATCTCCAATCACCTACTGAACAACTCAAACTAGATGTTCCACAGACATTTTAAACTCAACATGTCTAAAATTGAGCTAATTAGCTTTCCTCCAAAACTCTCTTCTCTTACTATCTTCCCTCTTACTGTAGATGGTACCTCTGTACTCCCAGTTACCTAGGCTCACAATCTGACACTGCCACAATTCTGGTATAGATCTTCATCACTTTATACCTAGCTGGTATAACAGCCCTCGGATTGATCTTCCTTCAGGTCTCTTCTCTTTACAATCCATCATCTACTTAGCTGTCAAATTGATCTTCCTTATGTGCAAGTCTCAGCTATATCACCTCCCTTCCCATTCAATAAACTCAAGTGGTTCCCTATTACTTCCAGGATTAAATATAAAACCCTATTGTTTGGCTTTAAAAGCCTTTCATAACCTGGCTCTTTCTACCTTTCTAGTCTTTTTATACCTTATTCCCTGACTATCCCTCACCCCACCCCCACATTCTGTGATCTAATGACTCTACTTTCCTTGATGTTCCTTGAATAAGAAATTCTCTTGACTCCATGCATTTTCATTGGTTGTCTCCCATTAGTGGAATAATCTCTTACCTCATCCTTACCTTCCAGCTTTCCTAGCTTCCTTTGCATCTCAGCTAAAGTCCCAAAGATTTTTCCCCAATCCTCCTTAATCTCAATGTTGTGCTACTGAGATTAACTCCAATTTATTTTCTCTATATATCTTGTTTGTACATGATGTCTTTTCCCCTTAACTGTGAGCTCCTTGAGAGTAAGGATTGCTTTTTGCATTTTTAAAAAAATTCCTAGAGCTTAGTGTCTTACTTGGCATAAAGCAGGTGCTTATTAAATACTTATTGACTGACTGACCTCTCTGAGCCTTATTTCATCATCTATAAAATGAGGGGGTTGGACTTGATGACCTTTAAGATTCCTTCCAGTTCTAAATCTATGAACCCATGAAGGATAAAAACAAAACAGTCCCTGCCCTCAGTGCGCTTATATTCTATTGTGTGTACGCAGCAGTAAATATTACAAATCATGAAAAATCAAAGTAGATAACAGAATGCTTTCTACAAGAAGTGTATTAGCAACTGTGGGCATCAGACTAAGCCTCCTCTGAAAAGCAGCACTTAAGCTGAGTTTTTAAGGAAACCATGAATTCCATAAGGCAGAGATGAGGAGGGACTACATTCCAGGTATGGAGGTCAGCAAAGGCACAGGGAGGGGGGATGGAATGTCATGCATAGGAAACAGCAAGTAGGTCAGTTTACCTGGCATGCAGAATGTTTGAAGGAGAGTAATGTGCAACGAACCTGGAGGGGTAGGTTGGAGTCTGATTGTGAGAGATTTTAAAAGTCAGATGAAGACATTTATAGTTTATGCTGGAGACAAATAGATCTAAGAATCATCTTCATCAAGAAAGGGAATTACAGGGTCAGGCCTAGGCTTCTAGTTTGGGAGTTCTGTGGAAGATAGATTGGAGAAGGATGAACCAGATGGAGGGAGACCAATTAGGAGGCTAGCACAATAATCCAGATGAAAGGTGATGAGCCTAAACCAGTTACCAGGTTGAGGAGGGGCTGGGGAGGGGGGCAGAAGATCCCCAAGCTCAGTTCTGATCATGTCATTGCCCTGCCTGGGAAGTTCCACTATCTCCTTCTTGACCATATAAATTATAAACTTTTCTACTTGACTTTTAAAATTAAGGATGACTCTGAGGTTGAGAACCAAGGTTATTGGTAGAGTTGTGTTGCTCTCAGTACAAGTAAGGAATAAAAAGAGAGGAGAGGAGAGGAGAGGAGAAGACAGAAAGAAGGAAAGTGTTCGGGGCTTGTTGAGTTGGACATGTTATGAGACTCCTATGAGACAAGTGGAACTATCTAGTAGGCAGTTGGTAAAGTGGAACCTGAATGCGTATATCTGTTAGCTTTCTGTATAGGGCTGATAGTTGAACCTAAGGGAGCTTATGAGTCACCAAGAATGTAGAGAGAGAAAAAATGATACAAACTTAGTATACTCCTAGGCATAAGTGGGGTGGGACATGGGTGATTATCTAGCAAAGAAGACTGAGAAAGAGCAGCTAGACAGGAGCCAGAACAAGGAGAAGAGCATCAGAAAAACCCATGGAGGAGAAAGTATTCAGAAAGAGAGAGTGGTCAGCAATGTCAAATGTTGACAAGAGATCAAAAAAGAACAAAGACTGACAAAAGGCTACTAGGACTCTTGAGCTCCCTTCTCTTTTATCAGTTCCTTATCCATCCTCTCTTTCCAGAACCCCAGGGTAGGGTAATTGCCACCACCCATGGGACCTGGTCTTTCTGGGTACTCTGTTCCTTCTAGTGAACAGAGCCAGACATGGTTCTGTTTTCTTTGTCTTGCCCATATTTCAGCTCAGAAAGGGTTAGAATTTTTCCAGAGGAACTTTTACTAGGAGACTAAGGTATTCCCAAAGTCTTGATAGTAAATTGGATATTTATTAGCATCAGGGTTTGTTCGCTTGGGTTTTTTTTCTTAAAGCCAAATTGGGCAAAAAAGGAGGATCAAGAAAGGCATATTCTTGGACTGCATGGGGGAGGGAGAAGGGAACAAGCATTTATTAAGAACCTACTCTGTGTCAGACATTGTGCTAAGTGTTGTATCAATATTATTTCATTTCATCCTCACAACTGTAGAAGGTAGGTAGGTGATTTTATGACCCCCTTTTACAGTTGAGAAAAATAGAGGTTAAGTGACTTGCCCAAGGTCACACAATTAGTAAGTGTCTGAGGGCAAATTTGAACTCACGTCTTCGTGACTGGAGGACCAGTGTTATAGCCACTGAGCCACCTAGCTATATAGGACAATGAAGACATCAGACAGAAGACAGAGTTTCCCTATTCTTATCTTGCTTCTATTTTCTCTACCAAGCCTTATATTGGAGATGACAAGTAAAAAATGCCCAAGATAAGTAAGGAAATAGTAAAAAAAAATCTTCCCTTGTTGAACTAAGATCACCAGGCCTAAAGGAATTGCATGCTCAGGTACTGAAAGAACCGGCAGGTGTGATTATCGCTGAACTATTGTCAATGATTTCTGAAAGATTATGGAAAACAGGAGAGATGCCTCCAAGAAAAGAACACAGAGTCTGAAAACTGTAAGCCAGTGAGACTGACTTGGATCCTTTCTTCAGTGGCCTCCATTCTAGAAAGGACGATAAAAGGGATAGATAATGAACATCTAAGAAGGGAAGGGAAGCAGTGATTACAAAGGGCCAACACAACTTCATCAAGAACGTGTCATAAGAGACAAGCCTCATTTGCCTTTTTTTTAAACAAGATTATTAAGTGAATAGATAAGGAGAATGCAGTAGATACAGTTTACTTAGATTTTAGTAAAGTTTTTGAAACCCTTCTCATGCTTTTCCTTGTGGAGAGGATGGGAGATTATAGATTAGGTGAGAATACAATTAGATAGGTTTAGAATTGGTTGGATAGCTGTGCTCAAAGAATTGTTGTTAATGGCTCAGTGTCAGAGATCTGTGCATGGTCCTGTGCTATCTAACATTTTTATTAATGAGTTGGATATTGCTATTGATGGCATGCTCATCAAACTTGAAGATGACCCAAAGGTGGTAAGTATGACTAACACATTAGATGATAGAGTCAAGATTCAAAAGGATCATGATGAGCTAGAGTACCAGGCTGAATCTAACAAGATGAAATTCAATAAAAGTTCAATGTAACATCTTACACATGGGTGCAAAAGAGTCTGACTTCTGAAGTCAACTTCAGTTGTTCCAAAAAAGAGCCGAGGGTTTAAGTGGCTTGTAAGCACCATGAAATGTTGCAGCCAAAAAAATTTCATGCAGTCTTGGGCTGTACCAAGTGGGGTATGGCAGCCAGGAGTAGGAAGGCAATAGTACTGCTGTACTCTGCCCTCATCAGACCTCATCTGGAGTATTGTGCTCTGGGTACCACAGTTAGGGAAGGACGTTGAAAAATTAGAGAATAACCATAGGAGGATAAATGGGATGGTGAAAGGTTTTGAATCCATGTCATATGAGGATCAGATAAAGGGGCAGGGGGTATTTAGCTTATAGGAGAGAAGACACATTCAAGTATTGGAAGGGCTGATGTGGAAGAAGGACTAGACAGTCAAACCAGGAGCAATGAGTGGAAGTTGAAAAGAGAAAGATTTCGTCTTGATGTCTGGGAAATCTTTCTAAGTAGAATGAACTGCTTCAGGAAGTGCTGGGTTGCCCCTCCTTGGAGGTCTTTGAGCAGAAGTTGGATAACCACACATGTGGTCTGTTATAGAGGGAATTCCCTTAGTTATGAGCTTAGACAATATGACCACTGAGATCCCTTTCAAATCTCAAATTCTGTGGCACTGTGAAGGCCCCTCAGTCGTTGGTGAAAGGATGGTGGGAAACTTTTGGCTGGTTCAACTGCTCCATGTGGGGCTGTAGTACCTGAGGGGCAGGAGAGGCCTTCCTAGTCCTTTGGGCTATAGGAGCACTCTTCTTCCCTGTGTCCTCTCAAGTCTGGATTCTCTCTCCTTATTCTTCTCCTCCCTTTCCACCCTTAGCCATGATATCTGAGAGGTGTGTCCCTCTTAGGGTTGCACCATATTGCTTGAGTGATGCCTGGCACACATTTTGGTACCTGGGCTGCCCACCAGTTCCTGAGAAGCAACTGATCAGGTCTTGCAAAACATGTGGATTACCAGAGGAACTGAAACACTTCCTGCAAGAGTTCTGATCAACATGGCCTTTGGAAACTCCAGAAATATACTACTACTATTACTAGTACTAGTACTGCTATTACTACTACTACCAATAACTCTCATATATGTGGCATTTTGAGGGTTATGAAGTGCTTTCCTCACAATGATCTCATGAAGTAGCTATTGTAAGCATTATACCCTATTTTCAAGATTAAGAACTGTGGCTCAGAGGATTTAAGGGACTTACTCAAAGTCATACAACTAGCAAGTTATTGGAACCAGAATTCCTGAAGTCTAGCGCCATTCTCACTAAGCTACCCTGCTTCTATATTTCCTCTGGCTGAGACTGCTTTTATAATCCCAGCTCTAAAGCCTGAACTTAAAACTCTAAATCCACTACCTAATCCTATCCCCATCCAGACCTAGGTTGACACTTTCCGGAGAAAGACTATCTGTTATCTACTGGGTAGCTACTACTCTCCAGCTATTCTTGGGATATACTGGCATTGATTTCCCTGGTGACATCACAGTCCTACCTCTGGGAACTTTGGTATCATGGGCATATACCCAACTTGCTGGGCAGAACAATATACTCATTCATCCATTCATCTATCTCTGCTATTCCCTGGTCAATCCACTTAGGAACCCTTGCCCTCCCTTTTCCTTAACTACGTATATGTGACCCTTCCCCTTGACCCTTACTCATGGCTCTTTACCAACCTGTTCATTGGCCCGATTCCAAAATACTCCTAAGACGAAGACAGCTGTGACTGGGGGTGCCAGGGAACTGGTGACCACCTGCATATAGATGAAGAGCTGGCCACTTTTGGAACCCTGGAGGACCGGAATCCAGACTACGCTGATGCCAATGAGGACCACAATAACTAGCCTGGAGAAGGAGAAACTCCATTATCACCCAGCAGTGAACATGCCATCCCCAGTATTTACATCAGTTCATCAATTTTTCCTCTCTAGCCTCTGTACTAGGGTTTGAGGCAGAGAAAGCTAGAATGAGAATGGTCCCCTACTCTCCAGTGACGCCATAGTCCCTATTTCTGTACTTTCTACTCTGGGACTTTCAGGAAATGGGGACAAGAGGAAAGGAATTTAGGAGGGATCAGAGTGAGAAAGATACTCTAAGGTGGTCTGCAAGGGAAAACCACACACTCCTTATTTCTTACATTTATCTTAACTACTCTATTCCCCATTTATAATTGTATTATGTGTGTCCCCCAATATTGCCTAGGCTAGGACTAAGGGCATAAATAGGTGTGATGAATTGATTGACTGGTTAACTGGATCCTGGACACCAGGGCTAGGCTAGGCTAGAAATAAAGACCAACCTAGCAGGGGCATGCTTAGGAATTTTTCCATCTGAAGCAAAAACATTTGGGAGGGCAGGTGAGGAACAGTGCTGGTACAGAGGATGACAGTCCAGTGCATGCTGTCCCATAGTAGCTGTCCTCCTTTTCCCCAGTCATTTCCTGGTCTGAGAGCCTGATCCTTTACCCTCTCACAAAGAGACATCTCTCCCCATCCTCAAGCCCCATAGACCCACTGGCCTGGAGAAGACCTTGAGTCATAGGGCTGTAGAATAACAAACTCCAGGGGAGAATCAGACTACTCTATTCAGGAGGAATTGCAGCCATTGGTGCCCATGTCAGCTTCTTTGGGCAAAGTCCTGGTCACTCTTCCCTAGTTACGTTTCTGTTTAGAGAATAATGGATTGTTGGAACCGTAAGGAACCTTAGAGATAATCCCATCCAACCCTCTCATTTTACACATGACAAAACTGTGGTCTAAGGCCACACAGCAATGTAATGACAGAACTGGGACTAAGAATCCAGGACTCCTGACTCTCAGTCCAATGATCTGTTCCTAATACTATACAGGTAGGAGGATAAGGGAAATGGGAGGTGGGGCCCTAGAATCCCAAAACAGAAGCCACAAGGAAGAGTCCCAAACACTTTTGTAGCAGTAAAGATGAGGAGTGGGTAGGGCTCAGGAGTCCTAAAGCTCCATGTCTCCAATAGAGAGCAACCAACTCTGCTCTTTCTAGTCCTTGGGTGGAGAAGAAAGGAGAGGAAAAGGGAAGGAATGAAGGTGACATACTAATTAATACTAATTAACACTTAGTTATGACACTTCTCAGCTTCAAAGTCTTTTCCAGGCCTTCATTAACCACTGTTCTCTCCCCATAAACCATAATTTCCCGTGTCTGTTGGAGGTCTCTTCTTGGATATCTTGTTAAAAACTCATGATGGCCCAAAGCAAACTTCTTATCTCTTCTCCTGACTTCACTCTCTCTGTGAACAGCATCAAGATCTTCCCTACCGCCCAGACTCAAAACTTCTTCCCCACTTCCACATTTGGTTACCAAGTCCTAGCAATTCTTCCATGGTGATATCTCCCAAACCTCTGTCTTTTTCCCTCCCAACAGACCATCTTAAGCTCATACCTTTAGCCTTTGACACCTAATACTTGGATTATTACAGCCACCAAACACTGGTCCCTTTGCCTAAAGAATCATCACAATGACGTTCTCTGTTATCCCTTCTGACTTAGCAGTCCCCTCAATCTCCATGTGTCAGGGAAGGTTTGGTTAGAGCACAATCCATTGATTGTACACCTTTTCCTTCTCCTCCACCATTATGATATATACTCAAATAATTGGGAAAAAATTTTATAGATAATTTCTCAGATAAAGGTCTTATATCTCAAATATATAAGAATATGAATCATTCTCCAATTGATAAATGGTCAAGAGATATGAACAGGCAGTTTTTCAATGAAGAAATCAAAACTATATGTAGTCAAATAAAAATGTTCTAAACATTACTGACTAGAGAAATGCAAATTAAAACAACTTTGAGATATCATCTTACACCTATCAGATTTGCTAAAATGATAGAAGGGGAAAATGACAAATGTTGGAGGGGATGTAGAAAAATTTGAGACATTAATACACCATTGGTGGAACTGTGGACTGAATCCTATCATTTTGGAGAGCAATCTGGAATTATGCCCAAAGAGTTATAAAGCTGTGTATACCCTTTGACCCAGCAATACCACTAGTAGGTGTGCTTCCCCAGGTAAACAGGGAAAAAGTAAAAGAATTACATGTTTTAAAATATGTATAGCAGCTCTCTTTGTTGTGACAAAGGACTGAAAATTGAGGGGATGCCCATCAATTGGAGAATGACTAAACAAGTTGTGGTATATCTTTGTGATGTAACACTGTTGTGCTGTAAGAAATGATGAGAAGGTTGATTTTTGAAAAACTGAAAAGATTTGCATGAAATAATGAAAATTGAAGTGAGCAGAACCAAGAAAATGTTATATACAGCAATAGTAGTTTGAAGAATAATTGTGAACCACCAAGTTATTCTGAGTATTATAAATACGCAAATCAATCCCAAAAGACCTATGAAGGAAAATGCTATCCGCCTCCAGAGAAAGAACTGATGGCCTTCTATAGTTTGGGAGGGAGACAGTTCAAAACTTTAAATGTAACCAAAGAAATTAAATTTTAAAAGCAAACAAAAATAAATATGCACTCAGAACTGTCAGTCCAGTTTCTACATTGAACTACCCACCTTACATTACCTTATCCAATTGTCTTGGAGATTTGTATTTGAATACTGCTTCAGACACTTAGAAACTGTTTCCTCATTTATAAAATGGGGGAGAATAATATTTGCACTACCTACCTTAAGGGTAATCCCTTATTATGAAGAAAGAGTGTTATAAGGCTTAAATCACTATACAAATGTGAACTGTTGCAATTAGTCTGATATCTCCTCCCTTAAAAAACAAACAAACAACCTAACAAAAAGGAACCCCTTCTACCCTCCCAGGCCAGTCACTAATAATCATAATAACCCTCACCTCTATCAGCACTTTCAGGTTTGCAAAGTGCTTTGTATATATTATCTAATTGAATTCTCACAACCCTGTAATGTAGGTGCTCCTATTACCCTTGTTTTACAGATGATGGAAAGGACTGAAAAAGGTTACCTGACTTGCTCAGGGTTATACTAGGCAGGGGATGAGGGTAGTTATTACCTCTCATGGAGCCCAGAGTCATAGCATCATAGATTTAGAGGTAGACCGACTGTATAGGTTTGGTCTCTAATTTTTCAGAGAAGGAAATTGGGACTCAGAGAGATTAAATGACTTGTCCAAAGTCACTTAGCTAGTAAGTGCCAGAGAAGATTTGAACTCAATTCCTCTGACTCCAAATCTAGCACTCTTCTTTCTAAACCCATGACATAAGAACAGAAGATTCATACTTCTCTCGCCCTAGAACAGGTTAAAAGCTCTTCCAGTCCCAGGCTTTCAGGGCCCCTTTTCTAGGAGCCCAAAGCAAGGTCACACTAGAGACAGCTCAAGCCCAATAGCTCATGTTCACGAGAGATGATTGTTAAAATTTCAGCATGAGCATTTACACTTTAGAGATCAGCAAATGCTACAAATCAATGCTCTACTCTGTTCTTTTGTTCATTACATAGACTTAAGAAAGGGAGGGGAAAAATCTTAATAATGCAGATAAATCTTTTGGAGAGCTAATTGTAAAACACTGGTCCCAAGACACAGGGTGGAGGAGGTCAGGCTTGTCCTCTTATGTCAGCCTCAAAAATTCAAGGCTTCCCTCCCCAAAGAGGCTTCCCTCAACACATCATCCTTCATCCCTCAAGAATCTGCCACTTAGGAATTCCTCTGGACCTTGACTGAAGCTACGTGGTTTTTTGTTTTTAATCTTAAAAATGATGATGATAGTAATAATCCCTCACATTTATATGACACTTTGCTTAGGCAAAGTCTCACATCTCATCTGGTCCATGACAAACCTGTAATCAACATCTGGCAGGTAAAACCACTGAGCTTCAGAAAAGGGAAGGCTTAGAGGAAACTCAAAGAACTTGCCTAATGTTGCTTGGCTAGTTAATGACAGCCAGGACCAGAACAAAGCTCTCTTGCCTCCAGAAGTGTGCTGGTAAATATTTAACAATGTGCTTTCTGAAAAACTTGAGCTACTTTTAAGTTTAATCTGAATTTTTAACATTTTCCCCATCACTTTCCTATGCCTAGACAATCAACAAAATAATTAATCAGGATTTGATTTGTAGCATTTGCAAATTTCTATGGTGTAAATGTTAACACTGAAAAACTAACTATGAGATCTCATAAGCCAGCATGAGCTGCCTCCAGCACACTCCTGGATTTACACAGAATAATGAACATAGTGGTCTACTTCCTCTCTCCATCTTGTGACAATCACCATCTTCTTATACTCTGGATTCCATCTTATTTCAGAGAGTCTACTTCATGTTCTTTGCTATGGTGCAAAGGGAAAAGGACTGAGTTTTAGACTCAGTAAAATATAAGCTCTTTGGAGGCAGGCAATAATATCTGGGCTTCTAGATGATGCTGTGGATGGCCCCTAGACCTGGAGTCAGGGGTACTCGAATTCAAATCAGGCCTCTGATAATTACTACATGAATTTTGTCAAGTCACTTAACCTCTGTCTGCTTCAGCTTCCTTATCTGTAGATTGAGAATAATAACAGCACCTACTTCCTTAGGGTTATTATGAGGCCGAACAACAACAGCGATGAGAATCAAATGAGATGATGTTTGTAGGATGCTTTGCTAACCTTAAATGCTAACTCATTATTCTTTCACAGAGGAGGAAACTGAGGCCTAGAAATAATGGTTAAGCAATCTGCCCAAGGTCACATAGCTAGTAATCAATCAATCAACAATATTTATTAAATAGTTACTATGTACCAGAAATTGTGTTAAATGTCGAGGATACCAGGAAAAGCCAAAAACAATCCCAGCATTCACGGAGCTGGATACAGAAATAGAATATTGAAAGGAATCATTAAGGGTAAGGAACTAGCAGCGGGAATGAAGTGGGGGGAGAACCAGGAAAGACCTCCTTCAGAAGGTGGCATTTGAGTGGGCCCTATAGGAATCCAGAGTATTCTGAAAGGTGGTGAAGAGGGAGTGAATTCCAGGGATGAGAGTTGGCCAGTGCAAAGGGGTGGGGATGGGAGATGGAGTTTGGTTGCAAGGAAAAGCAAATAGTTGAGCACAGTAGAACTGTGGAGTGGGATTTTGGAGAAGGGTGAATAATTACTGTAAAAAAAAAACCTAAAGGCAGGAAGGGGCAAGCTTGTGAAGAGCTTTAAATGCCAAAAGAGTTTATATTTGATCCTATAAGTTAATGGAGTACCATTGGAGTTTATCGGTAGAGGGGAGGGGGTGATATAGTCAGACCTGTACATTGGGAAAATTACTCTGGCAGATGGGTGGAGAATGAATTGGAGTCAGGAGATCCTTGTGGCAGGGAGATCAATTAGGAGGCCATTATAATATTCCAGTACTTTGTGATGACAGCTTGGGGTAGGGTGGTGACTGTAGGAAGGACAGGAGAAACTTGGACATTTTTCCAGGCAATGGGGAAGGAACCAATATATAAAGAGACACTGAAATATGTTTTGTATGACTTCATATGTTGTGGCATGGGTCTTGTATTTCTTGTCTTCTCAATGGGTAGGAGAGGGGTAGAGGGAGAGAAGTTGGAAATGAAAATTAAAAAAAAAGAAATGGAAGACGATGGTGGTGGTGGTAGTAGGGTTAATTTGTTGGAGAAGAGAGGAGAGGATGAGATCAAGGATGCATCTAGAGGAGTTGGCCTTGACAAGAAGAGCCACCTCTTCACAGACTGGAGTGAGGGAAGAGACAGTGGAGGATGATGTCAAAGGAATTTGTGATAAAGGGAAGTGGGAGGTTCTTGGTGGATGGCCTCAATTTTTTCAGTGAAATATGAGGGTGAATTCCTCAACTGAAAGGTTAGAAAAAGGAGATGCCAAGGGAAGCTTAAGGAGAGAAGGGAAGGTTTGGAAAGGCTACTTGGATAAAGAATTGATTAGGGAGGAGCAGAAGAATTGCTTTGCTGCAGTGAGGGCCCAATTGAGACAAAATAACATACATTTTTTGTAGACCCCATTCAGTAAGGTTTTGTGATTTCCACCAGCTCTGTTCAATAGCACTAGAGTAGGAGTGAAATAAGTGGCATCAGTGCCCGAGGACCCTTCCAATGCTGAGAATTCCAGTTCTGTACAGGTCCTAGTTCCCCTGAGCCTCCTTCATAAAATCCGGATAATAATATTTATACTATCTAAATAGTAAGTAGTGTTTAAACTTTTGTTGTTGGTTGTTGAGTTCTGTCAGTCATATATTCCACAAATATCTCATCTTATCCTTGGAACATCTCTGGGAAGTAGGTGTTACTATTATACCCAGATGAGGAAACTGAGGCAGACAGAGATGAAATTACTGGCCCAGTGTCATATAGCTAGGAAGTGTCTGAGGCAGGGTTTGAAGACAGCCTTTTCTGACTCCAGGTCCAACTGCTCTAGCCACTTTGCCCCTTATCTCATAAGGTCCCTGTGAGAATCAGATGAGATCTAAAAAGTAGTTTGCAAAACTTGATGTACCACATAAATGCCAGTTGTTATTATCTCCCACTCACAAGCAAGTCAGGTCTCTAACAGGACAGAGAAGCCAACCCTATGGCAGTCCCTGAATTCCCAGCATTAGCCTGAGCCAGGGTAGCTTGGGTCAGCATAAACCAACTCCAATCACTGGAATCACACTTAAAGGTTAAGGGGAGAGAAAAGAGAGGGAAGGAGAAGCAGGAGGAAGGAAGAAGAAGGGGACAGAGGAAGGAAGGAAAAGAGTGAGGAAGGAAAGGAAGAAAAAGAAGAGGAAGGAGGGAAGGAGGAGGGAGGCCAAGAGGAAGGCTAGGTGGTTATGATTGACCTGGGATGGACCAGTTGAGGGAAGGAGTCCAGAAGTCCCCAGACTGCTGCTGATAGCCTCGCATCTTTCTAGATATTTCTAATCTAGGGAGCCACAAAGGCCTGAGACAGAGGAGAAAAGGTCTTAGGATCCTGAGAGTAGCTGTGGGACAGAAGGATGGAACCATGAAGCACTGTTTGAAGGAGATTCCACTTTCAGGGGTGTGGAAAGCAATATATGATAAAAGGACTTGGGGAAAAGGGAAGGCCTACAGGACAGCTATGCAGGGTTTCTAGGACATCGGCGATCTTCCTCACTTTCTGGGTGAAGTCTAGTTCAGAAAAGACACTCTCTCCAGAGCAGACCATACCACAAACAGCTGTCCACAGGGGCTGTGTCCATAGGCTCATTCTGACCAACTTCATGAAGGCTAAGAAAGCCCTGAATTAACAAGTGAGGGCCAGGAAACCTTTTATCAGAACCTGACTAAGGATGGTTTGGTGATTCACCTCAAGCCAAGGTCAATAATCTTAACCTTCCTCCCTGTGCCAGTTAAGTGGGAGCTGTTTGCTGTTTACTGACTTTGAAGCTGAAACCTGTGGGTTGATTGCTAGTTCTGACTGACAATCATTACAGAGCTCAAGTGGTAGAGAGCTCCCTGGAGGCCTGAGGCCTGGGTGGGTAACCTGAGGATAAAAGGAGCGATTCTTCCCTCCCCCCCCCCCCCCCCCCCCAAAGGGGAATGGGATGGGATATACAGCTCTAATGGGGAATCACCAAACAGTCCACACTCATAGAACCCTAGGCAAAATAGCAAGGTTTGCTTACCCACTAACAACTTTTAAACCCCTGTTCAGCCTCAGAGCAATGGATAAACTCATTAAAATGGAATGTCAGTGTGACCTTGGGCAAGTCACTTAACCCCAACTGCCCTCCAAAAAGCAAAAAAAAAAAACAACAACCATAAAACAAACCAAAAAAATGGAATGTAAATGACTAATAAAAAAAAAAGTTCAGCCTGTTGCTTTCCCAGTAGCCTGGCATAGGGTCTTGGGATTTGGAACTGGAAAGGACTTTGGAGATAGATCATCCAGTGATTCTAATCCAACACCCTCATTTGCAGGTATTTTAACAAGATATTTCGCCAGTCTCCTCATTTTACAGAGGAGGAAATGGGCCTGTAAAAATTAAGGGATATGTTTATGGTCACGTGGGAAGTTAGTTTTAAAGTGGAGAATCTTGGTCTTCTGACTCTAGGTCCAGTCCCCTTTCCCCTATATAATGCTGCCCCTATCAAAACAAGAAATGAAGCAGGAAGAGATTTTTGTGGAGGCAGGAAGGGAAAGAATTCCATTTATAGAGCACCTACAATTGCCAGGCACTGTTAGCATCCCCATTTTACAGTTGAAGAAACTGAGTAAACTAAAGGTTAAGTGACTTGCCCAGAGTCACTAGCTAGCATCTGAAGTTGGATAAGAACTCAGGTCTTCCTGACCCTAGGTACCATTGTATATTATCCATTGCACCACCTAGTAGCCTCTCAACAAGTGAGCTCCTTGGCCTCTAAAATCCCACCCAAAGATGGCTGCCTATTTTCCACCTGAACAGGCTGGTCCTGGAATTTTCTCTCAGGAGTGCTTAGAATCAGACTCAGAAACACAGAATATTAACTTTGGAAGAGCAGCTCAGAGATAATCTAGTCCAATGATGTCAAGTGGACTTAGAAAACTTAGTTAACATTATCTAGGTCGCATTATATATTTATTTATTTTATTAAACATTTTCCAATTATATTGAATTTGGGTTGCACTGGGGAGTTTTTCTGGACACCTCAAGTTTGACATCTTACTCTAACTCTCTTATTTTACAGATGGAGAAAGTGATGCCCAGAAAGGATTAGTGATTTGCCCAAGAACACACATAAAGTGAATGGTAGAGCCAATTGCATTATCACTTAGGTTAGTACTTAAAGTGCTTTCATATACATTCTTTATTTGAGTCTCAAGACATGTTGGGGGCTTAAGGATTATTGTTCCCATTTTACAGAGGAAGAAACTTGCCCAAAGTCACACAGCTAGTTAAATGGCAGAGGATGGTTTACAACCCAAGTCTTATGACCCCAAGTTCAGTGTTCTTCCCTGGACTAATTCAACAATTCCATTCAATATTTATTAAGCTCCTATTGTATAAAAAGCATTATGCTTATTCTGGGGATACAAAGATAAAAAATGAAACAAGTAGCCCCTGCCTTCTAAGAGCTTATATTTTACTGGGTCTAGAGTTCAGATTCTCCTTTCCAACACAGCACAGAGCATGAAGGAGATTCTCTGAAATAAGATGGGCTCAAAGTATGAGGACAGAGTGATTGCTGAAAGAGGGGGCATGGAAGTAGGCCAATGTGTTCATTATTTTGTATAAATTGAAGTATGTGCTGGAGCTAGTTCATACTGGTTCATGAGAGTCAGTTGTTAAATTTTCAATTTGAACCTTTTACACCTCAGAAATTGGCAAATGCTACAAATAGGATTTGATGTTTTATTGACTGTATAGATTTAAGAAAGTGATGAAGAAAATGTTAAGAATGCAGATTAATCTTAAAAGTATGACTTGCATACATTTTTTTTGAGAGTCAGTTGTTAAACATTTAACAGTGTAAATCCCAATCTGAATTTTGGGGTGGGATGCCAAATTAAGCCTTGGTCCCCAAAAGTCACAGCATCCATTTAGAAGGGGATGTGTGTGTTTGTGTTTTTTAAAGCAACCGGGGTTAAGTAACTTGCCCAACGTTACACGGCCAGTTATTTTGTGTGGGTGTTAAGTATCTGAGGCTGGAACTGATACCAGGTCCTCCTGACTCTGGGCCGGCGCTCTTACTCACTGCACCACCTAGCTGCCCCATGGGGATGTGTTTTTGAAAGAGAAAAGAGGCCTGCCAACCTCTCCCCAACTACTTTCTTTTGAGCCACTGGAAAACCAAGCTTCTGACTCCAGCAAGGTCACTGTCCTCCTTCTAATTTGAGATTCCGTGACTAATTCCTTGGACTCCTCTAATTACATTCCCTTTGTTCTTCAAGTGCCCAAAATGGACTGTGTTTGGAGATTCAGAAGGCAGGAAATTATGGATCAGTTAACCACAGAAGGACAGAGATGTCCTGCTGGGAAAAACCACTTCCAGGCCATGGGCTGAGACTGAATCCCACCAGTAGGAGGAGCCCAGCCTGGGTATGGACCCCTAGGACTTACCTGCCCAAGGTTATATCCAGCAAGTGAGTGGCAGCCCTGGAAGCCAAATTCCTTGGGATCAGAGATTGTGTCCGGCTCCCTTTACACAAGTCCATATACAAATCAGTACTTGATAAGTACATTTTGATGATATGGAGGCAGAGGAAGCAACATATCGTAGTGAAAAACTGGTAGTTAGGAGACCTAGGTTTTCTAGTCTTGGCTCCTATCACTGTTTTTGCGATTTCAGGGAAGTTATAGAGACCTTCTAAACCTTAAAGTATTTCAGAATATTGACCCTAGATTGTCCATCTGTGCTATTATTTTCCTAACCTAGGTTTCCCTCTTTCTGCCCCTCTCAATGAGGGATGTAATCACTGCCCTACTTCCTAGTTATGTTCTCTACTCTTTTTTTCTCTCATGGTCTTTACTCAAGAAACCATTTGAAAATCTATAAAGTAATTACATTTCACTGAATTTCTTCTAGTACTACCAAACTAAGGTTACTCCCAAATCCACATATGATTTTAGGGGAGAGACCTTTTTAGAGGGGGGCACAGATTTCTCTCCTTCCTTATGAGGTTCTCAAACTGTGGGTGTGCTCCAAAGCTCTGTTACCCTGGACTATCACTCTCTCTGCTTCTCTCCTGGATACTCTCTCTCTCTCTCTCTCTCTCTCTCTCTCTCTCTCTCTCTCTCTCTCTCTCTCTCTCTGTCTCTCTCTCATTTGGCAGTTTCATGGTTCCCTTGAACTCAATGACCAACTCTATGCAGATGATTACAGAGCTATATATTCAGTCCTAGTTTCTCTCTTGAGCTCCAGTCCAACATCACCAACTACCTGTTGGACTTTTCAAGCTGGATGTCCCTTAGGAATCTTAAACCCAATATATCCAAAACAGAATTCATCATTTCTACCCTCCCCCCGCCAAAATCTTTCCCTCCTCTAGAGCCCTCTTTCTATCGAGGGCACCCAAATTTGCAACCTCTATGTCATTTTAGACTCACAGTTCTCACATACCCCACATAATCTGTCAGTAGTCAAATCTTGTCACTTCTACCTCCATAATATCTCTTGCCTTTGACCCTTTCCCTCTACTTACATGACCACCACCCTAGTTCATGCCCTCATCCCCTCTTGCCTGGACTTCAGAATTGGCCTCCCTAGTTTTTTAGTTTTTAGTTTTTCCCATTTCAAATCATCCTCCACAAAACCACCAAAGTAATTGTAGAATACAGGTCTGACCATGTCACCTCCTCACTCAGTAAATTCTTAGTGATACTCTGTTACTTTTAGAATCAAATATAAATCCCTCTGTTTGGCATTCAAAGCTCTTGACAACCAGGCCCCATTCTTCCTGTATAACCTTATTATACATTGTTCTCTTCATACAGACCTTCTTGCTTTTCCTGACAAATAATATTCTGTGACTTTGCATAGCTTGCCCATTTGTCTAGAAGACTCTCCTTCCTCATTTCTACCTCTTGGAACCCCTGGTTTCCTTCAAGTTTCAATTCACACACCACCCTCTGCATGAAAATTTTCCTTGTCTCCCTAGCTGCTAGGGCCTTTCCTCCTCAAGATTACCTGGAATCTGCTTTTGTCTATATTGTTGTCTCCCCAGTTAGAATGTAAACTCCTGGGGGCAGGAAATATTTCACTTTTGTCTCTATATCTCCAGCACTTAATATCATGCCTGATACATATGGGAATTTAATAAATGCTTGTTGGAAAAATAGTTCACCTGTCAGATCAATGGAGGCGGGAAATGCTCAAACAAGAGTCAGAGAACATTATGAAATGCAAAATGGATAGTATTGATTATATCAAATTTAAAAGGTTTTGCACAAACAAAATAAATGCAACCAAAATTAGAAGGAAAGCAGAAATATGGGAAACAATTCTTACAGCAAGCGTTTCTGATAAAGGCCTCATTTCTCAAATATATAGAGAACTGAGTCAAATGTATAGGAATATAAGTCATTCCCCAATGATAATGACCCATTGATAAATGGTCAAAGGATATGAACAGACACTTTTCAAATGAAGAAATTAAAATTATCTATAGTCATATGAAAAAATTCCCTAAATCACTATTGATTAGATAAATGCAAATTTAAACAGCTCTGAAGTACCACCTAACACCTGTCAGATTGGCTAAAATGACAGAAGAGGAAAATGATAAATGTTGGAGAAGATGTGGGAAAATTGTGACTAATGCATTGTTGGTAGAGTTGTGGACTGATCTAATCATTCTGGAAAGCAATTTGGAACTATGTCCAAAGGGCAATCAAACTGTTGCATACCCTTTGATCAATCTGACCAAGACCTTTGATACTGTTAATTGTGAAGGCTTATGGAAAATTATGTCAAAATTTGGTTGCCCAGAGAAGTTCATCAACGTTGTATATCAATTTTTTGATAGCATGCTTGCCCAGGTTCTAGATAATGGACAATGCTCTCATCCTTTCCCAGTCACCAGTGGAGTGAAACAAGGCTGTGTGCTTGCTCCCATGCTTTTTAAAAAGATGTTTTCGGCCATGTTGTCAAATGCTTTCAATGAAGATGAACACGGCATCAAGGTCAGCTACCATGCTGATGGTAAATTCTTCAACTTGAAAAGGTGACAAGCCAAGACCAAAGTGGAGGGAGTATTTTGTGAATGATTTTTTTGTTTCCAGATGATTTTACACTCAATGCAGCCTCTGAAGCTGAGATGCAACAAATTATGAATCAATTCTCTGCTGTTTGTGCTAATTTTGGTTTAACAGTTAACATCAAGAGAACACAGGTGCTCCATCAGCCACCACCACACCATCCATACAGGGAACCATCAGTTACAGCAAATGGAGAAGTTTTGAATGCTGTGGATAAGTTCACTTACCTTGGTAGTGTACTTTCCAGAGAAGTACACATTGATAATGAGGTTGATGCACGAATTGCCAGAGTTAGCTCAATGTTTGGGAGGCTCCGAAGAAAAGTATGGGAGAGAAGAGGTATTAGACTGTCTACCAAACTGAAGGTCTACAGAGCCATTGTGCTGACATCATTGTTGTACATCTGTGAAACCTGGACAGTCTGCCAGCACCATGCCAGGAACTGAATCACTCCATTTGAATTGTCTTAGGAAGATTCTGAAGATCACCTGCCAGGATAAGGTACCAGATACCGAGGTCCTTACTCAAACTAAACTGCCAAGCATTCAAACTGTTTCAGAGAGTGCAACTCTGATGGGCTGGCCACATTGTTCAATGCAAAATGTACACTTGCCAAAAAGACTATTTTATGGAGAACTCACACAAGGCAAGAGCTCACTTTGGTGGTCAGAAGAAACAATACAAAGACACTCTCAAGGTGTCTCTTCAGAACTTTGGAATGAATTGTGTGACATGGGAGACACTGGCACAGGACTGATCAGCATTGTGTGCCCACATCAGAGAAGGTGTTGTGCTCTGTGAGCAAAGCAAAATTGAAACAGCAAGATCCACAAATATGGAGTATCCACCCCAAATGTTCACACAGAGTATTTGTGCCTGACCTGTGGTAGAACATTCTGAGCTCATATTGGTCTGATCAGCCACAGTTGGATACATTGAAACTTGACTCTAGCATAGTGATGTCATTTTGGTCCTCTTCAAGAATGAGGGACAACAGCCAACCAATCCTTTGATCCAGCAATAAATAATGCTACTAGGTCTGTTTCCCAAAGAGATCATAAAAAGGGGAAAAGGACCCACAGGTACAAAAATATTTATAGAAGCACTTTTTGTGGTGGCATGGAATTGGAAATTGAAGAGATACCCATCAGTGGGGGAATGGCAGAACAAGCAGAATATATGAATGTAATGGAATACTGTTGTACTATAAGAAATAACGGGCAGGCAGATTTCAGAAAAACCTGGAAAGACTTATACGAACTGATGCTGACTGAAGTGAACAGAACCAGGAGAACATTGTACACAGTAACAGCAACATTGTACGAAGATCAACTATGATAGACTTAGCTCTTCTCAGCAATGAAATGATCCAAGATTCATGATGGGAAATGCTTATCCACAACAGAGAAAGAACTGATGGAGTCTGAATGCAGATTGAAGCATATTACTTTCGCTTTTTTGTGTTTTTTTTTTTTGTGGCTTTCCCTTTTGTTCTGTTTCTTCTTTCACAACATAACTGATGTGGAAATATGTCTACATGATTGCACATATATAAACCTATATCAGATTGCTTGCTGTCTTGGGGGGGAAGGAGGGAAGGAGAAAAAATTTGGAACTCAAAATCTTATAAAAATAAATGTTGAAAACTATTTTTATATGAAATTAGGAAAAATAAAATACGATTTAAATTTTTTTTAAATCCTTGTTGGTTGATTGAGTTAGGACTTAAGGATGACTTAATATAAGCTCCTGGAAGACAGATACTATTTCATTTTTTACTTTTAATATGCCCAACCCCTCTCTTATCTTATATATTGGCTGTTTAATAAGTGCTTGTTAATTGAATTTAGTTGAGTTTTTCATAACCTGTCCCCTTCCTACCTTTCCAGTTTTCTTACACCTTACTTTCTTTCAACAACACACAGGAATTTCCTCTCCCACATCATTCCATGCTTGGAATGCTGTCCCCTTGCCTCTTGCTTCTTAATTTTGGGTGGCTCCCTGCAAGACTCAGCTTTCCAAAATATGTATGTGTATATACACATATGCATATGTGTGTATGTATGTCTTCTTAGTTGTGTATATGTTCTTTCCCATTAGAATGTAATCTCCTTGAGAGCAGGGACTGGATTTTTGCCCTTCTTTGTATAACCAGTCTTTAGCACAGTGTCTGGCACATAGTAAGTCTTAATAAATACTTGATTTGAGCTCATCAGGGTGCTGTGTGGTCAGAATAGACAGACAAACTCAAGAGAATTATTTAAATAGAATCCAGGGTGTGCTACTGAGCTGTTTTTCAGTTGACTGTTAGGAGAGAAGCATCAACCAGGGACTGAATGGGGAACGTAGGGACCTTGAGCCCAGGTAGAAAGAGACTCTACTCCTCCAGTGAACAAAGGAACTGAAAGAAATAATTCCAGCTCTGAACTGGGAGTGGGAGTTAGGGTGAGCTAGCCAGGAAGGAGAAGGTTCAAAGTACATGGAAATGGGCTGAGCCAGAAGGTCTAAGAGGGAAAAAAAATTAACAACTGGAAGACACTTAACAAGTCTTTCAGCCAAGTCAGGCCTATGAACCTATAACTTACTACACTCACTCTTCACAGTTTGTGCTCTGAACTTTCCTGTAGAATATTTTCCAGTGAGACATTGGGTTACAGGTACTGCACTACAGGGCAGCAGGTCAGAGATGTAGAACCTAAGAAAGTAGGAAATGTGGAAAGGTTGTGATTTAAAGAGGCACAGTTTTGGAGGAGAAATCTCCTGAAGGTTTCCCCAGAAAACCTGGGATTCCAAGGCTGCCTTGTACTAAATTTTATTCCAAGATCTTTTTTTTTTTGGTAACAGCAGGAGCTGACTGTAGTAGGAAGCATCATGCTAAGGGTGACTAAAGGGTCACTCCTGCAGGTACCCCCTTCCCCCTCATCTCCCCAGCATTTACTCCCTCTGTGATCAGCCTCTGATGGATCTGTTTTAAAGTTAATTAAGCTGGATGCAAACAAGGCTGTGGGCTTACAGGAGATGATTCGATGGCCTCTGTCTACCAGCCACACAACATGTTCCAACAGGCCCTGTGGAACAGGAAGAAGCTCTTGCTTTGCATAGTCCAAGACACTAGGTATAGGGGTGGGGGCATGGGCTCATCAGACTTCTTATTAAAACTTGCCCCTAGATCAAAGCACCAACCTCCTGGTAATTTTCAGCTTTCTGGTAAACAATTGATTGGGGGCTGGAGGGGGACAGCAAGGGAACATTTCTTCTTCTGGGAAATCTGGAACATGAGTAAAAGTGTTCAGACACTCAGCACCCCTTCCCCCCACTCCTCCTTGCAACAGTTTCCTCATTGTTATTCCTGTCTTCTTCATTTCCATGCTACAGATGTTGCCACTTTAATCTTCCTAATCACATCACTTTCCATCAAAAAAAATAAATAGCTCCCTATTTCCTACTAGATGAAGTCCAACAAAACTCATTAGCATGACATTCTACCCTCCACAATCTCTGACCCTAGACTTCCTTTCCATACCTTATTTCCTAACTCCACTTCACATATCCCAGACTCCAGCCAAACAGGCCTACAGCTATTCACGCAATATATTTCCTCCATTTGGAATGCTCTACCATCTCTGCCAATTCAATTCCTACCCATCCATCAAAGCCCAACCCAAATACCAGCTCCTCAGTGAGAGCTTCCCTGATCCCAGCTGGAAGTGACCTCTTCCTGATCTGCTCCCACCAACCCCCTTCCCAATCCCCCAGCATATAATTTGTGACTTTCTCATTGGCCAATATAATATTATGTCTTATGTTGAAGTTATCAGAATACATGCCTTTTTTCCCTCTATTTTCTCTATTATTCTGTAATGTAGAATTTTTCAAAGTGGCTTCATGTGGGGAGGGGTTGACAAACCCTCTCAGAGGCTATGGCATGACTCCAAAGAACATGTGATCTATCAATGATGAGTGGGAAGATAAGTTGCATCTCAGCCCCAAGGCTCAATCTTCTGGGTTGTCTCCAACATAATCACAACTACCCTTCATCCATTACAGCCCAACACTTCCTTATTCCATACCTTACTGCCATTCTGCAAGCTCCCAATCCTCCCCCTTCTGCCCTGACAATCCTGGAAGGAAGTTACAATCTAAATGCAACCCAGGCACCCACAATAGCAGCTACCCAGGTGTTATTGGGAAAATATCAGTCTTCTTCCCAACTCATTTGGTTAGGTACAGACAAACCATATACCACAACAAACTCCAAAAGTACACACAACCTAAATATAAAAGGTCATATCATAAGCAAATTAGAAAAGAAGGGATAGAAATACCTTTCACAGTTATGAACAGTGGAAAAGTTCTTTACCAAACAAGGGATAGCAAAGATCACAAGAGAAAAAATGGACAATTTTGAGTACATAAAATGTTTTTGCACAAACAAAACCAATATGATTAGCAGAAAAACTGTTAATTGGAAAAAAAAATCTTTGCAGAAGTTTTTTTTTCTTATAAAGTTCTGTTGTCCAAGACCTACATGGAATTTATTAAAATATATAAGAGCAAGAGTCACCCAACAATAAATAAATCATCAACAGTTATGAACAAGTAGTTTTCAAAGAAGAAAGACAAACTATCAACAACTATATGAAAAAGTGTTCCAAATCACATGCACCTCCACTGTGTGTCCATTGCAAGGATCAGCAAACCCGGCTTTCCTTTCTTTAGTCCAATAGGACCCTGACTGCATGCATACCATACCTGCCTACCAACAGGAGCTCCTTTTCTCCTGCTCGAGGTCTCAGCTTCCTCCAGATGTCCATAGTGAAGAGTGTGCTGCTACTGTTGAAGATGGAGGTCAAGGAGGACATCAAGGCCGCCATCATGACAGCAATCATCAGTCCCCGAAGTCCTGACAGCATTGAGAAAAAAGGTCATGGTGACAAGGCAGGTTCTTCACCAACCTCCCCCTACCCTGTACCCTTCCTGTCAAATACAAATGGATCTATCTAGACCCCAGGAAGAACAAGAGGCTATGATTCAAGCCCTGGATTTTCCAGTGACTCACTCATGGTCAGCGAGTCACTCATCCTCCTTATACCATCTGTCTTTTTAACAAGGACAATGGGATAAGCTCTAAGGTAACTTCCAGCTCTGATGTTCTGTCATTATATGTTTTCTTTTCCTCCGAGGCAGGTACATTAGGACCATTTTACAAAGAAAGGTAACCAGAAACCTAGAGAGGGTCTGAGATTTACCAAAAATAACACACAGGTAAATCAAGATTAGGGCCACAGTTCGGATTCATCTCCAGGCCTAGGTCCCTGCCTTCATTGTGCTTAACCTCTAGGTCTTAATTTTATATTCACTGCTTTGGGGAAAGGATAAAGACCTTTACTGAGTTGGCTGGAGATTAGGGGTGGGGACAATGTAAGGAAGCAATTCTGTCAAAGAAAACTGAAGAAGGGATCTTCTAAGAAAAAGATACAATTTATGGCAGGTGTGAGCCAGGCCCAAACAGAAGAGAAACACAAGAATGGGTGAGAGACAGGCCAGAGCCTATGAGAAAAGGGAGGGGGAGGAAATAAGACTCAAGCCACCAGACAAAAGCATGAAGGAGGGAAGAAGAAAACTGACAGGGAAAGAAAGAGTGAAATTGAGGAAGAGTGAAGGAAAGAGAACTTCCAGTTAAGATGGCAAATGTTTAAGGTTCTAGAACTCAGCTCTCCCAGCAAATACTCCAACAATGATTTATAAGAATACCAAATGAAACAATGATCAAGAAAACCAAAGAGAAATACCAGTAAATCCACAGGAGTACACAAGAGGACCAGAAACTTGCAGGTACTCTGAGTCTGGATTTACCAGGAGCACATAAAAGTAGATCAATTTCTGATAAATGAGACCTGAAGCCAATGGGATTCTGGTCCTGCAATGTTAGCCACTTGGACAGTGTGGCACCTGATGGTAGGTAATATCTCATGAACCTCACTCTTATCAAAACTGGGCGAGGGATGATTGAACACGCATACACATACACACATAAACAATTTGATATAGAAATACATTAAGCAGAGTATCAGGACAGGGAAAGGAGAGAAGGGAAAGGAAGTAAAGTTTAAGAGGAAGGATGGAGAAGGAATAGGTCCTAGTAAAGCAAAGTAAACTTCATCTTTAAAGAGGAGATCACAAGGGGAGGATTAAATGGATAGAAAGTGTAAGGGCCAGTGACTGGGATCTAGGACAGGTGAAGAGTGGAGAAGCAGAGTAGTAAGATCAGAGCACTTAAATTATAAATCACTAATATAAATTTCATTCCCTTTCTTTTCCCCTTTTCTTCTCATTTGTAAGGGTAGAAATCAAGGGGCAAGAAGAGAAAATTCTAAGGATACAATGGAGGTAAAAACACAATAAACAATAAATATGAATGGAATGAATGCACTCAGAAAATGGAGGAGGGTAACAGAATGGGTTAGAAAGCAGAAGCCAACAACATGTTCTTTACAAGAAATATAAAGGTGAAATATAAAGATTCATAAAGAGTTAAAGTAAGGGATTGAAGTATAATTTACTATGCTTCAGATGATTTTTTTTTAAAGCAGGGGTGGTACTAACGATCTCAGTCAAGACAATAGTAAAAATAGCTATGGTTAAAGGAGATAAAAAAGAAAACCATATCATATATAAAAGCATAAGAAATAGTTAAATAATATCAATATATTAAGATACATGCACCAAATAGAATAGTATATAAGTACTTAAAAGAAAAGCTAATCAAATTACAGGGAGAAATAAATAGCAAAACTAAAATAGTTGGGTATATCACTGTGCCCTTTTCAGACAAATCTAACAAAAAGATGAATAAGAAAAGCTGTCCTAAATATAGTTTTGGAAAAGTTAAATAAAACAAACCTGTGAAGATTACTAAATGGAAATGGAAAGGAATATATATATATATATATACATGTATATATGTATATATACACATATATATGTGTATGTATATACATATGTATCCTACACATAAATATTAGCTTCACGTAACATCTTTATAAAAACTGACTGTGTATGGGCATAAATAACTCATAAATAAATTCAGGAAAGTAAAACCATTAAACATATCTTTTTTTTTTTTTAAGCAATCAGGGTTAAGTAAATTGCTCAAGGTTACACGGCCAGTTATTTCTGGGTGTAGTGCTGAGTGTCCGAGCCCGGGATTCGATCTCCAGGTCGTCCCAACACTGGAGCCAGTACTCTTACTCGCTGAGCCACCTGGCTGCCCCTAAGCAATTGGGGTTAAGTAACTTGCTCAAGGTTACACGGCCAGGTGTTTCTGGGTGGGTGCTAAGTGTCTGAGCCCGGGATCATTAAACATATCTTTACTGAACAAAGTACAACAAAATTAAAATCAATAAAGGTTTTTTGAAGAAAGGATTCAAAAAGACATAATATAATCTTTAAAAATTGATAGGTCAAAGAACAAATCTTAAAAACAACAGATCATTGAAGAAAATGATAATGAGACAACATTGCAAAGCTTTTGGTTTGCAGCCAAAACAGTACTCAGGGTAAAACATATATTGCTAAACACTTTAGTCAACCAAAAGAAAAAGAACAGATTAATGTGCCAGACATGGGACTAAAAATAAAACTTAGAAAAAATTATAGAAAAGAAACAATTCAGAAACCTCCAACTAAATGTAAAAAATAGACATCCAAGACAAAGCAAGAAAGTAAACTTTAAAAAAACTGCTGAATTGATAAGACAAGCAGCATGACATAGTAAATAATGTTGAACTTTGAAGGCAGAAGAGAAATCTGTGTTCAAATCCTGCCTCAGATATTCACTAGCTGTGCAAACCTGGTCAAATAATTTAGTATCTCTTATTCTCAGTTTCTTCATATTTAAAATTAGGGTTAGGTCCAATGACACCTAAATTCTCTTCTAGCTCTAAATCTATGATTCCATGTTTTTTGAAAAAGTTAATGAAATAGACAAATCATTAGCCAATTAGATTTTTAAAAAGAGATGGAAAACTATATTACCACACTCAAAAAATGAAAAAGGAGAATTCACAACATATTAAGAAGAAAAAAGGGAAATTATTCAAAACCATTTTGCAAAAGTATATACCATCAAAACATATAACTTAGAAGAAACGTATAAATATTTATAAAAATATTAAATACTCAAATTATCAAAAGAAGAAATAGAGAATTTAAATAATACAGTCTCAGAAAAAAAAAAGAAACTGAACATACCATAAATTAACTCCCAAAGGAAAGAATCCTAGGATCAGATGGATTTTACAAGTGAATTCTGCCAAACATTCAAATAATAATTAACTCTGGTATTATATAAGTTGTTTGTAAAAATAGAGAAAGAAAACAACCTTACCAAGTTCCTACTATGAGTGGGTTCTGACACATAAACCAAGGAGAGATAAAGCAGAGAAAGAAAATTAAATACATATTTGTAATGAATGTCAATGCAAAAATATTGATAGCAAACAATCTACAGCAACATAGCAAAAATATTATTCACTTTGAGCAGAATTGATTTATATCAGGAAGATAGAATTGGTTCAATATCAGGACAATTATAAGCACAATAGGCCATATTGATTACAAAAAAATAAGAACTACATAATTACATCAAGAGATGCAGAAAAGTCTTTTGCAAAATACAACACTCATTTGTATTAAATTTTTAAAAAATCAGACCAAAAGGAACTTTATTTAATAGTATAAATAGTATCTACCTAAAACTAAGAGGTAATATTATCTGTAATTGAGAAATGTTAAAGGCCTTCCTAAGAAAATCAGGAGTAAAGCAAGGAAATCGTTAGTTCCTAAAATACTAGCTGGTACAGCAAAACAAGAAAAATAAATCAAAGGATTAAACATAGACAAGAAAAATAAATCAAAGGATTAAACATATAGAAAAATTTTGCCCTTTTATAGATGATTAACTTAGAGAATCCTAGTTAAAATTTGATTGAAATAATTATTTCAGCAAAGTATATAGAATATATAAATATAGAATAAATATATAAACTCATCAACCTGTTTATATATTACCAAAAAAGCCCAGTAGGAAGAGATAAAGAAAGATATGTCATTGAAAATAACTACCAAATATAAAAATATCTTAGGAATCTACTTACACACACACACACACACACACACACACACACACACGGGAATTATCTGACTAAAACTACAAACATTCTTTATGGAAATAAAGACAGAGTTAAATAATTGAAGAGATACTAATTGCTCATGGTTGGGTAATAGTAACATACAAAAATTACAGTATTATCTAAATTAATTTACAGATTCAGTATTACATATAAGTACAAAAAATACTTTATAGAACAGACTAAATAACAACAAAATTCACCTGCAGAAACAAAAAGTCAAGAAACTCAAGGAAAATAATGACAAAAACCATAATAGAAGAGAGCCTAGCAGTGCCACATCTCAAACTATACTACAAAGTGGCAATCATCAAAACTGTTTCTTCCTGGTTAAAAATAGACAAGTTGGTCAAGGTTATAGATTAAGTACACAAGGCCCAGAAGCAAGTGAACCTAGTATTTGTTTATAGTGTTTGATAGACCCACAGCGTTTGATAAAAACCAGCTACTGAGTTAACACTACTTGTCAAAAATTTCATGGAAAGCTAGAAATCAATTTGGCAGAAATTAGATTTAGACCAACATTTCATAGTATTTAACATAATAATCAGCAAAGGGATACATGACCTAAATATAAAAGATCACATATCGTAAACAAATTCGAGGAAAAGGGTAAAGAGATATTCCTCACAAGTATAGATATGTAAGAGTTCTTGACCAAACGAGAGACAGAAAGGATAATAGAAGGCAAAACGGACAATTTTATTACATAAAATTGGAAAGTTTATGCACATACAAAACAAATACAGTTAGAAGGGCAACAGTTAACTGGGGAAAAATATTTGTAGCAGATTTTTCCTATAAAGATCTGATATCCTGGACATATAAAGAATGGATAAAAATATAAAAGAATTAAAGTCACTCCACAATATATAAATAGTAAAAGGATAAAAAGAAGCAGTTTTCAAAAGAAAAAGGCAAACTATTAATAATTCAAACCACTAATTATAAAAGAAGTGCAAATTAAAAACTCTGAGGTTCTACCTCACGTCATCAGATTGGCAAAGATGACTAAAAAATGGCATTTATTAGGTGAAGACTATGGGGAGACAGTAATATTAATGCATTATTAGTGGAATTATGCATTGGTACAACCATTCTGAAAAGCAATTTGGAACCATGCCCCAAAAGTCACTTAATTTTTCATATCCTTTGACCTAGTGTTGTTATTATTGCTGCTACTTTATACCCCAATAGAGTTCAAAAACAGAGGTAAAGGACCCATGTGTACAAGAATAGGTGGTACACATCCATTGGGAAATGGCCAAAATTTATAGAATATCAATGTAATGGTCTATATTGCATCATAAAAATTGCTAGAGGGATAGATGAAAAGAAATGTAGGAAGAACTGAATGAACTGACATGGAATAAAGTGAGCATAACCAGGAGAACAAAATTTCTACAACTAATAATGTAAAGGAAAACAAAGAAAGTAACATAAAGGAAAACCACTTTGGAAGATTAAAGAATTCTGCTTAAAGCAATGACCAATCATGATGACCCTAGCAGAATGATGATGAAACATGCTTCCCCACTCTAGGCAGGGAGAAGAATTAGAGATGCAAATAAGAAGTAAATTTTCAAATAAATTGTATGTGAATTTAAATTTGTTTTGATTGACTATATGTTTTCTAAGGACAGGCTTTTATTTGGGATGGTATAGAGAGTGAAGGGGTTGAGTGCTATAGATAGTGATGTGAAGAAGCAGAAGAAGCAGCAGCAGCAGCAGAAGAAGAAGAAGAAGAAGAAGAAGAGGAAAAATTTAAGAACATTTAAAAAATATACACATTAAGGGGACACATAAACATGACATTATTGGTATTACTGTGTTAAATTTAATATGGGCTTTAAAAAATAAGTTGGGCATAATAGCTGTTCACAATTTCATAATCTTTTTTGTTCTTTATATATTCAAATGTTTATGTTTGTTAAGTTCATAATAAAAAAGAAAACTAAGAAGGAAAAAAACAAGAAAAAGAATACTGATTAGGGCAAAACAGGCGATGAGTGGCAGAAGATGGGAACCCTAATATTGGGGGAGAACTGTAGGTTCCTAGAATGCCAAAGCCAGTAAGCACCTTAGAGACCTAAGGCCCATCTGGCTTAACCCTCTCTTTCTACAGATGAGGAAAATGAGGCCTAGAGAGAGGAAGTAACTTGTTGTCACACTGTGAGTTAGTGGTAGAACTAGCATTAGAATCTAAGTCTTCTCAAGGTCTAGGGGTGCTAGGGACTTGAACCTATGGTATTTTCCACATTTTCCAGGGTTAAATCAACTGAACCTAGTTTTCCATATTTTCAGGTCTATAAATGTGATATGCCATACATCAGATTTATTTATTTATTTTTGAGGGGAGGCAATCAGGGTTAAGTGACTAGCCCAGGCTCACACAGCTACCATGTTTCCCCAATAATAAGACACTGTCTTATTAATTTTTTTTGGACAGAAAAACACCAGAGGGCTTATTTTCAGGGGAGGGCTTATTTTAATGAACATTGACAGCAATTTTAATAAACAGGTAAATGTGAACAAAAAAATGTACCTTTATTCAATAAGCAAATCACTGGGGAAGAACAGGATGACGTGCTCACTGCTGCAGCTCTGATTGGATGCAGTTCGGAGCACGGCGTGCGTTTCACCGGGGGGGGGGGACGGTGCATACAGAGGGTACCATAATGTAGCATGTAGCGCAGGGGATCACCTTCACTACAGTAGCAATCTCAATAGGGCTTATTTTTGGGGGAGGGCTTATTTTAGAGGAATCTTACACAGTAAGGGGAGGGCTTATTTTCGGGATAGGTCTTATTATTGGGGAAACACGGTAGTAAGTGTCTGAGGCTGGATTCGACCTCAAGTTCTCTGACTCCAAGGCTGTTCCTCTATCTGCATAGCCTAGCTGCCCCTATACGTATTTATTGAAACTAAGAGATGCTTAAGTATGCTTTGATAATGCCTAGCACATAGTAGAATAAGGAGGAATGGTAATTAAGGTTCAATATGGCAGATCTTGAAATCCAAGGAGGCAAGCACACTCCAAGGATTCTGGGTCTTAAAAAGTTAGTACTTCTAGAAGGTGTTTATAGATCAAGGACTTTTATTAGTTTGTGAAGGAGAAAGCTCTGAGGCCATGATTAAGGTGTCCTGTACCAATGCCTAGGAGCTAGAAACTGACTGGGACTGAAAAGGCCTAATGGCCAGAACCAGAAGTTTCATAATGACATAGATATTCTTGTTCTTTTTTTTTTCTGGATCTGTGGCAGGACTCAGTTCTTTCTCACTCACATTCCAGACTTCTATCCACTATGCCATCCTGCCAATCCCTACTGAATAGAAAATCACAGAATATGGAAGCACAGAATATTAAATCTAAGGGGGCACTTAGGGCTCATTTAGTCTAGCCTCCCTCTGTGGCATCCCTGATCAAGGCTCTGCTTGAGTATTTCCAGTGATAGATAGGTCTGTTACTTCAAAAGATAACCTGTTTCATTATTCAAAAACAGTAATTATTAAGAAAGTTCTTCCTTATAGAAAGCTGAAATTAGCCCCCTTTTTTAAACTTGTAACTTTTTCATTAGCAGGGCTGGAGAGGATGATTCCAGCAGCTTGGGGGGAATATGTATGTTGTAGGAGGAGAACAACAGATATCTGAGCCTCTGGACCCTCTGGCTAATGGCCTGGCCATCTCAAGAATGACCCTGATCAGATCAAATCAGATCAGGCATCTTTCCTCCTAGTCATGCTCTAACCACCCTTAACAATAGAGTTGGCTTCTCATGTTTTTTTTTTTTTGACCTTTCTTTGTATCCTTAGTACTTAGCACAATGCCTGGCACATAGTAAGCACTTAATAAATGCTTGTTGACTGAATGAGTGACCTCACATCCTACTCTGAGACGGAATCCCTAGTCTTTTCCCTTCCAAATTTGGTACCTCCAGGTCAATGCTAAAAGACCAACTAGGTATGATGGGAAATTTAAGGAGATCATTGCCAGACAGCAGAAGCTACTGAGTAGCTCTTCCCAACTGAAACCACATATAAACAAGTTGGGGCTAAGGCTATAGCTAGAGCTAGCCTGCCCTCTTTTCAGGAAGCTATAGTCCCTGGAGAATCAATAACAATTTTCTGATTGGCCTTAGGAAATCTTCCAAACTAGGGACATTTAGGAAACTTGGCAAATGGTTTGGTCGGACTGTTGGGACAGTCCCAGTAGGTGAGACTCCCACACAGGGGAAGCATAGCCTCAGCTCCACCCAGGCCACAAAACAATTAGATGCTGAGCTGACTGGCCTGGCTTGCTCTGCTGGCTCCACCTGTGGCCGCCTTACCCACAGGCATCAACTCCATCACTAGTTTGGGGTAGGCGATGTTGGAGCAGCCCACTTCAGCCCCACAGGCCCTCAGGCACTCAGACGTCACCACACAGCCCACGTCATCTGAAAAATAAGGCAATGGAGAAAGAAGTAGAAAGAGGTTAAAAAGAGAGAGAGAGAGAGAGAGAGAGAGAGAGAGAGACAGAGAGAGAGAGAGAGAGAGAGAGAGAAGAGAGAGAGAGAGAGAGAGAGAGAGAGAGAGAGAGAGAAGATTATCCAGTGGCAAGGTTTTGCTCCCAAGACTTAGTGTCCCTGATCCAGGGACTGTCCTTGAATTTATTCTTATTTATAGAGTAGCCATTTTCATCTCAGATTGTAGGAATTCCACATGCTCCTCATTTTCTCTCAATTCTACCACCTTTCTTCCCCTACTTGCTTATCTTCTTATTGTCTCTCTTCAGATAATTTTTTAATCCTTTTCCTTATACCCAAGCTTTTGGTGGGTTAAGTTGGACTAGCCCAACCTAGAAAAATGGCACTTGTATTGCCAAGCTGAGGCGGAAGCATTGCCATCAATTTGTGGGAGATACATGATGGGTCAGTAGCAGAAGACCAGCATGGAAGGATAGGTTCAGAATTCTTTCTAAGGGAGCCAGTCTCCCCAAGGTAAGGAGGGAAAGTCTCCAAGAGGCCAGGCAACATGGCAAAGCTTCCAGGGGGTCAGAATACTGTTGTTGCTTCAAATTCACACTAGAAACAACCCACTGGCCATGGCTAGCTTGTCAAGTTTCATCCTAATATTACTAATTGGGGTGGATGGGAGAGTAGATAAATTAGCCCTCTGAATGGTAAAGATCATAGAGCCTAATTCTGTTCCTGTCATGGTTGTGCTATATGATGCTTAAAAAAAGAAAAATCTGCCAGTCAAGAAGGATAATGCTGTTTTTCCAATACTGTCACAAGACATCACTCATAAAAAGCAAGCCTCTAGTCTTGTGCCATCATCAAAGTATTACAAATGTCAACCAATAATGCAAACTGAAAAGGATTACAAGGGACAAGAGAAATCCCTCATAAAGCAGGGATTGTTTGAGGCTCCACAATTGGTAAAGCTTTGTGGAGATTCTTGTGGTCTGGGTATGCAGCTCAGCAAAAACCCATTTTCCATGTGATAACCTTGGGGCTCAAAAGTGAGCCAAACATCCCAGTGTAAATAAGCATCCAGGGGAATTGGAGAGGTTAGATAATCTTTCCTGCAAGTAAAAGAGGAATCCTTCCCATTTGGCAAAGGGATAAAATGAGGATGGGAAAAAGGAGAGGCTTACCCCCAGCCCCTGCAGAGATCTGCAGGCTGTGGTTAAGGACAATTCAGTCCAGAGGCTTCTGGTGGGTGTTAGTACATGAAATCATTAGCTACAAATGTGGTCTTCACTGGTAACATGTCCCAGAAGGAAAGGTCTTCCCTTGTTATAAATTTCTGCTTAGGCTGCATTTTCTGTCTGCAAAATGCTTTGTAGTCATTATTAGTCAACTCTCCTAGTATCTCTCTAAGCCTGGTACTATTTACATAAGAAAATAGAAGTATAAAGGCAATGAATGGCCTGCCCTATGCCCTCCTTTTGGCAAAGCTGTGAATTATGCCTCTAACCCATCTCATCCAGGCTACCCAGTTATTAATACATTTGCTTCCCCTCTCAGCTCAGATCTTCAGGTCCTCATAGAATAGACTCTTCACTGAGTTCTCTGCCCAGAGACCGAGTCCCACCACAGTTAGGCAACCCTGGGCAAGAGGCACAGAGTAGAGATGGGCTACAAAAAAGTGAATCAGGCCAAGCTCTCTCCTCTATTATTAGATGTGATAGACACAAGGAAGGCCCCAGAATACCTCCCTGCCAGTTTGCCACAGTGCCTGAAATTCCACTCTTGAAACTTGATTCCTTTTGGTTAAAACTGGAACTATCCAGTTCAAAATTCAATTCAGCATTTATTAGTGCTCAAGTCAGACTTTCCAAGATCTTCCTTTAAAAGACAACACTTCTAGCAAAGGTGACATTTTTTTTAGGCACAGACCCTTCAATTTGTATGTGCTTTTCTTGCACTTTTCCTCTTCACTCTTTTTTTGTTTGTTTGTTTGTTTTGTAGCTGCAATTGGGGTTAAGTGACTTGCCCAAGGTCAACACAGCTAGTTTTTGTGTTAAATGTCTGAGGTCAAATTTGAACTCAGGTCCTCCTGACTACAGGGCTCGTCCTCTATTCACTGAGCCACCTAGCCACCCCCTCCCCTTCACTCTTGAAGCAACCCCTCCTGAGATACCTTTATTCCATCTCCTTTATCAATCCAAATCCTATCCATTCTTTAAAGCCAAGGTCAAGTACTCCTTTTTGCATGAAACTTTAATCTCCATTGAAAGTGATCTCTCTCTTCTGAACTCTTATAATAGTGATTGTCCACATGGCTCATTTGGTCATTCAGTCATATCCTGCCTTAGATTATTTCTTATCTGTTTCAGATGTAGGAGTCTTGTGCCCTCCAAAAGAACATTCACTTATTAGTTTAGAGCCTGCATCTTACTCATTAGGAGGTGTATGGTATAGGAGAAATGGTACCCATGAGAATCAGAGGACGTGGGTACAAATCTTGCCTCTTATGCATACTACCTGTGTGACACTAGACAAATCACTTAATCTCTTTGGGTCTCAGTTTCCTGCTTTGTACAATGAGAGGATTTGATTAGACAGTCTCCTATCTTTATATCTATCATCATTCACCCACTATTCAACAGATAACCCACAATAACTGCCAGAGCCTGGAGCACAGCAGGTGTTCAATACCTTTGTTTTGCCTGGAGAATTATTCAGGAGAGTATCTCTGTTCAAGACAACCCCCTTATGTGACACAGAACTCAAAGCAAACCCTGCTAGTTAGTGAATCCTCCACAGGAAAAGATGATACTTCTGACCAACTATCAGTTTGTGGACTACTTTAGCCTTCTGGTATGTCTCTCACCATACCCACCTGGCAGTGTGGGAAGTAAACAGGCTGAGTAAAATGCTTGACCTTTTCTCCCCTGCCCTCCCCAGCCCCTAGTGACCAAATGAGGCAAGGAAAGGTTAGATCCTGACTCCAGGAACTCTGCTTCCCATAGTATGGGGGAAGGAGGTGAACCATGGGACAGGGAAATTCCAGACAGGAAGAGGCAAGATTGATGACCAAGAAACAGAACCAGATTCATTTAAAGAGAGAGAGATAAATTCTAGAATCATGAAACTATAAATTTTTTATAGTTAGAACCAGGATTGAAACCTAGGAACAAAGGCTTGGCTTCAGCTAAATGAGTCGGGACGTGGGACATTGATTGGTTTTTATTTTCTTTCTCTTTTTATTTTTTCTTTTAAAAAAAATAGCTGTCTAGGAGGAGGAAGGATACAGGTTGAAATTTAGGTGATATAGAAACAAAAGATGTCAATAAAATTTATTTAAAAAAATCAATCAGGAAACCTGTATTGATAACAGCTGGTGGTGTAGGGAATAGAGCGCTGGGCTTGGAGTGAGTGCCAATCAGCTGTGTGACCCTGAGCAAGTCACTTGACCTTTGCCTCAGTTTCCTCACCGGTAAAATTGGGATAATAATAGCACCTACTGAAAAGGGTTGTTGAGATGATCAAATTAGATAATATTTGTAAGAAGCACTTAGCCCAATGCCTGCCAAGTAGACGCTTATTTTGTTGTTGTTGTTCTATCATGTATTACTCTTTGTGACCCCATTTGAGGTTTTCTTGGAAAAGGTACTAGAGTGGTTTGCCATTTCCTTCTCCAGCTCAATTTACAGAAATGGAAATTGAGGCAAACAGGGTTAAGTGACTTGCCATGGGTTACACAGCTAGTAAGTGTCTGAAGTCAGATTTGAATTCATGAAGCTGATTCTTCCTGACTCCAGGTCCAATACTCTATCCCTTTCCCCTGAATACCTTTTGTAGCCCAAGCCTTGGACATTGCACTCTGGGGTAGACAAGAGAAGAAAAGTAAATGTTTTCTGCCCTCTTGGAGCTAAGAGTTTGATTTGGGATTTAGGAAAGCATAGTAGAGGCTGGGATGTGATTAAGGGACAAATTATGTGTTAGAAATGATATAGGTACAAATCAGCAACCACCATTCACTTTTCCGTTTTGACAGAGGAGAGGGAAGAAACTGAAGTAGAAATGGAGAGGAGGAGGAGGAGGAGGAGGGAAAGAGAGAAAAGGGGGTGGAATATATTGGGGAAAGAAGGAAAGGAAGCCATTTATGTGTGGCACATTGTTAGAGAAACAGTAAACAAGAGCTGAACTGTGTATCACCTAGCAAGCCTTCATTTTCCAGGTGCCTGAGCTTAGCTCAGTGGGTGGAGGCAGCTGATTACAGCTTCTAACTGGGACACAACCAACCCCCTGGGCCGGGCTCAGTTTCATGGTGTTCACTGGGCACAGCCCTCCCTCAGAGGGAGCAGAGTCATTGGGCATCTGGCTTAGAATCACAGAGTCATTAAATTTTTTAATTTATTTATTCAACCAATTAAAATGTGCCTGGCACAAAACACTGCCTCCTTTATTCTTGTGCTTGGCATTTATTGCCAAACAATGAAAAAAAATACATTTTTGAACAACAATAATAAACAGATGCATCCAAACATGGAAACTCCCAGTGCAGGACCCAATCAAGGAGGAGGAGGAGAGGAAGAGAGTTGCTTGGTCCTAAAGTTAGAATACAGAGAAGAATGGGCTCTGATGGGCAGGCCAAGCACATTCCTAAGAGGCCAAGACACTAAACTGAGTCTCCTACATTTCAGAGTGGGATAATCTTGGAACCTCAATTTAGTAACACGTTGATAAGCTGGAAAGTTAACCAAGATAAAGAAGAGCTTTGAGACCATGCTGTACTTGAAAGAACTGGAAAAGAGAAGACTCAGAGTGGGCATTACAGCTGTGTTCAACTAGTTGAAGGCCTGTCAGTTGGAAAAGGGATTAGATTTGTTTGTTCTGGCTTTTGAGGACAGAACCAGAGGCAATAGGGAAAAGTTGCAAATAGGCAAATTTTGGCTTGATGTCAGAAACACCTTCCTAGTAATTAGAGCAGTCCAAAAGTTTAAGAAGCAACCTTGAGAGATGATGGGTTCCCTATCACTAGAGGTCTTCAGTGAACTGAATAGCTACTTGTCAAGTGTGTTAGAACAGGGACTCCTTTCTGATATGAGTTGGACCAGATGGGCTAGCCTTAATCTTGACCTGATCACTTGACCTATCCCTATCCATTTCATTTCCCCCTCCATGAATGACCCAATCCTAATAAAGCTGCCCCCAGCCCCAATATTCTAACTTCATTGTAGGCCTGGCCCCACAGAAGGCCCACTGTTACTTATTTGGCTGCCTCCCCCCCCCCCGCAAAAATGTCCTAACTTCTTCATATATGCCTCACTGCTCACTGGAACAACAGGTGTGTTCCTGACCTCTTAGTTCCCACAGACCATGTGATGGGAACCTAGCTACTGCCTCTACCTGGTCACTGCCCCTAGACCCATTACCACAGAAACAGGTGTGTTCTTGTATTCAATCACAATCACATCATCCATCTAGGTCAAGACAGAACCATAATACCTATCTGTCTTAACCAGATACGACCACAATAACTAGCCAGTTGGAAGGCAGAATGACCAGAATGTTTAACCACTGAATCATATAGATGGGACCCCTCCTCTATTACCTAATCCCTTAACAAACTTCTCCTGCCTTTTTAATATTAATGATATTCCTCTATTCTATGTAAATTTGTTATGTAATTGCATCAATACCTTTTACAGATCTGTCTTGCTTTCTCTAAAGTTGCTGGTTCCTCTTGGAACTTAGTCTGTTTCATGAGAGGAATCAATCTCAATAAATGCCTATACTTGGATTAGAGGTGGTCTGACTGAATTCTTTGAGATGGTTCCACCACAATACATCATGAAACTTTAACAGCTTTTAGGTGGGCAGAGCCCCCACTGCAACAGTTTTTGGCATCTCAGGGTTTCAACTACAACACTTAGGTTCATAAATGATCATGGATTTAGAACAAGAAGGGGCCTTGGTGGTCATCTATTGCAACCCCCTACTTTTATAGTGAGAAACCAAGGCCTAGAATGATCAAGTGACCTACCCAAGGTCACTTAGGGGCAAAACAGCAAACCTGGGATTTGAACATAGGTGTTTCCTCTGAGTGACTTCTAAGCATTCTGGTCACAATCCCATTTGTAAGCAAGTTTCACTTTGGGATTAAAGAAGCTTTGAAACTTAAACATGGAAATTCTAATAAGACAGCTAGAGAATGAGCCTAAAATATTACTACTACATATGGCAAAAGGCCCCACTGGACCCACTTCACCTATTACATTAGAAATAGCACACCCTGCCTGGCATCTTCAAACCTAATTTTGTTGTTTAGTTGTTTCAGTCATTTTTTGTCTGATTCTTTGTGACCCCTTCTGGGGATTTTCTTTGCAGAGATATTGGAATGGTTTGCTATTTCCTTCTCCAGCTCATTTTACAGATGAGGAAACTGAGGAAGACAGGGTTAAGTGACTTGCCCAGGACCACACAGCTAGTAAATGTCTGAGATCAGGTCTCCCTGACTCCCAGTCCCAGCACTCTCTCCACTGCCCCACATAGCTGCCCAAACCTAATTTTGAATTGTGTACTTGGAGCTGGAAGGAACTTTTGAGATCATCTAGTACAGGGGTGGGGAACCTTTGGCCTCAAGGCCACATATGACCTCCTAGGTCCTCAAGTAAGGCCCTTTGTTTGAATTAAAACTTCACAGAACAAAACTTTAACTCAGTCAAAAGACTGCAACCCAAGGACCTAGAAGGTCACGAGTGGCCTTGAGGCTGAAGGTTCCCCACCTCTGAATTCTAGTCTAACCCTAGAATTATACTGACAAGGAAACTGAGGCACAGAAAGGTGAAGTAACTTGGCCATGAATACATAATTAGAGCTAGGATTTGAACCCAGGCTTTTTGATTCCAGTGCCAAATTTTAATTTCTAACATTCCCTTTTGATGCTTACAGGAGGGAAGACTGAATATAGAAGGTTCATAGCATTTTAGGGCTAGAAAGGATTACAACATTTAGAAATGAAAAAGAACCTTTGAAACCAAATTCAAACCTCTGCTTTTACAGATTAGTTATTTGCTTAGAAAGAGGAAGAGACTCTTCAAGATTGCATAGTCATTTAGTGGCATTGTAGGGATGAGATCCCAAGTCTTTTTAGTTCCAGAATTCCAGTCCAGAGCACTGCTTATTTCAGGCAGTAAGTCAGCTGTCAGTACTCATTTGTTAACCACCTGCTATATATTAGGCATTGCGCTTAGCACTAGGAATACAAGGAAAGGTAAAAAACAGTCCCTACTCTCAAGGAGCTCACACACAAGAGAGATACCAAGTAAACAAATATTTTTAGACAAGTTATGTAACAGGATAAATTGGATATAATCAACAGAGGGAAGGAACTGGAATTAACAGGATCGGGAAAGGCTTCCTATGGAAGGTGGGGTTTTAGCTGGGACTAATAGGAAACCAAAGACCAGAGAATAAGCCCCATATGTCTCTTCCCGTTTTCCTTTTCATCATATTCCTCACTTTCTCCTCCTTCTTCCCTGTTGGTGCAGATTCCTGGGAAGGTGGTAGTGGGAGGCACGAATGTATAGAGAAAAGATTCCATTTCCTTCAAGTGGTATCTGCTACTGCCCAAACTCATTCTGCCTTCTATTTAGGGTCACACTCCCTAACGGGGTGACCAGGCATAACCCCAGGATTTGTCACTTTTCAGGGTTGGGAAAGAAAACAGAAAAGTCATTGGGAAGTTGACCATGCAACTCTAGGGAGAATGAACAACCCTATTCTTCCTTGTCCATCCACCCATCATTCAGATTACTAAATAAACAATTAGAATCAGTGTTAAATCAATGAAGTCTGAGGACTTAAGACAACATCAAATTGACCTACCTGCCCCCGCCTCATTACAGGTTCAGAAACTGAGGCCCAGAGAAGCAACATTTTTTGATTGTGGCAAAACTAGAGTAAGCATCCTGGATGCCTGGTCCAGTGCTTTTTTCACTACAACATACTGCTTATTCACCAAACTTCTAAACCCATCATCAATTCACTTCACAAGTCTCTGGGCCTGGCTCCATGTCAGGAGAAGCTAGGAGGAGTTACCATGGGTCCCTGCCCTCTTGAAGCTCATCACATGTAATTCAATGTCTCCTTCCAAACTAACTTTGTCATAAGGCTGAGGAGGGACAGCCCAGAAAGCAAGTCCATTTTTTAATGGGCTTTTCTAAGGCTCTGACCAATTAAACCCCTCCCTGCCCAGGCAGCTGTTTAAAGGAGGCTCTAGCCATCAGATGTGGCAGCTGCACCACCCCATAACATAGAGCCCCCAAGCTCCAGAGACGCTAAGGCCTCTGTCCAGGTAGCTGAGCTTGTTCTGGAGCTGAAGTAGGCTTGTCCTTAGGAGACCCACCCTAAGGATTTGTTCTCCTTAAAGTGGCCTTCAGAGACCTCCATCAGGGACCTAGCTTTCCTTGTGTAAAGTATATTGGAATAGCAAGGGTGAGGGGAATCTGGAGCACCTCAGGATTGGGGAACTGATCCCAGTGTTTAGTCTTTTTTTTTCAGTCATTTCTCACTCTTTTGGGGTTTTCTTGGCAAAGATACTGGAGAGGTTTGCCATTTCTTTCTCCAACTCATTTTACAGAGGAGGAAAGTGAGGCAAACAGGGTTAAGTGACTCACCCAGGGTCACATTGCTAAGAAGTGTCTGAGGCTGGATGTGAACTCAGGTCTTCCTGACTCCAGGTCCAGCATTTTTCCCACCTGACCACCTAGCTGCCCCAACTGATACAGTAGCAGCACCTAGATTTGTTAAATCATAAAACTTCAGAGCTGGAAGGGTTCTTAAGCATCATTCAATCCAATCTCCATTTTACAAAGAGAAACTGAGGAGGGTGGAAGTGGTCTTCTCATCACACAGCAAACCAAGCTCAGAACCAGGTTTCCCAACTTGAAAGCCATTGCTCTTTCAACTACACCAATTTTAACTGCCCTAGAGAAATAGCATCATGGAGCTACAGCAGGAAGGGACCGTAGGTGTCATTTAGAAGAACCCCCTCATTTTACAGATAAAGAAACAGGGCCAGAGAAGTGAAACATTTGCCTAGAGTCAGATGGCAAGCAGCAGAGAAGGTGCCTGGCCTTCTAAGGGGAAGGTGTCTTTTTTCTTGGCTCCAAACCTTGATAGTTGGCTAACACCCCCATCACTGGGAATGAATGAAAACAGTAGTAAGTCTCTATTGAGACTCTGCATCTGGTCCTATGCTAGGTCCTGCGGCAATGCCAAGACTGATAGCCCTTAAGAAGTTTATAATCCAGGCAGGGAAAATGAAACAAACCAATACAGCTGCGAAGTAGTGGGGAGTCCTGGAGGGAGACTTCGGACGACAGAGGTCTAATCTCGGTTCTGCTTGCTACTGCCAAGATGCATAATTTTGGTTGTCACTTCCTCTCTCTCTGGGCCTCAGTCTATAAAATCTATAAAATGTCGGGGCTTTGGAATTTTCAAATGAGGAAACTGAGGCTGAGAGAGGTTCATTTGTAAACTCTGAGTCTAAGATAAAATTAATCTCCAGAAGGTACTAGGGTTTATAAACAAGCCTAGAACGTATGTGGTAGATTAAGTGAAGTAGGCTGGCTGGTCGTGGTCTGGGAAGGCTTGCTGGAGGAGGAGGGATTTGCCAAATTCCCAGCAGTCACATCTGGCTCGCTTCCTCCCCGAAGGTATTGGGCGGGGGGAGTGGGGGGGGGCGGCTGGAGGGAAGGACATAGAGGAGGTCGTTGAGGAATGGTGCCCGGGAGGAACAGCGGAGGAGCTGGGCAGGAAGTTGGGAGGTTTTAGGGGAACTAATCCCCGTGGCTTTCTGGAATAGGGGCGCTCAGCTTCTCCCCTCCCGAGCCCGGGAGCTTAGACACATCGGGAGACTACTGGGATGATTCAGCTTCCTGGGGCCCGACTCTGAGTCGGATCAAGAAGCACCTGAGAGCGCGCGGATGCCAGCCTCAGGGGGCGGGGCCATAGTTGCACGTGACCCCCCCTTCCCCCTTCCCTTCCAGGTGGGGCCGGGCGGGGCCATGACTCACGCGGCTCCCGCCGCCCGCCCCTCCCCTCCCGGCTGCTTCCGACTCGTCTTCTCCCGCTTGTCATTTGCGCCGCTTTACCTGGGCAGCTCCGCTCTGCCTCTCCTTCGTCTGCCCGGCCCCTGGGTCCCAGGTTGCTGGAGAGAGCTGGGGTAAAGAGGAAACCCCTATCCACCTATCCTCCTACCCACCCAGAGGCTTCCGAGACAGGCTTCTCACCCAACTCCACCTCCCACCTCTTCCTCGGACTTCCCAGCACTTTGCAGTGCTTGGAGATCCGAGCGCAGGCCATGCTGGCTCCTGGGAGTATTGTTGGGGGTTTTATTGGTGTTGGGGGAAGGGAGGAGAGAGAAGGCCGGAGGAAGGGGGAAGACTAGCTTCCGGCCACCGTCACCTAGAAGTCCCCTTAGATTTCTGAGCCATTTGGCCCCCAGGCCAATCCTTCAATCCTGGGCTGCCCTTTCCGCAAGCCCTTATTCATACTCTCCGCCTCTTTCCCCAAACAGGTTCCCTATGGGCAGAATGCAGGTGAAGCCTGTGCGTGCCAACCACTGCCTGTCCTGCTGGGCCATCGCTGGGGAGTCAGGCATCTGAGCTCAGGATCCAAGGAGCAAGAAAGAAGGAGGGGGAGAGAAGAACGCCTTTGGCCTCTGGGAAGTCCTATAGACGAGAAGCCTGCACCTCCTCCCCCTCCTTCCCCTAGTTTAACTCTCCTCCAGCACCAACCACCCCTTCCTCCTTCAGTCCTCACTTGACCAGTGTATGTGCCCCTGGCACAGCCATGGCGTATTCCCAGGTGCAGTGCCTGGACGACAGCCACGTGAACTGGCGTTCTAGCGAATCTAAACCTGAATTCTTCTATAGTGAGGGTCAGAGGTTGGCCTTGGAGGCCCTAGTGGCCAGGGGCCCCGAGGCCTTCTACGAAGTTCTAAAGAAGGAGAATATCCGGGACTTCTTGTCTGAGTTGGAGCTCAAGAAGATCCTGGAGACAATTGAAGTCTATGACCCAGGGTCTGAAGACCCCCGGGAACAAAGAGATCTCTGTGAGGGCTCTGGACCCAATGATAAGGAAGAGAATAGAGAGGGAGGTGGTGATGCCGATGCTGATGCTGACCTGGTCCCTTCCTTGGAATACTGGCCACAGAAGTCAGACCGCTCTATACCACAGCTGGACCTGGGTTGGCCTGATACCATTGCCTACCGTGGGGTGACCCGTGCCAGTGTGTACATGCAACCCCCCATCGATGGACAAGCCCACATCAAGGAGGTGGTCCGGAAGATGATCAATCAGGCACAAAAGGTGAAAAGGGATGGGGAATCCTGAGGGTGAGGGAGGGAAAATAATAATTAACATGTATATAGGATTTTAAGGTTTGCAAAGAGCTTTGCAAATATCTCATTTGATCCTCAACCCTGGGAGGTAGGTGCTATTATTACCCCATTTTACAGGTGAGGAAACTCAGGCAGGTAGCAGTAAAGTGACTTATCCAGAGTCATACAGCTATATGAGGCCAAATTTGAATTTATCTTCCTGACCCCTGTCCCAGGACTGTATTTACTTTGTCACCTAGCTGCCTTTCAGAAAAGATAGGTCTCCTGGATTTTCTTGCACAGTTTACTGTATGTCAATGAGAGACATGTTTCCTTAGAGGTCAGGAGATAGCAGGCTTCAGTTTCAAGGCACTGAGGGGAGAAGAGACACAATAATCTTCAGAACGGAGGGAATGCTTGGGTAGTCAGACAAAAATGATGGAGAATCTAATGTCTTTAAACTGATTATTTTCAACTCCTACCTCCTCCCCTTTTGCATTAAGATGCCTGGGATGCCTTTTCAAATATCTTTGTTAATTCATATCAGCTTTCTCTCCCTTTCCAAAAAGCCTTCCTGAGGAAGAATTCAGTAGCTAGACATATTCTGCCTTTAGGCAGTGGCATTGTGTGTGTGTGTGTGTGTTTGTATGTATACGTACCTCTATGACTTAGTGAATAGTAAGAAAGCTCCTGCCTACGCAGATGAGTATTTGATGAAACCAGGGTGGGTGTGGGCATGACTCAGATCACAGTAAGGTCTGGATCTAGGATTTAGGGACAGAAATTTCCCTAGTGTGTCCTTAAGCATGTGATTTAGACTCTAGAGGGCAGCTGGAAAATAGACAAATCCATCCCAATTGTGACTAAGAAATTAGTGGTCTTCGAAAAACAGTATATTTGGCTAAAGGATTGGGAGGTCTAGGGTCAAGTCCACACTTTGTCTTAGCAGCGCTGTGTGATCTGAGGAAGTTACTTGACTTCTCTGGTCCTCCATTTCTGCTTAAATTTTAAGATGTGGAGTAGATTTACAGGGTCCACTTCTGGAGCCAGGGGATTTGGTGCTGACTTGGCATGGGCAGGCCAACATTTCATTGCTGAACTGAGGACTGGACAGAGGTAGCAAGTTGCTGGGTAGGAAGACTCGGAGACTTCAGCAAAGGACATTTAGGCTGAGTCTTTGTAGAGACTGAGAGTTGAAAGGAACCTGGAAGATAATTTGGCTCCACCTCTGCTAGCAAACAGGTGGAGTATGATACAGATTCAGCTTCCCTTCAGTTTACTAATACTATCCAGCTCAAAACACAAACTCCTTCAATTGAGCCCTGAGTTTTTGGTTTATTTTTAGCCCTACAGAGGATATTGAGTAGCTTCCAGAGCCATCCCCACACTCTCTCTCCCCCTCTCTCCCTCTCTTTTTCTCTTCCTCTCTTCTCCCCCCCCCCCCATTCAGTGTGTGTGTGTTAACCCTCAACATTGTACTTAGGCTATTAAATAGGGCAGTCCACTTAAAACAGGTCTTGCTTGGCTGTAAATGAGCTGCTGTTTTGGTCACACTTGTACTTAGAATCATAGGAACGAGAACTCTCAGAGCCCTTCAGGATCACCCAGTTCACTCCCTATATTTTTACAGATGAGCAAACTGAAGCCCACAGAAGGTCATATAAGTACTAAGTGACAAAATGGGGATTTGAACCCAGATTTCCTGATGCCAAATCCAATATTTTCATCTGCATCCTGGTGCTTCTTAGAGACTGGTGTCATCCTAAGTATAGAACTCGGATGCCTTTAGGTTGAATTCACTAATAGACCATCTTGGGGCCAAGGGCCTGATAAGTTTATTCAGGAGTAAAGGTTGCTGTGTTTTTGGTCTGAGAATCAGGGACAGAGAAGTGCAAAGCCAAACTGTTGTGTTGACACCTTTCTGCTTGACTGAGAGTTAGACTGGGAACATTTCTAGAAAAGACTGAGGAGAAGCCAGCAGATGAGAAAAGGATGCCCTACCCCATGTTTGTGTCTGCTGTGGCCCTGGCTTTTCCGTTCTCTGTTTTTTGAATTGGGAGAAAGGAAGAGAGAATCTGGAACATAGATGTTGGAGAAATTCATTTGACTCATCTCTCCTCTACCATTGAAGGGCAGCCTAGGAGTCCAGAGGCTTCTTTCAGCAAAATCTCATTTTCACCTTTTGTTCCAACTTCTTGGAGCACCATAGATACTGACCTGGTTTTGCCCTCTCCTCATTGTGACTATTTAAGGGTCTTTCTTCTCTTCCCCTCTCTTTTCCCTGATAATGAGTGGCAGAATGTCCCCCCGAATAAGTAGCAGAAGGAAGAAATGGGAGATTGTCTCTCTTAACTTGGAATTCTGAACTAGGGTAGAAGGAGAGGGAAGTATTGTTGTATTAGGTCCTAGGCAGAAGAGAAAGAGCATGCCAGTATGACCTCTAAGAAACCTTCCAATTCCATTAATCTGTGAATTTCCTAGGGCTGTTCTGGTAGCCTCAGAGCCTAGATGTCCACTGTTATTTTTAGCTCTTGTCTCATGATAGGGAAGCCAGATCTAGAGGAAAGTGTGGGCTGGATGAGTGGAAGGTGTTGGAGCAGGGCCTGCTAGTTCCTCTTCTTGTTTGTGACCAGTTGGATGGTCATAGAATCATAGAGTTGGAACTGGAAGAGACCCTAGAAGTCATCTAGTCCAACCCTCTCCTACCCTGCCCCCAGTTTACAGATAAGGAAACTGAGACCCAGAGAGGTGAACTGACTTGCCTAACATCTCCTAATAAGCAGAACTGGGATTCAAATCCAAATTCTCTGACTTCAAATCCAGTTGCTCTCACTGAGCTCTGCTGCCTCCCTTCTAGGACCCCTGCTAGGGTATTACTCAGATTCAAAATGACCAGCATTAATTTTCTATCAAGTCTAGTAACCAAGGGGGCAACTGGATCTGGAAATTCCACACATGCATCTATTAAAGGACAGCTTAGGAACCCAGGGGCTTCTTTTCTCAGCTTGCAATGGTTCAGTGGCCAGGAAAGCAGCAGGACCATAAAACCAAGCTATAAACCCAGTTCTTTGGGAACTGAATCCACAGAGTTCTAATCTCTCCCAGACAGACACATGAATGATGGAGACAGATAGAGGAAGCCTAAGGGCCCGTGGGAGGCCACCTTTGGTAGCAGCTTTCCAGGTGACAACTTATTTCTGTTCCACCCCATTGACCAGAGTAGTTTTAACCTGGCTGGCACCAATACCAGACTCCAGAGAAGTGACAGGTATTTAGCTTTCGTGTAGGCACAACAGGGGACAAAGATTGAAATTATATCCAGACACAGAGGGGCCAGGTAGGACATGCAGGTGTCTGTTGGCAAAGGATATGAGACTATGGGAAGAGAAGGTTCCATCACTCAGTGATGGAAAAGGTGTGCTCACAGTGGTTCGGCACCCTGCTCATTTTCAAGTCTAGCAGGCTCTTGTCAATTTCAAAATGGTCAACAAGAAGTGTGGTCTGATACTTGGGGACCAATCCTTTTCAAACCAAGGGATAAACCACTTATGTTATCCTGTCCTCCCTTCTCCTAGGAACCACCCCCAAGCATCTATAAGTGGAAGTATGCATTGCCTTTCTCACCAAGCTATGAGGGCTGGTCCCAGCATTTGGTGATAGTCAGTGGAAAGGTGCTGCAAGGTCCACAGACGCTGATGAATGCTGACAGGGTACATTCCCATGGGGCTCTGGGTATTTGCCAGAACCCTGAAGCTGACATCCTACCTCTTGACATGCTCTCTGGTTCTTATCTCTTCCCCTCAGCTTGGTTTCCATCACCTGAATCATCAGGTCCTGGCCTCACCCTCCTCCCCACACCCAGTATTCCCCTAATTAGTAGAAGAGGCTGGGATGCTGCTTATATCTGAGCTAACAAGATCCCCTCATGATATCCTGGATCCCAGTACACCACTGGGGCTGGCAGTATATATGTATATATGAGTGTGTTTCAGGGTTCTGATGTCTCTTTACCTTACACACCCCTGCTAACTCAAGTGAGTGACTTCCTTCCTTGGGTGTCCATGTCTAGATGAGCTGCTGCTGCTTGAGGGTGAGGGGTGGGGGGATGACTCATGCCTCTGAATAGCGCCAATATGGCCTGATACCTCTTAACCCTGTCAACAGTTGCGCTAAGACATCGCTCCTTAGGTCCTCCTTCCTCTTCCCATTTAGTCATTCAGTGAATAGGGATGTGATGTAACAGAGACTCATTGCTAACCCTAAGAAGGTAGAGGAAAAGTGGACTCCACTAGGAACTGCTGGGATCCCTTCTCACCAAGAAGGCCAGTAGCTAGCTGAGAAAAATGATTGTTGGTTTTTTGAAAGAGCAGAGGACTGAGAATCAGGAAACATGAATCTCTGCCACTAATTCACTGTGTGACCATGGATAAATCACTTCATCTCTTTGGGCTTCAGTGTCTTCTGGAAATTCAAGGGGTTGGATTAGATGCTCTGTAAAGTACCTTCTAGTTCTAACATTCTTTGACTTTTCCATAGTAAGGGAAGCCATGAACTTTTTGAATATTTAGGAGACTGAATTTTTGTGTCTGCCTGGGGTTGGGGTGGGGACATAGGGCCACAGTCATTTCTTCTGGGTTAAGGCTATAAGTACTTGGTTCTAGGGTGTTTAAGTCTTTGCTTTTAACTCTATTGTCCTCCTGAAGTCTGTCTTCATCTCCCCACTATCCTTGCCCCACCTTTCCTCTGGGAGCCCATGATTATGAAACCATGATTTATCCAGGGAAAAACCTGTTGGATTTTTACCTACAGCAGCTGGAAATTCCAGCAGCATTCTGAGTGACATCCCCATACTATGTGGCATGTTGTTTCATGTTGGAAGACAACAGAGCCTTGCTCAGAGGCTCCAACTTCCTCAGAGCCTCAGAAAAATGTGGGTGCATGACTATAAGGGCTTTGCAAATGAATTTCACCAACAGGGCTGATGACTGGAGTGGCTAGGGAGGGAGTACACACCAAGCTGAGAGAGCTGAAGGCAGAAGAGTAAGGTCAGGCCATACATCTCTTCACTTAACAAAGATTTAGCTTATGGAGAAAGATAAAAATGAAGAGGACAACATGCTCTGCCCTTTAGGAACTTATACTCTATTTGGGGAAGATCAGATATATGCTAGCTTCTGTAGACCTGCTTAGAGGAAGGTTCCCTGACAATATCCATTATTCCACCCACCAACTTTCTTGGAGTTTCTTCCATCATAAACCTGTAAGCTGGATTTTCCTCAGCCTAGCCCACCCACCACCTGCAGGGACAGCCCAACATGATATGGTCCCAGACAGTGTCTTCACAATACCTTCATTTATCCATCTTAACTAAAGTGGTTAAAGGTTATTGGGCTTATCACCCAAAACATGTTAGTAGAGATAAAAGTTCAATTTTCCCAAACCTGTAACTTAACACAATAGTTTCCTCAAGCATATATTTATGCTTATAACATTGTTTCCATGAAGCTCACTGCTGCTGTAACCTTGTTTCACTTGAAGTTGTCAGTGATGTTTGTTAGAAGGGATGCCTTTTTATTTATTGAGCTCTTATTCTGTGCCAAGCACCTTTCCCAGTGCCTCAGAGGGTAACAAAAGAAATGGCTCCCTGCCCTCAGGAAGCTCACAGGAAGTAATAGGAAAACAGATTTCTAGAGTCATTCTCCATTTGACACCCTCAGAGAAGGCTCCCTGATAATATCCATTTTCTCAATCAAGTTTCTGCTTCAGCAGATGGATTTCTACAATCATAAAACTACGATGTATTAGCTGCAATCCAGCCCACCAATCAACTGATACCCCCTGGCACAGTCCACTTCAGATGGTCTCAACCGATGCCATTGGGGCAATATGTGATAACAGTGCTGCGTAGAGTGGCCCAGAGTAGGAGGTACTTGTTGGAGGTGGAAAGACCCTGCTAGATTTGGAATCAGAGCAACAGTTATAAGAGCCTGTTTTATCATCTGTAAAATGAAAGGATTGTACTGGGAGATCTTTAAGATTACTGTCCTGTTTACAGTCCTCTGATATTGCTGTGTGATTTTAGATATGGAACCTATGTTAGGTTGATGAAGGAGGTGAGACTTTAGGGTTTTGAAGAAAGGGAGGGCTTTTCATAGGAGGAGGAGGGGAATAAGCAAAGGTTCAGAGACAGAGATGTAGAAAGAAACATGCGGTTCTGTTCATCTCCCCTTGTCTTGCCTGGCTTTCCAGAAGGATTCCCCACTCTGCCCCAAAATAGGATCTGAAATCTTCAAATCTCTCCCTCCTCTACCCTGTGGCAACTAGTTCCCTTTTCCACCTTGTGGAGGAGAGTCTTGGCTTCTCTTTAAGAGTATGACCTCAGAGACACTTACAAAGCAGCCTCTAGTCCTGCTTTAGAGCCCAGCCTCATGGTTGGCTTTCAATTGTAAGGTTGCTCAATCAAAGTAAATGTGCATATGCTACCACAAAAGCCTGGGACTAGTCTTTCATTTAAGGACAGTCAATTTAGTTTAATGTCTTCCCCTCCCAAGGAGGATCAACTAATCAAAGACAATTGACCTGGGATTATAGATGAGTATTGGCAGGCCTCAACAGATTGCTAAGCTTCCTGTCCTAGCGGTGTTTTTCATGACTGAAGCAATAACTGAGGTCTGTGATCCTTTGACACTGGCTCTCACCAGGAAGCCTGCTACTTAAGATCGAAGGAAATAAGGTTGTACAGTGGAAAAAATACGGGATTTGGAGTTAGAAAGTAGTTCAACTCCCATGTCTGCTATTTGCTGCCTGTATGACCTCTGGGTCTCTGTTTCCTTATCTGTAAAATTGGAGTTGGACCAGGCTTCTAAGAATCCCTCCCATTCAAACCTATTATGACCTGGAGTGGAAACTGTGTTAGCCAGAGGTCTGATGACTTCATTCTTGTAGTGAGCTGCTCCCTGGTCCAGATGCCCCCAAGAGAGCATTTGGGAAGCTAGTGTAGAAAATGTCTGTAGGAAGAACAAGTCCTGTGCCCCCAAGACTTTTGGGGGTGGTAGGGGGAGGGGCTTATGCTGTGATTTTTATCTCTTTAGTACTTCCTGTTGAGAAACTCCCTTACTGATGCAGAAGTCCAAGTCTACTATAATTTATAGTCTTATAAATTTATTATATTATATTATATTATAAATTTATAGTCTTAACATGGAACATTGAAAATTTAAGTGATTTGCTCGTGGTCACGGGGCTAATATATGTTGGAAGCAAGATTTACCTCTTCCCTCCCCTACCCCAGATCTTACTGTCTCTGAAGCTGGCCCTTTCAACTACTCTCCCTAAGGCTCTTAAAATTAAGAAGAATGGAACTCATTTGATCAACTCTTTTTCAACCCACAATTGGTACCAGGGTGTCAGCCTCTCTGATCAGGTGTTGGGGTGAGGGTGGAACAGAAAAATTGTGCCCCAGTAGGACTACTAGGTGGGAAGCAGCCAGGGAAGCAACCACACGACTCAAGAGCATGACTACGTGATCTGTTGTGCACAGGGCCACAAGAAATACTTGATGCAAACCTCTCTCCTGAGCCTTTTCTCTACGTCCAGCCACCTTTCCAGGTTGACTCAATAAATATAGATATAGAAAACCAGGAAATATAGATTGTGGGGCTCCCGTCTAGAACTAGCCTGTGCCTTCTGAAGTAAACTAGTGATATTTCTGCCTACTTCATGGTCCCTGCCCTAATTGCATAGGATCTTAAAAATTAATGTTTTGGTTGATAGTGACTGAAAATGCTAGGCATGCTGGGGAATTTGTATTTTGAAAAAAGGAGCCTGAAAAACTTCAAAGTCTTTTTAGGAGGTCATTTAGGAGGCTGGTAGATGTCTCCATGGATAGAGTGCTGGACCTGGAGTCAGGAAGACCTGAGTTCAAATCCTGCCTCAGACACTTAGCTGTGTGAATCTGGGAAAGTCACTTAATATCTGTTTGCCTTAATCCTAATTCAGTCTTAAGAAAATGGCAAACTACTCCAGTATCTTTGCCAGGAAAACCCTGTGGACAGTATTGACCTGCTATGGTCCATGGGGGTCACAAAGAATCAGACACAAGGGAACAAGAGGTCATTTAGCCCATCTTTCCATAACACGTATGGAGCCTTTCTAAGACAATGCTAATGGGTAGTTTATTCAGCCTCTGTTTTAAAACACAGTGTTGAAGAGTTTACTGTTTCCTGAAACAACTTAGCCTATCCTGAGGCAGCAGATTGCTACAACATTTCCCCCTTATATTGAAATGAAATATACCTCCCTGTAACTCAGATACATTGATCCCAATCCTAGCCCCAACATCCATACAGAATAAATTTGCTCCTCCTTTGAAGATAGTTATTAAGCCCATTGACTCCTCCAAGTCTTTTCTTCTCCAGGTTAAAAAGCCTTCCAAAACTTACTCCGCAAGCTGATGGTACAATTTCAGGTTACTCTGTCTAGCAGGAAAAGTAAGATTTGAGGGGCAAGAAGCCCTGCCTAGCTTGCCTCAGGTCACATTATGCAAAGGGTTTCCTACTTAACCCATCTTAGTATACCACTTAGCCTAGTTCTCTGTTTTTCTATTAACCTAGAATCAAACACTTTGAGTGGGAAGGGACCTCAGAATTCTTCTAGTCCAACCCCCTTATTTTGTAGACCAAGAAAAGTGAGACCCAGAGACCACAAAGGTAGAAGAGCTGGGATTGCCATTGCCATGCTGCCTTTCAGTTTCCTATCTTCAAGAATGGATTTTACTTCTCTATTCTGGAAAACATACTCATAAGAGTTGCCCTCAGAAGCAGGATCTCCAGTTAAATAGAAGTTGAGAGGCAGGCTGCACCTCTTCCACTGAGGTAATGAAAGGGTTTCAGGGGTGGGGTTAGGCCAGTGGCAAAGATGAGAGAGGGCCAGATAGGGAATCCCATTCAAGCCAGTTATTTACAAGCAAACTTCCTGTTTCAGCCATTAACAAGAAGGCAGGTCTCGGGATTTCTGGCATCAACTTGGACAACCACTCTTTCTTGGGAAGCAGGAAGTCTATTAGTTATCACTAGCCAAAAGAAGAATGGACTTCAGAGGGGAATAGCTTACATGTCACTGGAGGTCTTCAAGCAGGAAAATGAATGAGCACTTCTTAGGGAGGCTGTACAGGGGGAATTCCTATTCAGGGACAGACTGGCTTTGATGACCTTTGGACTTGTAGCCAACTCTGAGATTCTGTGGTACTGACACACAGAAAATGGGATATAGTGAATAAGGACTGGACTCTAAGTCAAGAAACCTAGGTTTTTGTGCCTAGTGCATAGTAAACATTTAATAAATGTTTGTTGATTGACTGCTAGCCTCAGATACTAGCTGGACAAGTTACCTCATCTCTCAGACTCAGTTTCTTCATCTGTAAAAGACACATAAATTTATACTAGATTGTTATGAAGAACGTACTTTGTAAACCTTAAAGAGTTACATAAATGTGAGTTACTATTATTACTATAACTTAATGCTCATAATATCCTTTAATTCCAATGTAAATTTAGCTACGACCTTTTCAGGGCAGGGTGGGGTAAAAGAAGAGTCAACATTTACTTAAGATACACACCAGCCACAGGCTCTTCAGGATTTGTGATATGGGTTGCTTTTTGGCCAGTATAACAGGTATGTGACAAGGAGGTGGTCATCTGGTCCTTGCACAGAGCAGCCCAGGCCTGGCAGCCTCGTTAAACTGGACCTATTCCCTTGTTTGGGCAGACATTTTTGCCTCTTGGTGGGACAGTCTGAGTCCTATTTACAGCAGACATTTACACCAACAAATGGAGGAATCTGGGCCAGGGATTCTCCCATTGTTGGAGGGTGGAGCTTGACTCCCCAGGGAGCTAGTAGATTGAGATCCACCTGGAGCTGCCTGCGTCAGTAACTCCAGGTTCTTCTTACCTATAAGGCCAGGCCTTAGTAAGGCTGTTGGTGGGGGGTGGGGAGTGGGGTGAAAATACTTCTACGTTTGGGATTTAGTCAGATGGGATCCTTCTGAGGAATCTGCCTTGCCTGCCTAGATCCCTAATCCTTTTCTTTTACCAACATTTTTGCCTGATGACCTTTCCCCCTAGGCTAGTCCTGATGTCAGTCACAGTCCCTTTATCTTATCTGGTGTTTATCTTTAAAAAACTCAGAACATTTCACAGACTCAGTTACTTTCATTATTTTTTTTAGTATTCTCATCTTATACCTAACTGGATAGTGCTGCATATCTCAGAACTAAATAGAGACTAGAATTTGCTTAATTTCTCCCCTTATACTCCCCCCACTGAGTAAGTGGCCAAGAACCTGTGTCGGCTGATGTCTAATCATGTCTAAGTTATGTCTAATCCATAAGATGAATGTAACAGTGATGAAGTACAGTCTCTGGGTATATTATTACTATGATCATCATTAGTACTACTACTAGCTAACTAGCATTCATATAGCAAATTAAGGTTTGCAAAGCACTTTACATGTTGCCTCATTCTATCCTAGCAACAGTCTGTGAAATAGGTACTATTGTTATACTCATTTTATGAATGAAGAAACTGAGGCCAAAGTTAAATGACTTGTCTAGCTTGTAAAGTGTCTGAGGCAAGGGTCAAACTCAGGTTTTCATGATTCCAAGTCTAGGACTCTACCCACTATGCTGCCTAGCTGCCTACATCATCCTAGCAATATTTCAACTGTAATCCCAGAAGGTGGGTGAAGACTTTAGGAATATTTTTCTGATTTGGCTTTTTGGTTAAGGTCTCAGTCATGGACTTCAGTTTTCAAATGGGTGGGAGGGGGAGTATGTATTTAGTTTGTGAAGAGCCCAGCCCTGCTAGAAGGAAAAAACTTTCTCTCTCAGGGATTCCCTTCTCCCTCCTTCCCACCCCAAGAAAAAAAAAAAGAAAGGTGGGGCACAGGCCTTCCTGGTAGGGCTCACGATAGTCGTCCTACTAACTGTTAGATTAGCATTTTTTGCTTTGTGCATCTTGGGTGGATGAATTACCTTATGAGGGTGGGGGTGGGGTAAACTGGTTTGGGGAGTGATTGAAGAGTGGAACCTTCTTTTGTGCTGACAGTAGCAGGGTGCTGTTAGCACCTCCCACAGCACCCAGCTTCTCCTGTCACTCACCCTGAAAAAAACACAGAAGCTGCCCCGGTGAATGTGTTTCTATAGCCCCAGCCAGACATTGTCTTGTTAATCCTTCTGACGCCACAGAGGGAGAGAGAAAGACTCCAATATAGCATCAGATTGGTAAGGAAACTGAGGCAGGGTGCCCAGATCTAAGTCCTGGTAATTGTCACTTAGCACAGCGCCTGGCACATAGTAGTTGCTTAACAAATGTTTATGCCCTGGTGCTGTATTGGTTCTACCTTCTTTTCTCAGCAGGCATGGACCCCTAGAACAAAGAGATTTCAGTTATACATTCATTGTGCTAGTTACCACCACTGACCTGACTGGTGTGTGCTGGGAGCATTTCTTTTCTCCCTCGTTGTCCTACAAGATCTGGTCTCTTTACTCAGGAATTCAAAGAATGTGTTGTGTGCATGTGTGTGTGTGTGTGTGTGTGTGTGTGTGTGTGTGTGTGTGAGAGAGAGAGAGAGAGAGAAAGAAAGAGAGTATGTATGTGTGTGTGTGAAGCAATAAGATGGAACCCAGAATTTCTTGTTTATTTAACAATAAAAAATAGCATCTGTGTAGCATTTTAAAGTTTTCAAAGCATTTTAAACACATTATTAATTCATTTGAACTTCACCACAACTTTGTGAAGTTGGTAAGAAAGGTATTTTTAACCACATGCTACTGATGAGGAAACAGACTAAGGTTAAAGTGACCTGCCCACAGTCACACAGCTAGTAAGTGTCAGAAGTGGGATTTGAATCCAGATGTTTCTGACTTCAAGTCCAGAACTTGGTCCCTTCATACCCCTACAGCTTCTTATTTACTCACTAGACTAGGCTGTCTCCTTTGAATTTTATGTGTGGGGGTAAAGGGGTAAAGGGGAGGGAGAGAGATTACATGCAAAGTAAAATAAATATGAAATTCTTTGCATTGCTGGGGTATAGAGGAGAGCATATGTGTCTAAGAGAAAAGGGCTGTGCATCCATGAATATAGGAGAGATGTCTACGTAACAATGATATCAGCCCAGAATCTCAGACCTAGTAGGGACCTCAGAAATTATCTAGCCCAAATTCTACCTGTACAGCAAGCTCCTCCACAAGTGTCCCTGACAAATGGTCATCCAGCCTCTGATTGATTTCCAGTGATGGCAACTCACTATCAACTGAAATCCTTCCTTCCACTTTTGGAGTGCTAAAGTTCCTAGCAAGTTTTCCCTTACCCTAAGCCAAAACCTGCCTCCATGCAGCTTCTTCCCATTGTTCCTAGCTCCTAAGTTTTAGAGCTGAAAGGAATCTTAGACAGTTCTTCCCTCTGCCTGAGAAAACCATGTTGAATCCATGGTGGTATAATGGAAAGAATGCTGAATTTGGATTCAGAAGAACTGGATTTGAATCCTGACTGTGCTGTTTGCTTCCTAGATGATAACTTGGCCTTTCAGGCTCTCAGTTTCCTTGTCAATCAAATAAGGGACTTGGGACTGACAGTAAGGTATCTTTCCATTCTAAATCCTCACTGATGATGGCCCTTCAGATACTTGAGGACAGCCATTGTGTACTCTCTACTCTTTTCACTAGCTCAGTATTCCCATTTCTTTAAACTGATCCTCACATGAGATGGTTTCTAGTCTGCTCCCCCTCCTCTACATATATTATCTATCTAAATGTATCTGATGCTCTGCTGGGCAAATTGCAGGAAGAACTGCATAGACCTGGGTCCTGGAACAGACTCTTGGAGACAGAGCCATAGATAGCCCTTGTCCGATATCAGCAGAGCTGGGACTGCCTCAGTGGACTCTCCAAGCAGTGATCTGACCCAAATGCAACTGGGCTTAGAAGACAGGTGGTAGAGGCCAATGGAGGGTGATGTAGAGCTTTGGAAAGGGCACTGAACTTGGAGTCAAAGTTTAAAAGCCTGGCTCTTCTACTTACTACTTGAGGGTCCTTGAGTAAAACACTTCACCTCTCTGGGGCTCAGTTTCCTTGTCTATAAAATAAGGGAGTCAGACTAGATGACCTCCAAGGTCTCTTCCATCTGTAGACCTGGAGATCTATTGTTAGCACACATATGTGGTATGGAGTGTATTCAGTGGACTCCAAAGGAAGGTGAGGAATATATACTGTAATAAAGTTAGAATCATAGTGAGAAGAGACAGAAATCATCTAGTCTAATCAGCATGGTTTTATGGAGGACAGAGCATAAGTTCAGAAGAAGGTACTAAAGGTCACTAAAAGTAACACAGGCAGTAGATGTCTCAGTGGATAGAGCACTAGGCTTGAAGTCAGCCTTAGACACTGCCCTGTGACCCTGGGCAAGACACTTAGCCTCTATTTGCCTTAACTCACTAGAGAAGGAAATGGCAGACCTCTCCAGTATCTTTGCAAAGAAGACCCCACGGACAGTCAGGGGGGTTATGAAAAGTCAGACACAACTAAAGGACTGAATAACAACAATACAGCAAATGAGTAGGTGGCACTAAAAAAGCAGGTCTCTTTAACAATAATAATGGCTCAATTTTCTGTAGTATTTGAAGGTAACCCTAGGAGGTAGTTAGTGAAAATATTATTACCATTTTCCAAATGAGGAAACTGAGGCACAGTGCAAGAAGGGAAGAAACAAGAAAGGAAACAAGCATTTATAAAGCACTTACCACATACCAGGCACTGTGCTAAGAACTTTTCCAGTACGATCTCATTTGATCACAATAACCTTATAAGGTAGGTGCTATTATTATCCCCATTTTACAGTTGAGGAAACTGAAGCTAAGTGACTTGCCCAGGGTCATACAGCTAGTAAATGTCTGAGGTTAGATTGGGAGTTGGGTCTTCGCTGAGCTCTGTTGATTCGGCCGGCTAGTGGCCTCTCTTGAGTTCCTCACTCAGAAACCTACAGCTGGGACACTAATTCAGCTGTTGTCACTCCTAGGCCACTGTTCTTTCCACTATAAAATGCTGCCTCCCTTTAGCTTCTGTATCTGCAGATACATCTCCTTGGTAAAGGGTGAGGACTTCAGTCCTAGGCCCCCATGGTAAGCCAGACCAGGCAGGGGGTACTGCTTTAGCTGTATTCAGATCTCTCCTCTGAGGAGGCATCATTGAGGGTGATTTTTTAAAGGGTTTGGGGCAGGATCTCTGCCTAGTACAGTGTCTTGTACCTTTTTGGTGAAGTGAGCTTATTGATGATAACTGATTTTGCTGGTATAAGGAACTTTGAAAGAGGTAGCTCCTACCAGTGTAGCTAGTAATTATAGAGAATCTTATATCCTTGTTCATAGTAGGCACTTTCAAAATGTTTGTTGAATTGAATTGAGGCTTTTCACTGTCTGACAGGTGCTTGTAATCCTACAATGAGTTGGGTTGGAGTCTGCAAGGGTAAGATGGATTTGAAGTGTAGCTAGCTGCTCTGTGGGTTTTTCTCTGTCCTGTCATTTAAATAAAACCCTGGCATGCCTTCATCTTCACATGGCAACGAGCCTGCAGGATGGAGCATTAGGGGATTTTCAAAGGATTTTGACCCGACAGGCCATCAACTAGGAAACTAGGCCATTGTTACAAGGCTATAAAACCCAGCCCATATGACTCGGAGAGAAGTCAGGCAATGTCAAGAAATGAGGCTTGGATCTCCTCTCTGGCAATGGGCTGCTTTGCCAATGTTCCTCTTCTGGCATAGGGGCAGCGCACCATTGGGAGTGCACTCCTTGCAGCTGGTCCTACTCCAGGCAGCCATTTCTCTAACCAACCTTATTGACTACCTACTGTTTGCAAAAACCTGTGTTGCATTTAGTTAGCTCCCTTTTTCTCACCTGTAAAGGGGGGTGTTTCTCCATTATCCATTTCCTAAAGACCTAAGTGCATGGAAGTGTACAATATGGACTGTCTTTTTGAGATGGATAGGTGCCAGGGATGCTCACTGGGTGATTAGAGACCAATTATGGGCTAACACCCTTGGGTGTGCACTGGTAGTCCCTCCTGCTCTGCTGAGTTTGGAGAGTTATCCTCAGTGTTCTGACAGTACTTGACTCAGATCAAGCAGGCCTTTAGTTCCACACCCAAAATCCCAAATGGCAACAGAAAAGCAGTACTACCTGCTGGTTTCCCAGACCTTCTTTCTCTATGGGATGAAGATTAATAATGATAATAATATCATCTGCCCTTGGAACCACCCTGGGCTTTGATAGGATAGTTTTGGGCGAAAACTTTTAGCCTTTTCTTGCTCTATTGCAGGCCTCTGTGCACTCCCTGGGCATCTCCGGCTGTGTGCTCCCCTCCCTAAACTCCCTTATGTGCTGTCTTCCTCTATTAGAATGTGAGCTGCTTGAGGGCAAGGGCTATCTTACTTGTTTGAATTTGTATATTTAACAACATTGTGCCTGGCACTCATTGTTGTTCAGTTGTGTCCGACTCTTTGTGACTCCATTTGGGGTTTTCTTTGCAAAGCTACTGGCCTAGTTTGCCTTTTTCTTCTCCAGCATATTTTATAGATGAGGAAACTGAGGCAAACAGGGTGAAGTGACTTATCCTGGATCACAAGTGTTTGATGTCAGATTTGAACTCAGGAAGATGACTTTTCCTGACTTCAGACTAGGTGCTTTATTTACTGTACCACCTCGCTGCCCCCACCTGGCACACAGTAAGTTTAATAAATGTCTTTATCTCTGTAGATGGTAATAATGAATGTTGGCTTTTATACGGCACTTTAAGGTTTGCAGAGCCCCTTCCATATAATCGCATTTTATCCTTCTGGCATTGGAATGTAGGTGCTATTATTATCTGCATTTTACAAATGAGGCCTTTGAGGATGGAAGGTTGTTAGACTTGACCAGTGTGGCACGGCTAGTAAGGGACTGAAGCAATATTCATACTCACAATGATGACAGCAGCAACAACAAAACCTTTTCTATTTACCGAGCGCTTAAGGATTGCAGTGGGCTTTCTTTACAACCCTTTGCTTGTTAAGGTCCCAACTTCATTTGTTCACTAGTGGTTGGAGTTGTGAGAATTGGTTGCTTCAGGACATAGGTGTCTTGGTTGAGCCCTGACCTGTGTCATCACATACCTGAAGAGGACTTCCTTACCTGTCTCCTGGAGGAGATTGTTAGGGTGGCTATTGGGGGTGTCTGGAACAGCTCGTTGGCGCAGTGCACAGAGCACCAGGCCTGGAGTCACTGCTTTCTTCCAACAGGTGTCCCTGCTGTGAGCAGTTCATTTACCTAACAGACTTATTGAGCACCTACTGTTTGCAAAACCTTATGCTGAAAACCACAAAGAGAAATAAAACATAACAAGGAGCCTGTAGTCCAGTGGGAACAAGACATTCTTAATCAATATCTTAGGTTGTCTACTGAAACCCTTCATTCTCGTCTGAAACATTACCCGAACCAAGCTGGCAGAATCTAAGAGTCAGGCTGCTTTCATAGGCAGGTAGGTGCTGTACTGCAGAGGGGACAAACACAGAGCCCGTGCTGTGCCTACCAAATCAAAATGCAATTGATAAATAAATTGTAAATTGATAAAATTTAACAAAATAAATCAAAATAGATAAAATGACTTTTTAAAGCCACATGCATCCCACAGAGGCCCTTATGTGCAGTTTAGTGGACTCTGTTTCTACTTGAGTTTGACACTACTTGGATGGTGGAAGCTGGAATTAAAGTCAGGAAGATCTGAATTCGAATCCTGCTTCATACACTATTGGTGCATGTCCATGGACTAGTCACTTCATCTCTTTCAGTCTCAGTTTCCTCCTCTGTCAAATGGGGATGATAACAGCACCTCCTCACAGGATCAAATGATCAAGTGAAATAAAGTGTTATATAAATGCTAGTCATTCTGCTAGGATATGGCTTCTATAAAATCATACCAGTTAATGAACAGATAGAAAAGGTATAACCCCTTCTATGGAGGTCTAAGATTTCCTTTTAGTCTATTCTATTGACTTTGTATCCCTGACAGATTTAACATAAGGCTCAAAAGGGAAAGGGGGAGAAAAGGATGAAGAAATGAAAGCTTCTCAATAACAGAAGAGCTATCCAAAATCAGAATGGGCTACTGTTTTGGGGGGAGTGAGTCATGGGTGGGGGTACTAAAGAAGGAGTTCTTGATTTGGGGAAAAGGTTGGACCAAAGGATCTCAGGGGTCACTTGTAACTCTGTGATTCTTCTTTAAGCACTATTTGTGTGGGACAGGCCTAGAGGAATTCAGAGGAAGGGGAAGAGCATCAAGAAAGATGTTATGAAAGAGGTGACCTCTGAGTTGGGCCTTGAAGAATAGGATAGTAGGTATGGATGAGAAGGGTAGCTAGCTGGTACAGTGGATACAGTACCAGCCTGGAGCCAAGAGAACTCCTCTTCTTGAGTTCAGATCTGGCCTCAGACACTTATTAGCTGTGTCACTTTGGGTCAGTCACTTAATCTGCTTTACCTCACTTTTCTCTTCTGTAAAGTGAGTTAGAGAAGGATATTAGCAAACCACTCCAGTATCTCTGCCACGAAAACTCCAAATGGGGTCACGGAGAGTCACCGAAAAACAACAGTGGGTGAGAAGAAGCATGCCATTCCAGGCATAGGAAATGGCACTAGTAAAGATGCAGAGACGGGAAGATGAAAGGTGTATGTGAGGAACTTTAAGTAGTCCTGGTGAATTAGAGCAGGGGATCTGCATAAAAAGGGCATAGGAGAGGAGGCTATAGTTCCCAGAGAGAGTAGTGAGCCATTCATCTAGATCAGAGGTGTCAGTCACACGGGGTCAACCCATGAACCAGGTTAAAATGTAATTGGGAAATATTTAACAAAATAAACAAAAATACGGTAGAAAATAGATAATGTTAATATGTGGTTTTCTAAGTCGGCATGCAGCCCACAGGGATCCTTACGTGTGGTTTAGTGACTCTTGTTTCTGTTTGAGTTCGATAACATCAATCTAGACTGCCACGGCTAGCCAGGATGAGGAAATGTGCCTTGTTATTCTTAGGAGGGGAAGGGCAGCCTCTTGCTTAGCTCTGTCTAAAGATGTGGTTCTTAACCTGGTGTCTGTGGACTTTTAAAAAATACTTTGATAACTATTTCAATGTAATTGGTTTCCTTTCTAATCCCAGTTTTTAAAAATGCATATAAAAACATTATTCTAAGAAGAACTCCATAGGCTTCATTAGATTGCCAAAGGAGTCCATGACATCCAAAAAAGGTTTTGAATCCCTAGTCTAGGTTAGAACACTGGGCCTGGAATCAGGAAGACCTGAGTTCAAATTCAGTCAGAGACACATATTAGCTGTGTGGTCCTGGGCAAGTCACTTTACCTCTGCCTCAGTTTTCTCAAAAGTAAAATAGAAATAATAACATCTACCTACCAGTCTTGTTGTGAGGATCAGATGAAATATTTGTAAAGCACTTAGCATATGCCTGGTACGTAGTAAGCAGGTAGAAGGGCCAGGGGTTAAGGTGTGTTTGGAAGTGAATTCTAGAGCTAACCCTGCTTTCAGAAAACATTATGTCGGGACAGCTAAGTGGCGCAGTGAATAGAGCACTGGCCCTGGAGTCAGGAGGACCTGAGTTTAAATCCAGCCTCAAACACTTAACATTTACTAGCCATGTGACCTTGGGCAAGTCACTTAACCCTAATTGCCCTACCTTGCCCTCTGAAAAAAAAAAAAGAAAACATTATGTCTACCCAACTTCAGAATATAATAATTATAGTATTGACACTAAAATAGCTAACACATATAGAATGCTTTAAGGTTTGCAAAATGATTTACAAATATTATCTCATTTGGTCCTTAGGACAACCCTTGGAGGTAGGTGCAGTTATTATTTCCATTTTACAGAAGAGGAAACTGAGGGGAATAGAAGTTAAGTGACTTGCCCAGGGTCACACAGCTACTAAGTATGGGACCAGATTCAAATTCAGGTCTTCTGATTTCAAGTCCAGTGCTCAGTGGTTTGTGCCACTTTTATGAGCTTTCCATATTGCATCTAATACCTGTTGAGCTTCCCCAAAAAGGGCAATGTCCTGAGGGCACAGGGTGTCCTGCAGCTAGTTTCCCCAGAGTAAGTCTGACCCAGTCCTCATTTTGTGGGACAAAGGTATGAGTGAGGCCCCCTGTTTAATCCTGCTTTGCTCTATGAACTCTCTGAATTTATAGGCTTACAAGCACTTTGGAGTACAGGAAGGTGACGTGTACACAGCAATGGGTGTGTACCTGGGGATTATGTGAGTCCTGTTAGATCACATCTTGCCCTGGCCCCAGTGAGGAGCTGCCCCAAATCCTCATGAAACAAGTCCCCATCTGTCTTGGGTAGGGCGGGGCACTGGAATGAGCCCCTGACCTACTTTATAGCAGGGCTCTCCCCCCTTCAATGGAATTAGCACCTGACTGGTCCCTTTCCAGGGCATGCTTTTGTTTATTTTGTTTATTACTGGGGAATATCTGGAGACAGGTAGTACATTACCTAAAATGAGACTAGGGAAAGACCCCACGAGATAAGAAGCCAACATGACCCCTACTCTGCCCCTCTTTCCATGAAAGGACCAAGACACTTTAAATCAAGACATGGTAGGGTACGTACATGGATAGGCTATAACTAGTTTTTGCTTTGAAGATGGAGTTGACCTTAAAGAAGGCTACAGATAAAACCCATCCCTGGAGACCAAGGGGACTTTGCCTTAGAAACACTAGTCCTTTCCTAGGCCACAGTGTCTGGAGCTAGCAGATGGAGTATGACCTGGGACTCAGAGAGCTGGTGGGGCTGGTGGGGTTGGAGGTCAGAGGAAGGCAGGTAAGCTGATCAGCTTTGTTAAGTGTGAGTTTATTACCTTCAGGGGCCAAAAGCCTTCCCAACAAACACCTCTTCAGTTTTATAATGGAAGTCAGTGGGAAAATATCATCTGCCAGGGATCAATTTGCTCTGGGCCTTAGATTCCTAATCATATGAAGAGTCATTGTCAAGAGCCAAGCCCATCAATTAAGCCGGCTTGAACATGAATACAAGCCTATATATCCAGAGAGCAGAAGAAAATAAGCCTGAGCCAAATGAAATTCAGGCATTGGGCCATGAAAGAACCTAATCTATTTCCTTCTTCTCTTTTCTATTCCCTTTTGGAGTCTGTTTTCATAAGAATTATATTTCACATTCATAGAAAGAATTTTTAGATTGACATGGTGTTTTTCCTCACAGCAACCTTGTCAGAGTGGATAAGTGCAAGTATTAAAAGCCCATTTTACAGATGAGGAAATTGAGACTTAGGTTAAATAACTGGGCTGACCAGGGTTACACAGCCAGGATCCAAAGCCATGTCTCTGATTCCAATTTCATTTTTCCTTTAACTGCTACACCATAGCTGCCTCTCAGTGAAGGCTTAGGGGCAACGGCCTCTATATCTATTTATAATCCTGTCTATAGTTTGTCAGCCTGTTGGCTTTGGGGAGCAGGAAGAGGGAAAGAAAGAATGAATTATAGAATCTTTGAACGATATAATATCAGAACTGGAAAAGACTTAAACCTGGGGCTCTCAATTCTTGCCCATGATCTTTCAGTGACAACAAATTCTAAATCTAAATCAATCTGAGAATTGTTGTGGGTTCACTCTGGGCAGTCTCCTTACCCATGAGCATTCTGACATCTGTCATCAGATGGCTCTCTTTATTTTTAAACTGCTGGAAATCTGCTAAAGTCCTACGTTGATGGGCACTTTGCTACCCAACAAGTACCATTTTGATATGCGAATAGTCATTAGTAAAAGCTCTATTAGTACTTTTGATTTGATCTCTGCAAACTCTCCTGCATTCTTCTACTTCTCTCCATTGCCACCACCCAAGGGTAGGCCCTCATCACCTCAGAGCTCTGCTAGAATAGGTTCCTAATAGGTTTCCCTGCTTCTTGCCTCTCCTCTGTCCAGTCCATACTCCATAGTTTCCAAAATCATCTTCTTAAAGCATAGCTCTGATGAGGTGCTGAAATCAGGATTGTTAAAGTTTCTAGGTGAGTATCTACGCCTCAGAAATCTACAAACTCTACAAACAAGGGCTTGATTTATTGTTCTGTTGATTGTTTAGACTTAAGAAGTTATGGAGAAAATATTTATAATGCAGATTAAACTTTGAAGTGTGTCTTGCATACCTTTTTAAAAATATATCTTAATAATTCCAAAAGACTCATGACAGAAAAAGCTATCCACATGCAGAGAAAGAACTCTGGAGTCTGGATGCAGATTGAAGTATATTATTTTTACTTTTTTTTTGTTCTTTGTGGCTTTTCCCTTTTGTTCTTCTTTCACAACATGGCTAATGTGGTAATATGTTTCCGTGATTGCATGTGTATAACCCATATCAGATTGCTTGCCATCTTGGGTGGGGGGAGGGAAGAGAAGGAAGGAAGAAAATTTTAAACTCAAAATCTTATAAAAATGAATGTTGAAAACTAGTGTGTGTGTGTGTGTGGGGGGGGTGAGAGCCAATTGTTAAGTATATACCAACACATCCCTGGTCTGAACATCTGACCATTCCCAAGATCAAAAACTTTTAGTGGCTCCCCACCCATTCCATCCAGGATAAAGTATATACTCCTCAGCCTAGAACTTCAGGTTGGGCATTGTCCAGATCCATCCTTTCTGGCGTTTTTCATATTACTCCTCTTGAACCTTGTATGGTTGTTGTGAGGGTCAAATGAAATTACATACATAAAACTCTTTGCAAACCTTAAAGCTGCATATAAATGCTAGTTGTTTTTCTTCTTCATGTCGTCCGTGTTCTTTCCAAATTAGACTGCTTGCCATTCCCTGAATTTTCATGCCTTTGCACAAGCTGGCTGTCTCCTGTGCATGGATGTACTCCTTCTGTAACTCTCTGCCTTTCAGAATCTTGTCTTCCTTCAGGACTCAACTCAGGTTGTCATCTGTGCAGCAAGCTTTTCCTTATTGCTCCAGTTGTTAATTCTGCCTCCTTCAAATTTTGCTTCCTCTACTCTCTAGAAACATTCTGTTCTAGTATCCAAGACAAATCCCTCCAGTAGAATAAAAGTTCCTTGAGACCAAAGACTAGTATATTTTTCTCTCTAGCACCTAACAGCAGTGCCTTGCACATAGAAGGCATTTTGCTTGCTGAACTGATTCAGTCTGGGACAGAGTGGTCAGAATGAGTTTATTGCTACTGGATATTAACCAGGTGTGGACAGCTCCTTGTCCTAGGAGATTAAAAGAGGTAGGGCTCCCCACTTAAGCAAGGCTTGGAAGATTAGTTCTTAGGTTCTAACCATAAAGGGCTGCTCTCTCCTCTTGTTTGAAGATGCCATTGCTAACTCTAGTTACTGTAGGAAGAAGATGCAGTAAATCTAGGAGGGGGAAAAATGTATGAAAATATAAAAATCAATGACTTTGGGTACGATTTAGGCATATCAAAGCTGTGACAATTCCTTTTTGGCATGAGGGAGGACTCGTATTTATGGAAAGGATTTGGTGGGTACTGATAGAGACACAAAAAAAGAAGGCAGGAAAGAGAAGAGCATCAGTGAAACATATACAGAAGAGGGGAGAAGGAAGTTCAGAAGAGGAGCAGAAAGAACAGTTTTCTTGCCATTGCCCTAAGTGTAACATATACTACCCCCCACTTAAAAAAATTGTATTTAATTTTTCCAATTACATGTAAAGACAGTTTTTAACATTCATTTTGAAATAAAGTTTTGAGTTCCAAGTTGTCTCTCTCTCTCTCCCTCCCCTTCCTCCTCCCTAGGCTAGAGCAAAAATAAAATTATTTATTAAATAAAATTTTGGCTAGACCAAAAATAAAGCAAACATAAAAAAACAAAAAAAAATTGTTAAAATTTTCCCTAGAACTACATAGTCTTAACAGTTAGAAGGGTCTGCTCAAGGGCTTTTCAGTCCAACCCCTACCCAAGTATGAATCTTGTCAAATGCTCATGATCCCATCTCTGATTGAAGACCTACAATGATGCCCGGGATTAAAATCCCACTCTGGAGTGAGACTGAGGCATTCTAGTACTCCTCAGGAGAGTTATCATTGTTAGGAAATTGCTTTATGTTGAGTCAAAATTTCCCTCCCTCTAACTTCTACCCATGGGCCCTAGTTCTGTTCTTTGGGGCCAAATACAATATATCTAATCCTTGGTCTAAGTGAAAGCCACATATTTGAAGACAGCTATCATGTGGTGTGGTGGAAAGGGTTCTGGACGGAACTTCACAGAACTTGGATTTAAATCCTGGTTCTGACTTGGTTGCTTGATGTGCTTTTGAGCGAATCACTTAAACCTAGCCGCTGAGCCTCAGTTTCCTCATCTGTAAAACAAGAGTGGTACTAGCTAACCTCTAAGATTTCTTCCAATGTTCAACCAATGAGCCTTTGCCTCCTAAGTCAACTCCTCTGTAGGCCGAATTTCCCTATTTTCTTCAGTTGGTCTTCTTTAGACAGTTTCAAGAATATGAATGCTTAGGAACTGTGTTTTTTATAGTGGAATTCAGTTTGGAACATAGGATTCATTTAACGAGAAATAACTTTGGAAAAAGCTGTCCTGGAATGCATTTGTTCCCCTTCTACTGGTTCTGATGGTAACAGGTCCTCTGTGAAAGACCTCCTTTGATGTCTCATTGAGACATGGAGTTGACCCTGGCTTCCCAAAGATTATGCCCAGTAAAGTACATGCTCTGGCAGGTCCTACTAAGCTGGAAAAGTTACAAGCACAGGCTCAGCAATGAACTGGGATGAACAAGGATGTCTGTTATTTGAAGCACAACATAGCTGAATTCAGAAAGGCTTATCACCAGATTAACTGTTATTGTTCAGTTGTTTCAGTCGTGTCTGATTCTTCATGACCCTATTTGGGGTTTTCTTGGCAAAGGTACTGGAGTGGTTTGCCATTTCTTTCTCTAGCTCATTTTACAGATGAGGAAACTGAGGCAAACAAGATTAAGTGACTTGCCCAAGGTCACACAGCTTGTAAGTGTCTGAGGTTGGATTTGAATGCAGGTCTTTCTGAGGCCTGGTGCTCTATCCACTTGGACACCTAACTGCCCCAGTTGGCTGTGGTTGAAGATCACATACTAGGTTGTAGGGGATTGTCAATGGTCTGTAATCCATGTTGATTCTTATACTAAAAACTACTGAAGTGCTGAAATATTAAAGATCTCTGTGTCTCAGAAAATCATTTTCAAGGTCTCTTTAAACACAGTGCTGTATTGGGAGTCATACATTCCAAAATGTTTTGGATAGGCCTGCTCTCTCCCCTCTGGGAATTTCTTATCTAAAAGGAAATCTTGCTGATTCATCCTTTGATGAGTTTTGAAAGTCATCCTCAAAGATTGAGTGGGTAGGTGTCTTGGGTATGACATCATGGGAAGTTTTGGTAAATATTTAAAAAGGGGATCTAGGTGAAAGTCAGGCTTTAAATATTCCACATCCTTCTGCTAACATACTATATGCTAGAGTGGGAAGGAACCTTCAAGGTTACTGAATTCAAATCCATCATTGGAACTGAGACCCAGAAGTGCAGTGACTTGCTTAGGGTCATAGTTGTTTGTCCTTCTTTCTTGAAGAGGACCACGACATCAGGAAGGTGATGCCATGACTTGCAAATGAATAGGATTTAAGTGAAGGAGGGCTGTGCAAAGTCACCAGGCTCACTTTCTCCTCCAGAGCCATCAAGGTCCAGTGGCAAGATACAGATCAGGGTGACTGGATCTGGCCCCCAGAGACATAATGACTTGTTGAGGCAAAATTGGAACAAATATGTCCTCAACCTCACTGGAGTTCTCTTCCCACTTGCTGAGCTCCTCTTGGGGAGCCCGAGTTTGGTGGCAAAATACTGACATGTCTTGGCGGCTACACTCACCCCAAAGTGGGGTGAGGACCAACCTGTAAGGGCCTGCTCTCTGGGACAATGTGCCCCTGTGCTGAGGCCCAGGTGAGCTCATTGCAGAGAGCGTGCAGACACGCCCAAGAGCAGGCTGCAGTCTTTATGGCCCTGAGCGATGGATGGGAGGGGTGGTTGGGCAGCAGCCTTATTGGGCTGGGTTTGAGGAAGGGGTGAGGGAACGAAAAAAGGAGGGAGGAGGTAAGATTGTGGGTCTTGAATGGAGTAATCATGTGGCGACCCACAGTTGTGAGCCTTCCACGTGCACCTCTGGCCAGAATAATTCACAGCCTTGCTGTGTGGTGTGTTGAAGGGGAAGGAGAGGAAGCTTGTCACCAAGCTGCAGGTAAAGGTGTGACCCACACTGTCACCAAGCTGAAGATAAATACATAAGCCAGTTGGAACAGTTGCTATCAGAGAGTCTGCTTGGAAGTTCCCTTTTATATTGTCTGTTTACTTGGCACAGAGTAACAACAATGCTGGTGAGCTGATGCCAGAGCCTCGCCTTGCTCAGTGCTGAGGTCAACTAAGCAGACACCAGGTAGTTCTCTGGGGGCTTTGTGACTGAAATGGCATCAGCTTCAGAAGTAGATACTGACCCATGGAAGGACAGAGACAATGCTCAGCAGCCCCGAGAGCGGCTGAGGTTTGTGGCTGGGATTTGGCACTCAAAACCCTCACCCCCACCTTTTGTAACCCATCCTTTCCCCTGTTTTTCTCAGGGTCCAAGCAGTTACCTGCTCAGAGTCTTAGCATCTGAATCACTCATTTGACATCTAAGTCAGAGAGAAGGCTCAGCCATACCCCAGATCACACAGATGGTAACTTTGTTAGCTTTAGAACTGAAAAGGACATCTCATTCAACCCCCTCATTTGACAAGAATTTGAACCCAGGTCCTCTTGGCTCTAAACCTAGTGCTTTACCTTCCCCCATACCCAACAGAGTAGCAGAACATCTCCCTACCCAAAGCACAGTACCTAGCACCTAGTTAAGCACTTAAAAAATGCTTGTCTTTGCACCCATGCCGATTGTTATGGGAACCAATCTCTATTGGCAAAATTCTGGAAATTATGATAGATACCATGAGCAGCAGTCTTCCTTCTACTTTTGCTCTGAGCCAAATTTAGTAGCAAATGTCATAGAAGGGGAAAGCAACTCACTTCTTTCTGGGCTTCAGTTTCCGAATTTGAACTAGACGATCTTCAAGGTTCTTTCTAGCTCTAAAATGATGCTTTACAATCCTAAGGAAACAGAACATAGTCCTCACTTTCAAGAGATTTCTAATCTAGCCAAGAATACAGAACCAAGAGGCAGTGTGGTGCATCGGAGGACTTGAGGATTCTTTCCTAACTCTGCTCCTTACTATTTTGTGTGACCACAGGCAAATTATTTAATCTCAGTGGGCCTCAGTTTCCTCATCTGGAACTAACCTTTAAGGTGCCCTTTTAGCTCTCAGTCTGTTATCCTATCGATTAAGAGAGTACCTTGTGCTAAAATTTGTGGTCCCGACTTTAAGTTCAGGATCATTTAGAGAAAGGAGAGATTTGTGTGGACTGGGTAGTAGAAGGTTTTGTGGAGCGTGTGGGACTTGAGTTGGGCCCAAGAAGCATTACTTCTGGGACTTGGTGACTTTTAGCCTCTCATGTGGCTGAGTTTATAGAGTCATAGAATCTTAGCGTTAGGGTCTTATAGAATATAGATGACCTAGTCCAGCAAAGTTCTGTCCTTTGGTCCTTGTTTCTTCACCCTTGCTATTCTCTACATTCTCTCCCTTAATGTTTTCATCTGTCCCCATGATTTTATTTATCACTTCTTTTGCAGTTGACTCCCACATCTTTATCTCTACTCTCAGCTTGTCTCCAGAGCTACAGTTCAAAAACTCTCACTGCTTACTAAATATCCCTATCTGGATGTCCCATAAGCACTTGAAACTCAGCACTGGGGCTAGGGACTAAATCTGTGATTTCATTGACTTAGGAAACTCCCAGATAAGGATATTACCTCCACCAATCCTGGTCAGCAGCTTCTTTTCAACTTGCAGATTTAGAGAGCTACCTAGAACTATGTGAGTTAAAGGACTTTCTTAGGATTTTACAGCCAGCAGGTGTCAGAGGTGGGACTCAGATGATTACCTGGTTGAAGGGGGAGCATCTGATGGCAGAGCCTGAGTAGGAATAGTCACCCTTACTACTTGATGTCATATCATCTCCTTAACAAAGCAGAAAACTCTCTGTGGGACAGGGGTTCTTAACCTGAGGTCCATGAGCTTGTTTTTCCTAATGTTTTAATAACTATTTCAGTAGAATTGATTCCTTTCTAATACTAAATATTTTATTTTATGAATTTAAGCACATCATTCTGAGAAGGGGTCTATAGTCATCACCAGATTTCCAAAGGGAAGGGGTCTGGGACACACAAAAAGGTTAAGAATCCCTGTTCTGGTCAAACTTTCTTGATTTACAGAGTAGGAAACTGAGACTCAGAAAAAGGGAGTTTCCTGGGCTCAAATAGTAAGCTAGAACCAGGATGAAAATTAAATTTCCTGACTTACAGCACAGATGCCCCAATTAATAGACTGACTAATGAACCTCTGAAGGGGAATCTGAGGGAAGTCATTGTTCCCATCTGAGCTTAGGGTGAGAGAATGTGGACATTGAGCTCTTTCTGATTGCCCACACCAAATTTGGGGTTCAAGAACCCCTCCGATGAAGAGTAGGTTCTCAAGCTTCCAGCAAGTTTAGAAGTCTTACAAAGGGGGAGTGAGGAAACTAGACTGGGAGCCGTGGGGAAAGACGTAGACTTTGAGTTTGTGTTGTGGAGGCCAAGCCCCATCATGAGTTCAGAGGAAACAAGTTGTTTGTTCTTCCTGCCACAAGTCTAAAGGCTACGGCCTCTGCACTTGCTGAGATGGCAGGAGAGCTCAGAGTACAGAAAAATGTGAAATGGGAAGAAAACCAGCAGCCCAGAAGTGCCCAGCCTTTGGTTAGTCAGGCTCAAGCAAGAATCCATGGGCTGAGCCAGAAAGGATCAAGCATCCTCCGGCCAGGTGTCAGGATAGGCAAGTTAGGCAAGTCACTTGGCCAGAGTAGTTCTTGTACACATTTCTTTTTAATATGAGCACATATTTTAATGCCAAAAAATTCTGTTCTCTATGGCATCAATATGGTTTATAGTGAGACAAAATGCATTATCTGACTGAAGGCTCAAAGCCTAAATATGTTACCAAAACCAAGGGGTCTGACTTTCAAAATTCCAACATGAAAATGTCCTGTTCGACCTTTTCCCTGCTCCTCAGACCATTTATTGAGATAGCCTCAGCCATAGGTACAGAAAAAGACTTTCCCTCTTCTCCCAGGATCCTAAGATAAGAATTACTTGGGCTCACCAGAATCAGTCTTTAGTTGAGCTCTGTTACATACTGGTTGACCTCAGGCAAGTGTATTCCACCTTTCTGGTCTTTGTTTGGTGAAGCATACCTCTCTTTTTGTGACAGGGAAGAGGGAACTATGAGGGTGGAATATAAACATTGTCAGATGTGTTCACTGGATAACAGCTGGGTTTTTTTTGCTTGTTTTTCTTTGTTACAAAAAAAGTTTCCAGAAATTACAATGAAATAACAAAATGCACCAACAATATAAACATTGTCAGATGTGTTCACTGTGTAACAGCTGTTTTTTGCTTGTTTTTCTTTGTTGCTAAAAAAAAAAAAATCTCCAGAAATTTCAATGATAGACTATATCAACAAAACTTGTCCAACAAAAATTAAAATAGCCATGGTGGTGTCTGCTTATAATTCCTGCTACTGGGGGAGGTTGAGGCTGGTAGTTCTAGGAGTTCTGAGCTGTATTAAGGCTATCAGGACCATGCTTAAGTCCAGAACGAATATGGTCAGCCTTAGAGATCCGAGGGCTGCCAGGTTGCCTTAGGGGGAATGAACCAGCCAGAGTGGAAAAATAGAGCCAGTTAAGGCTTCCATAGTGGTCATAATCAGGACAGCACCTATGAGCAGCCACTGTGTTTCCAGCCCAAGCAAGAGAGGGAGACCCAGTCTCAAAAACAATAAAATAAAAATACATCTGGGGGACTTTGAATAGATGTTAGGTTATTTCTCAGGTCTTTTTCAGCTCTGACATTCTGATCCTGGACCCTACACCTAGGAACTTCTGGGGAAACTAGCTATAGTTAAGGTAGTAAGGTAGGAGAGAAGGCCCTGGCCTGGGCCACATTCTGAAAGTTGCCCCAGCTCTAATGGGTGGGCAGATTGGGATTCACTTGTGCTTTGAGCAGGTTGGGGTCTCACTCTCCTGGCCTCTCCCCCCCGACAGGTGATTGCTGTGGTCATGGACATGTTTACAGATGTCGACATTTTCAAGGACCTGCTAGATGCTGGCTTCAAGAGGAAGGTGGCTGTGTATATCATTGTGGATGAAGCCAATGTGAAGTATTTCTTGCACATGTGTGAGCGGGCCCAGATGCACACAGGACACCTGAAGGTAAGGCTGACCTGCCTGTCCATGCAGGTATGCAGCATCTTGATCAGAGGCTGAAGACTATCATTTGTAAGTGATAGTCAAAGAATATTGATTCACGGCCTCCTATCTGTGTCTGGCTGTAAAGAGGGTATGAACATGTGTTAGACGCTGCTCCTGGCCTCAAGGGGCTTCCAGGAGGGTTGTGAACATGAGACTCTCACACATGGAAACTCTCTAGGCAGAATGATGGATGACTGAGTGAGTGATACAGAGGGAATAGCAGAAGAACTCAGAGGAGGGAGATGCCACCATGAAATGTGATGGCCAGAGAGGGGAGGATTTGGGCTGAGTCTAAGAGTGTGTATAGGATTTGGAGAGGTGGAGGGGAAGAGGACATTATCACAAAGAAATTGAAAGCTGGGATTTCCAAGGATTTTGAGGCAGCTAGCCTACTGGAGCAGAGGGTCTGGAACCCGATGTGGGAGGCCAGCCTAAGGAGAGTGGAAAGAACATAGGTCTGGTAATCAGATGATTGGGGTTCTCATTGGGATTTTGATGTGACCTTGAAAAGATCACTTCCATTCTCTGAGGTTCAATTCCTTTCTCTATAAAGATGAAGGTTGAACTAGATTACCTTTAAGGTCCTTCCCAGCCCTAATATGTTTATGATTTTGTTATTTTCTTGTAGAAGCAATGGTGAGAAATCATATTTTTATTTGAGTCCCTGGTATGTGCCAGATACTGTCCTAGGGGGTCTGGCAGAAGGAAAAAAAAGCCCCGGGGAGTTAAAAAGGAAGGAGGAATTCTTTCCAGCAAGTCTCACAGAAAGGCCTAGATCCTAATGAGAATGCCAGAACTTTGAATTAATTAACCTGAATAGCCTCAAAAGCATGAACAAGGATTCAGAAGTAAGAGAGACTCCAGACATACCAGGTTAACAAGCTACCAAGCTCCAATGCCTGTAATTTAAGTGCATTTTTTCAAGTGTGATTTTTTCCCCCCCACTCCCAAGCCTGAGCCCTTTCAAGTGGCTTAAGTGAAGCAGGAGAGAGATTTCTTCTGAGTTTGCAGATTCCATTGTACTTGGATCTGACCAACTGGGAGGCTGCCTTCTTGGGATTCCTTAGCTTTGTTCTTTCCGACCCCCATGCCTGTCCTCCATATAATTATCAAAAGGAATATAATATGAAAGCTGTAAAACAGTCATTTAGAGACTGTCAAATCCAACTTTGTCATTGTACAGATGAGGAAACTGAACCACAGAAGAATCATCATGGTGTGGTGGAAAAACCAGTGGCCTGGGCATTAAGAAGCCTGGCATCTGGTCCTAACTCTGTCATTAATTCATTGAGTGACCTTACTCAGGTAACTTTATCTCTCTAGGCCATAAGTTTCTCCATCTTCAAAAATCAAGGTGTTCAACAAAATTAGCACTGAATTCCCTAAAAAATTCTTTGATTCTATTCTAAGTCATTAACCCAAGGCCACATAGCTAGATGTTGCTATTAATTATATTATCTTTCCAATAATTTATCACAAGTTATGTTGTAACTAATGGGTCTCATCTATATGATACTTTAAGGTTTTCAAAACTATTTCCACTTGTTATCTCATCTGAGCCTCAGAACAGTCCTGTGAGCTAGATGATGCAAGTATCATTATCCCCATTTTACATAGCCTAGAAAGAAACCTGTGAATTAGAGAGGGTGAGTTAGGGTGGGAGAGGAGGAAAGCATCTTGTATAGAAAAGACTCCCAACAACAGTAAGGAAGAGCTTTGGCCATGAGTGAAGAGAGGGATTCTGATAAATGAGAGGGTCAACATCTCTGTGCTATTCATAAGGGCAAGCTAGAAAGTATTAGTACTCTACTTCTGGATCGTTTCAATTCAACAAGCACTTAGAATATGTAAGTCACCTTGCTAGAGATTAGAGGTGCAAAGAGACCATGGCTTTACCCTCAAGGAGTTTGTACTTCAATGGAACTCCATTTTTCAAGAATGTCTTTTTAAAATTTTTTTTTATTCTTTTTGCTTTTTGGAGTGGGGAAGGCAGGGCAATTGGGGTTAAGTGACTTGCCCAAGGTCACATGGCTAGTACAGGTTAAGTGTCTGAGGCTGGATTTGAACTTAGGTCTTCCTGACTCCAGGACTGGTGCTGTATTCACTGCACCACCTAGCCACCCCCCAAGAGCATCTTCAGGGTTTTCCAAAGACGCTGCAGGATTGGTGGTGTTAGTGGTCTGGGTGTGAGCTGTGGGTACTTCATAAAGGGCTTTTGTAATAGTTTTTTGCTTGTTTGTTTACTTTGCTCAAATGGATAACTCCATCACTCACCACTCTATCTCCTTTGACCTGACTAGATCCATCAGAGCACCCTACAATAGCCTGTAAATTTTCTTTATCCCTGTGACCTCAGAGGTCTAGGCAGCTAGGCTGCACAGTGAACAGAGCACTGGAGCTGGAGTCAGGAATACCAGAGTTCAAATCTGACCTCAGACACTTATTAGCTGTGTGACCCTGGGCACTTAACCTCTCTTTGCCTCAGTTTTCTCAACTATAAAAAGGGAAAAATATTAGCACTTACTTCCCAGGGTTATCATGAGCATAAAAGGAGATATTTGTAAAATGTTTTGCAAACCTTAAAGCACTACATAAATTCTAGCTATTATAATTATGATTAACCATAACTTGTAATAAGTGCAACTAAGGGAGGGTTCTGTAATAAGGAAAATTATATTACGATATAAAAACACCTGTGAGCCCCTGCTAACTCTCCCCCCCCCCCCCCACAGAGGAGCCAGATTTAAGGTGTAACTCACTTCTCAGTCAGAGAGAATATTCTGGGCCCTGATTTCATAAACCTGGCATGGCCCCCATTCAATGCTCCTCATCCTGTCCAGATCTGACCTGATCTTTCCCTGTCTTCTTTTGAAGATACAGGCTCTGAGAGGCAGCAGAGTCAGAAAGAGAACCCTGGTCTGCCTCCCAGTCTGCTGGGATATCCACTATACTGCACTGGCTCCTTGCTACAAGAGAGTTATTAGGAGTTGATTTCTCCTCACATCTCATCCCCTGCCCCAAACAGCCTGCCATTCTTCCTCAAGCTCCTACAGGCCCAGCTCCTGTGAGCTGTCACCTCTACCTGAGGCCCTGCCCTGACTGCCCCGATCCCAGCTGGCTAGCTCCTGGGCCCCTCCCTTCCCCCAGGTGGGCATAGGCAGGAGCTTGTCCTGAAGAGACTTTTTCTTGCAATTTCCCCTCTTGGTAATCCCTATTTTCCTTCATTAAGCAAGTCTGTATCATGCCCCTGGGTGTGGTGGGGGATCCAAGCAATGGGGTGAGAGAAGCTTCTTATCTAATTAGGGGTGGAGGGGCAGGAAGGAACAACGTATTCTCATTAAAAAAAAAAAAAGACCCAAAAGGTTGTACACGATGAAGGGCTCAAGAGGGTGGCAGAGACAGTAAGTAAATAAAAACTGGTGCTGCAGCAAGAGGAAGTAGGATTTGACTTGGGACCCAAAGGACAAGTAACATTTAGATGGGTGGTGAGGACATTCCAGGCAATGGGAACCACATGAAGGCCATGCATGTGTGCTGCAGGCTAGAGAGATTGGCCTAGTGGGAGCAAGAGGGCTCCCACTAGGAGAATCCAGGCTGGGGACTCTGTAGGCAGTGGGGAAGCAGGGGAGGCTGGTGCCTATCCCCAGCTCTGGCTGTCAGCTGTCTGCATTGCAGGATGTTGACAAGAGAGCCTGATAGTATCCTTTTCTGAGTAATGCTTCCTGAGTTTTCTGTCCTGGGCTGTTACCAATGAAGGGAGACTGTGACTATGGAAGGGAGGGTGGCTAGGAGGAATGTGTGAGGCCATGCCCACTGAAAGCTGGAGCAGCATTGGCCCATCCTGGACCATGTAATTGTGCTAGCTTTGAACTCTCCCTTGGTAGGACCCACAACAAGTGACCAGCAAGCCAAGGAAGAGCAGCCAAAACTAATGACTTACTACTGGACAATTCCCACCTTTTCTGTTTTTGACCTAGGGTGGAGTCAAATTATTCCTATGCTTTTGAGGGATTTTCGGTTTTTTTTTCAATGCTATTGAGGTTAGGGTTAGGAGAATTTAATAATCCCCTAATCCCTGTTATGTCTTCAGAGACACAGTGGAAAGATTGCTAGATTTGGAGTGAAGAGACCTAGATTAGAATCTTACCTGAGGAATTTAGCTTGTGGAACCTTAGGAAAGTCATTTCACTTTTTTGGAGTCTTAATTTCCCTATTTTTGAAATGGGTGTAAAAATTTGTGTACTGTATTCCTTAAAGTATTATTATGAGATAAATTCTCATAGTATCTTTAGGAGGCAGACTGGGCTGGGATTATTGTTCCCATTTTACAAACGATCAGATTGAAACCCAGAATGGGTGAGGTCACCAAGACTAGAATCTAAGTCCCAATTTACCATGTGGACCTCAAGGTCCAAAGTAATTCTCTGTAGCTTGGCTCATACACAGAACCTTCAACCTGGCCCCTGTATGGGTGCTGCCTGGTTGAGTTCTCCAGCTTTACCTGCTATGGGTAAGTTCTAGCACATGGTTTTTGTGTTCTGTTATGGAAGGACCACAGTTTCCCAATAACTGTCCCCAAGAGTGTGTCAAAGACCAGGTGGAGCCTTGCTGCCTGGGAGCTAGCCATCGGAGACAGGAGCTGCCAGTAACTTGACTAGTTAAAACAAAACAAAACAAAAAACTAACTCAACCTTATACAGCTAAACTAGAAAAACTGGTAACTGTCCAATTCAGAGAATTCCTGGGTCCTGATTGTGACTACATAGTTCTGATTTCTTTTCACTTTGGTAGCCATGGAAACCAGAACATAAGACAGGTTTGTCCCTGCAGAGCAATGAGACCACCCCATTATTCAGACTGACAGTGTAGCCAATTCATGACTGTTCTTGGGCTCTAAGGACATTTACTTTCCAAACTCCTTCCTTTTCTTTCTTTGGCCCACTATTGGGGTATAGCATTCATCTGGATTCTTCCAGTTCTTCTCTCTTGACTTTGTAGCTGCCGCCTAAGCAAAGTTAGCTTGACTTTGAACTCTTTCAGCAAAAACAGAATGTGACCAAATACTCTAGTATTCCATTGGATCTGTCACTGCCATGCTGAAACACTCTCAACTGTCTCTTCTTCCTCTGGCTTTTTAATAGGGGTTCCTTAGGATTTAAAACTGGAAGAGAGGCTGAGAAACCACCTTTCTCAACTCATTTAGAGAGGAGGAAGCAGAAACCTGGAAAAATTCTTTCTCTGTAGGCCAAGCCTCAGGGTCTTCACCTCACATTCTGTTTCACTCATTCTCATGTTTCTTTGGGCTTGCTTTTGTCTCTCCCTGACTTCCTTCCCCTAAGATGCTATCATCTCCAGAATATTAGACTTTAAATGCTAGAACCAAAAGAGTTCATAGAAAACATGTAGTCTAATCCTTATGCTTTATTGTGGAGAAAACCAAGACCCAGAGTTCCCTACAATGAACTAATGTGAGGAACACCCATGAGGAGCCATTTGGCCAATCTGGCCACAGACACAGGTAACACTGTAGCATCCCCTTTGTTCTGTCTGCACAGCACCTTTCATCACACTGGTATTCTTCCAATTCAGCAGGCATTTGGTAAACACTTACTATGTGCCAATCATAGTGGGGAGACTGAGATAAAAAAGAAAACCGTTCCTGTCCTGGAGGAGCTTCCCATCAGTCTGCCACCTGCCTCTGCTCTTTGTAGACATTGCAGCAAGGAGCACCCCTAGAGATTGGTCTGTTTTTCTGTCTCTGGCATCATTTCCCACATGTGATCCCTTGGATACCATGATACTTGGTACCCTCAAAGAGCAAATATCACCTCTGTACCCATAATAAGGAATGAGCCCCTTTCCCCACTGGACTATAACAAGAGTCTAGTTCACTGAATCATACCACGCGGTGCTCTGGCCCGGGACACATAACATTAAATCAGGGCTCAGCAGGTTTGGCTTATCTATTGCCAGCCCATACTGTGGTCTAGAGAAGGCATTGTGCCCAGGGTCAGTTATGTGTCATGCAAGATATGCAAATTCACTTCCCCCACTCATCAGTCAGTCATTTTTCAGTCATGTCTGCCTCTTTGTGACCTCATTTTTTTCTTGGTAAAGATACTGGAGTGGTTTGTCATTTCCTTCTCTAGCTCATTTTACAGATGAAGAAACTGAGGCAAGCAGGGTTGTGACTTGCCCAGGGTCACACATACTTTTCTGAAGCCATATTTGAACTCAGAAAGAAGAGATTTCCAGACTCCCGGCCTGGCATTCTTCACTGTGCCACTTAGCTGCCTCACTTCCCCCAAATCCAGTCTAATTGTTGAAAGTCTGATGTTTTGTTTCTTAGCTATGTGACCTTTGAAAAGTCACTTAGCCTTTCTGAGCTTTAGTTTCCCCATTTGTCAAGGGGAGCTAACAATTCCAGCCTTGTCTACTGGCAGGGGTCTCACGAGGAACAAATGGAGTGAGAGATGTGCCAGCTTTTTATAAATTGTAAACTTTGTAAACTGTACTAGTGTGAGGTCGTATGATGATGATGGTTCCAGGGATACTCCCTGTTCTCAGAAGAAGGAACAAAAATGGGGACAGCAGCATGAATGGCTTGATGCTTTTCCCTAGAGCCAAGACCATCTCTTGAAACAAAATCATCCAGGTTTTGATAAATGATAGTCTGGCCATTGTAAGTCCTGCTCTGTGGGAACAGTTAGTCTCCAGCTTCAATCATCTGCTCTTTCCTGCCTAGTTGTTCCTGTTAAAAAAAGAACCCAAACAAACAAACCCCTTCAGCCCAGATATCTGTTGTGTCCCAGTCTCAAGTTCCCAGTGTTCCCTAGAGAGAAGTCAGGTGAGGGAGAGGAGACTCGCCTTCTTATTCCAAGTTCATCCAATTGAGTCCCTGGGAAGACAAAGTGGGAGGGAGCCTGGGCAACATGTGGAGGGAATTGGGTAGTCTCTCCTCAGTATTGTCAGTGGATTTGTCTTCCCTTTTATGCCATACAGATTTCTGCTCTGTCATAGTAAGCAACAACACAAGCAGAGAGCCTTCTGTCTCCCACTGTGTGCCCCCTAAAACCTGGATAGAGCTTTGCATAATGGTGTACTGAGTAAAAGAATTTTGGCAGAAGTAATTGGCTCCAGGAGAACTCTAGCCAGGATTAATCCTCAATCTCTCAGCCTAAGTATATCAGTAGGGGCCCAACTTGCAGAGAAGACATCCTTCTCCAAAGTGTTTCCGTTTGTCAGTGTCCCCCTAAGATACAATAACTAGAGCTGAACATATTACCATTCTTGTGAGAGATTTCATCTTGTTAATTCTGATGCCTGCACATTAAACCATAACTCATCTTGTCTGCTTTTCCTAGATTCACAGGAACATGCAGGTCTTCAGTTTCTCTCCAGGAACTACACCCTAGGTTTCTTTTCAGTTAGTCAATAAAATTTATTAAGCAGAGGCCAGAAGCTGTGCTAAGCAGTGGGGATACCGAGAAAAAAAACAAAACCAGCCTCTGCGCTCAAGAAACTGACCTTTGAGCTGGGGGAGACACTATCCACATAAAAAGGTACACAGACATTAGACACGGAGATGAACATTAACCGTAGACGGGGAGGCAGAATCAGTTTGGAGAACAGGGAAAGGCCTCGTGTGGAAGGCTGGATTAAATCAGGGTTTCTGAGAGCTGAAGCTGAGGAGGGAGAACATCCCAGGAATAGGAGTCAGTATGTACCAAGTCACAAAGATGGAGTGTTGAGTTTAAGGAACACCAAGGTGACTATGGAAGGACTGAAGGATGCGTGGAGGAAAGTAATGTATAAGACAGCTAGAAAGAAAGGAAGGTGCCAGCTTGTGAAGAGCTTAAATACCAAACGTAGGAGGTTATATTTCATCTCTTAAAAGTAATAGGGACCTGGGGCGGCCAGGTAGCACAGCGAGTAAGAGCACCGGCTCCAGTGTCGGGATGACCTGGGGATTGAATCCGGGCTCAGACATTTAGCACCCACCCAGAAACACCTGGCCCTGTAACCGTGAGCAAGTTACTTAACCCCGATTGCTTAAAAAAAAAAAAAAGTAATAGGGACCCAGTGGAGTTTGAGTGGGGTGAGGGGGAGGGGTGTCAGAGTAGTAATATGGTCAGACCCAGGTTGTAAGAGAATGTTTTTGGTAGCTGGGGGTGGGGGGAGATAGACTAGAGTGAGGAGATTCTTGAGGCAATTAGGCAACTATTGTAATAGTTTGAGAGATGATAAAGGATAGTGATATCTATGTAAGTGGAGAAAAATGGTTTCTCTTTTTTTTAAACTTTTTAAACTTTTTTTTGAGGCAGCTGGGGCTTAGTGACTTGCCCAGGGTCACACAACTTGTGTCTGAGGCCAAATTTGAACTCAGGTCCTCCTGACTCCACTGCTAGTGCTCTATCCACTGCATCACCTAACTTACCACCTGATATGGTTTCTTTAAACAAGAGTTCTAGGGGGCAGCTTGGTGTCACAGTGAACAGAGCACTGGCCCTGGAGTCAGGAGGACCTGAGTTCAAATGTGGCCTCAGACACTTAACACAAAAAAAACTGACATGTGACCTTGAGCAAGCCACTTAACCCCAACTGCTCTCCAAAAAGCAAAACAAAACAAAACAAAAAAACGAAAACAAGAGTTCTAGCTGAGACTTAAAGGCCCAAGAAGAATTATAATTGGGCCTCCACTGTCCCCCCCTTCATCTTCCTTTCATTGTATAGGTATATTCTCTTTTTTAGACATCTCTAGGACTAGAGATCAGAGTCATTTATAACAGACAGACTCAAATTAACTTGCCTTCAGAAGGACAGCAGAGTTCAGCTTTCAGATTTCCTGAAAATAGTTTACACAGTATGTGTAGATATATAGATCTATATGAAATCCTTTTGGTAATTTTATAATCTTGTCTGTGGCTTGGGGAAAACACTGACCTAGGCCCTTACCTATGAAGCCTCAAACCTTTTAAGACATCCAAACTGGTGAATATTATGGTAGCTTTTCAGTGAGGTACTACAGTCCCACTTCACAGATGGGAAAACCAAAATATCAGCTGGAGACATAATTTACCTTGGGTCACAATGTGAACTGGGAAGATAAGGATTTCTGAACTTATACCTTAATCCTGTGATTCCTGCTCAGTCACATCGTTCCCTGTTGAGTTACCCAATCAACTCTTTACCTCTAGACCAGATAATATTTATGAGGTCCTAGGCTGCTTATGATATAGTAATTGGCAAGGAGTCTAAAGGAGATGTCAGTTTAGTTGGGTACAAAGGATGTTTGGTTCCTAGTTTATTGCTTTTAGAAAACATCCAGGGTTGATCCCTGTTCTTACTGGTTCACTTTGGTCCAAGTTCTGTAAAAGAATATCGGGGTTCACTTTAGGAGGTTGGCAAATTAATGTAACTCATTCTGGATTTTGGTTCAAGCAAAATTGGCTCAAGTCCTTGATCCAAAGCGATTTAGAATCCTGACCTAGACCCTCAAATAAAACATGGTCTAAAACAAACAGGTGTGACTCAGGCCAAGATTAAGGCTGTGTATTTATCATGAGGCAAACTGGCATAGAGGGCATTCGTGGCCTATCTCTCTGCTTGAGTACTTGCCACCTTAGGCAGCACTGACTATAGCCCTGTTCACAAGACAGCTACATGGAGACAGGGACTCCACCTGTGATTTCACTGGTATAAGGAACTCCCAGGGGAGGAAGCTCCCTCCAGCAATCTAGGTCAACATCATCTTCATCACAGAGAGGTGCCTAAAGCAGTGGTGTCAAACTCAAATAGAAATGGATCCCTGAAGGCCCAAATATTGACTTAGAAAACCATGACTTAACATTATTTATGTTGTGTTGTGTTTTTATTTATTTTGCTAAACATTACCCAATTATCATTTTAATCTAATTGGGGGGATGGCCAGGTTTGGCACCTCTGGCCTAGAGCCCTGGAAGTTACATGATTTGCCCAAGGTCACACACTGCTAATTTGTGGAAGAGGCAGGTCTTGACTCCAGTCTCCCAGGCTTTAAAGCTACTAAATATGGTTTTGGTAGACAGGGATACAGTGGCCCCAAGCTATTTCTGAGTAGCATGAACACAATAGGTGTGGAGAAAACACCAGTTGGGAGTTAGGCAACCCAGATTGTTCTTCCCAGCCACCTGCTGTTAATGAGAAGCCTTTCTGGGCCCCTGCATACACCTCTGTGCAATTAGATGTGACTGACTGTCAGCCACACCTTCAGTCTGATGCAGATAATTTTTCCAACTCTACCCTTCAGACTTTGCAGAGGAAGACGAGGCCCACTTAGTCTGATCATTTGGGATCGTTAGTAGTTGGAAGGCTGTGGTTCTTGTCACATTTCCTTCCATCCTATCTTTCCCTATCACAAACACCAAGGTCTCCCCGTGCCCCACCTCCCCACCCTCCTACATTCCATTGTCCAATCCTCGTGCCTCACTCACTGCTCCAAAAGGCGAATAAGCTAGCCAAAAAAGTATTTTCTTTCTTTCTTTTTCCTTTGGGAAGATGGAAGTGTACGTTTGTAAAGGGGGAGGACCTTAGCAGAGAGTCAGCTTCTTTTCTCTCTTATAGTTTCCTTGGATACCTGTTGGCTGGTTTCCTTGGCAGCTCATCATTCTACAATTTTTTTTTCATGGTAGGGTCCACTTAGTGGAAAGAAATACCATGGATTTTTGGTTTCAGGATTGGTGTGTGTGTGTGTGTGTGTGTGTGTGTGTGGTAGAGCTTAACAATACTGCTTTGTACTCCAAGTTTACTTTTTGCTTCCCCTTTCAGGAGCTAGAAGGCTCTGCAGACATTACCTCATTAACCCAGCCAACCTTATGTGGGGAGGGAAGCAGGGAGAAGGCAGGGGAGAGGCTGGCCATACCAAGGAGGCTGAGTAGGAGGGTATTCTAGAAACTCCCACTACCACCTGTTCTGTGAGACCTGAAACTCCTTTACCATAGGAAGGAGACTTTCATTTCACAAACATGAGTCTTAAATAGCAAACTCCTCTGGAAGAGGGTACACAGTGTGTGAGTGATATCCACATTGATTCAGAAATGAGTGCCAGCAGATCTCCTCTGAGAACTAAACTTAATAGATGGAGGAGAGATCCCCAAAGTCATCAGTGTAGGAAAGGAGGGGAGACCAATGCAATGGAGGGAGAGAAAAAGTGAGAAAAGACCGAGATCAAACACCTCCCCATTTTGCCAAGGGCCAGCTCTACACAAGTACCTTCCCCTTGTTTTTTTTTTTTTTTTTAGAGGAGAAACCCATCGTTCAGAGAAGAGTCTCAGTTCCAAACTGTCCTCGTTCCTGGCAGCTTGGGTGTTCTCTCATAGGACAGATATTCAAGAAATGACAGGCATTGCTGAGCATGACACATATGAGTCTGTTCTGTGGTTGTAACAGTGGCAGCAACACATGTCTGCTAAATCCCTTCCCAGGTCTGCTTTGTTTCTACTTCCAACCCCCGAGTGTGGTTCCCTGACTGGTACAAAGTCACAAAGCTAATTGGCTTGGGTGAAAGCCAGCTAACTCCCTGCCGTGTTCACTCAAAGCCACGGCTAAAGGGTATACTTATCTCCATGTCCCTTACAGGGTCAGGGGGTGTCCCACTCAGGAATGTGCTAGAAGCATTTGAGGGGACTGAAGAGAAGAGTCCCGGACAGATCTCCTGTATCTGTTAAGCATTTTCTGAAGTGCAGTTTCCACCTACATCTTTCTGACTGCACATCCATGACTCTACCTGCCAGGCAGCACTCTGTCCCTTGGTGACTAGCACAACATATTCTCTTGCATGTAATAAACAATTGATAAATGTTGAATGAAATTAAAATATGTTATCAGTATCTGACATCGTGGCAGTTTCCTAGCACGTGGGTATGTAGCAGTCTTGAAGGGCTGTCATGTGAGAAGAGGAATTAGGGTTGTTCTGCTTGGCTCCAAAGGGCAGAACTGGGAGCAGTGAGTGGATTTAAGGAACGTTTGCTAACAATTAGAGCTATGCAAGAGTCAGATGGGCCACTCTGGAAGGTAATGGGTTTTTTCTCACTAGAGGCTTTCAGATAACTTGGCTTGACCTGGAGGTGACCTCTGAGGTCCCTCCAGCTCTGAGGTTCTGTGTGATGTCCACAGGAGGGTGAGGAATCCAGAACTCATGTCATTGGAGTATCATTTGAAAGAGCTTGACATAATGCCTAGCCCAGAGTAGGTGCTTAATAAATTTCTACTGATTAATTCATTAATTGAATTTGAAACATTTAGCTTGGAGAAGGGAAGGCTTAGGAAAGGCGTGCTGGCTGTTCATGCCTGTGTGGCTAGCTCCTGGTGATAGAGCTAGGGTCAAAAGTAGAAGTAACAAGACGGTAGATTTTATAAACAGAGGCGTCTGACCATGAAAGAATGCCTCGTGGCACTGGTCAGCTCCCTGAGAGCAGACACTTGCATTCTAGTTCATGTGAGCATCCTGAGTGTGGAGCACAATACTTTGCACATAGTAAGCATCTTAAGCGTGTTTGTTGAGTTAAAGTGTTGAGCTGACATGTTACATGAATTGTTCGAGCAAAAACTGGATGGCCTTTCACATACTGGTGATGCTATAGATAAGATTCTTACATTGGGTGGGATGCTGGGCTCGGTGATTTAGAAGATTTCTTCTAACTTGTAGACCCTACTTCTATGACACCACAAGAAAGTCCATCTCCTCCAGGACTAGTCCCACCCTCTCACATTTAGAAGAGCTTCCGAGGAAACCCAGGAAGAGCTATTGATCAATGGTGACATTACTCTCTCTCTGTCTCTCTGTCTCTGTCTCTCTGTCTCTCTCTCTCTCTGTCTCTCTGTCTCTCTCTGTCTCTCTCTGTGTGTCTCTCTCTCTGTTTCTCTCTCTCTCTGTCTCTGTCTCTCTGTCTCTGTCTTTCTCTCTCTCTGTCTCTGTCTCTCTCTGTCTCTGTCTCTCTGTCTCTCTGTCTCTGTCTCTCTGTCTCTCTCTCTCTGTCTCTCTGTCTCTCTCTGTCTCTGTCTCTCTGTCTCTGTCTCTCTGTCTCTCTCTGTCTCTGTCTCTCTCTCTGTCTCTCTCTCTGTCTCTCTGTCTCTCTCTCTGTCTCTCTCTGTCTCTCTATCTGTCTCTCTCTGTCTCTCTATCCCAGGGAGTCAGGAGATGATACTTCCGTTTTGGAACTAGTCCTGTTACTCTTGTATCCCCTCCAGAACCTGAGGACGGCTATTTCCAACCAAAAAAGACTCACATCACATCTGGAACAAACCACAGGGGCCTCTGCTGGCCATGCCATCCTATCCTCCAGCAAAGCCAGTCTATAGCACTTATGCCTCCAACCCCTTCAGCCCTATAGACACCTAATAAATACTTGATGATTAATTGATTCTGCCAGCAGGTGTCCTTCACAGAGAAATGACATTAGGAGTAACAACAAGTCCCAACAGGAAGACCATAGCCAGGTTCTATATTTTGGTCCAGCTGCTGTCATATCCCCCAAACAGGGACCAAGATGCTGACCTTCATTTCCCAGGTAGTAATAAAAGATAGCTAACTCCTCCCCAGAAGAAGCTGCATTTCAGTGGTGGGAGTACCCACAGCCACTTGGTCCTTGCAGTTGAGAGCATGTGAAGGACCAGGTGCCTGAGTGTCTTGCTTTTTGCCAACTATTCCTCTGGCTTCCCACACAGCTTCTAAACAGTTCTTTCTGTCTTAAATTGCATAGTCGTGGACCTGAGTTCAAAGCCTGTATCATCAAAATTTCCTCATCTGTAAAATGGGAGTCATACTGGTACCTACATCAGAGAGCTGCTGTGAGGATCAAGTGTAACAATATATGTAAGGCACTTTGCAAATTGTAAAGCACTGTAGCTCTTATGTTACCATTATGATTTTGAAAGGGCCTATCGAGGGAGCCATTGAGCCAGCCACAGCGTTTCTGACCCTTTCTCACTTCTTTCTGCTTACCTGTACAGAAGGCGTCAAAACCAGACACGCCTGGAAAGTAGGAGGGCCAGGGAGAGTGGGAGGTGGGCAGAGTTCCCACCGAGAGTGCACTGCCTTCCCTAAGAACATCTTATTCTCTTGTTTCCAAAAAAAGCATGGAGTATAACTAGACAGAAGATTAACCATGGGATGTGAAATCCAGTGGTGTTGGGTATGGGAAGGGGTAAAGCTTCATTTTGGCATCAGGGTTTGAGGGAGGCTGTTAATCTTGGAGCCTCAGGCATTTGTGCCATACCTGGGGCCTGGGGCGGGGGGGGGGAGACTATGTAGATGATGTGATGGAGTTGAAGGAACTAGGATCTCAAGACCTGAGATTTAGTGCTTGCTCTTCCAGTAACTTCCAGCTTTGTGACCTTGCCATACCACTTCTTTAGGACTGTTTTCTTTTCCTTAAAATAAGGGAGGTAAAGTAAATGATTTCTAATATCCCTTCCAGCTTGAACATCTTATGATTCTGGGGTTAAAATCCACCCTTCTCTTGTGCTATTATTACCCCCATTTTACAGATGAGGAGACTGAGGCTGAACAGAGGTGAAGTGACTTGCCCAGGGTCACACCGCCAGTAAGTGTCTGAGGCAGGCTTTGACCTCAGGTCCACAACTGTATCTTTTAAGATAGAGAGAACTTTAGAAGTTGTGTGGAAAACCAGAGGAAAAGTTGGCAAAGGGCAAGATACTTAGTTATCTGAAAGGGTCCTTTGCATGCTTTCAGCCATGAGTGGCAGTCAGCACAGGCCAGACCTGAGACATTTCAGGTAGATTTAACTGTGCTGTGATGGTGGAGGACTGGTATAGAAGGGGTACATCCCCAACTGAGGAAGGATATAGATCGTCACCTGTGAGGACCTCGGATTAGCAGGAATTTATTGAAATCCCCAGAGAACCCAGTAACTTAACTTCAGCTGCCAAATGTAAGCCAGGTTGACATTTTGACATCGTAGTGATTTGCAGGGTTCCCAGAAGAACTGGTTGTTTCTGGTGCTTGCCTCTTCTTTCCCCCTCCCTCTAATAAGGACTGAAACAGCCCTTCAGTAGACAACAGAGAGATAGAATAACCAAAGGATCTATTACCTACAGCTGGAATGCCAGCCTACCCTATTCTTGACCTGTCCGTCAAGGTCCACCTCAAATGCCAGCTCCTTCATGACATCTACCAGCTGGAAGTAGTCCCTTCCTTATCTCCGTATCTGATGATCTCGCTCTGTTTTTATCTTATGCACCTATCATAGACGCATTTGTGTTGTATGACTTTTCTCTATGTCTTTTCCCTTACAGATTGTATGCTCTTTGAGGACTAAAAACCTTTTCCAATGCTGTAGAATTGGTGGGAAAGCAGTATTTTACTTCACTTCACAATTCCTAAGTTATTGCAATATGTGGACATAATATTAAAGTAGTGTATTATGTATCTTTTTTTTAAATCACACCTCTGATTTCATTAATATAGGGAGCTCCCAGTGAAAAATTTACTCTAACGTGGTATTACATATAGTAGGTGCTTAATAAATGTGTGTGTGTTTTTTTTAACGAGCACATAAAGGAATGAACAAGTGAATGAATCCACCCTTGGTTTACTGAGGATTGACATTTTCCCTTCTCTAAATCACTCCATCAGTTGTCTTCAGGGGATGTATTCTAGCTGCAAAAACTAACACAAGGGAAACAGAGAACAATTCAGTGCAGCAATTGAAAGAATAGATCAGTATGAGCTGTAGTGAACAAGGAAGGGTTCCTTCAGGTGGTGAGCAGCATCTTGAAGGATGGGAAAGCTTTAGACAAATAGAAGGAAGGGAAGACATTCTGTATTGAGAGTCCACTTGCAGCAAAAGATCAGAGGTAGAAATGGACAACTGTATGTTTTAGCCTGTCTGAAACAGAGGGTAAATATCATGTAGTAGGAGATAAGGTTAGAAAGGCAGCATGCTACAGTGGGTAAATCACTGGAGTAAACATCAGGAAGATCCAGGTTCAAATCCCATCTCTGACACCAGCCGGAGAGTCATGGACAAGTCATTTAGCCACATCTGTAAGATGAAGATAATAATGCCTGCAGCATCTACCTCACGTGGTTCTTGTGAAATTCAAAGGAAATCATGTAGGCCAAGCATTTTTTGGGGGGCTTTTTGGAGGGCAATTGGGGTTAAGTGACTTGCCCAAGGTCACACAGCTAGTAAGTGTCAAGTGTCTGAGGCCAGATTTGAACTCAGGTCCTCCTGACTCCAGGGCTGATGCTATATTCACTGTGCCACCTAGCCACCCTAGGCCAAGCATTTTGCCAACCTCAAATCACCATATGAATGTCAGTTATTATTATTAATACTGTTATTATTGGAGAGTGGCAATGTGGCATATTGGTAGAGGGCTGATTTTGTAATCAGTTGGCACGAATTTCTTAGACACTCTTATGTGCCAGTCTCTGCATTAGGCACAGGAGATGCAAATACAAAAATCGACAATAGTGCCAGCCCTCCAGGAACTTACATATAGGGCTAGGCAGCTACTACTACATGTTGACAGGAATATAAGGGTTTGAGTCTGGCTTGGGACACCTTCTGGTTGTGCTCTTGGGAAAAGCTCTCTCAGTACCCCAGTCAGTTCTGACTATAAGTTACAGGTGAGTTGACAAGCTGTGTCATAATTATCACAGATATATTGATGGAGGGATTTTCTGACAATAACAACAATAATTAGCATTTGTATAGTGCTTTAAGGTTTGCAAAGTGCTTTACAAATATCTTATTTGATCCTCACAACAATCCTGGGAGGTAGGTGATATTATTATTTTTACAGGTGAGGAAACTGAGGAGTACGTGACTTGCCCAGGGTCATACAGCTAAAAGTAACTGGAGTGAGATTTGAACTTGGTTCTTCCCAATTCCAGGTCCAGTGCTCTGTCCACTGTACCACATAGCTTCACCAATGAAATGACAGGCCCAGGAAAAAAAAATTAGAGTGTTGGCTTGGAGTTATATTGTAGAGGACCTTGAATGCCAGGTAAAGGAGTCTGTACTTTATGCACCAAAGAGCCTTTCTAGGTTTGGGAGCAGAGGAGCAATATTATAGAAGAGGAGTCAGGAACCAATGAACACAGCTGGATTGGCTGGAGGCCAGTCTGGAGGCAGAGAGGTCAGCTAAGAGGCCATTGCGGCAGTCCAGGTAGGAGCTGATGAGGCCTGAGACTCCATTCCTTCTATCATGGTATTTGCTGCTGTTCATGTATCAGTCATGCCAATAGATCCAAGCTAGAAAGTCTTTTTTTGGCTGCCCAGCTGAAGTAAGAAGTACAAGAGCTGTTGGGTGGGAGCTTGACAGCCTGGTGTCTATGCTGTACCTGCTGCTTTTCAGAGCACTTCCTACCAATGCTCTCATTGGATCTGAAGGCTTAGGGGACAACCAGGTGACCTTTCATGCACCGTCTCAGTTTCTCTTCTCTCCCCACAGAATCTCAGAGTCCGGAGCATCGGAGGAACCGAATTTTTCACACGTTCTGCTACCAAGTTCAAGGGAGCCCTGGCCCAGAAATTCATGTTTGTGGATGGTGACCGAGCGATGTGTGGCTCCTACAGGTGACTCCCTGAGTGGCATTTCCTCCAGTTCTCCGAACTCTCTTCTCACAGAGCTAGTTTTTCAAAACTATAGAAGCGTGAGAGGGGATGTGAAGATTAGCACTGGGGGTGGGAGTGTCTGCTGACAAGGAGCCTGGGCCGGGGACAGATGAGCTTTCCCACATCACAGCAACTCCTCCTTACTCCCCCCCCCTTCCCCCAGTTCTTCCAGCCTGAGCCCTGGCACCAGGCTTTCATTGTACTTTTAATCTGCTCTTGCAACACTCTAGACATTCCTATCCTGGGAAAGTCTCCATCATGGAATCCCAGTTACTGAAAGCTGCTGATGTCTGAGCTCCACCAGGCAAGCCTGGCTCCTTGATACCATCTTCAGACTGATTCTTATTTTGTGCTGATCCCACATCTTCTCCTGAGGAACCCACCTTCTGTCATCATCTACACCACATCTCTGGGATGTGGGGGGGGTGGAGTAGTCCTTGTTATCCTGGCCTGTTTGAGGAATGCCTCCCATTTGTGTAGGGACTTATACTTTGAAAATACTTCTATCAGCATGGTTAGATAATTCTTTCATTAGCCCCGTGAAAGAGGCAGGATTTGAACTGTTGTCCCTGTTTGACAGATGAAAGAGCTGAGGCCCAGAGAAGTCTCAGTGACTTACTCAAGGTTGTACAGTGAACGAGTAATAGTTCCAGGACTAGAATCCAGTTCTTCTCTTCCAGGGTGCTCACTGAGCTGCGTCTCTGCCATAGGCAAGGGGCCCAGGAGAGCCAGTCTAGCCCTGGCCAGTCCTTACAAGGATCATCTGGAGCTCAGTAAGAAGAGCTGAGGTGTCCTGGCTGGTAGTTCACTTTTACAGACGGGATATCAGCTCACAATAGTCTTCCCAAATCTATTCAAATAGCCTTTGTTCTTGACATTTCCCTCTGCTATACAGCTGAGGATTGTGAGCCAATGAAAGGATTTTTATATGAACCGCAGCAAACATCATGATAAAGGGAAGGCGGGTCTCTATGGACCCCCTAGAAAGACAAACTTCAGTTCTCATTACAGCAACCTTGCAGATACAGAGGGACAACTCCCCCCCACTGAGCTCTTTTTTCCCATAGGAAGTACATAAGCAATGTGGTTCAGTGGGTTTTAGTCCTGACTCTGCCACAAAGTAGATTTTTGATGAACTAGCAAGTCCTCTCCCCTCCCTGGACCTCAGTTTCCTTTCTGTTAAATGAGGGGGTTTCAGTAAAGTTCATGATGGATTTGGAGTGAGAGGGCTTGGGCCCTGTGTGATGATAGTCAAGTGCTTTCCTCTCTCTTGGCCTCAGTCTTCTCATCTATAAAATGGAGTTGACTGGGCGATTTCTGCTATTCACTCCGTCCTCCAGCCACACTGGCCTGTTTGCTATTTGCCAGACTGAGCATTTGCTCTGACTCTCCATCACGGCAGCCAGCACTGCTCTCACTTCTTACCTCGAACCCTCAGCTCCCCTGGCTTCCTTTAAGACTCAGCTCTGTCCTGGCCCTCCCTTCATCACATGCCCTCCCATGCTAATCCTTCCGAAATGACCTTCCATTTGCACAGTATGTACATAGTCATCTGCGTGTTGTCACTTTGGTTAGAACATGATCTCTCTGAGGGCAGGGGCCATGGTTTTGCCTTTCTTTGTATGTCTGAGACTTAGCAGAGTGTCTGGCACATAGTCAGCATTTACTAAATGCTTGGTGACAAATTGGACTAGATGACCTGTAAAGGAACTTCCTATTCTAATAGTGTAGGATCTTGATACCAAAATAAATTTAAACTGTCTTTATTCTTCACCTAATGTTAATCTGTCTCCCCTGAAAAGGGAGATATTTGCAAGATGGTAACCCTTCTACTAGAGATTTTTCTTACTGTCTCTAAGAGCTTGGATGTTTACTGACAAAAGTGTCTCCTAGGACATAGAGAATGTAGTGAGAGGTGAGACAAAGAAAGGGACAGTGCCTAGCCACTTAGACATATCTCCATACCAATAACTAACTGTTTCCTTTCCATTCTAGCTTCACATGGTCAGCAGCCAGGACAGACCGGAATGTGATCTCTGTCCTCTCAGGCCAGGTAGTAGAGATGTTTGACAAGCAGTTCCAAGAACTGTACCTCATGTCTCAAGGAGTCAGCCTTAAAACAGTCCCCATGGAGAAGGAGCCTGAGCCCGAGCCTATCATCCTGCCCACGGTCATCCCACTGGCTCCATCAGGCACCGTAGCCAAGAAACTCATAAACCCTAAGTATGCTCTGGTGAAAGCCAAGAGTGCAGATGAGATTGCCAAGGCCTCTTCTGAGAAGCAGGAGAGCGGGCTGGGCAAGAAATTTGATGGCAAGGGAAAGGTATTGGTGGGGAACCAGCTGGCAGAACGGCCTAGTGACTTCCTGGAGCAGCCCCTACCCATCCACCCAGGGCTGCTGAACATGGAGCGTGCCAACATGTTTGATTACCTGCCCACATGGGTGGAGCCAGACCCTGAGCCTGGCAGTGACATACTGGGCTACATTAACATCATTGACCCTAATGTGTGGAATCCACAGCCCAGCCAGATGAACCGAATCAAGATCTGTGACTCTTCCTCCCAGGCTGTTGCCCAGTACAAGCTACTACAAAGGCGGCAGAGCCAGGAGGTAGTTGGCCCTGTAGTTGCCCCACCTCCTGACTCTCCTGCACCTGCGGAAGAGACCAAGAACCTGCCTGCCTCGCCTTGTGAAGAGCTCAGCCCAAAAGATGTTTCTACCACACTAGGCAAAGACAGGGACCAGGGAGTCTTTGCTGCTTTGGCTGAGAACTGCCATCTCCGGGACAGACATAATCAAGACGACACAGAGATCAAGCCCCCAGTCCCTAAACCCAGGACAGTCCATATCACAGACTTTCTAACCAAGGACAGCTCATATGATGGTGACCTAGGCTGCCAGGCTGGGGGTCCCAAGGAAGAGGAGTCACCACAGCAAGAAGGGCCACCAAATGGTACCGCTTACAGAGCTCATGAGAACTCTGGGCACCACAAGCTTCTCCGGCAGCTGTCCCTGTCTCAGGAGGGCCAGGACCCACCCTCTCCAGGGACCCCCAATGGGCTCAACATAGAAGAGGACGAGGATGACGATGATGACTACGTGACTATCAGTGACCAGGACAGTTTCTCAGGTGGCTCCACCAACAGCCGCCACCGACAATCCGCGGCATCCTCTGTGTCAGATGAATACTTTGAGGTGAGGGACAGCTCCGCCCAGCTCCGGAGGCGCCACTCAGAGTACATCCCCAATGGGGCTGGTCACGTACGATCACTATGCAGGAAGCTGAGTGAGCCCCACGTGAGCCGGGGGACGTTCATGAGTCCCCTGAGGAGCCCCCAGTGGCTGCAGAGCTCAGGGGTGCAGGATGAGTATGGCAGGAAGAGAAACAACGGCAAAGAGGAAATTAAGCATGTGTTGGGAAGGGGCCCCCAGCGTGACAGCAACAAGGCTTATGCTTGCCCTACAACCCAGGTAGGATGGTGTCTCCAGGTGCATGAGGAGAGGGCCCTTCCCCCAAAGTTCCCAGCTTAGACTCCATCTGCCAGTTTCCTCAGACCTTTCCTTCCTCACATCGCCAAGGGGTAGCTGGTCTGGGGAGTTCCTGTGTTCCCCAGATGTTTAAGGCACATCTCCTTTGAAGCTGCCTCATCTTAAATAGATCCATTTAAAAGGGGTTGTTTTGGCTTCCCTCCTCTCTTTGTCATTCCTTCTGATTTCTTTCCTGACCTCCATGGGACAAGTAAGAATACTGAGGCTGAGAAGGGAAGTGGCCCACCCAGGATCACTCAGTAAACTGCCTGCAGAGTCTGTTGTTCTGTCCGGCTCCAAGGTCCTCCATTTCCATACCTTCACTCCATGTCTCCAGCCTGGTACTAGTCAACCCAGCAGGGCAGAGTTGCAAATGGAAAAAGGGGATGGTGCCATACCTGGGTATAGTGCCCGACTAATCATGCCTGGCATAATGATGAGGCCCATGGGCAGCATCTTTAGGTAACTGGCAAGGATGGAGCCTGCTTTGGCATGGTTCAGGTTCCTGGCAGAAAGGGACCTCTGTACTATGACCTGGGGAAAAAAAGGAGAGGAGAAAAGGATGTTGCCAGACATAGACTTCCACAAGGATTTGGTTCTTAGGGAAGATTTACCCAGATGGAGAAAGAACATGGAGCTCCATTCTAGTGCTCAGAAATCTGCCCCCTCTAGCCCCACTCCCTCCCGCTCACATTAACGTCACAGACCACTGTCCTTGAGCTTCCAGAAGCTCACTGCAGCCTCTGGTGGATCAGCCACAGGGTGACTTTTGCCTGGCACCCACAGAGGCCTCAGCATGCATTAGAGTGAGCACAGTGCCATCACTTTTGTGCTCAGAATAAATGATGCTCTGGGGCCTGCCATCTCTGGCAGCCCTGGAGGCCACATCCTAGGGAGGGATACAGACAGACCACAGTTTAGACACACATAAATGGGTGTTTTCTATCAAAGCAGTCCCTTAGGCGAGCTGCACAGGTCCAGATGTTGCTGCTAGGAAATGGTTGGAACTTCTCTTTGTGAACAGCCTTCAGGGCTTCACAACAGAAGCCCAGTCTTGGAACTTCACAATGGTCTCATTTTTTTATTTTAATTTTTTTTTTTTTTACCTCTGATAACAGACACCCATCATAGTCTCTAGCCTTGGTCTCTAAAAGACTTTTAGCTGAGTCCCCAGATCGGATGTAGCTGCAGAGGTTTAGCCCCGGGGAAGAATACTCCCAATAATAGTCCCTCCCACCCCCCTAGATTGGTTTTCAGATACATTCTGAGCAAAGGCAGCACATTAGAATAAGTGAGTAGCAGCCTCTTCAGAAGCCTGTGGTGAAGGATGATGTTTGTTTAGATGTAAAATTTCTGGTCTGTTTGTTAAAGAGTCAGTTCCTTTACTTTACTGTCAAGACTAATATTCTCTAAGTCTTTAGACCTGTGCTCTTAGTTCATCAAACTAGGAGGTTTGGAATAACAAACCCTACAGGTCAAATCAGCTGTCCCAGTATCCTTCTGGATCAGAGAGTTTCATCTTTTTGATGAGCAGCACTGAAAGAGCATCATTTGTCAGCCCCTTTGGGATTTCCCAGCCACTGGCTAATTCAGCAGTCATCCTTCTTTGGGCCCAGTATCCAAGGAGGATTCTCTAGCCAGCTACTCCACCACCAGCCCGCTCCTTCAGCTAGCGTATTGACACATTTTTCCTCAGGGGCCCTGGTCCCAAAGATCAGGGGCCCAGCATAAGCAGCCTTAAATCATCTAAGAGACAGAAATTTCACAGGATGACTTTGGGTTGGGGAATACCCTAGAGAAATCGAGGGAAACTAAAGAAGAAAAGCACCAAAAGTGCTACCCTGGGTCTATGGGAAATGACAGTATTCTAGGTTGCTAGGGAGGTGAGTCTCTGTCAGGCTCAGGTTTCAATTTACTGGTCAATAATGACACAGTCCCAGGTGGTTATGACAATGTTTGCTGACAGTATCTCAGAAGTGTGTGTATATATATAAGGAAACAAGTGGGAAGTGATGACTATAGTCTAAGGAAACAGTTCTCAAACTTTCTGGTCTCAGGACTCTTTACATTCTTATAAATTATTAAGGATTTTGAAAGAGTTTTATCTTTGTGGATTATGCCTATTACCATTAGACATTAATTTATAATTATTTAAAATTATTAATCATTTCAAAATAATAAGCCCATTACATGATAACATAAGTAACATTTTATGAAAAATAACTATATTTTCCAAAACAAAAATATTTAGGTAGAAGAGTGGTATTGTTTTATATATTTTTGCAAATCTCTTTCATGTCTGGCTTAATGGAAGACAAGTGGATTCTCATTTCTACTTTTGCATTCAGGCTATTGTAGTCTGTCATTTGGATTGAAGCTTATGAAGGAAATCCGACCTCACACAGATATATAATTTGAAAAAGGGGCCATAGGGGCGGCCAGGTGGCGCAGTAAGAGTGCCAGCCCCGGTGTTGGGAGACCTGGGATCAGTTCTGGCCTCAGATACTTGGCACCCACACAAAATAACTGGCCGTGTAACCTTGAGCAAGTTACTTAACCCCAATTGCTTTAAAAGAAAAAAGAAAAAGAAAAGGGGGCCATATTTTAGTAGGCAAATCATGTCTTAATATTACTATGAGAATAGTTTTGCTTTCATGGACTCCCTGATAGGACTTTGGCAACTCCCAGGGTTTCTGAGACCATACTTTGGTCTAAGGCAATGTAATGTAGTAGAAAGAGCAGAACTTGGGAGTCAAAGGTCTAGGTTTAAATCCCTAAAATACTACTAACTAGCTGTGTGGCCTTGGCTTCATCCCTCTAGAGCCTCAGTGCCCTTGCCAATAAAATGGAGATTACAATAATGGCTCACAATTACAAAGCACTTTTAAGGTTTGCAAAGTGCTTTCCACATATGATCTCTTTTGAGCCTCACAACAATCCTGCATGGTAGGTGCTGTTATTGTCCCCATTTTATAGATGAGGACCTTGAGGCTGAGGAAGGTTAAGATGCCCAGGGACATCCAGCACTTAAGTATCTGGGCTAGGATTTGAACTCTGACTTCCCCAAGTCTAGCCTTTCATCCATTATGCGACCCTGCTCTCTAATGTGATCTGCCCTGCCTACCTCAGAATTGCAGGGAGAGACTTTTAAGTGCATGTGGCAAAGTACTACCTCAGCAGTGTGGTGTAGTTGGAAGAGCACTAAGTCTGGAGTCAGGAGACCTGGGTTAAAGCCCCAGCTTGCCACCTTTGCCTTTCTGATCCCCAGTTGTCTTGTCTGTAAAAGACAGCTGTGTACCTTCAAGGCTGGTGGTAGTACATGATCCTTGGGTTACAGAGCAAGGCTTTGAAGGGACCTTCCCCTGTTTTATAGATGAGGAAATCAAGACATGGAGAGGTTAATTGACTTACCCAACATCACATATAGCCCAAGAAGATAGTGATGTGTCACAAAGAGAGGATTCAAATTCAGACCTGTGTGATTCCAATTCAGTGCCCTTTGTACTATCTCACACAGGTCGGTGAGATAAAGTTACTTGTAAACTGCCAGCAGTTACAGAAATGTAAGCAGTTACTATTATTACACCAAGGGACTAAGGTCAAGTGGAGATCCAGATGTCAGAAAATGTACAGGAAGTGTCAACACACCTTCTGTTTTGTGATTGTTTTTAGCCTGGTTGACTTGGAAAAATTAGAATGTTTGGAACATTAGGCATCTGCCAAGTATATGAGTGTACACGTCTCATCCAAGTGTTTACTCTCCTCCTCTCCCTGCCTCCCAGGCTACCAACGCCTCTTTGCCACTACGTTGGCTTATGCCTCTGTTAGCCAAATTGTTGGCATGGTATTTAATAGCATCAGGCAGTGTGAAGGTTTATAGCCTTTGGGTAATGCATGTCCTAGGAAGTACTGGGTCTTTCTGAACCCTGGCAGAGGGATCCTTGAGAAAGGGGAGCTGGTAAAAACTGCATAGGCCTGGGCCATGAGGTTCAGCTTAGTTATAGTGCATACAAAACACATTCTAGACTTGAGTTCTAGTCCTGGCCTTTCCCTAATTCACTTTGTGACCTTGGGCAAGCCAGCTTCCCTCTTGATGGCTTCATGTCCTCACCTGTACAGTGAGGAGGTTGGACTAGATCAGGGTTTTTTAACTTGGGATCTGTAAACTTTTTTAAAAAAATTTTGATGACTACATTTCAATATCATTGGTTTCCTTTGCAATCCTTTGTAATTTATTTTCTGCACTTCAAGATCTGAGAAGGGGGTTGATAGGTCTTACCAGGTTTCTGCCAGGACACAAAAGAGGTTAAGAATCCTTGGACTTGGGGTGGCTAGGTGGCGCAGTGAGTAAAGCGCTGGCCCCGGAGTCCAGGGGACCCGAGTTCGGTTCCAGCCTCAGACACTTAACACCCACACAAAAAGAACTAGCCGTGTAACCTTGGGCAAGTTACTTAACCCCAAATGCCCTCCAAAAGGGGAAAAAAAAAAAGAATCCTTGGACTAGATGCTCCTGTCCAGTTCTGGGATTCTGGGATTCTCTCAATCTAAGATTGGTCTGGGACTGATATTCCCTCTTTTTTGGCACCGCACCCTTGCCCTAGACCTTCAATTCTGAAGTCCCAGGTTAGGAGGAATAAGTGAGCTGCCCTAGTCCCAGCCAGATGGAGTCAGTCAGTCTGGTCCACTAAGCCTTCAGATTTGCAGAGAACCAGAACTGGTACCAGTGGGTGGGCCTTTCTGTCTCCAAACTAGTCCTCCCTTGTGTTGGCCAAGTAGTCAACCCTGAAGAAATGCTGACTCATTTGGCCTCCATGGGAAAATCACCTGAATGAGATTAAACTTGGGGAGGCCAGGTTGAGGCCAAGGATCTCAAGGCACATGACAAGATGAGGCATGTTGTGAAATTAGTCAAGTGACCTTTAGGAAAAGTTTGAATCAGATTAGAAACCATGATAACCCCCAGATATCAACTGCTCACGCCACCACTTTCTCATTTCATAGACCTCACATTGGCCAGGAGAACCACTTTCTCCTCCTGGTCCATCTCCCACCCACCTAGATTGATCTCTACCCTACCTTGGAAACTCAATTTTTTTTTTGTAGTCAGTACTACTGCCAGACCTAGTCATTGTTACCCTCACACATTCAGGAAAAACTGATCAAAAGTAGCTAAATGTGAAATTGGAGACAGAAAATATTAGAGCCAGAAGGGACTTTAACATTCATTTCATCCGATCTTATTTTGCTCATTGGGAAACTGAGACACCAAGAGGTAACGTGACTGGCCCAAAGTCACACAGCTACTAAGTGCAGAGCTGAAAATATTATCTGGATCTCCTTCCTTCCAATCACCCAACTCCTGTTTTATAGCCACAAGAAACTGAGGCAGATGAAGGTTAAGAAAGTTGCCTGAAGCCACAGAGTTGAGAATCAAATCCCTAAAATCGAGGGCTCATCAGCAGGGACCATCAACTTTAAAAAATTTTGATAACTTCATTTCATTATACTAATTTAAAAACATTATTCTGAAAAGGGGTCCATAGGCTTCACCGAGCTCCTGCTAAGAGTCCATGGCACAAAAAACATTAAGAATTCCAGCCTAGGGGCGGCTAGGTGGCATAGTGAGTAGAGTGCTGGCCCCGGAGTCAGGAGGACCTAGGATCGGTCCCAGCCTCACATACTTAACACCCACACACACAAAAAAAACTGGCCATGTAACTTTGGGCAAGTTATTTAACTCCAATTGTTTTAAAAAAAAAAAAAGAAGGAAAAAAAGAGAAATAACTCCAGCCTTAAACTCAAAATCTGGTGGAAATGAATGATGTAAATCAGAAGTTAATAAAGCATTTGAAAAATTAAAAAAAAAAAAGAACTCCAGCCTTAAATAGAAACAAAAGGCCCAGCCACTTTCTCTTAACAGTAAAAAGAACAAATCGTTTAAAGTTTACAAAACACTCTCCTCACGAAGACCCTTTGAGGTAGTGGTGGAGAATTTCTGCCTCCATTTTACAGATGAGGAAACTGAGATTCCAACAGGTTTCTTGACTTGCCCAGGGTCACATAACTCTTAAGGTAAAACTTGAACTCTGATCTTTTGACTCCCAAACCAGTGCTATTCCCCTCATCAGAGTCTTTTAGGTTAAAGGGAGTTTTCTTGCCTTCTCTGAATTTTCTTAAAAACCTACTCTCTTGTCTCTACCCTCTACTCCTGCCCAGGGCCAACAGTTCTTCCGTTATGGAGATAAGCGGCCTGCCCCTGGGACCAGGGACAAAGGCAGCTTCCAGCAGTCAGCAAAGAACCGAGAGCTTCCTAAATACCGACAGGATGGCATCCATGCAGCCGATGGCTTCCAGCACCCTGCCAAGAAGTCCGGGCCGGCACCAGTGGGCTCACGCTATTGGCAGACCAAAGGTGGCCCCCCCGACAGCAGGAACCTGAGGACCGCTCAAACCCCAGGCAGCCCAGCTGAGAGTGGGAGCCGGGAAGAGCTGTTGACCCCATTTGGTATCCCCCTCTCCAAACTGTCACAGAACAAAATCCTCAGGAATAGGTCAGGTGGGGGCCCATGGGCCTCTGCTGATTCCCGACGGAGGGCCTCAGGACCCACAAGCCACAAGGATTAAAAGCAGGCCCACTCACTCTCCCTCACCTTGCTCAGCCCAGAGCTGCTGGCTCCTTTCATTGGAGCTCTTGAGACTAGACTGATAATGCAAGTATTCTTAAACCATGCTGCTTGGACCTCAGATGGGGGACCTGCATTTGTTGTACATAGGACATAAGGGGCAGGAGGAAGGGATATGATGTTTACATTTACCTGATCAGTGCACCAATACCAAGCAGCCATGATGGTCAGACCGAATGTCATCCCAGTCCATGGGAGGTCTGCAGTGCGGGGATCTCGGAACATGTGCATGGCATCAGCCCGAGGCAGGTGGCATGTTGTGTTAGGGATGGTCTTGTTTGGCACCGCCTGTAAGTAAGCTGCCTCCAACTGGCCATAACCCCCGATCTGGTCAAAAGCTGAAAGGGAAAATGGGAAATTGTGGGGGGTGGGGCAAGGGAAAAGAAGAAGCAAAGGAGGGAGAGATTGGCTGGTTGGATTGGCCAATGACTCCCCTCTCTCCTGCAACTGACTTCCTGGTGCAACAATTTTTAAGATTTTCCTACAACCTCACCTTTTCCACACATATGTCTGGAAAGGAGCTGGGGAGTGAAAAAAAAAAAAGATCTAATTTTATGATTGTATTTTATTTTTATTTAAAGAGAAACAAAATTATTAAAAGATAATTTTGCACATTGGAACTACTAATTTCCTGTTACCCTGGAGGGATCTTGCTGGACTTGTTACCCCAATAATCCCTGAGTGAAGATTTCTTTACTCAATTTTGTACTGTAAAAAAAGCAAAACATGTATTTTTGTTCAAAACTAAGGATCCCATGGTGAGGTCTAAAGTATTAAACTTCTGGGTCCAACAGTTCTTTGCTGGGATCATTGCCTGCTGTGAGGCCTGTGGATTTGCTTTGTACTTAAGAGAATCAGCTAGAAGGTAATCTGCCTCCTAGGGAAGAGCTCTATCCCTTCTTCTTACACATGAGGAGACTGAAGCTAATCTGGGAAACAATTTCCCCTTTTGTCTTAAGGTGGTGTAGAGGACCAAGTGTCAGGAGGCCTGGGTTCTAATCCTGCCTCTACTCCTAGCTAGTTGTCTAACTTTGGTTGAGTCAGCCTGCATTTATTAAGCCCGTACTATGTGCCAGGCACTGGACTAAGCACTGGGAATATAAAGAAAGGTAGCACCAAAACAAAATCCCATGTTGTCACTCCACTTCTCCAAGGCCTTGATTTCCCTCATGTAAAATGAAGGTTTGGGGCTAGATAATGTCTAAAATCTAGCCAAGATAGGCTATGATTCTGTCTCCTGATTCCCTGTTTAGTGCTATTTCTAGCATATACAGTATCTACTCAATCATCTTCTAATGGGCAATGCTAAGGCTTTTCCCTTAGGAGAAGATTTGTCCCACACCTTACTTCAGTGATCATGACCACCTCTTTTATGTAGGCCTTGAGGCTGCCTGCCCTGCCCTCCATTCCTTCCATCCTTCAGTTCAGTCCTTGAATATGTGCGACTGCCTTGACACCCCTTGAAACAGTTTAGGAAAACAGAACTTAGGCTCTCCTGTCAGAAACCTGAATGCAGAACTAAATAATCTAGTTGCTACCATGGGAAGAAAGGAAAGTGACCTCTTGCTTTGTTCTGTCTCTGTCCTAGCCTTCCAAACTGCCTGGATCTGTCCTATCTGCTCCTCAATGGAGAAAGGAGGGAGACCAACATTTCTGGGGCCCCTGACTCCAGGGAACAGCTGATTTTCCCTTTGGGTGGGTAAGGGAATGGGGGATAATCTGAGAGGAAATATTGATTACTCTTGTCCAATGCCTTTGCTCTACATTCTTCAGAAAAACTGGGCCTATTCCCTATGGTTATCCTTATCCTATTCAGTCAGGAACAAGTCCAGAGTTGGGCCTCAGCTTTGAGGGGAAAATATCAAAGATGTCACCAAGTGACAGAATTATCCCTTTCCTCTGACCCTACAGTACTCAGTGCTGAAGGGATGAGATGTCTTCATGGTAGCCAGGCAGTCAAAAAACAGGCAAGAAACAAGCCCATTGGGTTTGAGAAAGGGCCAGGGAGAGGGGACCAAGCCCAAACTGGCCCCAGGCTAGGAAACTTGCCCTAGAAACAAACAGGTTGTTTCACATGGCTCTAACTTCCTGCCTCTCCCCCAATTCCTACACCCCTCAACCTTTACACATTCATCCCTGACTGAAAAAGAGAGCAAGAAGGCAGGACTCAGTGATCCCTGGAAGTTCAGGCAATTCCCTATGACCTCCAACTTGAAGACGGTTTTTCATATATTTTCTTTTTTTTAAACAAGGGTACATGTAATTTATCCCTTCAAATGAGCAATTCAGCTCCCCCTTCCAAGCAGTGTGTTACATACCCATTTCAGCACTGCTGCTTGGGATGGAGGCTCATAGAAGGACGGGACCTTAGAGTCAGCTGTTCCAGCCCCCTCATTTTACACATCAGGAGACTGAATCCCAGAAGAGTGAAATAATTTGACCAAGAACCCACAAGCTCTACAGTTAAGTAGCAGAGCTAATATTGAACCACAGGTCTTCTGACCCCAAATGCAACCCTCTCCCCTTTGCCATTTTGCAGACATCTTTGGGAGTTTCCTTCAGAACCAAGTAGGTCTGAACCAAAAAAGACTGGTTTTCATGTCTTTCCATCTGTTTTTATGTTTTCTACTCCAAACAGGATCTCTGGATGCCCTGCTGTCTCAAGTAATTTTTTGCCCTAAGAATCAGATCTTCCTTCCAAGAACAAAGATTTGCTGCTATAGTGAATATTCAGGCTCTGGTGGTCATTACAGGACTGTCCATAGAATATAATTTAGAGCTGTTATAGACTTTGGGCATTATCTGACCACAGGAACATAGATGAGAACTGGGGACTTGACATTAACTCGGTCAGTGCCTTCAATTTACAGACAAGAACAGAAGTTCCCTGCCCAATGGCCTATAGATAATAAGTAGCAGAGCCAGGATTTGAAAAAAGAACCTCTGACCCTTCCTCCAGTTTGCTAATCTTAATGATATTATTTCTGTAAGTGCCACTCAGTCTCCATGTTTAAAACTAGGATGCTATCTTTTATCCTTACTTCTCCCTTGAAACACTCCCAATCCCTCCCATTAATTCTACCTCAGAAATGTTCCTTATCTCTCCCTCCTCCCTCCCCCATTTCCACTACTACAAGCTTAGACTGTCATCATTAACACCCTCCTGGATGGTAGCCTCATAGCTATTCCCAACTCCACTTACTTCATCACCCCCAACCAACTGCACCACTGCCAGACATCTTTTCTTACCCCCAAATCTGATCACATCACTTCTCTGCTCAAAACCCTTCAAAACTCTCTGTTATGTACTATAAGGGTTCTGAGGCCATTGCCTGGCCCTCTACAATCTGGCACCACCTTGCTTTTCCAGTCTTGTCTCACACTGTGTACCCTACACTTTAGTCAAACTTGACATCCCTCTGTCCACTCCATACTTTCTTGCCCCATGAATTGCTAGCACTGTTCCCTATAACTGAAATGCTTTTCTTACCAAATCCAACACCTCTTCTAGAAATCACTTCCTCTCAAGCCAGTGGGCTCAGTATGAATCAGCAAAGTGAAGAAGCATATGAAAAAGGGTATGTGATCATAGTCTGCATTGCTGCTCCACAGAAGAGAAATAATATTATCTTCTACAAGGGTCCAATTCTAGATCCATTCTAAGAGGGATGCTGAAAACCTGGAGTGCGGGGCAGCCAGGTGCGCAGTGAGTAAGAGCGCCGGCCCCGGTTACACGGCCAGTTTTTTTGTGTGGGTGTTAAGTGTCTCAGGCCGGAGCCAGGTCCTCCCTACTCTGGGGCCTGCGCTCTTACTCACCCCGCCACCTAGCCACCCCAAGCTTATTACTCTAATGGTTATTTACATTCTAGTATGAGCTAGGTGGTTCAGTGGAGAGAGCACTGGACCTGGAGTCAGGAAAACCTGAGTTCGAATCTGGCCTCAGACACTAGCCACAGGATTCTGGGCAAGTCACTTAATCTGTTTGCCTTAATCCTCTGGACAAGTGAAGTGTCAACCACACCAGTATCTTTGCCAAGCAAATCCCATGGACAGCACTGGCATGCTGTGGTCCACGGGGTCACAAAGAGTTGGACATGTTTGCTAACGGATTAGTATCATTACTTTATTGCCCTACTTCTGCTTCCCCAGAATTTCAAACCTGGAGGCCCTGTGGGGGTGTTGCACCCCAATCTCCTCTCCTTCCCTCCATGCCTACCTTCCTCAAAAGTGCCAATGACGGCCTCCCTGCATTTGGTTAAGGGCCAAGAAATCTTTTATAAAGCTCTTCTGTCTAAAGACATGACCAGAGCCTTACTTGCATTCAGAATTTCACCTCTCACTCTATCTGGCCTAATAAATGAGAGTAAACAAATGACCCCTGAGTCTGATTTTCCATTCACCCTCTACAAATCACCTTCCAGAATTTGAGTCTCCTTGAAAAACATATCAGTAATATGTTTGGGCATGCATGTTTTGGAAGACAGCTCCTGCTGGCAGTCTGTTAGGTGCTCTCTTGTGGGAAGATAGGTAATCAAGTTATCGGTCAGAAGTGAGGCACTATTTCCCCTCCCCCCAAATAAGACCAGCTGAGACTTCAAAATCTGCTAGTAGTCTTGGGGTCTAAATGAATGTCCAATAGAGCTCAGAGTATCCCTATTAAAAAGATTCTACCTCCAAAGTCATTTGGTTAGTGCTGTAATAATGGACCATGGGAATCATGGGAAATGACCTTTACCAGGATAAGCAACTAGCCAGTCAGGACAGTTCCCCAGCTACTAAATAGAAGCAAGTTTATTTACTGAAAATTGAACCTCAGTTTTCTAGCCTGAGAAGACTATCCTTCCTCTCACCCAGGTTTTCCTTACAAATAATAACTTAAATTTATATAGCACTTAAAAGTTTACAAAGCATTTTCTTCCCAACAACCTTGTGAGTTATCTAGTACAGTTTAGTTTTATTATCACCCATTTTACAGATAAGGAAACTGAGGCTCAGAGAAATTAAGCCACTTGCCCAAGGTTACACAGTTATGAAGCACTAGAGAGAGTTCAAACCTGGATCTCCTGACTTTTCAACTATGCTACAATTTGGCTTCTACTGCCTTAAGGGAAATACTATTTAATTTAAATGATGGCAACTTGTGGCTTGAGGTTTGTCAGTTGGATTGAAGCAAGTGAGGTGGGTAGGCCAGCCATTCTCTCTAGGGAAAGAGCATTTACGATCTTGCTACAGGCCTGTTCTCAGAGGCACTTGGAGCCAACCATCCCTGTACCTCTGAGATTGGTTAAACAGCTATCTTGCTCCTCTCCCTGAGATCTCTGTTGTCTATAGCCTAAGCCAGGCTGAATTTCACCCTGTCCAAACCGTCCCCCTTGTCTCTACCTCTTTTTCTCATGTGAAGTGTTATTGTTGAGAATTTATTTTTGTTATTTTAAACAGATGAGAGGCTCTGGTTGTTTTCTGGCCTTAAATGCACTCTTTAAAATCCACCCCTGGCTGCACCTCATTGTAAAACACTGAGCTACCAGCCAGTGTTTCTTGAATCAGCTCTGATAGCCAGGGGCTGGGTTAAAGCTGGGAAAACTGGCCAGGGAAGGAGACGTATGGGAAGCCCATCAGTGTCTTCTGCTGAATCACTCCTGTCCTCATCTCTGCAGGCCTTTGCTCTCCCAAACAACCCTGGCCGATTCTCCAGGTCTGCATTCTCTGGGCCATTTTCAAAAAGCAGTGGCCATTCTCACAGGGCATGACTCCCCTCCTCACCTGTAATCCTGTATTTATGATCCTAGTTCCCTACACCTGGTATTTAAAGATGCAGAAAAATTGTACAGCAAAACCTAAACCCAATAAAAGACTTCAAGTTTGAATGAGTCCCACTCTGGGTGTGTGTGTGTGATTGCTGAGCATGGGCAACAGACGGCTCTGGATGGGATTGGGGTCAACTCCTTACCTTTGACTGTCAGGATGATTGCCCCGATTATCATGATCACTGTCTGCAATGCATCGGTGTAGATGACAGCAGCCAGGCCACCTATGGGAAAAGGGTGACAGTGCTCATGACTGACCCTCAGTCTGACTGGAGAGGTAGAAGCTCAGGTCAACACAGGGCAGTTGTGAATGAATGAAATGGTGAGCCAGGCAGTTAGTTACTCTGGGGCTGGAAGTGAGGGAAGCCTGTATGTCACGCACATTCCCTCTCTCAAAGTGAAGTCATCTCCTCAGCTTGGCATCCACTGCCTTCCATGCTCTGGCCCCACTCTAGATGCCCCAGCTTTGTTTTCTGACTCTCTGCCCCCCCTTTCTTTCCCTGTCCCCCAACTCCAATCATTCTCTGAACATGCCCCCTACTTTTTCTTCTGGATAAGTGACTCATCCATGATCATGAAGTTATAAACCGTCAGAGGCGGCCAACATTCAGAACCAATTGTTCCTGACTCCAAGTCCAACACTCTAAATCAGAAAATACATTGGACCTATTGTATGGGAGCACCGTATTTCTCTCAGACAGGGTTGGAGGTATATGTAAACATACATGCAAAGGGTAGGAACCAAGTCAGGAGCTGTTTTCCCTGTATTATCCTCCTGATTGTACTGGTGAGTGGGGGGTGGGGAAGGAGAAGAGGAAGGGAAAAGTGGGAGCTTTGGATTGGATGAGGGGCCATAGCATGGAAAGAAAGGCTGACTTGAAGCAGATCCACAATCTATTTCAATCCATTCCTTACCTGCAACGGTATAAAGTGCCGTGATCACCAACATTATGCCAGTAGACAGGTAAAAATTCCAGCCCAGACAGATATGCACAAAGAGGGCCCCCGCATACAAGTCAATCTGGAGGAACCACAAGGTCAATGGTCAGTCAATCAATTTGCATTTATTAAACACCTACTGTGTGTTAGGCAATATGCTATGTTCTAAGGATAAAAAAATTCAACACACTCTCAAGGAGTTTACTGGTTAATGGAGAGACAACAAACAGCTATGAACAAACAAGATATATACAGGATAAATTGAGGGTAATCTCAGATGTATGGCATTAAGACACTCTGGGGTCATGTAACTGCAACAGAAAGACACTGGTCATGTTCTAGGCCTCAGAATTCAGCAGCTAAACTGAGGCAAGGAGGCTTGAAATCTAGGGCTACCCATCTATACTCACAGGGGGGGAAAGTAGAAACTAAATTACATAATTTTTAAAATAAAAAGTAATAATAATAGCTAACATTGATATAGCATTTTAAGTTTTGCAAAACACTTTACAAGTATTACACCATTTAATTCACCCCACTGCTCTGTAATGTAAATGTTATTATTATCCTCATTTTATGGAATAGGAACCTGAGGCTTCATAAAAGGTTAAGTGACTTATCCAGGGTCACAAAACTAGTAAGTTTCTGAGGCAGGATTTGACCTCATGTTTTTCCTGATCCAACACTCCACTGGCTGGGACCACCTATTTGCTTCTAATAAATGTTAATTACTTTAAAGTGTCACAGGGGAATAAACCAAGACCTGGGAGAAAAGAAACGAGGAAATCAAATTTATTGTTATCCTGAGACGGTGAATCTACAAACGTTTATTAAGTGCCTAGGAAGTGTTAAGCACTGGCTTGCCCTGGAGGAGTTTACATTCTATTCTGGGGAGGTCATACCCCTTCTCTGGGCCTCAGTTTCCTCATCTGTAAAATGAAGAATTTGGACTAGATGATCTCTAAAGATCTTCCCAGCTCTAATATTCTGATGATTTACTCGGTTCACTCTGGGACAGGGCTTCCATTGCCCCACTCCTTCAGGAAGCCCTGAAAGGCAGCATGAACGAGACAGGACTGGAATTCAGTGGTTACAGAGTCCTAGAACCTCAGATTTGAAGGAACATCTGAGTCCATGTAGCCCAACCTGTTCATCTACAAGAACCCCTTCTGTTGCTGCTCAGTTGTTTTCAGAGGTGTCCGACTCTTTTTGATTCCATTTGGGGTTTTCTTGGCAAAGATACTGGAATGGTTTGTCATTTCCTTCTGCAGCCCATTTTACAGATGAGGAAACTGAGACAAACAGGGCTAAGTGACTTGTCCAGGATCACACAGCTAGTAACTCCAGGCCTGGCACTCAATCCACTGCACCACTTAGCTGCCCAAGAATCCCTTCTACAACACACCTAACACACGGTCATCCAACTGCTGCTTAAAGACCTCTAATAAGAAGGAATCCATTCCCTTATGAGGCAGCCCATTTTATTTTGTACAGCCCTAATTATAAGGATGCTTCTTCTTATATCAAGCCTAGATCTACTTCTCTGAAACTGACATCCATTACTACTAGTAATACCCCATTGCCTGTTCCTAACTTCTTCCCCTCTAAGTGGGGCAAGTCCAATCCTCTTCGTATAATCACAGATTTAAGGGTGAAAGGGACCTTAGAGGTTATCTAGTTCATTTATTTTACAGTTGAAGAAACTGAGACGCGGAGATATTAAATAATTTGCCCAAGATCACACAAGGGATCGCTGACAGAGTCAAGATCAAAATCTAGATTCTCTCATTCCAGCTCCAGCCCTCTTTGCACCGTACAATGCTGCTGCACAGTACTTGGAGATGTTTATTGTATTCTCCTCCCCAGGTGGCAGCTCAGAACCAGCTAAATTTTCAGTCTGAACATTTACAATATGGAAATCAGCTAGAGGCTACAAATCAGGATTTAATTTATTATTTTATTGTTTTCTAGATTTAAAGTGATAGAGAAAATGTTAATTCAGATTAAACTTAAAAATGTGTCCTGTGTACATTTTTCTCCCCAGAGAGCTAGTTGGTAAAGATTTGTCAGCACACTCCTACCCCCAACCAAGTCTCTTCTTCTGTAGACTAAACATTGCCAGTTTCTTCAACTAATCCTTATATAGCATGACCTGAAAGCACTTTACCATCTTAGTTGCCTTTCTCTGAATGTTTTCCAACGCATCAATGTCTTTTCTAGAATGTGATGCTCAGAATACTCCAGAGTACAACATTACTGCAGATGGTGATTGTGGCCATGAAATAAAAAGACACTTGCACGTTGGAAGGAAAGTTATGGCAGATCTAGATAGCATACTAAACAGCAGAGATATCACCTTGCTAACAAGGGTCTATATAGTCAAAGCTATTGTCAGTATTCCCATGCCAAAACCAACCCGCTTTTCACTCCTTTTTTTTTTTTTAACTATTAGCAGACCTGTTTTCCAGAGCTAAGGTCCAGCAAGCAAGCTGTGCCCTGAGCTTGGCATAACAACAGTCCTTTGTGTTCATCCTCTGGATGAACTCTGCTGTGGCTAAATCACAGAATTGGTTCACACTAGCCCCAGGTGGTCCCTGAGCTTGGGCAAGCACCTGCAGGAACCATGTTCTGGTCATGAAGTCCTACTGTGAATTAAACTTGCTTCATTGCTGCTATTGCCCCTCATTGCCTCTGCTACATCTCACTGCTCATTTCTTGTCTAGGCACTACTATATGTCTCAAGACTTGGCCTTGGGGCAGCTAGGTGGCACAGTGAATACAGCACTGGCCCTGGAGTCAGGAAGACCTGAGTTCAAATGTGGCATCAGACACAACACAAAAACTAGCTGTGTGACCTTGGGCAAGTCACTTAACCCCAATTGCCCTCCAAAAAAGCATAAAAAAAAAGGTAGCCTCGCTGCTTTAGGGACATATCTAGTTTTCCTTCTCCAATGGACTAAAGAAAGATTTTTGCTTATAGCCTCTGTGAGCTCTTTGGTTTTATTTTATTTTGTTTTATTTTTCAGAATTAACCATTTGTATAAAGCTTTTGCTATAACCTCTGTGGCTCTCTGGTCATATTTGACAGTTGGTATAATAACCTCTGTGTCTCTTTGGTTTCTTTTATTTTATTTTTTAGAGTTTACAGTTGTTGCATAACATCTGTGGCTCTTTGGTCATTTATTTTCAGACTTCAATGCTATGGTTTTTCCAGTAGTAATGTATGACTGTAAGAGTTGGATTGTAAGGAAAGCTGAGTGCCACAGAATTCAATGCTTTTGAATTGTGGTGTGGGAGAAGACTTTTGAGAGCCCTTTGCACAGCAAGGAGGTCAAATCATTCAGTACTTGCAGAAATTAATTCAGGCTATTCACTGGAAGGTCAAATACTGAAGCTGAAGCTTAAATACTTTGGTCACATAATGAGAAGACAGGACTCATTAGACCCTGATGTTGGGAAAAATTCAAGACAAAAGGAAAAGGTGGGGCAGAGGATGAGATGGATAGACTGTGTCATGGAAGTGACAAACATGAACTTGAACAGACTTCGAGAGACAGTAGAGGATAAAAGGGCCTGGCGTGCTGTGGTCTATCAGGTCACAAAGAGTCTCTAGATATAGGCTGACCAGGAAAGAGTACATTGGGATTGTCACCTCCCTCATCCGGCCACCACATCTGTATTCACATAATTTTTTTTTGGCTGGTACATCATATTGTTGACACATAACGGGTCTGTAGTCTGCCAAGACCTTCAAGTCTTTTGAAGACAAACTATCATCTAGCCATTTGTCTCCCATTCTATACTTATGAAATTGATTAGACACAGGCACAAATCCCAACTTCAAAATTCATTAGCTGTGTGACTGACCATTAGAAAAACACCATATCTCTGATCCTTAGTTTCCTCATCTGTAAAATAATCATAACAATACACTACCTATCTCACAGGATTGTCATGGGAAAAGTGCTTTATAAACATTAAAACAATATAAGAATGTGAATTATAAGTAAACTTTGTCAAAGTTAGACAAGCCACTCTAGGGAAGAAAGAAAGGCACCTTGCTTAGTCTTTGGGAACTAAGAACTTGTGATAACAACTCATTAGATCAGATAAGGCCCAGAAGCAAAATTTAGACAAGTCTAACCCATGGTCCAGTACACCCAAATTCTGGACATATATTGACCCTATTCAGTCTTAGGGATAGCACTGAAAAATTATCTAATCTCTGGTTTTATATTGTTTCCACCCAGAGTTTGCATCAGAAAAAATCATCTCATATAGCTCAGTTTTAGGTTTCTACAGGTGCAGCTAAAAAGGTCCCCAGCTCCTATACAGCATTCAGGGTAACAAACATTTCCAGGTACATGACAGCCCACAGAAAATGAAGGATACACAAAGGACTCACCTGAGCCCATAGACAAAGCAGAAAAAGCATAAAGGGCTTACATAATAATCCACAATCAATATAATTCTCCCTCTCCAGTGGCTCCCACTTTTCCACAACTGGCAGAGGATGAGATGGATAGTTTAAAAAGTTGTCCAGATACAAAGCCACCCACAGACCTTCTGATACCTTATGAGGGCCTTCTCTTTCCTTAGCAATAGTCAAGCCACTCAAGAAATTCCTCTTCTCTGGATAGAAGGTTGGCTCCCAAAACTCTTGAACTTGGGGTTACTCACAAGGCAATCCTGAGTCTAATACTATCCAGGAAATCCCCCTTCTCTGGCCAGAAGGCTAGATTTTTGAATTTTGCTTCCTAGGAAATCACTCCTCCTTTATCTAGGAGGAAGGGAGGTTAGGAACATTATCTAGGAATTCCACTTTCATGTCAAGTAGGCAAACATTTTTTTTCCTTTCCTGTGGTCTCTTCAAAGCCACCATTAATGGTTCCTGGAAAGGAGGGAGATCAACTTCCCACCATGACCACCTGGTAATACATGAAAAAAGTTGACTCCTCACAGCAGTCTTTATGAAGTGTGGTTTGGTAATTTAAGTCCCCAAGTTTGTTCATTTGTTTGTTTGTTTAAAGGATTTATCTAGAATAAAAGTGGAAGTGGAAGGGAAAAGCCAAGGGCAATGGCAGCTCCCTTTTACAGACCAGCACAGAGGTCTGACTGCCCACAAAAGTCCATCCTCCCAAGAGTCCTAGCCAACCACTTCATTTTGGGATCAGCCCACATCAGTTAAATCCATAGTCCGGGAGGCACCAAGAGGCAGTTCCAAACCAAATGACTCACTTTGGAGCAGCCCCACTCTCTGACATCTAATTAGCAGATGCCTTTTGTCCTCTTCACAAGGTGTCAGAGAACGTCTGCCTTCGCCATAAAGTGATACTTTCTCAGAAGTCGCTGACAAAGAATTGCCACCCCTTATGTCCATCAAGTCGATTGGGTAACTCTCCTATTCAGCCCCTACACAACTTGAATTTTCTATCACTTAAACCACTCCTCCCCAAGCAATCTCAGGCATACAGGGGAGCTGCCTGGTTTTCTCCTCCCTCCAACTGATGAGCACATTTTGGTGAAACTCACTTCAGGGTGCCCAGTTGATCTGGGGACTTCCTTTTTCTTCATCATGATCATCAAATAGTGTCACTGTTACAGACCCCAATTCAGCTCTTCGAAACAAATCAGAAAAGACTTCCAAGTCAAGAAGCAGTATGAACTTTCTGACTAGAATCTCAAAGTCTCAGCCTAGGAGGGGTCCTCAGAGTTGAGCTTCTCCAGCCTAGCGTGAAGCCTAGTGTGCTGGATAGAACATTGGGTCTGCAGAGAGGAGGGACCTGGATGTCGATTCTGTTTCTGAAGTGCACTAGCTATATGACCCTGGGTAAATGATTTAATCTCTTCTGAGCTTCAGTTTCCTCATGTATAAAATGAAAATAATTATACATTCACTACTTAGAGCACAGGCAAGTGCTTTTTAAACCTCAAAGTTAAAAAAAAATACATCATTATGCAGGAATCCTTTCTGCTATATCCCAGATAAATGGTAATCTAATTTCTGCTTGAAGAGTTCCTTAGTGATGGAGAACTTCCCAAGGGAAGACATTCTACTTTGGGCAGGTCTAATTGTTAGAAAGCTCTGCCCCCCCTTTCTTCTTTACTGTCCCAGGCCTCATGTCTAATGATGCCTAATCTAGCCAGTTGTATCTTCACACCATCTTTGCTTCCTGCCCCATAACAGCCAAAGTAACTTAGCAAAGGTCTGCCTGAGTTGTTTCCTTATTCAAAAAAGTCCTGTGGTTCCCTATTATCTCTAAGGTCAAATACAAACCCCTTTATCTGGCAATTCAAACCCTTCCTGATCTGACTCCAGCCTCTCTTTACGGTGTTATTCATAGGTTCTGAGGTCTAACAAAATTGGACTATTTGTTGACCCTCACCTAAAACACTCCATCTCTAGTGTCTGTTCCGTTAAACAGATTGTTCCCCCATGCCTGGAACCCATTCACTCTCTTCTTACCTCTCCTTCTTAAATCCCTTAGAGTTCCTTAAATGGTCAGTTTACGTGCTACTTCCTATGGCAAACCTTTTCTTATGCTCTAAACTGCCAGTCCTCTTTAGACTCTAAATTCCTTGAAGGCAGGGACTTTCTTCTGCCTTTTTTATATCCTTAGCACTTACCACAATTCCTGGAATACAGTAGACTCAATAAATATTTAATGAGGCAATTAGGTGGACCAGTGGATAGAGTGCCAGGCATGGAACCTGATTTCAGATCTGGTTTCAGACATTTCCTAGCTGAATGACCATGGGCAAGTCACTTAACCAGTTTGCCTCAGTTTCCTCATCTGTAAAATGGGGATAATAATTGCAGCTACTTCTTAGGGTTGTTGTGAGGATCAAATGAGGTAATAATTGTACAGTGTTTAACACAGGGCCTGGCCCATAAGTGCTAGCTATTATTATTATTTTGTTATTGGTCGATTGGTTGTGCCTCCCTCCTAAAAAATTACCTTGGATTTAGTTTGTATATATCTTGTGTTGCTTATATTATATGTGTACTATTGTTTCCTCTAATAGAAGGTAAACTCCCTGAAGACAAGAACTGTCATCCTTTGCATTTGTATCCCCAGACACTATCATAAAGCCTGGTATAGAAGGCACAAAGTAAATGATTGCTGATTGGTTGACCGATTCTACTTGTTGTTCTTGGTTCTTTCTAAGCCAAACAAGCCAAACAAGTTTAATCCTTCTTCCACATGATTGCCCTCCAAATATTTGAAAACAACTATCATGTTGCCCCTGTCTTTTCTTCAAACTAAACGTTCTCAGTCCCTTCAAATGATTCACATATGGCACGATCTCCAGTCTCCGCATAGTCCCAGGTTACGCTCTGGACATCTTCACTATAGCTCCACCCATCCCCCTTTCAGCTTCCTTCTATATGGTCCTCCACCAGAATGTAAGTTCCTCGGTCAAGGACTGTCTTTCTTTTTGGTTGTATTTATATTCCCGGAGCTTAACAAAATAGCAAGTACTTAATAAATGGACATTCACTACCTGACTGTCCAGGCTTCCCTCATCAGGTCACTCTTTAGCTTGCCAATGCCCTTCCTAAAATGTGACACAAGGGCTGAACATAATACTTCAAAGGCATTCTGACCAGGGTCGTATACAGTGTGACTGCCACTACCCACATTCTGAACACTGTGTGTTTCACTGTTTGTTGCCTGTGATCACAAGAACATCATTTAACTTTGCTAGAACTTCTTTCTTTTTTTTTGGAGGGCAATTGGGGTTAAGTGACTTGCCCAAGGTCACACAACTAGTTTTTGTGTTAAGTGTCTGAGGCCGAATTTGAGCTCAGGTTCTCCTGACTCCAGGGCCGGTGCTCTATTCACTGTGCCACCTAGGCCTGAACTCCTTTCCTTTTTCTGTAAAATGAAGAGTTTAGATTAAATGATCTCTAAGGTTCCTCCCAGTTCTAAATCCTACAATCCTATTAATTCAGTCTAAAATAGCATTATGGAGAGGCAACTTGGTTTAGTAGATAGATAATCACCTCAGAATCAGAAAGACCCGAATTCATGTCCTGACTCTGCCTTACACTAGCTGGGTGCCAGCTGGGTGACCTGAGGCAAATCTTTTTGCCTCAATGCTCCAGGCAAATCTCGAAGAATAAATTGCAGAATACTTATTGATAGAAATAGAGGAAGTTTCCTCACTAGGAATTCCCTACACCAACAATCACAAATTTGAGCCCAAGAAACCCCCAAGGTAACATTAGCCATTTTTGTCTGCCTTGTCACAGTGCTGACTCTAAAATTCCAAGTCTTTTTCATATCTCCTTCGTTGTTGTAATTCCACTTAACTCTGCTTGTCCAATTTACTTTTTTTAAACACAAGTATAAGATTGAATTTATTCCTGTTAAAAATGTCTTATCATTAGGTTTGGGCTAGTCCATCCTGTGGCGACCTTTTCAGATACCAGTTCTGATTAATAGCATTGTGTTCCCTTCTAAATTGGGCAACAAAAGAATCCTCCAACAACATCAGTGTACAACTTTGTCCTGCTATAATGGATTTATGTCATCAATTTGGGTTTTCTCTCCAATGATACAGATTGAAAGCCTTCCATGTGTGCCTATCCCATGGACTTTTGTCCATGTTCTCCCATCAGTTCACCACAGAGAGTTCATGTTATATGTTAGGGCCCACCCTTGTTTTGCTGACTTCTCTAATATACCAATGGAGTGTGCAGGCTTCCCATCACTTATCCCTCACTCTTAATACTGATCTATCTTCTTTTTCGGTCACATAGTTCCTTGATGACGTTCTTTACTACCCTTCTTTATAATTCTTTGTTTGCTAGGTGCTATAACCTTTCATGCCTACTACAAATCAAAAAGCATTTATTAAGGGCCTGCTATGTGCCAGACCCTGTGTTAACCTCTGGAAATACCAACACAAAGAATGAAATGATCCCTGTTTGAAAGCAGCTTGAATTCTACTGGCTGGGGAACGGGGGAGGCAGTGTGTCCTTACATAAGTATATGCAGTATATACCTGTATAAATATATTTTTATATATATATATATATATATATATATGTGTGTGTGTGTGTGTGTGTGTGTGTGTGTGTATGTATACACACACACATACACACATATAGAACAAATATAAGGGAGTTGGGGAGGGAGGGCACTACCAGATGGGAAGGAGAGAAAAGCATCTGCAGAAGGTGGTACTTGAGTTTGTCTTGAAGGGAGACTGAGAGTCCATGAGGCAGAGGTGAAGAGGGAAGGCTTTCCAGGCATGAGGGACCACTAATGCAAATGCAGGTAGACAGGAAATGGGAGGAACAAAGAGGAGGCCAGTTTGGCTGGACCATTGAGTATGGGAAAAGGAGTGAGGTAAAATGAGGTTGGAAAGGTAGGTTGAGGCCAGGCTATTCAGGGGCTTTAAACCCTAGAGGAAACAGGGGACCACTGGAGTCTACTGAGGAGGAAAGCAACAAGACCAGATTTGCACTTAAGGAAAATCACTTTGGCAACTATATGGAGGACAGATTGGAGCAGGGAGAGACTTGGAGTAGAGAGACAAGTTAGGAAGCCGTTGCAATAATCCAGGTGAGAAGTGATGAGGGCTTGAACTAAGGCATTCATCTTGTGTGTGGAAAAGTATGGCTGAACTAGGGAATGCCTGGAGTGCAGTAATGTATAAGAATACTGGAAATTTAGAAAGGGGGCAGGTTAGGAAGGAAGCAAGCATTTATTAAGCACCTGCTATATACCAGGCACTGTGTTAATTGCTTGACCTTAGTTGCTTGGTAGCCAGCAGTAATTTATAATATGATTAAAAGTATGGAGGGGAGGGCAGGTAGGTGGTACAGTGGACAGAGCACCAGACTCAGACTCAGGAACACCTGGCTTCAAATCTGTCCTCAGATGTGGATTAGGATAGTTTTTATTTTTCCACCTAAAAAACAAGGAACCTTAACCCTAGGGATATAATAGAGGCCGGCCCATGCAAAATGAGTAACCCTAGGACTTTAAAGATATTTTGTGACAACCTATAGTGATGACCAGATGTGTTTCTAGATAAAGAAGAGGGGGAGGAGCTATGTCTACCTGATTCAGTGTTATACCCTTGCTGAATATACTTTCTGTGATATGGCTAAGCAAGTCTCCTTTTGTTAACTGTTAAATGAACTAGCTAGTGCCAGACTTGGAGTCAGGAAGACCCAGAGTTCAAATCCAGCCTCAGACACTTACTAGCTGTGTGACCCTGGACAAGTCACTTGACCCTGTTTGCCTCAGTTTCCTCATCTGTAAAATGAGTTGGAGAAAGAAATGGCAAACTACTCCAGTATCTTTGCCCAAAAAAACCCAAGTGGGGACACAAAGAGTTGGACGCAACTGAACAAGATGAACTACAAATATTTCATGTTCCAGTCTTGAACCTGAACTACCAGATACCCACAAGATAGCATCTTAAAATGGGAATGAATTTGCAATGCAAATTGTGTTGTAATGAGATTTCTCATTGATATAACTGAACCTACTGAACACAGTGATAAATTATGACTTTTGGTCTTTTTTTTGGAGGAGAGAAGGCAGGGCAATTGGGGTTAAGTGACTTGCCCAAGGTCACACAACTAGTAAGTGTTAAGTGTCTGAGACCAGATTTGAACTCAGGTTCTCATGACTCCAGGACTGGTGCTCTATTCACTGTGCCACCTAGCTTCCCCTAAATAATGACTTTTTAATGTTTGTTTAATAGCCTTCCTTGAACTTTAGATAGCAGTAAGTTCAGCTAATATTGAATGTTGTTCTTCTAAAATATCACACAAGATGTAGGAAGCCAAAAATTAAGATATAATCATTAAGTAAATGTCAAAACCTCCTTTCTATTTGTGAGTTTCAAACTGTCCTACTTGTTTTCAAGAAATACTATTTAGTTTAATATAAATCACATGATGTAATGATATGTAGAATATATGCCCTTATTCACACATTTTTATCTATCTCTGATTGATCTAGAATTATAAATACTTTGATAAAACATAGAAAAGAAAAAAGGATGACTAAACCTTATGAAAATGTTCAAAATATAGATCTTGATTTAATCATATATCAATTTTATTCTTATGGAGATAGCATTATCTTTCCCTTGGCCCTTATGATAATATTAGATACCCAGCTAGAGACCCTAAGTAACTAGCTGGTCACTCAACTAATTAATCCTGAATCTGTTTACATGTGGGATAGAATTAAATGTGTGATAAAGTAAAGATTGATTATTGGATATTAATTTGGGATTATTGCTTATTAGCTATTAATAATTAATTAATGGTCACCAATTATGGATTATCAATTTTGGATATTGTTTTTTATTTTGGTGACTATTGATTTTAGATGATTATTGTCATTGGATAATCACTGGATACTTATTTTGCCTTTAAAAAATTATTTCTTGGGGCAGCTAGGTGGCATAGTGAATAGAGCACCAGCCCTGAAGTCAGGAGGACCTGAGTTCAAATCCAGCCTCAGACACTTTTACTAGCCGTGTGACTTTAGGCAAGTCAATTAACCCCAATTGCCCTGCCCTCCCACCTCCAAAAAGCAAAAACAAAAAACCAAAAAAAAATTTTTCTTCCAGCTATAGCACAAATTTCCCTCTAAAACAGCAGTTATACCAAGAAGAAATCAAATACTGGAGGGAAAAAGCCATCTGAGCTGATTAAAATGGGTTTGAAGAACAATGCATTTGGCTTAAATTCCTTGATCTTTTGTTAGGATTCATTAAGAGGATTGGAAATGAAGACGTGAACAATTTTTCTTTCTAGCCTAAAACAGTGGCCCACCTTGAGCCAGGGGAGTAATCAGCATCAACAATAACTCCAGGAGACCTTTCTCTAAGCTACTCAAGGCCCAGGTGAGCCACCAGCTCTGCTGAATCAACACCAGGGGCACAAGCCCACAGTTTCCTTTTCTACCATTTAAAAAACCTCTGATTTGTATGTTTGCTCAGTGGAGGTGGAGAGGTGGGAATAGTCACCCCAGCGGCAAGCAGGGAGCTGTCAAGTTTCCCACCCAAGGAAACCTGTGAGGGTGTCACCACTGGGAAAGGAGCAAAGAAAGGCTCCTTGTCAAGTCAATACAAGTTCTCTCTTCACTCTACTGAGATGGCTGGGCCTACTTGGTTAGGGACGGCTCTTTCATGGGTTGGGATCATGGATTCCTACCCACCTAAAGCTTCCTTCCTACTCACTGCCTTGCAGATTTCAATGGAAATCCCCAGTCTGCCTGGAAGAGCTCCATGCTGTCACCTTTTTTGCCTAGAATTTCACTTCACCCCACCTACATTACCATTCCCACCCCCACAGTATGATAGATTTCAGAGTTAGGAAGACCTAGGTTCCAATACTCCCTTTGTGGTAGGAGTAATATGTTCTAGGACCACAGATAAGCATAAAATGAACTAGCTTTTCCTAACTTTTCCCTCTCCCCTCCCAATTAGGCTAGTTCTTTTTCTTAAGAGACATGGACACTGGCTACTCGGGGGCAGAGCCAAGATGGCGGAGTAGAAGCACGACCCTCCCCTCTGGCTTCCACCCTCCCCAATCCATGTAAAAAGGGGACTCTAAACAAACTTTGGAGCTGCAGAACCCACAAAATGACACAGAGAAGCTAACCTCCGGCTGAGAACAGCCCTGCAGGCCGGCAGGAATCGGACAGCGCAACACTCTGGGAGCCTGAGCCCAGCACCACGCCCAAGGCTTTAGCCCCAGGGCGGGCCTGACCAGCTGCCAGCCAGAGGGACTCCAGATCAGCAGCAGCTGTGGCTGTTTCCAGATTTATCAATACATAGATGCGAAGGACAAGGTGAGAGGCCAGTGCAGTCTGGACTTTGGGACCCAGTAAGTGGGAGTGCGTGGCTTTTACCCCCGGGGCGAGAAACCACTGAGACACCAGCACAGCCTGCCAGCCCCAGGTGGCAGCTTCAGCTCCTGGCCTGCAGAGTGTAGGGGGACCAAGCACCAGTCTGAGGGGTAATCGCTCTCGCTTTAACCTGCTTGGATCTGGATTTCAGTCTAGGGTGGAGGTCCTGGGGTGTGTGTCCAGCTTGCCAGAGCATGTGGAGACCTCAGAGAGGGCACCCATCTAATACCTCTGGCAGCTGAGAAAACCCCAGCGTTTGGGACGAAAACTCCCCTGTCTGGTGGCAGAGTCCTACTGTGGCAAAAAGCCCAAAAGTCAAATCATTGAGTGGCAAAATGAGCAGGCAAAGGAAACAAAGCAGACATAAGATTCCAACATTACACTCCTATTTTGGGGATAAGAAGGAGCAAGGCATGGAACAGGAGGAAATCAGTGAAGTCAGAACTCCTGCACCAAAAGCTTCAAAGGAAAATACAAGCTGGTTACAGGCCATAGAGGACCTTAAGAAGCAGATAAGAGAAGTGGAGGAAAAATTGGGAAGAGAAATGAGAACAATGCAAGAAAATTATGAAATGAAAGTCAACAGCCTGACTGAAGAAAATAATACCTTAAAAAACAGACTGACTCAAATGGCAAAGGAGGCTCAAAAAGGCAATGAGGAGAAGAATGCCTTAAAAAGTCGAATTTGCCAGATGGAAAAAGAATCTCAAAAGCTCACTGAGGAGAATCATTGCTTCAGAATTAGATTGGAGCAAATGGAAGCTAATGACTTTATGAGAAATCAAGATGCTGTTAAATAGATCCAAATAAATGAAAGTATAGAAGGCAATGTGAAATATTTCATGGGAAAAACCACTGACCTGGAAAATGGATCCAGGAGAGATAATTTAAAAATTATTGGACTGCCTGAGAGCCATGACCAAAGTAAGAGCCTGGAAAGCATCCTCCAGGAAGTTCTCAAAGAAAACTGCCCTGATGTTTTAGAACGAGAGGGCAAAATAGAGGTTGAAAGAATCCACAGATCACCTCCTGAAAAAAGAAAACTCCTAGGAATATTATAGCCAGGTTCCAGAATTCCCAGATTAAGGAGAGAATATTACAAGCAGACAGGAAGAAACAATTGGAATATTGTGGAAACACAATCAGGATAACCCAGGATCTGGCAGCTTCTACACTGAGGGATCGAAGGGCCTGGAATGTGATATTCCGGAGGTCAAGGGAGCTGGGATTAAAACCAAGAGTCACCTACCCAGCAAAACTGAGTATCATGTTTCAGGGGAAAATATGGTCATTCAGTGGAATACAGGACTTTCAAGCATTCTTGCTGAAAAAACCAGAGTTGAATAGAAAATTTGACATTCAGATACAAGAAGCAAGAGAAGCATGAGAAGGTAAACAGGGAAAAGAAATCATAAGGAACTTATCAAAGTTGAAGTATTTTTTTTTAAAGCAATTGGGGTTGAGTGGCTTGCTCGGGGTTGCACGGCCAGTTGTTGTTTTTGGGTGTGGTGCTGAGTGTCTGGGCCCGGATTTGATCCGGGTCATCCTGGCACTGGGGCCGGTGCTCTTGCTTGCTGAGCCACCTGGCCAAAGTTGAACTATTAACATTCCTACATGGAAAAACAATAATTGTAACTTATGAAACTTTTCTCAGTAGTTGAAGGGATTAGAAATATATATATGTCTTTATATGAGGGTATGCAGGCATATCAATACATATGTGAATGTGTGTATATATGTTTACAGGTATACATAGATAGAAGGCACGGGACCAATTTAACAGGAAGGGATGATACTTAAAAGGTGAAATTAAGAGGTGAGAGGAGATGGGGAGAGACGGAGTGGGGCAACTATCTCATATAGAAGAGGCAAGGGAAAATGGTTACAATGGAGGGGAAGAATAGGAAGGCAAAAGGGAATGGGTCAACCTTATTCCTATTGAATCTGGCTTGAGGAGGGAGGGAAATACACACTAAATAGGGGATCTCACCCTCCAGGAGAATAGGGGGAGAAGGGGATGTGAGGGGGGATGATGGAAGGGAGGGCAGGCTGGGGGGGAGGGAAGTTGGAAGCACCCACTTTTGAAAAGGGACAGGATCAAAGTAGAGAATAGAACAAGTGGGAAGTGGGATAGGAGGGAGAGAAATATAGTCAGTCTTTTACAATACATCTACTATGTTATTGTTTTGCATTAGCCGCACATGTACAACCTATACTGAACTGCTTGTCTCCCCAGTGGGGGTGGGTGGCAGGGGGGGAAGGGAATGAATCTGGAATTGAAAGTTTTAAAATAAAATATTCAAATATATGTATATATATATATTGTGTGTATATATATATACTATTATTAATACCATCTTACATGTTATTAAGAAAAAAAAAGATATACAGGCACTGAGGCATAGAGATCCACTGGAAAAGTTGAAACGGGTATGGGAGAAAATATGGAAGAGAGCAGATTGGAGGTGGGGATATCCTGTGGGACTGCTGTTTTGGGGGGATGGGTGGGGGAAAACGGGGAGAAAATTTGTAACTCAAAATCTGGCGGAAACGAATGATGTAAATCAGAAGTTAATAAAGCATTTAAAAAATAAAATAAATAAATAAATAAATAAAGAAAAAAGAAAAAAAAGAGACATGGACACTGTTCTTGGGATTTAATTAGTTAAGGGGCCATTTTCAGGTTGGTAAAAGGGTTTCCTTGTCACCTGACAAAAAGGCAAGAGGAACCCCAGTTCTTTCTCTCTGAGGCTTCTTCCTGTGGATTGACATCTTGATGAACACAGGCAAGTTGTCCTCAACTGAATTAATGTGATATCTTCATTGAATATCCTTGTTGAATGTCTTTCTTTTGCTATGGCTAAGTAAACAGGAGGCACAGTGAATAGAATGCTAGGCCTGAAGTTAGAAGGACTCATTTTCTGAGTTCAAATCTGGCCTCAGACACTCAGACACAGCTATGCGACCCCTGGGCACATCAGTTAAGCTCATCTGTAAAATGAGCTGGAGAAGAAAATGGAAAACCATTCCAGTGTCTCTGCTAAGAAAACCCCAAATGAGGGCACAAAGAGTTGGACATGATTGAAATGAATGAACAGCAACAAGAAAGTAAACCACTTTTCAGCCCTGGAACTCATTCCTCCTAATTGGTAATCTTTGCCCCTAGATCCTTCCCTTCCTCTGATTGGAGGGTGGAGACCTAAAAAGCAAGGAGGCAAGGTCAGCTCTCTCTCCATTTCCCACCTGACTGCACCACTAGGAACAGCTCCATTGTGATACATACATGGTACCTTTCCTGAACCTTCCCATCTCTCCTCTCCCTTTTCTGTTTCCTTTTGCATATTGTCTTCCCCTATTCAGTTGTAAGCTCCTTGAGGGCAGGGACTGTTTTTTGCCTCTCTCTGTATCTTCAGCACTTAGGACAGTACCTGGCACATAGTATGCACTGAAATGTTTATTGACTATTTACAGGTGAATGACCTAGACTCTCATTTTATTTCAGTATTAGAACTAATCTACCAGGGAACCAACCTGAGTCAGGCCCAGCCCACAACAGCTTCAAACACTTACTGTGACCTCAGGGAAGTCACTTAGTCTCATTGAGCCTGGATAGTCTCAAATGTAAAACAGGGATGATAATATCCTTTAGGTGCTACCTCATAAGGCTGTTGTAGTGATCAAATGAGAGAATGTATATAAACCATTGCAAATCTCCAAGTACTATATAAATGTGATTATGTAATTTTCTTGTTCTCCTGGAGTTCAGATGGAAATGGTCCTGCAACAGATCCCTAGCCTGCTATACCTCTTTAATGTTTAATGATCTGCAGTCTATTTTGCAGATGGATAAAGGGCCTGTTTTTTGTAAATAAATAAAAATATTGAGATTTTTATCATTATCATTATTCTTATTTAATCTTAAGTTTTTAAAGTGTAGTTCAGATTTTAAAATCCTAGGACAAGTCATTATCCCACTTCATTTAATTTTTTCAACGAACGAAAATCTATTTTCTCTCCCTCCTTCCTATTACCCCCATTGGAAAAAAATTGAAACAAAAACAAAACCCTTATAACAAACATGCATAGTCCCGGAAAACAAAATTTCATATTGGTCATGCCCCAAAATTACATCTCATTCTGAATTCTTAGTCCTTCACTTCTCTGGTTTTATACTGGTTCTATTTAATCTTCTACAGACTAGGCAAACATGGACATAATGACTGCTTTGTTTAGCTCAATGAAAGTATTAGGATGTAAGCTCTTCTCTGGAGACTCACTGAAATCTTCCTTGGTGCAACTTCAATAATAGGACAGGATCATGGGGATGATGCCCAAATGATTTTTATTCATTCTACATGGTCTCTAAGTTTTAAAAGTCTAAAGCTGCACTAAACCTTTTGGAACATCTCATATTTTTTTTTGGAGGGGTGAAAGGCAAAGTAATTGGGGTTAAGTGACTTGCCCAAGGTCACACTGCTAGTCAAGTGTCAAGTGTCTGAGGGCAGATTTGAACTCATGTACTCCTGACTCCAGGGCCAGTGCTCTATTCACCATGCCACCTAGCTGCCCTGAACTTCTTGTATTTTGAAAACTTTTCCACATGACTTGGAGATTTTATTTGATATGGCAACATCTATTAAAAATATTGTTTTTAAAATTTTATGAATCAATCTTTATGTCCAGGTAATTGTTATCAAGTCTAATTTTTGACAATATTTCAATTCCAGTATATATATGTATTGATTGCATCCTGAGGGATATTCTGAAATCTATAATTGTAATATAAGAGATTTGTTCCACTGGTCCATGAAAAATAGTGATCCTTTTATATGTAATTCTAGCTACCAGGTCTGATCTTGCATAAGTTCATATTATAAGGAAGATATATACTATTCCTTGAATAGTTCCCAGATTCCTTAGAGATAACCCTTCTATAACTTCTGGAGGTGATGACTTGGTCCTAAATTGTCATCATCTATCTCTGTTTCTATAGGATCACAGATTGTAATTCTGGTCTCCTTGACTCCAAGTCCACTGAGCTACTTGTTTCATGTTTGGAGTTTATCTGTTTCATGGGCTCCATCTTATAGGTGAACTGCATTCAAATACACTTGATAAATCCAATGGTGTGTACCTATTATCTGCCTTTACTATTGCCCAGATATGGGATGATTGCTTATTCCAAAAGTATTTCTGTAAGTTTTTAACCTGTTTTTAGGCATGTAATGCGAATGTAAATTTTAAAGATCTTCCCTGCCCCTAGGCTAATGTGCACCTGAAGCCTGGGGTGGGAGGCTTGTTTTTCAGTAGATACTTCTTGATTGGCTAGTGAGTCAATAAGGTTGTTACATTCTCTGAGCCAGGAGAAGGCTATATAAGCCCTGATGTGTAGCTTTGTTTTGGGACTCACTTTGAGAAGTGTTCTGTGATTTGATCTGAATTCTGGGAAGCCGTTGTTGAGAGTCCCCCGGCTTTGAAAAACCCAGAATGTGGAAACCCAGATGTTGACTGGGTATGGATGTAATGGTTGGACAGTTTGGAAATCTGTCTACTTGATGTTTCTGTCTTGATAATTATGCCTGTATACTTTGAGGTTCAGGGTGCTGACCTTTTCTCCTGAACAAGGTAAACGATATATGTCTGACTGATTAAAGTAAGCTTGTTAACCCATTTTGAGTTGCTTTCCTTTAACAAAGCAGATCCAAGAACCTGTGTGAGCAGGCACCCTGGGGACACTGGGGTGCTTGCTGCAACAAGGCATTCTGAGAATATCAGTCCTTTTCCTCCTTTTTGACAATGAAATGTTAACCTTTGTATACTCACATTATCTTGATGGACCTTGTGTTTCATTAATTTATGCAATATGTTTTATATTCACATATAATTCATACAATATATACAACACAAATTCATTTAATTAATTTATACAATAATATGAATTTTTGCTAGTATATTTTCCAAATATGTTCTAGTCCATTTTTACAGTTCTGCTGGGAAAACTGGAATGTAGTATGGCAGAAACTGGGCATAGACCATTATCTAACACCATATACCAAAATCAAGTCTAAATGGGAACATGATCTAGGTATAAAGGCTGATACTGTAAGCAATCTGGGAAAGCAAGGAATAGTTTATCTGTCAGATTTGTGGAGAGGGGAAGATTTTATGACCAAGAATTAGACAGCATTATAAAATGCAAAATGGATAATTTTGATTACATTAAATTGAAAAGCTTCTGTACAAACAAAGCCAATGTAACCAAGATTAGGAGGGAAGTGGAAAATTGGGAAATAATTTTACAATTTATGTCTCTGATAAAGGACTCATTTCTAAAATATACAGAGAATTGAGTCAAATCTATAAGAATACCAGTCATTCCCCAATTGATAAATGGTCAAAGGATATGAACAGACAGTTTTCAGAGGAAGAAATTAAAGCTATGTATAAGCATATGAAAAAATGCTCTAAATCACTATTGGTTAGAGAAATGCAAATGAAAATAACTCTGAGGTACCATATCTCACCAGTCAGATTGGCTAAAATGACAAAACAGAAAAATGAAAAATATTGGAGAGGATGTAGAAAAATTGAAACACTAATGCATTGCTGGTGGAGTTGTGAACTGATCCAACCATTCTGGAGAGCAATCTGGAATTATGCCCAAAGGGCTATAAAAATTTTCATACCCTTTGACCCAGCAATACCACTTCTAGGGTTCTATCCCAAAGAGATCATAGAAGTGGGAGGAAGACCCACATGTACAAAAATATTTATAGCAGCTTTTTGTGGTGGCAAAGAACTGGAAATTAAGGGGGTATTCCCATTAATTGGGGAATGGCTGAACAAGTTGTGGTATATGAATGTAATGGATTGTGCCATAAGAAACAAGGAGCAAATGGACTTCATATTTACCTGGAGAGGCTTATACGAACTGAGGCTGAGTGAGAAGAGTAGAACCAGGAGAAATTTGTGCACAATTACAGACACAACATATGTGTGATGACCAACTTTGATAGACTGGACTCTTCTCAGCAATGCAGTGATACAAGTCAATCCCAAAAGACTCATGATGGAAAAAATGTGTGCATCCAGAGAATGAACTAGAAAGAACTGAGTTTGAATCCAGATTGAAGCAAACTGTCTGCTCTTTTTCTTTTTCTTGTTTCATTTTGTTTCCTCTTTCCCATTGTTCATTCCATCTGATACAATCCTTTATAACCTGACCAATGTCTAATGTGAAAGTATTTGCAGATGCTATACTTGATTGTATGCCACCATGGGGGTGGGGGGAGGGGAGGGAGGGAAAGAAAATTTGAAACTCAAGGAATTGTGAAACTGAATCTTTTAAACTAAAAGCAAACAAACAAATTAATAAAGACCCAAAGAAATTGCTAAAAAAAAAAAAAAGAGTAGTATTGTTTAAGTGCTAATTGCTTTAAATGTGTTCTTCCTATTGAGTTTTGATTTCAGGATACCAGCAAATTTCTTAACATATTTAGTCATATCTTTCTCCTTGATAGCTTCATGCTCAATGTATTTTGCCTGGAGAGGAAAGTTTTTAAAAGTACTGTCTTCTCCCGTCGGTTCAATTTATATAATTATATAGTATCGTATTGTAAATACACACATACTCCTGCTGATGAATACTGGACTTCCTGACAATGTGCAACAAGCTCATTTGCCAACACTTGCTTGTTAAAACCTGTCAGCGGACTTTACCATAGATGGGTTATAACTTGCATTTTGTGTGTTTACTTGGAAAATAATGTAATCATTATGACTTTAACTCTGTTACACAACAGATGAAACATGTGTGAACAGTTTCTCAAAGGTTTCTTCTCTTCTTTCCTTATGTTTCCACCGCCCCCTTATTTTTATTCAATGCCCCCCCAATTGCACCTGAGGCTACCACCACCCCCTATTGTTCCAGTGCCCTTCACCCCAGAGGGCAGTATCATCTAATTTGGGAACCTGTGTCTAATGGATAGCACTGAATGGAGTCAGGAAGGTCTGAGTACAAATCCTGCTTCAGACTCTTACTAGCTGTGTGACCCTGGGCAAAAAAATTGAACCTCTGCCTGCCTCAGTTTTCTTATCTATAAAGTGGGGATATGAAACCACTACCCCCTGGGGTGGTTGTGACAATAAAATGAATAATATTTGTAAAGTACTTTGCAAATCAGTTATTTTTCAGTTGTGTCCAGTTCTTTATCACCCCTATTTGGGATTTTCTTGGCAAAGATACTGGAGTGGTTTGCCATTCTTTCTCCAGCTCATTTTATAGGTGAGGAAACTAAGGCAAAGAGGGTTAAGTGACTTGCACAGGGTCACACAACTAGTAAGTGTCTGAGGCTGGATTTAAACTCAGGAAGGTGAGTCTTCCTGACTCCAGGCCCCATACTCTATCCTCTGTACCACCTAGTACTACATAACTGCTAGCTATTATAACTATTATTATTGTAGTGATAGGGTGCTCATCACTTCACAAGCCTCTCTAATCTTTATTAATTTCTGCCTCCTTTGAGCTTCTATAGTACTTAGGCTCCATACCACGGAATATAATGCTTAATTACATGCTGCCAGTAGAATCACTCTCATTTTATGTGTGTGAATCTTGTCTCCCTAACCAGACTAGGATCCCCCCAAAGGAAGGGATCATGTCTTCTTAACCATAAAGTCATAGGATGATAGATTTAGAGATTAAAAGGGCCTTAGGGGCTATCTAGTCAAACCTCCTCATTCTACATATGAGCAACTAAGGCCTATGGACTTTAAATAACTCGTCCAAGGTCATAGAGGTCCTTAGATAGCAGAGCGAGGATTCAAACCCAGGTCCTGTGACTCTAAACCCTTAATCTCTGAATCTGTCCTGTTAGTCTCAGGTACACAGGAAGCATCCAGTCCTTCCTTTCAGATTGTTTTAGGCATAAGGCTCTCATGCCCAAACACCTTATTTGCCTGAACCTTGAAAGAGTTGTTTTTCCTCATGGCCAGTACAGAATTCAATTCAATTTATTTCAACAAACCTTTATTAAGTTCTGTACTACACTGGGTGCTGGAGATACTAGAACAAAAAACCCCCTGTCTTCAGGGAGTCTTCTTACGGTTATAGTGGATACATCAATAAATAAATATAAAATAGCTTGAGTTAGTGAGAAATCACTAAATAATGAAGGGATCAACAAAGGATCCCTTTGGCAGGGGTTTATAACCAGGGGTTTATGAACTTCTTTTTAATTTGTTTTCATATTTTGACAACTATATTTCAACATAATGGATTTTCTTTGTAATCCTGCACATTTTGTTTTATGCAATCAAAAACATCCTGAGAAGGGGTTCATAGATTTCATGATACTGACATTGGAGATCATGGCACAAAAAAGTTTAAGACTCCTTGCGTAGCAGGAGGCAATACTAAGACACAGAGAGGAGGAAGGACATCCTAGGCATGGAAGATGAGCCTATGGAAAGACATGGAGATGGGGAATAGAATGTCAAGGTCAGTAGTGCAGTCTGACTGGAACTTGGAGAGTGAGAAGGGGAATGTGATGGCAGCCCTACCTTCTGGCAATCCCTGCCACTCAGGCTGGGTCTGCTTTACCTTAAAGATATTGAAACTATTCTTGGTATTTAACTGGTCTAGCAGGCTAAGGTTCAAGCCATTGTCATAGCTAGGGCAGCAAGGTGAGGCTGTAGATAAGGGCAGAATTTGGATTTATGTGGACAACTTCAAATACAGCTGAAGACACTAGCTGTGTGACCCTGGACAAGTCACTTAACTTGTCTTAGTTTCCTCCTCTGTAAATTGAGGTAATAACAGTATACACATCCCAGGGTCATTGTGAAGATAAAATGAGATATTTATACAGCACTTTACAAAACTTAAAATTGCTACATAAATGCTAGTTACAGTTTGCTGGTGAAACGAGGATAGAGGGAGTCAAGAACCCTTCCCATAGGCCTGGAGTGCCTATATAGCAAATGTGGAGGTAGGTAAACTGGGCCCTGTTGTCAATGCTGAATTCTTGCTGAATATCTTTCCATTCTATATCTAAGTACACTTCCTTTTACTGACCATTAGAGAGTTTGAATGTCACATTTGATTCTAATACAAAATCTGACATACCAGATTGACCTGAGCTAGGTCCAGCCTACCACAAGGGGTAATAGGAAATGTTTGGGAGAAGGACTCAGATTGTAGAGGGCCTTCACCAGACTGAGGTGCTTATATTGTATCAGAGAGGCAACAAGGAGAGCCACTGAAGACTTTAGAGCAGGAGTGGCATGGTTAGACCTGTGTTTTAGGAATATCACTTTAGCAACCATATGGAAAACGGAAGTGGCAGCAGAGAAACCAATCAGGAGGCTATTACAATTGTCTGGTTAAGAGGTCCCTACCTGAGACAGGGTGATGGTTGTAAGCGTGGGGAGAAGGTGACAAGATGAGAGAGATGTGGTGGTGGTAGAATCCACAAGACTCAGGAAGTGATTGCAAATGGGAATGAGGAAGAGGCTAGAGTCAAGGATGACGAAGAGGTTGCAAGCCCGAATGACTAGAACATAGTGATGTCCTCACCAAAGGGCGGGAAGTTTATGGGGGAAGACAATGATGTCTACTTGGGATATATTGAATTGGAAATTTCAATGAGACATTCAAATGGAAATGTCCTGGTGGCAAAAGGGATTAAAATCATATATTGAGATTTGGGAATCACCTGCATAAATGATTTAACCCATGGGATAGCTACACTTAATGGGCAGGACATCATGCACAATGATTCAGCAAGGGGAATGAGGAGGAGTGATCAGAAAGCTAGGAGAATCAGAGGACACCAGTGTCGCAGGACAAAAGGAGGAAAAAAATGCTTAGGAGGAGAGAATGGTGATCACCATCAAAAGCCAAAGAAAGTTCAAGAAAGATGGGAACTGAGAAAGGCCAACAGATTTAGCAGTTAATACATTGCTGGTAATGATGGAGAGAGCAGCTTATTTTCCTAACTAATCACAACGAAAGGAAACCATGGCCCATTGAATGAATAGAAGAATTCTCTCCCTCACACCTGGAGTGACAACAGGGCAGGGAGTCTGGAATCCTAAATTCTAATCCCAGTTCCACCATTATCTTGTTATGTGGCTTTATAGAAATTATTTCAACTTTCTTGGCCTCAATTTCTTCCCCTGCAAAAACCAAAGGAGTTAGGCTAAGGTCTAAGATTTTAGTTCTCACGGTCTATGAATATATGATTTCAGCTTTCGTCTCCAAGTTTGCTATCAGCCAAGACTGGATAGAGTTCAGCTTTTCCCAGATTGTCAGCCTGGAGGTAGGAATAGAAAATTGAGTGGGGAGTAAGGTTGGGTCTTTCCTTGTTACCCCGCAGGCCAGATAAGGTGGCAACAGCACCACCTGCCCGCCTGCCCTGCCACAAGGTGCAGCTGTCTTCCCCTCTCTTACAATTAAGCCCCGGGCAGGAAAGATGCAAGCTTGGCTCTACCTGGTGAGAGACAACAGCCTGCTGCTTCATTAAACTGCTGCCTTCATTGGGAACGGTTGGCACAAGGCCTTTGAAGTCAGTGTTCTCTAGCTAGGGCCTGCTCTGTTCTTGGCCAGACTTCTCCTTGTGGATCAGAGCCAAAGACTGACTAATGTCAATTCCTCTCCCTCCCCACTGCTATCCCAGTCAACCCTTCACCAAGCCCTCTCCATGTAGTCCTACCCACCCCCACGCCATCCCCCATAAGAAGGACTAGTTTTCTCCTACCCAGCAAGACTTTCCTCAGAGGCAAGGCCACTAACTGGGGGAATGGGAGGTGAGGGAGGAAGGAAGTTGTTGACAATAATAAGGGACCGCCTCTTACACTTTTACTGGGAGTCAAGTCACACTCCATGAATGTAAGAGGCAAACGAATCCATTACAGGCCACTCTCAGTAATTCCTAGGGGCCTTGATCCCTTCTGAGTCTCATACATTGTCCCAAGCTAGAAGAATGTCCTGACTGGAAAGGAGACAGTGAGGAGAGCAGAGATTTGAAATGTAAATATCATTCTAAAACATACAGATACATATTTTGTCTTATCTATTTCTTTCTATCATCCCTTCTGCTTCACCACACATATTCAATCAGTTTCTAAATCTCAGTAAGTAATAATAATAATCATAAAAATAATAATAGCAAGCATTTACATAAAATTTTAAGGTTTGCAAAGCATTTTATATGTTCTATCTCCTTAACATCTATGCTCTCCACTCACATCACAACTGCTAATTCGGGCAATCATCACTTCTTACTTAGACTACAACAACAGCCTTCAAGTCTCTTTTCTCCTATCGATCCTCCATACAGCTGCCAAAGTGATATTCTTAAAGCTTGGGTCCGATAACATCACTTTCCTGCTCCATCAACTACCGTGGCTCTCTATTAACTCTAGGCTCTAACACAGATTCCTCTGTTTGGCATTTAAAGACTTTGACAACCTGACTCCAACCTACCTTTCTAGGTTTACTGTGCATCATTCCCCCATACACACTGTATGGTCCAATCAAATTGGCCTTGCTGTTCTTCACACATGACATCCCATCTGTCTCTGTGCCTGGGCACAAAATGCCCTCCCTATCTGAATGTACTCCCTCTGCACTTCTGCCTCTTAGAATACCCTGACTTGTAACAGAGCTCAGTTCAAGTGCATAATGTAATGATTCAGCAAGGAGACTGAGGAAGCTAGGTGGAGAACCAGAGGACACAGTGCCACTAAAGAAAAGGAGGAAAAAATGTTTAGGACGAGAGAATGGTGGTCTTCCATAAGGCCTTTCCCGGCTCTCCCAGGCCCAGTGTCACCTGAATAACCTTGCATTAACTTTGTATATATAAATATATGTGCATATGTATAGATATAGATATATCTTTAATATAGTGCATATGTGTATTGGGCAGCTAGGTGGCACAGAGTGTCAGGCCTGGAGTCAGGAAGACTGATTTTCTTGTGTTGAAATCAGGCCTCAGACACTTACTAACTGTGTGACTCTGGACAAATCACTTGATTCTGCCTCACTTTCCTCATCTGTAAAGTGAACTGGAAAAGGAAATGGCAAACCATTCTAGGATCTTTGCCAAGAAAACCCTAAATAGGGTCATGATGAGTCAGACATTACTGAAAATGACTGAATACATATGTATACATATTAACACTCCCCCTCCCCAGTAGAATGTAAGCTCCTTGAGGGTAAGGACTGTTTCATTTTTGTTTTGTATCCCCAGTACCTAGATTAGCACATAATATTATTATACAGTATATTAATACATTATTATTATAATAATAATAGGTGCTTAATAAATTCCATTGAAAGAGAGAAAGAGAGAGACACAGAGGGACAGACAGATAAAGGGAATCAATGTTCCTAATAACCCAGAGAATCTGGAATTGACTGTTATTTTCAAACTAGAACCTCTGTCTACAAGAGGTAGCATCTCACCTATGCTAAGGCTAGTATAACCCTTTCTCCTAAGCTTCAAGGGAGCCTCTCAGGGTTTAGACTACTCTCCAGGCAACCCTTTCTAGCAGGCTTAAGCTAGGGTGTTCACACTGGAAGCTTCTGCAGGGGTGGGGAACTGTAACAGCAAGCACCCTAGCATACCCAGGATGGCTACCAGCACAGGTTCTTTAATCTGCTTTTCTAAAGGAAAGCAACTCAAAAAAGGTTAACAATCTTACTTTAATCAAATATATATATATATGTATATATATATATGTGTATATATATATATATATATATATATATATATATATAATTCACTTAGTTCAGGGGAAAAAGTCAGCACCGTGAACTTCAGAAAATAGAAACAGAAGCAGACAAAAAATACAGAGAAAATAACACAATTCAACAGACCAATAGACAAGGCTTCTAGTTGTCTGACGATTACATGTATACATAGTTAGTTACCAGAGAGAGAAGCACCAACACCTGGGTTTTCAAAGCTGGGGGGCTCAATGGCTGCCCAGAGTCTCATCTGGCCAAATCACACAACTCTTCCCATGAGTGAGCCCCAAAGCAAAATCTCAGGGTCAGAGGACATCACAACTTTCATGACCCACTGCCTAATTACAAAGTAACAAAAAAAAAAGCAAGCCTCTTCTAAGCAAGCTTCTCTTGTTGGGTTTGAAATGAGGGCCATTAAGGGGCAGGGAAGATCTTTAAATTCCCTTACCATTATAGGAAACTGTAGCCTCAAGGCCACATAAGGCCCTCTAGGTCCTCAGGTGTGGCCCTCTGACTGAATCCAAACTTCACAGAACAAATCTCCTTAATAAAAGAATTTGTTCTGTAAAAAGACTCAGTCAAAAAGTCGCACCCAAAGATCTAGAAGGCCACATGTGGCCTCAAGGTCACAGGTTCCCCACCCCTGTAGAGGATAAAGACTGAGTCTACTATGCCCAAAGAGCTATAAGTAATTTCATACCCTTTAACCCAGCAATACCACTTCTAGGGTTGTATCTCAAAGAGATCATAGAAGTGGGAGGAAAACCCATATGTACAAAAATATTTATAGCAGCTCTTTTTGTGGTGTCAAAGAATTGGAAGTTAAGGGGGTGCCCATCAATTGGGGAATGGCTGAACAAGTTGTGGTATATGAATGTAATGGAATAGTATTGTGCCATAAGAAATGAGGAACAGATGGACTTCATATTTACCTGGAGAGGCTTATACAAACTGATGCTGAGTGAGAAGAGTAGAGCCAGGAGAAATTTGTGCACAATTACAGACACAACGTATGTGTGATGACCAACTTTGATAGACTGGACTCTTCTCAGCAATGCAGGGTTATAAGTTAACCCCAAAAGACTCATGATGGAGAGAGATGTCTACATCCAGAGAAAGAACTGAGTTTGAATCCATATTGAACAAACTACCTGCTCTTTTTCTTGTTTGGTTTTGATTGTTCTTTCCATCTGATACAATCCTTCTTTATAACCTGACCAATGTCTAATGTGAAAGTATTTGCAGATCCTATACCTGATTGTATGCTGCCCTGGGAAGGGGGGGAGAGGAGGGAGGGGAAGAAAATTTGAAACTCAAAGAACTGTGGAACTGAATCTTGTAAACTCAAAGTAAATGAACAAATTAATAAAAAAAAAAAAAAAGAAAATTAAATTTCTGAAAAAAGAAAAAAAGACTGAGTTTTCCATGGCTCTGGGATGTTCCAGATGCATTTAGTTCAAGGCTCTGCACCCAGGGAATAAATAAGAAAAATATTTGGCAATGGGCCCTTTTCAGATTTTCTGATTCAGAGTGTTCCTTAGGCAGACCAAGTAGCCTGATGTCACCATCCAGGCGGGCTGCAACCGAGGCAGTAACCTCAGGGCGTAGCTACTTGCAAGATTTGGACAAGACGAGACCAAGGCCTTTTGATGGGGCAGAAGCAGCAGAAACACCTCCAGCAGCTGAGATGACACCTTATACTCCAAAGCCATTATTAGGAAATGGTACCTAATGTGAACATATTCTCATTCTTGTGCCTAGATTGCTGCTTTCATTCCAGCATTTCATAGTGTTTGGTCTACATTCGTTTTAAAATACCAGACAATGATGTCAATATTATTCTCCCCATTTTATAAGTGGGCACATTGAATCATCTATTGCCAAACAACTCACTGGAAACAAAGCTAGGTTTTGAGGACGAGGAATCTCTGATCCTATAGATGAGAGGTTCTTAACCTTTTTTATGTGATGGACCCATTTGGCAGTCAGGTGAAACTCATGAACCCCTCCTCAGGATAATGTTTTCAAATGTACAAAATAAAAACCATAGGATAACCAAGGAAACCAATTATGTGGAAATTAAAATATTTTTTTTTAAGTTCATGGATCCGTAGGTTGAGAACCCTTGCTATAGATCCTAACCTCAACTACTTTGTTAGAATCTCTGATCTCAAAAGAATATGGGCTACACAGTGAACTGAATAGGGCAAAAGGGGCTTCTATTTTCAGAGAGGTCTGGAACATAACAATTCACATTTCCATTATTCTTTAAGGTATAGCTTTTTATATAGCACTTTATATAAGTGCTTTCCCTACAACAAGCATGAAAAATACATAAGGCAGGTGTTATTATTCCCATTTTACAGGTAAAGACCTTGAAGCTTAGAGGGTTTAAGTGGTTTTCTCAGGATGGGAGACTGGAATGATTTCTTAAGGAAAGTAAGGCAGAGAAAGGTGAACGGAATCATTTAGCATGTCTTATCAGGCCAGTGGCAAGGTGGGGATGTTATGGCCCAGAGCCTCAGTGCCAGGCCCTTTTCCAGATTATATAAAACAAGCAACTGCTCCACTCCAGTCACATCTCCCACATTTGACCCAAGTGGACAAATGTGAGGTTGAGTGAGTGAAAGCTTGGCCCAGAAAATCATTTTCAGGTATATAATGTTGTTGCAGATGTGTGATGCTGCAAGGGCCTGCTTTAATGAATAGAAAAGAAGCTATTCACCTGGTGGTTGATTAATCATTGTTGAATCACATCTAAAATGCCTTAAAGATGTGTTTGTAAAATATTTTAACCATTCTCCCTGTGTTAACCTAGTTTATTTGTACAAAGAATAAAGAAAAGTTTTGCTTACAAAGCAAAAAAAGATACACCTCACATTGGCCCCAGTCCAAAACACCACAAATTTCTCAGTCAGCGAGTCTCTGTTAAGTGTCACACTACGTGTTACTCAGAACATCCTAACCACATCCTAGCGTTGGGAACAGACAAAGTTGCTTCAAAAGAATTGGGTTATTTTTTTTTTTCTGTACAAGTTGGGTGTTATGAAGTCATCTGACCAGCTATTGTTGATACCACTGATTTTTTTTCTCTCTGTTTCCCTCCCAAATGGTTTCATTCTCTTGCTGTTTAAAAGTTGAATTTAAAGTTAGATGACCTGGGGTCCTGTCCCAGTCCTGCCACTTTACTAGCTGTATGCCCTTGGGCAAGTCACTTATCTTCTCCAAGGCTCAGTTTTCCTGTCTATTAATGGGGATATAACTGTGCTACCTATTGAACATGATTGATAAGTACTTGTAAATCTTAAATGCATATTTTGCTAGAACTCACCATGGAGGTAATCCCTCCCAACAGTGCAAGTTGCACCCATCCATACCTCCCAATCCCATGCAACTCTTATTTATGACATCCCACAAATCCTCTACAGAGGATCTACCCATGAAATAAAGGAACCCTAGAGTATTGTACGCTATCATTACTAATATTCACAACAACTTGTTGTTCATTTGTTTGAGTTGCGTCTGACTTTTCCTGACCCCATTTTGGGTTTTTCTTGGCAAAGTTACTGGAGTAGTTTTCCATTTCCTTCTCCAGCTCATTTAACAGAGGAAACTGAGGCAAACAGGGCACAATGACTTGCCCAGGTCACACAGTTATAAGCATCTGAGACCAGATTTGAACTCAGGTGTGTCTTCCTGACTCTAGGCCTGGCATTCTGTCTGTTTGCCATCTAGCTGCCCTATTCACAATAATAGCTAGCATTTATATGGCCCTTTAAGGTTTGTGAACCCATTCACAAATATCTCACTTTTTCTTGACAATACCCATGGAAAATAAGTGCTCTTATTTTCCCCATTTTACAGATAAGTAAACTTAATCAGACTGAAGCTAAATGACTTGTCCAAGGTCACATAAGCTATTAAGAGGCTAAGGTCACATTTGAACTCTGGTCTTCCTGACTCCAGATCCAGTGCTCTATTTACTGTACTACCTACCTGTTATTATTATGACCACTATTGCTCATAGCAAGAACAATAAAATGGAATTTCAAGAGCTTGAGTCTGAAGGAATGACTCTAATTAATAGGTCAATCATACCAAAACAACTTGTACCTGCTATAATAGTGATAAACAGATACGTTCCCTTACAATAGTTAACAAAGAATATATAATTCTTTCCAGATCTGGAGACAACAGTGTACGCTGTCATCGCCACTAGAAATATCTAGGAATACTGTTAAGAACGGGCATTAAATACCACCACGGCCAATGAGCTTTGAAAAAACTACTGAAGGGCTGTAAAAAGGCATTAGAAGACTACAGCCATATTGAGCCAGTACTCCTAGTAGAAAACATGAACGCTATATTACCTGATTAAAAGGACAAAAAAAGGAAACATGTGAAACGCAATCCAGAAAATGAAAATATATCAGCAATTTTCTTGATGCCTTTTATCAATAATTGGAAGTGAAAGCCAGAAACTGAAGGTGATATAAAGTCAAAGCAGTGCAAAGTATCAAATAAACAATTCAATATCAATAAAAAAAATTAGACTCTAGAGGTTTGAGAAGCAAAGAAATTAAAAGCAGGAAAGACAACCCTCCTCCACAAAGAGGAAACATGGAAAATTTCTGATCATCCAAATGCAGGTCAACACAATGGAAACACCAGTTGTATCAACGAAGTAATAGACATAAATGACTAGACGTTACGTCAAGGAAGATGACTGACGTTCTATCTTCTCTGCACAACTAGAAAGCAGCTTCTTCAGAAAGGCCAGATAAGATCCCTAACTATTGACTCACACATTTCACAGCTGCTCATGAATTACTAGCAAAGCACTTTAGTAGCTATCTCTCTAACACAAGCCTGATCCCATTAGTCTGAAAAGAAGGCATTATGTATTGGGGTTTGTGTTTTTTCCCACTTAACAGTATTTTAGTATTTCATTTTTTCCAATTACATGTAAGCATTATATATTTGCTGCTAAATGATGAGAATACTAATGATCCCTCCATATATAGGCCAATAATGTATTATGTCCTCTATATGAAGAAGTCATAGTTTATGTTACTACAAAAATTTATAAACATTTTTTAAAAATACTATATTGGTCAAGGAACAAAGAGTGTGCCAAAAAAGTCCAAAGAGCTGTAAAAAGTAACTCATTGTTCATTTGATGACCATTGAATGAGTCTGAAAACACTGCACTGTTTACATCTTTATTGGTTATTGTGAGGCCTGTGACTTTCTTCAATACTCAGGACTTAGTTAAGAACTACAAATATATAAAATAAATCTAAGAATAATGAGAATGCTTGAGTATTTAATGTCTACATGGAACACTGTCCTTTATTTAAAACATGCCACCAACACAGTAATGTCAGGAAAAATGTATTGATAGGAAATGGCATTTTTCAGGAAGACACAGATTAAGCCTGCTATGGTTCTTGACGTTAAGTCTCTTATCATCACTCTTGAATAGAACTAAATATAACTTTCAAGTCAAAGAAGGAATCATACCAAAAAAAAAAACATACTAATCACTTAATGTACATGGTTGTCATCAAGTTATAGGGCTGTACTGAAAACAAAAATAAGTATCTACTTCATGTCTTGGAAACTTTCTCCAACAATATCAAATGTCATTTGGGCTTGACAAGTATAAAATTCTTAATGTGTTCTAAGGATGATAAGCTGAAGGCTCTGAGTTTAAATCTGGAGGTCAAATTAAACCAAAGGAAAAAGGCAATATTTATAGATACCTTAGTCTTTTATAGTAATGAAGATCAAAGCTATGGCTGAGTATGTCAGGAGACTGACTAGCATCCCAAAGTCTAAGCTTAACAGGAAGAACATAGAGTAATAAACTCTATTAACACAGAGTAATAAGTAACACCTATGCAATACCAATCTTAAGATAAACTTTTGGCTTGGTAAAATGGACAATAAAGTATTCAAAAGGTGTCTGAACAAAAATCCAAGCAATACTAATAAAATATAGGACTCATCATTCCATTGCTGCTATAGAAAGATTAATACCTCCTTGTCAAAAAAGTAGGAAAAGGGTCCATGAATGTCCTCAGAACACATGATAAATACATAAAAATGCTTAGAAATACTAAGACATCACTTTACAGATCAATAGTAAATTCTGACAAGTATATGACATTAAATGTAACTAAAATTAGTTTATCTCTCCCAGGAACCTATGAAATAGTTTAGCAAGAGACCCAACTAAAACAACGTCTTCCTGAGGGCACTTAAGGATAAAAATGGAAATAGGACAACAAACAGAAGAAAAATACAAAAGATGTGCAGAGATTTTTTTTTTGAAAATTACAAACATTCTGATAGTAGGAAAGTCAACAAGACAACAAGCATTTACTTATGCAGCACTTATTACATGTCAGGCCACCCCATTTGGACCATAACACCTTAATCCTGGTTGTGCTTATGAGGAAGTAGAAATGGCACTAAAGTGAATAAAGACACAAAATCATTTGTATCAGATCATCGAATGGACTACTTATGTTGAACTTGTGGGAAGAAATGCACCAGAGTTGTATAGGATGGACATGCATGGATGGATTGTAAACTACATTGCTGAAGGAAACATCCACATCAATGAAATTACAAAACCATTTGAATATTTTGAGTTTGGGATTATAGGTAAGAGTCCCCCAGTATGAAAGGACATGGATGGATTATAATCTGTGCTGTTGGAGAAAGTACCCACATTAATGAGGTCAGAAATCCATTGATGTGTCAAAAGCATTAAGTTAACCTAGAACCAGGGAACTTCAAAATGAAACCCGAGAAAAAGAAAGTATTTTTTATTGAGACACTTTGAGGCGCCCTGGCAGAGTGATACTATTATAGTTCATAAAATCAGTCAGTCAACAAGCATTTATTAAAGACCTACTACACGCCAGGCACTGTGCTAAGTGTTGAGAATACAAAGAAAGTCAAAAGACAGACTGTGCTTTCAAGGAGTTCACAGTCTAAAATAATTGTAAAATTTCGAGCTAAAAATGCTGACTTAGAAATTATCTAGTCTTGAGCAAACTACTTGTTCTCTCTCTTTTGTGTTTTGTTTTGTCCCTTCTTTCTCATTGTTCTCTCCATTGGTTATAACTCTTCTTTACAACTTGACTAATGTTCAATGTGAAGTAGAACCTATATCGGATTGCATGCCGCCATGGGGGAGGAGAGGGGGAGAAAATTTGGAACTCAAGGGATTATGGAACTGAATGTTGTAAACTAAAAGTAAATAAATAAATTTAAAAAAAGAAATTATCTAGTCCTAGTGTCTTGCCCTACTTCAATATTTTGAATGATATCACTTAAATATTAGTCAAGATCATAAGACATCAAGTTGAAGCATGTGAAAGAGGTTCTTTATTGCCTCCCCACCCCAAATGTTCCTAGAAGAGTACTAAACAGGCCATTTGTCTGTTCATCCTCCTGATTCATCACCACTACCAGCCATTCTGTGGCCTGAAGAATCATCTTTATGGGGCTAGGAGTGGGGAGTGTATCAATTGCTCCAAGGACCACCTCATAGTGATATAATAGGTCACATTTATAGGGCACTTCAAGGTTTTATAAAGCACTAATCCTATATTATTTCATTTGATCTTCATTACTATAATTCTAGCAGTGACGGACAGGTATGTAGTAAGCAAGACTCATCTTCCTGAGTTCAAATCTGACCTCAGACATGTAATAGCTGTGTGACCCTGGGCAAGTCACTCAACACAGCCCCATTTGCTCCAATTTCCTCATCTGTAAAATGAACTGGAAGAGGAAATGGCAAACCACTCTATCATCTTCACCAAGAAAACCACAAAATCAGTTCATGAAGAGTCAGATGTGACTGAAACTACTGAACAACTACAACAATATTACTATCCCCATTTTACTGATGAGGAAACTGAGGATCAGAGGAGTCAGGTGACTTGCTCAAGGCCACGGAGCGAGTGGACCCATTTCCATACTCTCTACTTCCCAGGGCTGCCTTACCCTTTTCCTCACGTCATCAGCTCCCCAACCCACATTCCCCCAAACACTGGCCACTCCTTGATGCTTGTCTCTACTCATCCAGACCCCACCCACCCAGTCCCCTCAGGTCATTCATTCCCCATCGCTTGTCTCATGCTATAGTCTGAGCAAGAGAAGCTAGCCCCTATTCTGCCAAAACAACTTTCGTGTCTGCGTGTTCTCCACCTTTGCGGACACACCTATTGCCCTTGTTCTTCTATGGGATGGCCAAAGACAGGCAACACAAGTGAGCCTAATTGGGATTGATATGGGAGATGCTTAGATCATCAGTTTCAAAGCAGAGTACTTCTTTTTTTTCCTATTTTCCTTGGGTGAAGGAGGGAGCTCTGAAAGGAGTTGCCCCTTCTGCTCTATTCACTCTCCCACTTGTGGGAAAGCTTTAAGGAAAGCCTTCCTTTGAGAAAAAAGACAACCTTTCAAAGAAACTGGTTTTCCTCTAAAATGTAGAATGAATCTGATTACACTCCTTTGTGCACCCAAAGATTTCAGTGCCTCTTTTTCACCCTACCAGTCATATAGCAGCAGCTAGGTGGCCCTGTGGCACTGGGCTTGGAATCAAGAAAACTCATCTTCCTGAGTTCAAATCTGGCCTCAGACACTTACCAGCTTGTGTGACTCTAGGCAAGTCACTTAACCCTGCTTGCCTCAGTTTCCTCATCTGTAAAATGAGCTGAAGAAGGAAATGGCAAATCACTCCAGTATCTTTGCCAAGAAAATCCCAAGTAGTGTCGTGAACAGTTGGTTGCAACTGAAATGACCTGACGACAATACCAGGTGTACGAGAAAAATAAAAGGTGGTGGGTGGACTTGGAAAGGAAAGGGGCACCCAGAAATATCAGTCCCCCCAAAGAAAGGAGATTCGAACATTCTCCTATTTAGGGTCTGCTTAGAAGCAGAAGGAAAATTCTCCCACAGTTGTGCTAATTCAGTAAAACATTATAGTATCTATAGATCTAGATCTGGAAAGGAAGTCAGAAACTATTCAGTCCAACCCCCACATTTTACAAATCAAGAAACTGAGGGAATTAACAGAACAGAATCCTGGAATATTAGAACCAGGAGAGACCTTAAATATCATCTCATTTAAACCCATCAGTCCAGAGAGAGGAACCTGAGGCCCAGAGTAAGGAAGTGACTTACCCAAAGTCACATAGCAGGGAAATGATTTACTGAAGGTCATATAGCAAATTAGGGGCAGAACCAGGATTATCATCTAGCTTTCATGACTGTGCTAAGACCTTGAAGGCTACAACAGCTGCATCATTGACATAGGAGACCTACTTCCCCTAAACCCTTTAAACCTGCACTAAAAATAAGGGGGTGGGGGGGGGGGGGGGGCAGCTAGGTGGCTCAGCAGATAGAGAACCAGCCTGGAGTGAAGAGGACCTGAGTTAAAATTTGGCCTTGGACACTTGACACCAGTGACCCTGGGTGAGTCCAACTTAGCCCACTTGCCTTGAAAAAATAAATGATTGCACTTATTTAAGGACAGATTTCTCACCTGGATCTGATCTGCATGGGAAAATCACAAAAGACAATGAAGACTGAGACAGAGAGCCAGAGGGAGGAGGATAGACTTTGCCAGCTGCATCCTTCCCTTTTCCTTCAGGTTAATTGCCACCCAGGTAGCAGCTGCATTATAAAGCACTGGAATTTGTTTCTTTTATAAGGTGCGGAGGGACATGGGACCAGAATTGCTAGCTCCACCAGGGGATTTATGTCATATCTATCCAGGCGATCAACCAATTATTTATGAAGCAAAATGCAGGCTATTCTACTTCTACCTGCTGGACCACTGGGGAAGGCAGCAATGGTCCCAAGAGTTTCACCCCAGATGCCTCTCGAGGGTCTTCAGATGTAGACAGAAGAGGGGAGGCTAGGTAGCGCAGTGAGTAGAGCACGGCCCTGGAGTCCAGAGGACCTGAGTTCAAATCCAGCCTCAGACACTTAACACAAAGCTGTGTGACCTTGGGCAAGTCATTTAACCCCAACTGCCCTACCAGGTCAGTGCGCATCTTCCTGACCGGGCTGCCAGCTGGAGCGGGACAGCAGCGGGACCAAGCCGTGTGTGCCCCGAGCTCCGCTCGCTCTGAGCTAATGGGCGCTTTAGACGCTACGCGGTGCTCTAGCGCTCTCTTGTGTCTCCTTTGTAATCTCGCAGCGACGTCTTCCCGAGCCCGAAGTTCAGCATTCTGGTTATCCTCACCAGACCCCAAACCCTGGTCACAGACTGCGCCTTCACGGCTGCCAGCCCTCTCACAAAAGCGTGCCTTTGTCACAAGGGGGACCAGAGGAGAGGGATCATGCCCAGGACAACAGGCACAACTCAGACATTTCCCTACTCTGCCTTTGAGCATCTTGTGTGCTGGAGAATTTCCCTTCAGATACAGACTGACCTCCCCAGATGTGTCCCTTACAACCTATGCTCTCCTTCCCACGCTCTACGGTCTAATCAGATTGGCCTCTGATCCTCACACGCATCAGCCTCTTTCCAGCTTTGCACTGGCCACCCCACACCTGGAATGCACATCTCTTCCTATCACCGGCTTCACTAGAGACACCCAGCTCAAGCACCAACTTCTGACTGAAGCCTTTCCTGAACCCTCCAGCTATTAATGCCCTCCCTCCCAAAGACCTTATATTTAAAGTACTTTATATATGTTTATATTTATTCACTTTATATCTGTGCTGTATATATTTATATATGTATTTGTTATCTCCCCCATTAGAATGTAAGCAAGTAGGGGTGGCTAGGTGGCGCAGTGAATAGAGCACTGGCCCTGGAGTCAGGAGGACCTGAGTTCAAATCCGGCCTCTGACACTTAAGATAGCTATATGATCTTGGGCAAGTCACTTAACCTCAATTGCCCTACCTTCCCCCTCAAAATAGAAAAGAAGAATGTAAGCAAGTAGGGATTGTTTCATTCTATCTCCTTCTATCCTCTTAGCACAGTGATTGACATATAATAGGCAATTTACTAGGGCAGCTAGGTGGTGAAGTGACTCATCTTCCTGAGTTCAAATCTGGCCTGACACTTACTAACTGGTGACCCTGGGCAAGTCACCTACCCTTGTTTGTCTCCCTTTCCTCATCTATAAAACAAATTGTAGAAGGAAATAACAAACCACTCTTTGCCAAGAACACCCAAATGGGGTCATGAAGAGTCAAACACAACTAAAACAACTGAACAACAAAGCAATTAATGAATGAATGCTTGTTGATTGATTGATTCCAAAGCCTGTTGAAACCCAGCTAAGCCAGATCATCCTGAGCACATTTATAAATAAAACTGGAAGGAGTTATCTATAAACAAAAAGATGCAAAAAAAAAAGGAACAGGTTTATTAGCATTTCCATAGTATTCATCCTTGATGAATAGTGAAACTATCACATTTCAACTCTACCATCTCTGTTCTATCTGGAAGGAAAATGACATTTGAAAAGATAAAATCAGGAAGAATAACTTGAAACATTAATACTTTAATGGGCCCACTGTTTCACTGGTATGGGTGCACCCTCCATTAGTTCAGATCACAATTCATCCATTCCTTCTTGTCCTGTGTTATTCTTGTCTGTGTCTTTCCATAAATCTTCCATAGAGCGTCTATCCAAGATACCAAATGGAAGTCTTCCTCAGGAGCTTTTTATATTTTGTAGACACCATGATAGCATTTGAGCTTTCCCTATGCTGTTCCTCACTCTTGCTCATGACCTACGCACTCCTTTGCAATTCATACTTGTCTTTGGTAACATCTTTTTGCCATTTCTTTTACACGTCATTATTGGTATTATGTCTTAGCTTATTTGTAACCACCACGTGTCTCTTCATTGCCCTTTGGGACACTTGCAATGTGACCCATGATGAAATATCTGCTTAGGAGATTTTAATGTATTTGTGACATCATCTTTAGCATTGCAGATTGCAAACCAAGCACATTTTCTCATACTGCCTGACTCTCATCCACCTCTTTTCATAATTCCTTCACAGGAATTCTACCCAATGCATTATTGACGTAGACATTTGACATTCTAGATTTGTTGGCATTTCACGAATATCAGTGGTGCATAAGACCTGTCCACCAATTATCCTTCACTTTCCCTTCATGATTGTCCTACCTCCTTATTCAGTCATACATCTCTCTGATGAAAACATTTGTGCTGTTTCCCCTGTGCAATTTATCATGAGTAATAAACATGTTGTTGCTTCCTACTTGAACTAATTATTCTTGCCAATGAGTTTGCTCAGCTCCATTGTTTTTATAACACTGACTGCAAGTGTTGTATTCGTTCTAAATGCAATGTCCTGGGTGGAAGTCCTGATTGCTCCACCCTAGTTCTATCTCTGCTTCCTTTGGTTTCACAGCACTGGCCCCCAGGCAAAAGAACTTCCAAGAGTGACTACTCCTAAGTTCCAGTTATAGCAAACCAAGGCTAACCTGAAAAGATGATCATGAGAGCATCACTTTGGTATGCTTAGGCCCTGGGACTTTGTTAAGGATGGTAAGCAAAGAAAAGATTAACACTCATATAGATGCCCCAAAGGGTTGCTCTAACCCAGAAGGCAGCCAAGCCTATCCCAGGTGGTCTGTAGAGGGACCCAAACTTGGAAGCACTTTCCTATGGCACAGACAGGATCAGCTGTGATATAATCTGGAAACGTATGACCTGGAATCATTTGGCATGGCCCCCTTCATGGGCGTCTTTCAACTTTCCTGCCCAAGTCCAAAGTGTCGCCCACTGGGGCCCACAACTTCAGTTCAAATTGTGTCACCTTTGGAGGAGGAAGTGAGATCTCCCCCCAGAACAGAATTCCTGGCTCTGGAGATCATCATCATACCAGAGGTCAGAAAAGGCCCAGAGAGGTACATTATTCAACAGCTTCACCCATTTAAGTCCATCCAAGCAGCCCTAGAGGCTCAGATCTGTGTCTGATGCATGTTGTTCTGTTCACCATCCCCAGAATGTAACCAGGTCTAGTCCAAGGTCAGACAACTCTGACCCTGCTTTTTTGTGGTGTCCTCCACTCCACTGTGTACCTGGGGGCTGAGGGGTCTGTGTTTCGTCACCACTTCACTTTTCTTGACTGACTCAGGTAAGCCACAGGGAGCTATGGAAGGTTGACATAACAACTGAGAAGCATTCCTGCTCTCTGGTCTCCCACTCACTGTACCTCGGACCTTGCCACAAGCTACTGCAGGAGATTCTATGGTTCCTTCTGTCTTTTTTCCTGAAGCTGTGTGCCTGTCTTCTCCTCCTCCTTCATTAAGCTCACCCCTTCTACCTGAGGTAACAATTCTAGCACCTTCTGCTTGCAAACTCTAGTTTACTGAGGTGCATAGAAAGGGCTCAAAGCTCTGGATGACCCGAAGGAGTGGCCATACCATTTCCTGACTGTCTCCATCACTTCACTGGTCTCTAGGTTTTCCCCTTACTTGCAGGTGAAGCTGTCGCTCTTGCTCTTGTGGATCACCCAAGGTTCCTCCTTGTTTCTGACTCCTTGGTAGGTCTCTAGTATCTGTCTGTAGCACTACCATTTGTTCCACGAGAAGTTTCACATCTGTGTCCCACCCACAGAGCTCCACAGCTTTCTCCATCTCCTGCCAGGCTAGCAGCAGTTTATCTGACATGATCTCAGACTTGGTCTACTCACTGTATTTCTTCAGGTCAATATGGATGCTGGTTTTAAAGAAATCTAGTTGAGCCCTGAATGCCACTAAAGCTCTTCACCTTGGAGATGATGAAATCCTAATAAAACTGCCCCTAAGCCCCAATATTCTAACTTCATTATAGGCCTGGCCCTACTGAACAGCAGGCCCACTGCACCTATCTAGCCCCAGTCCCCCCCCCCTGACCCTGCAATGTCCTAACTTCTTTGTATATGCCTCACTGTTCACTGGAACAACACGTGTGTCCCTGAACTCTTAGTTCCCACAGAAACAGCAGGTGTGTCCATATGATGGGAACCTAGCTGGTCACTGCCCCCAGACCCATTCCCACAGAAACAGGTGTATTCTTGTATTCAATCATAATCACATCATCTGTCTAGCCCAAGACAGGACCACAATAGCTAGCCAGCTGGTGGGAAGAATGACCAGAATGTTTAACCACCGAACTATAGATGGGTCCCCTCCTCCATCACCTCATCCCTTAACAAACGCCTCCTTTATTACCTAATCCCTTAACAAACTCCTCCTGCCTTTTTAATATTAATGATATTCCTTTATTCTATGTAAATTTCTGTTGTGTAATTGCATCTTTACCCTATAAAAATCCATCTTGGTTTCTCTAAAGCTGCTGGTTCCTCTTGGAACTTAGCCCGCTTCATGAGAGGTATCAATCTCAATAAATGCCTATACTCGGATTAGAGGTGGTCTGAATGAATTCTTTAAGACAGTTCCACCACAGCACATCATGAAACTGCAGCAGTTTTGGGTGGGCAGAGCTCCCACCTCAGCAGTTTTTGGTGTCCCTGGGTTTAAACCGCAACAGAGAGGCTGCTGTTATTGCAAAGGAGGCTCATCATATCTGCTCCATAGTCTTCCTCTAGGGTCAGTATCATGTGCTACACCTGACCCCACACTATCCTCAGCTGGTAAAAGGGATATTCTGCTTGGACTCTTGAACTATTTGTAGTTCCTTGAACATGATACTTTATCTCCCACCTCCATGCCTTTGTGCTGGCTGTGCCCCATGCCTAAAATATTCTTTCATCATCCCTGACTCCCTCTTCCAACTTCCCCACTATCATTCCCACTGTCTCTTTTATATCTATGTGCTGGTTCCTTCAGTGCTACCTACAAATGCACCCAAGTCTCCCACATCCTTAAAAACTCTTCTTGGGCGGCTAGGTGGCACAGTGAGTAAAGCGCCGGCCCCGGAGTCAGGAGGACCTGAGTTCAATTCCAGCCTCAGACATTTAACACCCACACAAAAAAACTAGCCGTGTAACCTTGGGCAAGTTATTTAACCCCAATTGCCCTCCAAAAGGCAAACAAAACAAAACAAAAACCTTCTGGATTTCAACATTCTAACTAGTTATCATGTCATATCTCTCAGCTAAACTTTTCAAAATAGCTCTCTACACTCAGCGACTACACTACTATTTTCTCTCCTCTCATTTCCTCCTTAAGCCACTCCCTGAAGGGAGCCAAAACATCTGATCCAGGAATCAGGCTGGTCCTAGATAAGTTAGCTCTGGGTTTTTACTGTGGCCAGTCCAAAGTGACCAGTCCTGGTTTTTCCCTTGAGAAGTAGCTGTAAATCAGAGCCTTTCTGATATCTTGTGATTCAGGGAGGTGCCCTGTTCTGGGATTACTGCCAGAAGGTGTTAAGCTCTCCATACATTCTTAGATACTATTCATATGGCTTGGAAATCATCAAAGGACATGATAATCGTCAAGGTCTAAATTGGCATCACCATCTGGCATCTTGAAACTGAACAAAGAGTATTAGAAAACAAAGTGACCCATAATTACCTTCTTTGTTTCATTACTCTATAAAAACCATGCTCATGGTATCAATAAATGGATTGCTTGACAATCATGCCTGGACTACGATTACACATTATACTTTCACGGGCTAGTGTGTCAGTTTAGAGCTGGCTTAAGAAACCACTCAAGGGGTGGCTAGGTGGCGCAGTTAATAGAGCACCAGCCCTGGAGTCAGAAGGACTTGAGTTCAAATTTGACCTCTGACACTTAACACAAAAACTAGCTGTGTGACCTTGGGCAAGTCACTTAACCCCAATTGCCCTCCAAAAAGAAGAAAAAAAGAAACCGTTCAAGTTATCTCTACAGCCCCCTATTTCTGACCTAGTCAGTCACCTGAAACTGCTCTTTACAAAGTTTCCAGTGATTTAGAAACTGATAAATCTTCTGGCCTCTTCTCAATCCCCATCCTGCTTGACCATTCTTCAGCATTTGATGTTGTTAACTACCTTCTCCTATTGAATCTTTCTTCTCCGGATTTTTGTAATATTGTTCTCTCCTGGTCTTCTTCTTATATCTTCTAACCACACATTCTCAGGTTCCTTTGTATATGCATCATCTTCATCATACCCACTAACTGTGAGTATCTCTCAATGCTCTGTCCTGGGCCTTCTCCTCTGACATGGTGCTCCTATTTCTGTGCACCTGAATCTTATCTATCTATCTATCTATCTATCTATCTATCTATCTATCTATCTATCTATCTATCTATCTATCTGTCTGTCTGTCTGTCTGTCTGTCTGTCTGTCTGTCTGTCTGTCTGTCTGTCTGTCTGTCTGTCTGTCTGTCTATCTGTCTGTCTACCTATCTAATCTATTTATCTACCCTTGGGGTGGCTAGGTAGCCCAGTGAATAGAGTACTGGACCTGAAGTCAGAAAGACAAGAGTTCAAATTTGACCTCAGACACTTACTAGATGTGTGACCCTGAGCCAGTCACTTAACCCCTACCTAAAATCAGAGAAGGAAATGGCAAATGACTACAGTATCTTTGTCAAGAAAACCCTATAGACAATTGGTTCACAGAGTCACAAAGAATTGGCCATGAATGAATGACCAAACAACAAAAATCTAGCAACCCTGAAGTTTTCTGAGCTTCAGCTCTATTACAAACTGCCTACTGGACATTTCAAATGGTATACTCTCAGGCATCTCAAACTCAACACATTCAAAATGAAACTCAGTCTTTACCCCCCCAAAAATTCCACTTGTCTTCCCAACTTCCCTTTTACTATCAGGGGTACTACCATCTTTCCAAGTTCACAAATTTGCTGCTGTCTTCAGCCCTTCACTCTGATGCACCCCATGTGTCCATCCCATCCAATGATTTGCCAAATCTTGACACTTCTATCTCCACAACATTTCTGGCACACCTATCCTCCTTTCCTCTTGCTTGGCCACCACCTTAATTGAAGTCTTTATCATCTCCCCTGTAGACTATCACCTCCTAATTGCTCCCTACCTCAAGCTTCTCCCCAGTCCATCCTCCACACAGCTGCCAAAATGATTCTCCTGAATGACAGGTCCAACGATATCATCTTCCTACTCAAGAAACTCCAGTGGCTCCCTATTACCCCTAAAATCAAATAAAAATTCCTATGCTCAGTATTTAAAGATCTTTGGCACTTCCAATTAAGATAATGACATGAATGTTCTTAGAGGAATTCAGCTCTCTCATGTAAGCCCCAACAAATATTTGAAAATGATTTCAGAAAGATTAATGATAAAACCTAAAAGTAAGAAAAGTGATAAGCTCCTTTACCCAGTTGAGAATTACACCAAAAAAGAGGCAGGTAGAATGGGGGTGGGAAGGTAATATGAATACATACAAGCCCAGTAAATGACAGACCTAGGGAGAGTTTGCTTAAAAAGCTATGCAAACTCAGGGAAACCAAACAGAAGTCAAGAGAGCCATTCCAGGAAATGTTACTGGATGGAAAGTAAACAGGTTGGCTAGTAAAGGCAGAGATGGGAGTCCATAGGGAAGCAGTACCAGATCTTACAAACCCACCTAAAACTATCCAGTCAGCACTCTGTGTATAGAAGGGGGAGAGAGGTCCATTAACCACCTCAAGCTCCAGTAATTAGAGGTTCAAAGCTAAAACCCTACCATGGCCTATCAAAAACTAAATCGGGACAGAACCAGCTCCCATAGATAACTGCACAGGGAGATAGAACTCAGTCATATTTGCTTTAGAGGAGCCTCAGAGAGCCACAGAATGGGACAGGGTCAACTCAGCACCTGGATACCGATGCCATGAGGCATATGCAGGAGGTCTGACAGCACAGTGATCTCCAACATCCACCTGGAGCCTGTTAGGGCCACAGAAGGTGAAGGAAACAATTCCTGATTAAAGATTATGCAAGAAGAAGACAGAGTCTAGCCAAGGTCAGAATCTACCACGGACCACCTGGAGATTAAGTTAAAAGTCAGAAATTTCAGCAGATGGTAAAGTCCAATACTAGGCACTCCCTTCTGGATCAGCATTGGCAGCAACACCCAGACTACAAAGGAGTCAATCAATAAATAAATATTTACTAAGTACCTACTATGTGCTAAGCACTATGTTAAATGCTAAAGTTAGACCCAAAGAAGGTCAACTCAACCCATCCCAGAGGGCTGGAGGAGAAAGGTCTGAGAATAAACTGCCTAAGAACTGAGGCTGAACATGTGAGTAAACAAAAGAAAACACCAAACAGAAGAATAAATACCAAGCCTTAAGAAAACTTCAAGAAATAAACCCAGAAAAAGAGAAAAACCTTATAACTTCTTTTTAAAAATTCTATTCTATTTTATTTTCAGTTTCAAATTCTCTCCCTCTCCAACCTCCTCCACCCATTGAGAAGGCAAGAAATAAAATAAACATTACACATACAAAGTCATGAAAAAAACATTTTTCCTTATACGTGTTCCAAGAGGTGGGAAAAAAAAAAAAACAAGAAAAGAAAGAAAAAAAAATGCTTCATTCTGCACCTGAGTCTTAACCCCACAACTTCCATAAGAAGAATCTCAAACTAAAAAATGACTTGGCACAAGGACTATAAGAGCAAGTAGAAGAAGTCAAACAAGAGATCAAAATAAAATGAGAAGTTAAGTGAAAGTTCAGGAAGAAAAATTTGAAAGGAGAACAAATATTTATTAAGCATCTCTAATATGATAAGCTCCAAAGGATATTCAAAAGAAATGTGTGGTCTAGTGGAAAAAATGCTGCCTTTGTAATTACTGGAGATGAGTTCAAGTCCTGACTACCTATGTAACCTTAGAAAGTGACTCTCTAGGCCTCAGTTTATATTTAAAAATTAAGCAACTGAGCTAGATAAACACTAAGGTCATTTCTGTATCAATGATCCTATGGACTGCATTATGATTTAAGTGAAGAATAAAAAAATTCTTTAAAGACTTAAGTAACAATGGCAGGGAGAGTAACTGTACCAGAGAAGCCATTTTTAAAGTGTCTTGGTCACAAGGGCCATAAAAGTGGCCATTATAAATGAAAATAAAAATGAAATTACAAGTGAAATTAGAGATAAATGGAGAAAATGGAAAGGAAAATAAATAAATTAAAATAGAAAACAGAAACTCTTACCAAGTAGTAGATTCTTTAAAAAACTGAATGAGAAAAAACAAAACAAAAAGAAAAAAACTTTAATGACTTCATGAGACAATAAGAAATATTAGGGGTGGCCAGGTAGCACAGCGAGTAAGAGTACCGGCTCCAGTGTCGGGAAGACCTGGGGATTGAATCTGGGCTCCAACACTTAGCACCCACCCAGAAACACCTGGCTGTGTAACCTTGAGCAAGTTACTTAACCCCAATTGCTTAGGGGCGGCCAGGTGGCTCAGCGAGTAAGAGCACGGGCTCCAGTGTCGGGATGACCTGGGGATCAAATCTGGGCTCAGATACTCAGCACCACACCCAGAAATAACTGGCCGTGTAACCTTGAGCTCAAGTTACTTAACCCCGATTGTTTTAAAAAAAAAAGAAATATTAGAATAGAGTGAAAAGATTTTTAAAATAAAAAGGAAGGTATATACTACCAAAAAGCAATTGTGTTCTACTGTGTACATAATGAATACTCTTATTCTGGTATTTAAGTTGAGAATAAAAAATTAAATTAAAAAGACAGAAAAAAAGAAACACTAGCATAGTCAAGGTAAATCTAGAAAGGTAAATACATTTGAGTGATTGGAAGGGATTCAATAATGATAAAGTGTTTATATTCTAATAGTGGGAGAAGAGAATTTCAGAATCCTAATGCCTTCAAAGATCATAGAGGGAATGAAATAAGACAAATACAGGGATTAGGTATGGTTTTGTTATGTTGTGTTGGTTTTAAGAGAGGAAAGAAAAATAAGATCAACATCAAAACTTTTGTATGAATATGTTTATTAAGTATAAGAACAGGTTTTTTACTTTTCTTTTTTGGGGGGAATGGGGAGAGTGTGGGAGTTTTGATAACGAGTGAAAAAAAGGAAGAAAAGAAAGAAAAGTAGCAATGAATCATTTTAAAAATCAGCAGAAAACATAAAGTTCTGAAGAGTTACAGGCAATCAAAACAGTTTTGGAACTTCATTGTTAAATTTGAATTATTATTATTATTTTAAATGGTACGGATTGGAAAAAAATCAAACAGTACATTACAGAAGCTGACAGTTTCATATATAATCCCTTTCTTGTTTGTGTTCATTTTGCATATATCGTGTGCATGCATGTGTGTGTGCGTGTGTGTGCATGTGCGTGTGTGTGTGTGTGTGTGTGTGGTATCTCCTCTGTGAAAATGGAAGATCCTTGAGGTAAGTAACTATTATTTCCCGTTTGTCTTTTTATCTAGAGCTTAGCGCAGTGCCTGGCACCTAGTAAATATTTAATAAATGCTAGTTGACTAATTGCTTGATGAACATAACAATAGATGGAGAAAAGCATTCAATAAAATACAGCAATCATTTGTCTCGCTTCTCAGAAGAAGTGGGGAACAATGGGTATGGAATATTATGGATGCTGCTACGTTGGTTAGTTTTCCTGAATGACTTTTTTCTCCTTTTGCTTTCCTTGTTACAAGGAAAGTTTTTCTGGGTAGGATAAGGATAACCAGGACACGTATTCAGGAATAAACCAAAATATATAAGTAATATTTAAATATATTAATCTTAATTATTTAAATATTTAATTAATATTTAAATATATCTAAAATAAAATATAGCATCCATTCACAACACAAAACATTTAGAATAGGAACAGAGGTATTTTTCTTTGATACAATATGAAGATCCATTATTCTTTTTTTTTTTTGGAGAGCAATTGGGGTTAAGTGATTTGTCCAAAGACACACAGCTAGTAAGTTTGTCAAGTGTCTAAGGCTGGATTTGAACTCACATCCTCCTGACTCCAGGGCTGGCGCTCTATTCACTGCGCCACCTAGCCTCCCCCATTATTCTTAACAAAAGAAAATTGAAAAAACAGATGACTTCAGCAAATTTATAGTATTCAAGGTAAACACAAATTATCTGTATTTTTATGTACTACCAATTAAACTTAAGGACAAAATTTTTTAAAAGAAATCCCATCTATAATGAAAAGCAATAATTAAATATTTGGGAATTAACTTAGACACTCCTGTGATCAATTAACAAAGATAACCATAAAATCAAACTGCCAGAAATAAGGAAAGATCTAAATAACTGAATAGAAATTCAGTTTTCATTGATGAATTATATCAACATGGCAAAAATGCCAATTATCTCTAAATTTATAGATCTGATTCAATAAAGATTTCTAAAATAGGACAAAAGCATAGCAAAATGTATGTGGAAAAACAAAAGGATAAGAATAGTACAGGTTAAGTTAAAAATTATAAAAGATGATGATTGCCTTTCTAGATTTTGTTTTCTCTGCTAGACTTTAAAACCTGTTATGGAACAGTTTACTTCAAGACTATCCAGTATTGGGCAAAACATTTTAGAAAAACAAACCAAAAAAATAGACTCTAAATCCAAGAAACAAACAAAAAATATAGATAAAAAATCAATATTTAATGAACCTATAGACAATAACAACTGGCAGGCAGATTCATTATTTAAGAAATGTTGTTGAGAAAACTTGCTAGTAATATGGAAAAAATATATCTTCACCTTATAATATAATCACAATAAATCACAGCTAGATCATAGAACTAAATATAAGAAACCAAATTAATCAAAAAGTTGCAAGAGATTTCCATTTAGGAGCCTGGCTCTCTAACCTACATTCCAGGAAATATATGAAAAGGATTCAAGCTTCCACAAGACTAGCAAAGCAGCATGCCCATGGAGATTCCCTGCATACCAGTCACAGGCCTAGCAAAGGCTCCATGCCCCACAGAGAAGTTACACCAAATGGTTGTGGATCCAATGAGAGTAGCACAATGACATCACCAGAAAACATTGGTGGTCTTGCAGCAGAGGTGTGAGTGATGTCTCTGGGCTTATTCCCCAGGTGGGTTTCCTGAGGTATGATTCCTATGTGTGTTTATTCTGTGAAATGATGGTATAGGTATTTGAGCCTAGGGGTCATAGGAGCCTCTGGAATTTATGAACTGGAAGATGACATGGGTAGACCTCAACTTTTGGAAAATTACTGTAGCAACTCCATGGAGGGTAAATCAGAGGAGTAGATACTTGAGACAGGGAGACCAATTAGAAGACTATTATAATAGGCTAGGTGTGAGGTGATAAGTTTCTGAACTAGGGTGGTAGCTGTGTGTGGAGAAAAGCAGCATGTAAGAGATAATGGAGGGGCAGCTAAGTGGTTCACTGGCCCTGGAATCAGGAGGACCTGGGTTCAAATCTGACCTCAGACACTTAACCCTTACTAGCTGTGTGACCTTGGACAAGTCACTTAACCCCAATTGCCTTGGCTTCCACCCTCCAAAAAGCAAAAATAAATAAATAAATAGATAGATAAGAGAGAGATAATGGAGAAATAGAAATAGCAGGATTGAGAAAGACCTAGCTTAAGCACCAACTTCTGCATAATGATCTTGTCCCTCAGCTTCTGGTGTCTTCCCTGTCCACCTCCCCATATTTTTTCATATATATATATATATATATATGTTATGCCTCCCATTCCCCCATAGCACATAAGCTCCTCGGGATCAGGGACAATTTTGCTTCTGCCTTTGTATCCTCAGTACCTAAGACAATGCCCAGTACATAGTGGGTATTTTCTTGATTGATTTCACATTCATGAGAAATTTAAAATAAGGTAAAATAAAATTCAAATATTTTTAAAAATACCTTTATATTTTAAATACCTTTACATTAAAATACATATTTTCTTAAATACGTTCTCACGCCTTCAAGCATCGTGGGGAGAATTAAATTTTTCTTGAAATAGACTCTACTATATATATATTTGTTATATATTTGGAATATATATTTGTTCCTACAGACCTAAATAATGAAATACATAGGCCTGTGGGTTGGGAAAACTGAGTTGTAGTCCCAAGTCTGACCTTAATTTAGTTTGTGACTTTAGGAATGTCTTTCCCTCTCTTTCAACCTCATTTTATCTTCTGGGAATTGAAGGGGTTGGAATACATGGTCTCTAAAGGTCCTTTATCACTCAAGAATACCTTAGCTATTACTTCAGAGAATTTCTGAGTTGGAAAGAACCTCAAAAACCATCTAGTCTAATCCATAAATGCAAAAATAAATCCGCTCTACAAAATACCCAAGTGGTTGGGTCTTTGCTTAAAGTCCTCAGCTGAATGGGGACCCATTATCACTCAGGACAAACCATTCTAGTTTTGAACAGCTCTGGTTGTTAGGAAGCTTTTCCTGAAGTCAAGCCATTGTTCCTAGTTCTGCCTTCTGCAGATAAGGCTAAATTAATATCTCTTACACTGGGCAGTTTTTCAAAGAGTTGAAGAATCCTTTGTGCTTAGTCCCAATCTCCACCCCCAGTCTTTTTCCCATCCAAGGCTGTACATGCCCACATCCTTTAACATCTACAAATCCCAATTTCTAAGTTTATGACAATCTTGTGATTCAAGATGACTTCTCTCCTTCAGGTGGATGACTCCCAGACTGCAAGATCTTCCTTCCTCTCACTTTAGATCACAAACAACCCAAGCAGCAGCTCCCCATGTACCCAGTCCTTTCACAGGCCAGGGCTACTCACAGAGATCTTGGTGAAAACAGACAGCAGCAGTGACAAGATGGACAAGAACATGCGTATCCTGGACCTTCCATATCTCTTCTGAAGGTACTCGGGCAAGGTGACAATCTGGGGTGGGGAACATACATAAAGTTAGCGTGAAATCCAAACTCTGGCCCTCATATCTTCCCATTCCAACCTTCAGTGATTTCTGACTGCCTTCAGCACTTACAGATCCACTGACACTTAACTGGTACTGGGTTTTGTTTTGTTTTATTTTGTTTGAGATTGGGTCTCCTTATCTCACCCAGACTGGAAGTACCTCGGCCACTCACAAGCCAATCCCAATACTGATCAGTATGGAGGCTGGAGTGTTCTCTAGTTTCCTCTCCTTAGGGGGAACTCAAGAGATCCACCAGCTCCAGCCTCCCCAGCGGTGGAGGCTACAGGCAAACACCACCATGCCCAGCCCCTGTACTCTTCTTCTCAAGAGTCTAAGCCTACCAGATCCTCTCTGGTGAAGCCCAGCTGCTGAGAGCCTGCCTAAGTCATGAAGGGTTAGCCCCAAACGAAAACATTATGTTGGGGAAAGTCTCAATCACTGAGACTTAATCAAAAGTTGGTTTTTGTCATCTTAATAATGTGCCATATGTTCTTATAACTTATATGTATCATTGATATCATATGGCTTGTCTTCTCAATGTGTGGGGAAGGGGATGGTGGGAGGGAGAAAACTGGGAACTGAAAATTTGAAAAATGAGCACTAAAATAAAGTATAATCATTTCTTTAAAAAGCATGCCAGTGGTTATGTCCATACCCTCCATGAGGAGAGGCTTTCAACAATTCTAAGTAAAGGTTCATCTAAGTAAAGGTCTTCTAGTCCAGTCTGCCCATTTTAGAAATGAGGAAATTGACTCCCTTCTAAGCAAGGGGAAGAGACTTGCCCAAGGTCACAGCAGAGCTGGGATCTGAACCCAGGTCCTGTGATTATAAATCTAGTGCTCTTTGGTTATTGATGAATTAATAATTTCAGTTACCTCCTCAATCTCTATTTAGTCTTGAAAGATATAGTAAAAGCAGACATTTTACAGTTAAGTTTTGCCTGTGAAGATTAAAATAAGAGTAGTTTGAAGTAGGGGAAATTATGAATTATTAATAGCTACAGTATTTATATAAAATCTTCAGGTTTGCAAAGAACTTAACAAATATCTCATTTTGTCTTCACAACAACCCTGGGCAGTAAGTACTGGTATTATCCCCATTTTACAGAAAAGGAAACTGAGGCACAGAGACATCAAATGATTTGCCCAAAATTACATCTCTGTTAAGTGTCTCAGGCCAGATTTGAGCCCAGGTCTTTCTGACTAGCACTTATCTACTTTCACCATTTAAAAATAGAGTTGTATGGACAAGACAGAACCAGCATAGTGCTAGAGAAGGCACACCAGATCTGGAATCGGAAAATCTCAGACTCCCTGTTGTATATGACTCAGATTAGTTTAGTTAACCTCTCTGAGTCGTAGTTTCTTCACCTGCAAAATGAGGCTACTTCTACTTCTTATCTCACAGGGCTGTTGTGAGGAGAGTACTTCAGTTGCTATAAATTGCTAAGTTCCTTGTGATGATCCTGTGATTCATTTTAAGCAATGCTCAGTAGAGGTACTGCAGGGACCCACTTCATCTTGGAGGGAAATGGAGAGAGGGAGGGATCTATGAATTCACTGGTATATTCCCAGGGGGGAAACTTCCCTCTACCAATGCAGATCAATAACTGTTCATCTCAGAGAGCCATATGGGGCTCTTAGAAGCTATAACTTGCCCAGAGTCACATAGTTAGTATGTATCAGGGATGAGACCGGAATCCAAGTCTTTCTTGATGATGGATAGATAGATAGATAGATAGATAGATAGATAGATAGATAGATAGAT
>NW_027185764.1:59777538-59825035 GCF_028583685.1 Petaurus breviceps papuanus | reverse complement strand
GATAGATAGATAGATAGATAGATAGATAGATAGATAGATAGATAGATAGATAGATAGATAGATAGATATGTATATGTAGATAGATGGATAGATATAGATATCTATAGATATATATGTATGTGTGTATATATATGTATGTATGTATGTATTTTAAATGAGCAGATCCAACCTGGAAAGAAGTCTGGAAATCATGGACTGAACTGGTGCCTGACTACATGTGGTGCTGCTGCTCATAGCCATGAAATCATATATCTCTTTGTTTCATGAAAACCACACTGACCTCCTCAGCCCCCTTCCATCATCACTTCCCTAATGCCCAAGGTTCAAACCACCATGCATCATTGGCCATCTGGGATGGAGACTCACCTCTGAGGAGATGTAGATGGGCACAAATATCCATGCCAGTGCCAGCAACACGTATGTCGCCTAAAAAGTGACAAAGATGGTGTAAGTGCTTGCTCCCTCCATGGTATAATGCAGTGGAAAGAATGAGAAGTGAGACGTGGGAGACCTGGGCCCTAGCACTGCTCAGTCACTCACTTCCTGGCTACTTAGCTGAGTCAATTTACTCTGGACTTCACTTCCCTCCTGGGGGCTTATTTCAATTGGATGATCTCTGAGAGTCTCTTCCAATTTTGAGGTTCTACACTAATTTCTCTGCTTGTATTTTCTCTGTTTGTCTTTTCTCCATGTTCAGGGTGCTGACCTTTCCCCTGAACTAGTGAATGTAATTAAAGTAGGATTATTGCCCCCTTAAAGGATCTCAGAAGCCATGTAGCCCAATTACCATCATTTTACAGTTTAGGAAATTGAGGCTGAGGGAGAATAAATAATTTGCCCAGGGTCATACAGACAGTAAGCAGCAGTGGTGGAATTTGAATCTAGGCCCCCTTAATCCAGAGTCAGTTCTCTTTCAATTAGACCATACTACCTTAAGCAAGGAAAAATAAAATCAAATAAACCTCATCCCACACACTGTGTTGTTAGGGTTTAAATTGTTTTAAGGGATGAACAGTCACTCCTAAGGATTGTATCAGGTTCTAACTGGAGAGTTCCATACTCGACAGGCATGAATAAGAGAAGCTGCCAGTTGTCTCACCTCATCCCTCAATAGGTGAATGCTGGAAATATCCTAAAAATCTCCCCATTATTCTCTAACACTTCCCAGGGATGCCTACCCATCCCTACTCTTGAGAGTTGTGGCCCCATGAGATGGACAGACTATCGCACTTACATTCCACTCAAAGCCAGCTACAGCCAGACCTCCTGCTGCACCCGAACCGGCCAGTCCGATGAAGAGCCCAGATCCTTCACTGCTGGCAAAGAGAGAGGCTCCAATCTGCAGAACAGAACAGACCTGAGCAAGCAGTTTCCTCTATGCTGCCCAATCCCATCTTCTACTGCACTCCCGGGTTCATCAAGCAACCAGATGGGAAACAGAAGCCAGAGTTATGCCAGAAGATATATCCCCATGACTTTCTAAGGTAGGAACATAGATTCAGACACAGTAGTGTTTGGGGACACTGCTCTCTCCTGGTTCTCCTCCTTCCTACCTATCTAATTACTCCTCAGTCTTCTTGGCTGGATCTTCATCCAGCAAGTTTGACCAGCTAACATTGGTTCTGAAAAGTGACCCCCTCCATATCGTGATCATATTATCTTGATCTTCAGATGCATGCTCTGACAAAAGATAATCCTTTTACAAAACCTTTTTCCCCCTTGAAGTAAAAATTGTCCCAGAAAATTCAGAATGCATCATTGCCATACCCATATGTCAGTCCCATGACTTGATAGTCAGGAGTGCATGACCTCTGACACAGGAAAGCCTTAAAGGCCAGAGAGCTTAGAAGGCTTTATGAAGGATGCAGCTATTGCTGACTCTATGACCCAGAGCTATCATCATCCAACAGTGTCCAAGGGATTAGGCAGCTTGCAGCTCAACCCAGCACACCAGACTTCCCCAGAGACGCAATCCTAATGCAGGAGAGCCCCAAGTCTGCACTGGTCTGCCACAAACACATCTTACCTGACTGCCCTGCTCTCCCTATTGTCTACATATTATATAATAAATATATTGTCTATCTGTCTATCAAATTGTCTATATATGGGTGTGTATGTACGTACATATATGTGTGTATACATACATATGCATATATTCATTTTCATAGTCACATTTTAAGGATAGTTTTGGGAACAGTAGGGCAGCAGCTCAGGGCACTGAGCTCTCCTTTTTTAAAAATACTACTGCCCAAAAGTAACTTCAAAGGGGGATAGAGGGTGAAGTTATTGGCACCAAATGCTGTCTTCCTACTCCCACAGTTCAATTCCTTTCCCTCCCTGAATGAATCCCCAGGAGAGGTCATCTGGGACAGGGCTTCCTACATTTTTTCTGCTTCTGACCCCTTTTAGAATTTTAGGCAGCATGCCTTGGTGTTGCATGGCCTGAGGGCATGCTCGGTGCAAAGTGCACATGCTTTGTGTTCAGAACCAAGGATACAATGAATTTGCTCAATGCTGCTGGGCAAGCACTGCCAGAAACACCTTGGATTCATTACACATTTGATTTTTAATTATTTTTTGGTTGTTGTACATTCAGAAACCTTTTACTGTTGCCAAATTTTTCACAACCCCATGGAAACTACCCAAATTTCACCTTAGAGCCTCTAGCTTCCCCCACATCCTTAGTCCTCGGTCTCTACCATAGACCTAGTTCCCATTCCTAAGGGAAGGAAGGATCTGTCACCCCCTCTCATAGCCTCCAAACCCCTCCAGGGTTTTCCTCACAATTATTAAGGAACCTGAGATAGGTACCAGAAAGGATTAGGGAAAGTGTGAGGAAATGTGAAGTAGGAAGAAAGTGAGATTGGGTTTAGGGTTGAGCTCTGGGTGGGATTCAAGAGGACATAGAAGTAATGGCAGAATATTGGGGAGAGGGCGTTGAGAAAAGATGAAAAGACTGAGAGTAGGGAAAAGATGATAGAATCTGAAAAGAATTGAGGAGTGACAGAGAAGGGAAGGCAGGGCTAGAAGGAGAGAAGGCAAGTTCAGAAGATACTTACTGGCCACCATGCCATGTCCCTTCCTGCAAGGAAGTACCCACTCAATGTGTTTCTGTTGACTCTGCATGCAGACTGAAAAGAGAGAGAAAGATCCAGAGGTGAGGATATCTACTCTCTCCCTGGGATCAGGGAGATCAACAACTGTGGTTTCTCACAATTTGGAGAATTGTGTCCAGACCTACTCAAAGGGGATTATGGGGTGACCAGAGTTACTGCCATACCAGGGAAGTGGACATCTACAATAGAAAAGACACAAACAAGAGTTCTCATCCCTCGTCTGTTACTAACCAGCTACTGTGTGGTCACACCAAGGGCTCTCTCTGGACCTCAGTTTCCTCTTCTATAATTTAGGATAATGATGCCTGTGGCTTGCCTCCTTCATAGGATCATCGTGAGAGTCCACAGGTATCTCAGATAGAGGGTCCAGTGATAACTCAAATATACATTGGAAAGCAAAAGTGCCCCCAAAAGGTGAAGGCTCATCATCATCGTCATCACAGAGTAATGAAAGAGACCGCCAAGGGAACTTCAGCTGCTCAGTGATGTTGACATTACGAGAGGTAGAGGCCTGCATAGAATGGTCTCAGACTTTTCTGGCACACTGGAAATAAAAGGAGGATGATGTTGGGCAGCATAAAACATTAAATTTATAGTACAGACTAGAAATGCTAAAGGATTTCAGAGGAAAAAAGTATCACTAAGGGTCATAGAAGAATGTAAGACATGAAGGACAGGTAGAATTTGACCAGGTAAAAGAGAGGGCATAGGGTATGTCAGTCATAAAATATTTTTTATGATCCTGCTTTCACAAATACAGATCACAACCCCTCTACAATTTAGTGGATGGTCTTCATTAATTACTCTAGCTAAAAAAATGCAATACCCACTGACCAACTTGGAATGAGCCTCTTTGACCTTAGTTAAACTGATTCTTGAAGACATGTATTAAAAAATACAGTTCATCAGTTCATTTCTGAGTTCATACCTTTCTAGGCTAACTCTTCCAGCTTGGTAGGTAGAAGCTACCAGAGTTTGTACTCTGCATGATATAGCGGGTAAAAATTAGGGAAGATTTGAGTTCAAATCCTGACTCTGACACTTCCTATTTGGAGTCTCAATTTCCTCACCTGTAAAATGGGGATCATGATACCTATAACCCACCTCATAGGGCTATTGTGAGACTCAAAAAGAGAACTAATGTGTATAAAGCACTTTTTGAACCTTAAAGTTTTATATAAATGTTAATTATTATTGTCACAACCCAAGATTTCTTCTATGCCATCATGAGACAACAGAAGAACTTTAATCCTCATCTGGAAAACAGATAATGATACTTTCCCTACATACCTCAGAGCACCAACATAAGATACAGGGTAGAATAAGATAAATGAGATAATAGGGAGGAGATCATTTTTAAAAGGCATGTTGCTAGAACTGGAGTCAGAAACAGTTCAAATTCTACCTCAGACACTTACTAGCTGTGCAACCTTAAGTGATTCATTCAACCTTCCTCAGCCTTCGTTTCCTCCTCCGTAAAATGAGGATAATGGTAGTATCTACCTCACAGGATCGCTGTGAGGACTAAGTGAGATAATGCATGTGAAGTGTTTTGCAAACTTTAAAGGACAATGTAAATTCTAATTACTATTATTATTAAAACTATAAGACACAAATGTGAGGGACAAGTAGTATTGTTTGTGATTATTACTTACTAGAGATGCAGAAAGCAGTGGCAGATGAGGGACCAATCTTGGAGTCAGAAAAACCTAGGTTCAAGTCCTACCTTTGAAAACTTCTTGTTGGTGTAACCGTGGGCTAGTCATTTAATTTTCAGAGGCACAGGGAACTCTCTAAACCATATATTACAGAAAAGGAACTGATCTGCAGCAAGGGAGGAATTCCTTACCACATAGATGAAATCATGTTTAGATCAAAAAGAAAAAAAAAATTGCTAGTGTATAATATCAGTAGAGGGAGCTCTAAAGAACAGCCTGATCCAGGAGGTCCTGTGAAGACATTTCCGGTTGCTTTTTCCAGCTAAAGCTCAGGACCCATATGGTTTCCAAATGAGAAATCCTTATTTTCCAATAGTAAATTAAACAACAAATACAGATTTGCAAACAGGAGAGACTCTGGGGCCTTTGTGTTCATTTACTGCTCGACCAATAAACCTTTTCCCCCAAAGAGAGAATTATATTGACTACTTGACCAAGGTGATGTGAATCTGTTGTGAGTGGTCTAAGATTTAAGTATAAGCATGAAGGGGAAAACCCTAAAGTTTGTGAGGGAAGAAACTATAGCTCATATTTTCCCAGTGCTTTGATAATCGGTGTGGTAAGCCAGATAAACCCATCTCTGAAGCCATGATTACAGATAGTACACATGTAGACATGGGGTAAAGAAGAGAATTTAGTTGGATCTCCCTTTGCTGGAGGTCTTCAAGCAACAGTTGCTGTAGAGAGGCTCCTTGTGCAGGTATGGGTCAGTCTCAATGCCCTCTGAAGTCAAATCCCTCAGAATTGGAGATTCTGGGGTTCAAATGGAGTCCTCTCAAATTTAATCCTCTTTCTTTAATTCCATCAGAGAAAGAGTTTATTCTTCATAAACTCTTCATAATCATAAGGGATTACTAAGGTGTGGGGAATGAATCAAGAAAGAGAGGAGGGAGACCAGAGACAGTAAAATATAGTGGCCAAATTCCAATATCATCATTACAAAGTGAACCATTTTTTAAAAGTTTTCATTAAAAATGCTTTAGATTTCTTTTTCTTTTTAGATTATTTTGATCCCAGGCTGCCTCAGTAACTGGGCAGGTGGGGAGTGGGGACAGGGAGGGAGGGAGGTGTGTGTGTGTGTGTGTGTGTGTGTGTAAAGACAGTGAAGGAGGCCTTAGGACTCTGGACTCCTAGTTGACCCTCACACTCACCAAAAATACAATGGTTAATTCTTTTATCTGTTTATGAATGCATTTCTTATTTCTATAAAATGTTACTATCTCATGAACAAAACTCTAAATTGTACCCATCACTATTTAAGACCTTTAATTTTTAGAATCTAATAGAAAAGTTTGATTTTTTAAAAATTAGATTATATGGGATAACTAGGTGGTGCAGTGAATAGAGCACTGGCCCTGGAGTCAGGAGGACCTGAGTTCAAATTCCACCTCAGACACTTAACACAAACACTAGCCGTGTGACCTTGGGCAAGTCACTTAACCCCAAATGCCCTCCAAAAAGAAAAAAGGCAAAAAAAAATTAGATTATATGAAGGTATGAGGAAGCACAGGGATAGCACTGTCCAGAAGCCAAATTCCAATACTGAACTACAGATAGTTCAGATTAAAAAAAAAAAAAGGTTTTTGTTAAAATTGCTTTCTCTCTCTCTCTCTCTCTCTCTCTCTCTCTCTTTAGGTCCCAAGCTTTCTTCTTTGCAAAGAAGGGGTGAGGAGTGGTGGGAATGAGGTACAGACCAGGACCTGCCCACCAGCTAAGAATGAGTGGTTTCCTTTATTAATTCCTCCCCCGGTCTATCCACCCATTCTTTTTGTTGTTGTTGTTTGTTTCTCTTTCTTTAGGCACAGATGGGTTAGGCTCCCCTTCTCGGCTAGCATCCCAGTCCTGGCCACATGCCATGAAAAGCCTGGCAGAAGCTGGGGTTGGGATCCAGGAGGTCTTTATTTTTTCCAGCAGAGACATGGTGACAGACTCCAGTATGGCCCCAATTTCCCTGCAAAGTGCTCACAGATGAAGTCCTGTGCCATAGCTGTCCTGCTTTCTCATAGTTTGGGAACACTTCCGACTCACATTTCTTGATAACTATTTCTGTTGGACTCCCCTTCCTAGAGCAGACGGAGAATAACCACAATTTTACAGTTAGTTTGACACTTTATTACTGCATTTAAATGTCATCATCTGAGACCAGATGCTAAGACATCAACTGACTTGGGGGAGGGAAAATCATAATTCTCCCTCACCTCACATATACAATTGTAGGTTTGGGCTATGTTAAAAAAAAAAGAAAGAAATAGGTTGTCTTAGCTTATCCTTCCAGACAGACTAAATGACAACTTGTTGGAGGTGTTGGAGGAGAATTCTTCCTTGGGTTGGACTACTTGAGTGATAAAGTTCCTTTAAATTCTCTGATTCTCATATAATCCTACCAACAGTCTTGTTGGGTATGTAGAGTGAGTCATGAGATGACAGAATTTAGAACTAGAAGGACGGAAAGTGCCTGGCCCGGATTCACACAAGTATTAAGAGGCAGAACTGGTATTCAATCCAAAGCCCTTTCCACAACCCCCAGCTGACATTTGTTACTTCCTTTTACAAGGAAGGAAACTGAGGCTCAAGAGAAGCTGAAAAATTTGCCAAAAGTCCCATTACCCAGGTCTTTTGACAGCCTTTTCCCCTGACAGGAACCACCTACTAGTACACTCCAGTGACTGTGGGGAGGGCTTAGAATAGAGCAGAGAAAGCAAATGGTGCACCTGTCATTATTCATCTGAAACAGAAGAACTGAATGCAACAGCAGGGAACTTTCCTACAGAGGCCAACTTATCTAAATTACAAGTAAAAACATTGCAGGAAATCTAAAGCACTGAAGCATGGTAGGTTCTGGGCTGGGTGGGAAACGTACAATGGAGATCTGTCATTTCCAAGGAAAGCCTGTCCTGGAAGCCTTCAAGGCCAACATCAGGCACAGAACAGGAAGTTCAAATCTCAGCTAAAATTCCATCTTCTTCTTCTTCTTTTGCTTTTTGGAGGGGAGAAGGCAGAGCCATTAGGGTAAAATGACTTGCCCAAGGTCACATGGCTAGTAAGTGTTAAGTGTCTGAGACCAGATTTGAACTCAGGTCCTCCTGACTCCAGGGCCGGTGCTCTACTCACTGTGCCACATAGCTGCCCTTAAAATCCCATTTTCTTGAAGAAGCTTTCCCCATTCCTCTTTAATCTTAGTGCCTTCCCTGAGACTATTCCCAATGTATCTGTATATTCCTTGTTAGTATATAGTTGTTTGCATGTTGTCTTCCTCATTAGAAAGAGTTCTTCCAGAGTAGGGGTTATATTTTGCATTTCTCTGTACCCTGAGAGCTTAATACAGTGTGTGGCACATTGTAGATGGTTAATAAATGCTAGTTGACTGAATGACTGTGACTTAAATCTTTCTGTGCTGGGATCTAGATGATGGGCTTCAAATAACCTGTTGCTTATTCACAAGTGACTTTTTTTTGTTGGGGATGGATGGGGGGATCTTTGATTTTTCTTATGTAGGACCTCCCAGTGAAATTCCTTTTAACTGATGAAAGATGCTCCCCCTCTGACAGATTCAAGAAGCAAAATGGGACATACCTCTTTGGCTGTGGGGATATGATTTATTTGACTGAACATTTGTTAAAAAGGGTTTTGTTTTTCTTTTTTTATCCCCAAATGTGGGACTTAAAAACATTTTTTTTAAAGAACTCCCCCCTACTACATCTGCAGCTTCTAATCTTAAGGAATTGCTTTGCCTACTGTCAAACAGACATTACCTGTCAAAACCCAAATTTCAGCTTAGGTCTTCCTGATCCCAAGTCTGGTTCTAGCCACCACACAGTGCTGTTTCTCACAACTAGAGTAGGAGAGTAACAATAATAGCAAAACATTGCATTTACATAGCACTTTAAGGTTTGTAAAACAACTTATATCCATTGTTTCATTTCTTCTCCAATCTGTGAATGTAAGTATTCCCATTTTACAGATGAGGAAAATAGGACTCAAATGGGTCAAGTGACTTGCCCAAGGTTAAAGAACCAGTTATGTGCCAGAGGTAGGATTCGAACCCAGCTCCTAGTTCAGTGCCCTTTCCAGTACATCAGGATTCCCCTCCCCCCAAAAAAATCCCTTACACTTGCATAGCATTCAGATCATACTTCTGAAAGTACTTCTGTATCCTTTTTTTTTTTTTTTAAAGCAATCGGGGTTAAGTAACTTGCTCAAGGTTACACGGCCAGTTATTTCTGGGTGTGGTGCTGAGTATCTGAGCCCGGATTTGATCCAGGTCATCCCGACACTGGAACCGGTGCTCTTACTCGCTGTGCTACCTGGCCGCCCCAGTACTTCTGTATCCTTACAACAAGCCTGTGAAGAAGGAAGGGCAAGGAACATTGTTATTGTCCCCATTTGACTAATGAAGAAACTTGACCAAAATCACCTGGCTAGGAAGTGCTGGAACCAGGACAAGAACTCAAGTCTAGCCATAATCAGTATAACATCTACAAGGAAATGTGGCAGTGACCTTTTATGACATTCTCCCTTATTTACTTAACTCATATCCCCCATAGTACTGAATAATCAAATGATCTCTGAGTTCATTAGAGTAGGAAACTCTGAAGATTGCAACCCATCCATGACCCTTAGGTCAAGAGAGAGCCTTAGAAACTTGCTTGAGCACATAGAAATTATCCAGGGTTACCCAGCTTATAAATGTCAGAGGCAGGATTCGAACCCAGGTATTACTGTTTCCAGATCTAATACTTTATCCACTATGCCATGCTATCACTTCCAGAAACCTACTAGAAAAAAAAATGTCCTAAATTTCAAAAAGTCAAATGCAAGAAGCTTCCCCTTGGGACTCACCCATATTCCCACAGTCACGTTTAAAGCAAAATACACCACGATGACAATAATATCAGCCACATTAAGCTGTTGGCTAAAGAAGTGAGGGTCACTGGTGGAGTTCTCTGCCATGATCTCTGCTGTTTCAGCACTGGACTGAATGAGGACAAAACAAAAGAATCAGGTTGTGGTGGGCTTTCTTGTAGGAATTGATCATTAAACCAACTGGATGATGTCATTTTCAGCCCACGACATGTCTGCATGGGGTGAGGATAGCTTCAAAGTACAACTCATTTGGCTTCCTCCTAGACTCTACTTAAAAATCATATGACTGAAGAGACTGCATGGGATCCAAGGCTGCAGGTGTACAAAGCAACCTGCGCCTTTGGAGGCACAAAATGCTGTTTTGGATAACCACAAGAGATGGGCACTGCATCCCAGAGTCCTGACCCCTAACTGAGGAGAGGAGGTTGTGTGAATGCACAACTGGGGAAAACTAGCTCTCCCACTAAAAATGTTTAGTCTTTTGCTGTAGCTTGGAGACTCCAGATATCAGGGAAGAAACAAAACACAGAACAAACTTTATTTATTAAAGGGATATAGAGAAGCATCATTTACTCCCCAAAGTCAACTGTGGCCATTGCAAATAATTTTAGATTAACTGTCTTTTAGTGATGTTTTTATTCATATTATTATAGTCCTTGTGGATATTGTCCTCCTGATCTGCTTCCCTTGTCTTGCATCAGTTGATACTATTTTCCGATGTTTCTTGGAATTCCTGGCATTCGTTTCTTACAGCATAATAGTATTCCATTGCATTCATAGTGCCTGGGGACTATTGCTGATTCATGCTGGTGAGGAGCGAAGGGGAAGACTCCTGAGAAATTAGTATTTAGTAGTTGATATTAAAAGGCTCTGCTCATGGGGAAATGAACTTTTAGTCATTACTGATGTTCTTATTTGACAAAGTGTTTCAGGGGATTTGAGTGTCCCTGAGACTTCTTTGTTTAGTGTGGCCAAAGGCCTCTGAAATTCTTACACCTTGCAATTCATAGAAGTGAATAAAAGTAAAAGGAAGGGCTAGGTGGCACAGTGAATAGAGCACCAGCCCTGGAGTGAGGAGAACCTGAATTCAAATATGGCCTCAGACACTTAACACAAATACTAGCCGTGTGACCTCGGACAAATCACTTAACTCCAATTGACCTCCAAAAAGCAAAAAGAAAAAAGTAAATGGAGAATGAAGAAATAAGAGAACAGAAAATCTAAAAAAGAATTTATTAAAATGTCCATTTTGCCCATTATTGGCTCTTATTTTAATAATATTTTAGTAAGTAATTTTTAAAGAACAAGAATAGATTAAAATTAATTAGAAAATATGTGATTTTAGGGAAATATGAAATAATACTCCTGACATTTAGGCAATTCTGTTCTTCCCCCCAATCTGTACCCTGACCCTATTTCTGGCAGCCCTGATAGATAGTTTTCTTCTCTATTTTTTTCTAGAAGCTCTGATGTTGTTCCCTTTAAAAATTTCTTTTGTATTATAGAAAAGAATGAGCTTTTATATTGAAGATAATGGGGGAAGGTTGTAATCTTCTTTTCCAGAAGTATGCCTTTATATAAGACTTGACACTTTGGATCAAATCTATCCTGTTCTGATAAGCATGGATACTTCCATAAAGTCATCCTTAGAGATTAGATGGGTCCCAAATGTCCCAAGATGAGATTATAAATGCAAATGATCTTAAAACACTACACAATTATGATGATTACTCATAACAATGAAAATTAGATACGTAGTTGGGGCCAGCATGGAGTAGTGGGTAAAATGCTGGATTTGGGGTTCAGAGAAACTTGGTTCACACTCTACCTTTAATACTTGGATCAATAAGGAGGACTGATCAGAGAATTTAAAGTTTGAAGAGATCTTACAGGTCACTGAGACCAACACACTTCCTTTACAGATGAGGAAAATGAATCTCAGAGAGGTGAAGTGAGATGTGTGACCAGGATTAAGTCACTTAAATTCTCTGAGTCTTAATTCTCCTCAGATACAAAATGGGGCTTAATAATCCCCACTTCACAGGATTGTTGTAAGGCTCCAGTGAGACCATGGATGTAAAGTTTTGCAAAACTTAAAATGATGAATATTAGTTATTATAATATAAATACATTTAAACTACTTCTGAACTTATTTTTAACCCAGACTACATTTTAATTAATACTAATGTTATAAACATATATTTGTTTGTCCTTAACACCTCCTTCAGGTTTCAAGAAGAAAAGCTTGAGAGGAGGGGGCCCTCGCTTAGTATTTTCGATTTGCCACAGAGTACACGTTTCATCCTCTTCATTTGTTTATGGACTTTGATCCTTCCCTTCTCAAGCATAATCCTTTCAGAATGAAGTGGTATCATCTTTTCTGTCTTTTTTTTTAACCCTGTCCTTTCAACCTTGTCTTAAGGCATGATGCTCTGTGAATTCTTGTGGAGATCAATTTGAAATTGTCACAAAAGTCACATTCAAATTCTTTGACCTATTACAGGGCACAGAGGTCAATGAAAGAAATGTCATATACATTGAAATATTCAGAGCAGCACATTTTGGGGGGATAGCAAAACAAAAAAAAAAAACCTGGGGAAACATAAACCCATTAAATTGGGACTTGTTGATTGGGAAAATGGTTGAATAAAGAAAGCATGGCATATGAATCAGCACCAATCCCCAGGTCTGGCTCCAGGCTTAATCCTCCCAAAGCTTGGTCTTGTTCAACCCCGGTAAGAACCCTATTAAAAACAAAACAAAACAAAAATACAAAAAACACCAGACTCTGTTGGTTTTGGTTCCCCTTTAGACTGGTTTCAGTGGAATTGACCTGTTTCCACCCTTCTTGATTGCCGTTCTTTATTGTATGTCCACTCAATAAAAATATCTTGCTTTACTTTTTCTATCTTGTTACTTGCTCTGTGTTTTCTAGTAGCCCACTTTGGATCTTGAACCTCTATTAGCACAGTCATCATTCATTCTCTAAAGACAAAGATCTGAGTTTGGTAAAAAGGGAGACCATCATATCTTTGAACTGTCTCATAAGCAGTTGTAGGACGATTGCTCAAGGTATCACAAATTATGATACCTTTTCAAAATCTCCTTTTACAAACTTCTTTAATTGTTACTCCACTAAGAAAATCTCTCGCCAAAGCTGAAATAGTCACAAAGAACATGTACTATGGAAATAAAAACATTCATATTCCTTTTATTTGAACAACAAAAAAACAGAAAGCAATTTTTTTTCATGGGGCACAAACACACAGGTAGCTAGATGGTACAGTGGATAGTGCCAGACCTGGAGTCAGGAAGCCCTGAGTTCAATTCAGCCTCAGACACTTAATAGACCCTGGGCAAGTCACTTAACCTCTATTTGCCTCAGTTTCCTCATGGGTAAAAGGGGAATAACAGTACCTACTTAACAGGGTTATTGTGAAAATCAAATGAGATAAGTGTAAAGCACTCAGCAGTGACTGGCACATAGTAGGTGCTATATAAATGCTAGCTATTGTTGTCATCCTCTTCCTCAATATTATTATTAGTTTCAAACCCCTGAGATTATTATGGTGGAGTGAAAGGCTACAAGATATTTGGTTCCTTAACACTCCCTCTCCCAGCCCCTGAATGGCAATGGACATACCACAAAGAAGCAAAACTACCAGAAACCCTTAAAAGAAAAATGTTTCTTGGGAAGAACAGAAAATAAATGAGCAAAGGTAGAGCTGTAACAAAATGAAGAATACAGGCATGAAGAAGTAGGGGCATAAAGGAAGTCAGGTAATTTTTGAGAGAAGTCATTCCTCCCTGGCTTTTGAAAAATAGGTGACTCACTTTTCCAGTAAAGTAAAAGAACATGGTATTAAAATAATTCAATTATGTTTGAGATTAGTGGGGTTTTTTTAAGAATAAAAAAGAAACCCCTATTTTCCTGACAATCAATAAGACCACTTCTGGGTCTCTTTAGCCCTAAATCTGAGATTCCTTCCTTTCAGAGATGATTACTCTGACTTCATTTGATATTAAATCCAGGGATGTGGCTGTCCACTTCTGTTTCCAAATTTGTTTTCCACTAGTACCACAGGTAAGAGGTTGTAGCTCAGGGGTCATTTAGTCCAACTTCTTTATTTAACCATATAAGGAAACTGAGGCCCAGAGAGGTTTAGTGATTTGCCCAAGGTTGTTCAGGTCTTAATTGACAGAGATGAAATTCAAAGCTATGTGCTCTGTAGATGCATTATTTTACCCTATGTACCACATTGCCTCCCCTAATTAAATCATTTCAGGCTGGGTCAGGCACTGGCTTCGTGTCTAAGTGCATGATTACAGACAACAAACTTCCCCTCATGTTTTCTGGATGTGGTTTAATTAGAATTTAACTTATTTTTTTTACACTCAGTCTTTCACAAATGTGTTAATATGTCAGCCAGGGTATCTAGTAACCCAACTAAACTGCAAAACAAATTTCTCCTGTTACATTGTAACCTGGGAGGTATGTTACTTATTACTCCTATTAATGTATGTCCTAGGGGGCAGTAGAGAAAACAGTCGATGCTTCTATGAAACCTCTTGAACCCTCAGCTCCCTTTCTGCCCTCACCCTAAGTCTAATAAAAACATCCAGATTCTACTGGTTTTTAACATTCTCTCCAGGGTCACTTCCCCAACCTGTGCTCATACACAGCTGCACTGCCAGACCTGTGGGTGCTCAGGATGCCTCTCTAGTGTGTTTCTCACAATAATCCAGTGTGCTTAATTAGCTCTTAGCAAAGGCATTTACTCAAATGGCATAGCCAGAACTATACTTATAAAAGATTTCATCCTCAAAAATCATAAATATACACATATTGGGGAGGAGGGGTAAGAGAATGGATACAAACTTCAAAGTACAGAAGTAGTGAGAGACACGTGTAAGGAACATATGTGGCCAAGGGAATTTCTGTCTGGAAATAAAAGGTTTTGACGATCTTTTTCTCTTCAAAGATAGCTCACAAAATTTATTTTTAAAAATGGAGTGCTATTATTGGTTATGGCTGTACTGATCCACTGCTAAGCTGGGCTAGTTTGTCACAGAATGTGGTGTCTCTGTTGGACAGACTGATCTTCTGCACTCCTTGAGCTTAATCTTCAATGAGTAGTTGTAGTTTTCACCCCTTCCAGACTCAGATTCAGCTTGTTACATTTTTAAAAATTAATTTTATGTTCAGATTCACAGTGTCTTCTCTCCAGTTCTCCCCACACTCCCAATTTTAGAAGGCAAGAATAAATCCTTCATTAAAGTCAAGCAAAACAAATTGACACATTGGCTACATCTAAAAAAAAAAAAGTTTCAATCGGTACAACGAATACATCACCTCTCTATTAGGAGATGGGTACCATGTTTCATCTTGAGCCCTTTGGAATTTTGGTGGGTCGCTGAGTTGATCAGAGTTCCTAAGTCTTTTAAATTTGTTTATGTTTACAAAATTGCTGTTATCTTCTTGGTTCTGCTCACTTTATTCTGCATCAGTTCACAGAAGTCTACTCAGGTTTCCTGAAACCATTCCCTTCATCATTTCCATCACATACTTAAGACAGTTTGTTCAGCTATTCCCCAACTAAAGGGTGCTCCCTCCTCAATGTCCAATTCTTTGTCACTGGAACCAGTAGTAGTATTGTTGGGTATACGCACAATTTGAGAGCTTAGGGGAATAGTTACAAATTTCAGCTTGGTACTAATGTGGTCTTTCAGCAAGGGAAAAGACCCTTAGCCTAGAATTCACAGAAACCTTTCCATTTCTGTTCTTTCAGAGCCTTGACTGTAATATTTCTAATTTCCCACGTGGAGAAGAGGAATTCCAACTTATAGACACCATCCAGTACATTTTCCAAAACATTCTTTTCCAAAACATGTGCAAATGAGCAACTGGTGAAAAGATACTGAAGCACTCAATGTCCTGAAGATGAGTTCAATGTCTCTGTTCTTACACCTAATGACCTTAAAACTTTGCTTAAGTCTAAAAGGGGAATACTCTAACAAGTTAATTTACCATTTATATTTCTCAAGTGCTTCACAATTAATCATTTGCTTTCATCATTTCTTACACATTCTCAGAACTCTATTTAGGGCAAGATAACTAGGAATTTATCTGGGGCACCAAAGTTACCACTCTGACCACACTTACCATCTTTCAACAAAATTGAAGCAGCAGATTTTAGTACCCAGTTAGCTAGATCAGTTAAAATAAGAAGGTACCAAATGGTAGGCTGGGGGGAGCTGCTTCCTTTCATAAATACAACCAACTCTCCCCTGCTTAGTACCCTCTCCAGCAGCTGCTTGTCTTCATTCGCATAAAAGGTATCCCACTGCTAGAGTTTCATTCTACTTACCCCACACAGGGTTTGTGGTACTTGCCTCAGGCATAAAAATTCCTAGTTATAACTCTACAAGTTCTTATTATTATCCTTATGTTGTTTATAAAATATTTCAGCTATTTCATTTTCATTCTCTCCCACTGGGCTGCTAAGATAGTACAGTAGACAGAGAGGTGACTCTGCTGGAGTCAGGAAGACCTGAGTTTAAATCTGGTCTCTGACATTTATGTGACCCTGGGAAAGTCACAACTTTTGTCAGCCTAGTTTTTTCAAATGTCAAATGGGGATAAATAACAGCACCCACTTTGCAGGGTTGTTGTAAGGATCAAATGAGATACTTATAATGTGCTTAGTACCTGCCACTACAGCAGGCACTATATAAAAGTTCATTCCCTTCCCCTCTGGCATCATGTTTTCTCCACAAGGTAGTTTGAGTACCTGTGGGAACCCATCCAAATTAAATGTTCATCTAAAAATAATGGGAGGGGCGGCCAGGTAGCACAGCGAGTAAGAGCACCGGCTCCAGTGTTGAGAAGACCTGGAGATTGAATCCCGGGCTCAGTCACTTAGCACCCACCCAGAAACACCTGGCCATGTAACCTTGAGCAAGTTACTTAACCCCAATTGCTTAGGGGCGGCCAGGTGGCTCAGCAAGTAAGAGCACTGGCTCCAGTCTCGGGATGACCTGGATCAAATCCGGGCTCAGATACTCAGCACCACACCCAGAAATAACTGGCCGTGTAACCTTGAGCAAGTTACTTAACCCCGATCGCTTTAAAAAAATAAATAAATAAAAATAACGGGACTCATTTGGAATACACCACCAAGAAGGGGGCATCAGGGGGTAGACCCAAGATGGTGAAGTAAAAGCAGGAACTTGCTTCATTTAGCTCCTGCTCCAACCACCTTCAATACTGGTAAACAAAAAAATGACTCTAAATAAATTTAGACAAATTTAAAAATTTAAATAAAATTAAACAAATCCCACAGAACCCACAAAGTGACTGAGAGAAACAAATCTCCGACTGAAGGCAGCCTGGCAGGCCAGCAGAAAGGGTTTATTGCACCAAGCTGGGAGCCAACCACAGTCCTGCATGAGCTGTGTGGGCCCAGAACCTGGGTGGCCCCAGACTCTGGGCGGTCCCAACCAGCAACCCAGAATGGCCAGAGCAGACTTTAGGAGAGCAAATCACGAGCAACTGTGGCAGTTTCCAGACTTCTCAACCCATAAATGCAAAAGAGAAAGTAAAAGGTCAGTAGGGAACTCTGTTGGAACTGGGTGGAGAAGGGCTAGGTGCTAGCCCCTGTCCCTAGGGCGAGGCTACAGCTGCTACACAGTGGCTGCCTCCAGAGCTCCTGACCTGCAGATCATACAGAGACACCAAGCGACAATTCAAAGGGTCATTGCTCTTGCTTTGACCTGCTTGGATCTGGGTCACTGTCTTGGGCAGTGGTCCTGAGGTGAGGAATGCCAGTGTGTCAAAGCTTGTGGGGGCTGTAAAGAGGGCACCCTCCTCATAGCTCTGGCAATTGTGAAAACCTCTGGAAGCAGAGTTCTACCATGGCAAAGAGCTCAAAAGTCAAGTAATTGGCTGGCAAGATGGGCAAGCAGAGGAAGCACAATCAGACCACAGGATCCTTTTTTGGGGACAAAAAAGGATCAAAACATGGAACCAGAAGAAGAAAACAAAGTCAAAACTCCTGCATCAAAAGTTTCCAAAAAAAATATAAACTGGTTGCAGGCCATGGAGGAGCTTAAGAAGGATTTTGAGAGAAGAGGAGGAAAAATTGGGAAGAGAAATGAGAATGATGCAAGAAAATCATGAAAAGCAAGTCAACAGCTTACTAAAGGAGACCCAAAAAAAAAATACTGAAAATAACACCTTAAAAAATAGACTAATCTCAAATGGCAAAAGAGGCCCAAAAAGGCCAATGAGAAGAATGCCTTAAAAAGATAAATTGTCCAGATGGAAAAGGAATTTCAAAAGGTCACTGAAGAGAATAATTCCCTCAAAATTATATTGAAGCAAATGGAAGCTAATGAATTCAAGATATCAAGATACTATAAAACAGATCCAAACAAATGAAAAAATAGAGGCAATGTGAAATATCTCATTGGAAAAACCACTGACCTAGAAAATAGATCCAGGAGAGACAATTAAAATTACTGGACTACCTGAAAGCCATGATCAAAAAAAGAGCCTAGAAATCATCCTTCAAGAAATTCTCAAGGAAAATTGCCCTGATATCCTAGAACCAGAGGGCAAAATAGGAATGTTAAGAATTCCCCCATGGCCTCTTGAAAAAGATCCCCAAAAGAAAACTCCTAGGAATATTATAGTCAAATTCCAGAGTTCCCAAATCAAGGAGAAAATATTACAAGCAGTCAGAAAGAAACAATTTGAGTATTGTGAAAAAACAATCAGAATAACACAAAATCTAGCAACTTCTACATTAAGAGACTGAAGGGCTAGGAATAGGATATTCTGGAGGTCAAAGGAGCTAAGATTAAAACCAAGAATCACTTACACAGCAAAACTGACTATAATGCTTCAGGGGAAAATATGGTCATGCAATGAAAGAGAGGACTTTCAAGCATTCTTTTTTTTTTTTCAAATGCTTTATTAACTTCTGATTTATATCATTCATTTCTGCCAGATTTTGAGTTACAAATTTTCTCCCCATTTTCCCCTACCCACTGCCCCAAAATAGCAGTCCCACAGGATATTCCCTCCTCCAATCTGCTCTCTCCCATAGCCCTTTCGACTTTTTCAGTGGATCTCTATTGCCCAGTGCCTGTATATCTTATTTCCCAATTACATGTAAAATAGTATTAATAGTATACATATATATATACATATATATATGAATATTTGATTTTAAAACTTTGAATTCCAGATTCATTTCCTTCCTCCCTTGATGCCCACCCTTACTGGAAAGATAAGCAGTTCAGTATAGGTTGTACATGTGTGTCTAATGCAAAACAATAACATAGTAGATATATTGTAAAAGACTGACCCTATTTCCCTCCCTCTTATCCCACCTCCCACTTGTTCTATTCTCTACTTTCATCCCATCCCTTTTCAAAAGTGGGTGCTTCCAACTTCCCTCCCCCCCAGCCTGCCCTTTTTTCCATTATTGCCCCTCTCATCCCCTTCCCCCCCTACTCTCCTGTAGGGTGAGATACCCTATTGAGTGTGTATGTCATTCCCTCCTCAAGCCAAATTCAATGGGAATAAGGTTGACCCATTCCCTTTTGCCTTCCTATTCTTCCCCTCCATTGTAACCATTTTCCCTTGCCTCTTCTCTATGAGATAGTTTACCCCATTCTGTCTATCCCCATCTCCTCTCATTATATTCCTATCTCACCTCTTAATTTCACCTTTTAAGTATCATCCCTTCCTGTTAAATTAGTCCTGTGCCCTCTATGTATAACTGTAAACATATATACACACATTCACATATGTATTCATATGCCCATATACTCTCATATATACACATACATATATTTTTATTCCATTCAACTACTGAGAAAAGTTTCATAAGTTACAATTATTGTTTTTCCATGTAGGAATGTTAATAATTCAACTTTGATAAGTTCCTTGTGATTTCTTTTTCCTGTTTCCTTCTCATGCTTCTTGTATCTGAATGTCAAATTTTCTATTCAACTCTGGTTTTTTCATCAAGAATGCTTGAAAGTCCTCTATTCTACTGAATGACCATATTTTCCCATGAAACATGATACTCAGTTTTGCTGGGTATGTGACTCTTGATTTTAATCCCAGCTCCTTTGCCCTCCAGAATATCATATTCCAAGCCTTTCGATCCCTCAGTGTAGAAGCTGCCAGATCCTGGGGTATCCTGATTGTGTTTCCACAATATTCAAATTGTTTCTTCCTGGCTGCTTGCAATATTCTCTCCTTGATCTGGGAATTCTGGAACCTGGCTATAATATTCCTAGCAGTTTTCTTTTTGGGGTCTTTTTCAGGAGGTGATTGGTGGATTCTTTTTTTTTTTTTTATAAAGCAATCGGGGTTAAGTAACTTGCTCAAGGTTACACAGTCAGTTATTTCTGGGTGTGGTACTGAGTATCTGAGCCCGGATTTGATCCAGGTCATCCCGACACTGGAGCCGGTGCTCTTACTCGCTGAGCCACCTGGCCGCCCCTAAGCAATTGGGGTTAAGTAACTTGCTCAAGGTTACACGGCCAGGTGTTTCTGGGTGGGTGCTAAGTGTCTGAGCCCGGGATTCGATCTCCAGGTATTCTCAACACTGGAGCCGGTGCTCTTACTCGCTGTGCTACCTGGCTGCCCCTCGGTGGATTCTTTTAACCTCTATTTTGCCCTCTGGTTCTAAATCATCAGGGCAGTCTTCTTTGAGAACTTCCTGGAGGATGATTTCTAGGTTCTTACTTTGATCATGGCTTTCAGGTAGTCCAATAATTTTTAAATTATCTCTCCTGGATCCATTTTCCAGGTCAGTGGTTTTTCCCATGAAATATTTCACATTGCCTTCTATACTTTCATTTATTTGGATCTATTTAACAGCATCTTGATTTCTCATAAAGTCATTAGCTTCCATTTGCTCCAATCTAATTCTGAAGCAATGATCCTCCTCATTGAGCTTTTGAAATTCTTTTTCCATCTGGCAAATTCGACTTTTTAAGGCATTCTTCTTCTCATTGCCTTTTTGAGCCTCTTTTCCCATTCGAGTTAGTCTATTTTTCAAGGTGTTATTTTCCTCAGTCAGGCTGTTGACTCTCTTTTCATAATTTTCTTGCATTGTTCTCATTTCTCTTCCCAATTTTTCCTCCACTTCTCTTATCTACTTCTTAAGGTCCTCTATGGCCTATAACCAGCTCATATTTTCCTTTGAAGCTTTTGGTGTAGGAGTTCTGACTTCACTGTCTTCCTCCTGTTCCATGCTTTGCTCCTTTTTGTTCCCAAAATAGGAGTCTAATGTTGGAATCTTCTGTCTGCTTTGTTTCCTTTGCTTGGTCATGTCGCCCCTCAGTCACTTGACCGCTGGGCTTTTTGCCACAGTAGGACTCTGCCACTGGACAGGGGAGCTTTCGTCCCAAACGCTGGGGTTTTTCTCAGCTGCCGGAGCTATTAGATGGGTGCCCTCTCTGAGGTCTCCACACGCTCTGGCAAGCTGGACACACACCCCAGGACCTCCACCCTAGACTGAAATCCAGATCCAAGAAGGTTAAAGAAAGAGTGATTACCCCTCAGACTGGTGCTTGGTCCCCCTACACTCTGCAGGCCAGGAGCTGAAGCTGCCACATGATGCTGGCTGGCTGTGCAAGGTGTCTCAGCAGCTTCTCGTCCTGGGGGCAAAAGCCACGCATTCCCACTTACTAGGTCCCAAAGTCCAGAATGCACTAACCTCTCACTTTGTCCTTTGCATCTGTGTTGATAAATCTGGAAATGGCCACAGCTGCTGTTGATCTGGAGTCCCTCCTGCCAGCGGCTGGTCAGGCCCGCCCTGGGGCTAAAGCCGTGGTGTGGGCCTGGGCTCAGCTCCCAGAGCATTGCGCTGGCCGATTCCTGCCAGCCTGCTGGGTTGTCCTCAGCGGGAGGTTAGCTTCTCTGTGTCATTTTGTGGGTTCTGCAGCTCCAAAGTTTGTTTAGAGTACCCTTTTTACATGGATTAAGGTTAGGTGGAAGCTGGAGCCGTGGGGAGGTTGTGTTTCTACTCTGCCCCCCCTGAAGCATTCTTGATGAAAAAACCAGAGCTGAACAGAAAATCTGACTTTCAAATACAAGAAGCAAGTGGAGCCTGGGAAGGTAAATAGGAAAAAATCATAAAGAACTTATTAAAGTTGAACTATTTACATTCCTACATGGAAAAACGATAATTTTAACTCATAAGACTGTTCTCAGTATGAGGATAGTTGAAGGGAATATATATATTTTACGTGTATACATATATATATATATATAAATATATATATATATATGTATAGGAGGGTGTATGTGTATTTAAATATACATATTTGAGTGTGTGTATATGTGTGTACATGTATACATAGAGGACACAGGATCAGTTGAATAGGAAGGGATATCTAAAAAATAAAATTAAGAGGTGAGAGAGGAATATATTGGGAGGAGAAAGGGAGAGATAGAATATGAAACATTATCTCACATAAAAGAGACAAGAGAAAACTTACAATGGAGGGGAAGAGCAGGAAAGTGAAACCTTACCCACATTGGATTTGGTTTAAGAAGAACATACACATTCAAATACAGGAAAGTAGGGGGAAGAGGATAAGAGGGGGGATGATAGAAGGGAGGGTAGACTGGGGGAGAGGGTAGTTAGAAGCAAACATTTTTGAAAATGGACAGGGTCAACATAGAAAACTGAGTAAGTAGAGGGCAGGATAGGATAGAGAGAAATATAATTAGTCTTTCACAATATAACTACTATGGAAACATTTTGCATAACTATACATGTACAACCCATATTGCATTGCTTGTCTTCTCAGTGGTGGTGGGTAAGGAGGCAAGAAGGCAAAGAATCTGGAAATCGAAGTTTTAAAAACAAATGTTAAAAAAATTGTTTTTTTACATGTAACTGGGAAATAAAATATACAGGCAGTGGGGTATAAAAATCCATTTTGCCTACTAGGAAGTTTGCGGCAGGGAATGGTGGAGGATATGAGAGAACAGATTGGGGGAAGGAGTATTCAGTAGGCTCGCTATATTTGGGTGGAGGTAGGGGAAAGATGGGGAGAAAATTTGTACCTCAAAATCTTGTGGAAATGAGTGTTGAAAACTAAAAATAAATAATTAAAAAAAAGAAGGGGGCATCAGGATTAGAAGTGCCAGTCTTGAGTCTCTCGTACAATTTTTTCCCCCTATACCAAAATATTCCCTGATTACACTTCCTGGATCACAAAGTCGACTACATACATCCGTCCTTAATCCTCACACAATAGATTTTTGATTCATATGTCTAATCCTCAGAAAAAATTTTTGACTTGGCATTCCCCAATTGATAAATGGTCAAAGTATATGAACAGGCAGTTTTCAGAGAAAGAAATTAAAGATATATATAAGCACATGAATAAATGCTCTAAATCACTACTGATTAGAGAAATGCAAATCAGAACAATTCTGAGGTACCACATCTCACCAGATTGGCTAAGATGACAAAACAGGAAAATGACAAATGCTGGAGAGGATGTGGGCAAATTGGAACACTAATGCATTGCTGGTGGAGTTGTGAACTGATCCAACCTTTCTGGAGAGCAATCTGGAATTATGCCCAAAGGGCTATAAATAATTTCATACCTTTTGACCCAGCAATACCACTTCTAGGGTTATATCCCAAAGAGATCATAGAAGTGGGAGACAGACCTATGTGTACAAAAATATTTATAGCAGCTCTTTTTGTGGTATATGCATCTTATAGAATACTATGGTGCTATAAGAAACGTGGAGCAGATTCTTCATATTTACCTGGAGAGGCTTATACGAATTGATGCTGAGTGAGAAGAGTAAAATCAGGAGAAATTTGTACACAATTATAGACACAACTTATGTGTGACGACCAACTTTGATAGACTGGACCCTTCTTAGCAATGCAGTGATATGAGTCAATCCCAAAAGACTCATGATGGAGAGAGATGTCTACATCCAGAGAAAGAACTAGAAAGAACTGAGTTTGTATCCAGATTGAAGCAAACTACCTGATCTTTTTCCTTTTCTTTTTTGGTTATATTTCCTCTTTACCATATTTCATTCCATCTGATACAATCCGTCTTTATACCCTGACTAATGTCTAATGTGAAAGTATTTACAGATCCTGTACTTGACTGTATGCCGCCTTGGGGGGGTGGAGAGGAGGAAGGGGGACCGAATGTGAAACTCAAAGAATTGTGGAATTGAATCTTGTAAACTAAAAGTAAACAAACAAAATTAAAAAAAAAATCTAAAAAAAATTTTTTTTGATTTGGCAGAGAAAGAAAAGATGCCAGAACTGCTTGTTTCGACAAAAACATCATGAGTGCCAATGAACATGCTACTTTCAATAGACCACTTACCAAGTGATTGGCAGCAGTCTGTCAGTCAACAAGCAATGATTAATCGCCAGGTGCTGAGCTGAGGACGGGGGATACAAAGAAAGGCGAAAGGACTGTCCTGCCCTCAGAAATCTCGGATTGCAATGGGAGAAACAATATGCAAAAACTGCCTATAAACAAAGCACATAAAATTGGAGGCTGCAAATGAACCTAATGAAACATTCGGGGAACAACCCATACCTCAAAAAACTGGCAAAAAAGGAAAGGAGTGACGAGAAGGCAGGTTTCTCCTGATTTTAAAATATATAAACTTTAAATTTTTTTTTAAAAAAAGAAACAAACAAAAAAGGGCAGTCAAAGAAAATGGAAATAGGTTGGGTCCACTGGAATGGAGCACCAAAGCCAAGAAAGTCTGGTAGTTTTTAAAATAGGGTTTTTAACTGAGTCAAGTAGGAATGTTTGTGAGTTTGAGGGGCAAATGATTAACAATTAAATTTTAAAACTCTTACCATTTCTAATTAAATTCTCCTGGAAATAAATTAAAAATAGAATAAAAGCAAAAAAAGTATAAATTTGGAGGAAAGAACATATAACTAAAAGATTGAGTTTTAAATAACCTATTTCTAATTTTCACATAAATTAGCTTGTGGTTACAAACATAAAAATGTTGCTTGTGGCCTACTTTAAAACATTTAATTAATCAAAGGGTATTTTTCCTATTAATTTTTTTAGTTTTAGCAATAAGTTTAAAGGAAAGATAACATCTGAGGCATCTTTTGTTTTCCATTTCTTCACTTCCCTCATTCTGGGCCTCAGTTTACTATGCTGTTCAATGATGACTGCTAAGATCCTTCAAGTGCTAACACTCCAGGATTCTATAAAGGAATACAAATCTGCAGAGAATGAAGAAAAGAAAAGCTACCATTAAACCTATTTGATATTGCAAAAGTAGCTTCAGAAAGCCCCAGATTTTATTATATATAGAAGAATGCAGAAAACACTTACTTGATGTTTTATTGTTGCAACATGACAAGGTGAAAACATGACTAGAGTTAGGGTTAAGAGATCCATGTCTTAATATTAGCTATAACACTTACTAGGTTTCAACCTTTGAGTCTCAGTTTCCTTTTCTGGACAAAAAGAAAAAAGGCGGGGAGAGGAGATAATATTTGCACTGCCTGCCTCAGGAGGTTGTTGTGAGCAAAGTGCTTTGTAAAACTTGAAGAACTATAAAAATACAACTTGTCATTAATATAACTGGAGAGCAATATCTCAGTAAGCAAGCCAATGGTACAACTCAATAAAAGTTTAAAAAAACTCACACAACAAATTCTTTATTCCTTTTTGTCGCAGAAAATAAATACAGGTGCATAATATTTCATATGCTTTTCTATAAAAGCATTTCTACAAAATGTCACTGTGTACAACAGTATATAACCTTTTGGTTTTTAAAGGTCAAATATCACACAGATTATTTTATTAACATCTTAAATCATTTGAATCAAGCAACTTTGGAAAAGGGGTAGTTTATGAGCTTAAAATATCTTTTTTAAATAGTAAGCTAAACTAAAACAACTGGATCTTTTTTCCCCGTTCTGTTCTTAAACACAAGAAAGTTGGGAATGTGCTTTAAAAAAGAGTTACACATAAACCCTCTCCCCCCCCAACCCCTCCTAACTGTTAAAAATTTGGTCTCTCCTTATAGAGGAAGAAATCAAGAAAAAAAAGGGTGGGAAAAAACCCATAACCTGTCTACCCCTCAAAAAAGGTTCCTTTGAAATATTTAAGATCAAGCATGATATTTCACAGTACAAATATATATATTTCCAGTTTGGCCCTTTTAGCTTAAATGAAAAAACAAAAACAAAACAAAAACAATAAACCTCAGTCATCCAAGCCTATATTTCTGAACAGGTAAGACATGGATTCTCCATTGTGTATTCGTCGAATGGCTTCAGAAAGGATCATGCTGATATCCACGGTCTTAATTTTGGGGCACTGGAGTTTCTGTATTTCATGTGGAATTGTGTTGGTAACCACCACCTGCCAAAATAAATACACCAAATATAAGGCTGAGAAAATTACTTAATTTGCTCTTGAGTCAAGGTGGCAGTATACCAGCATCTTCTAGTAATGGCTTATTTTTATCTTTGTCAAGTTTGCAGTCATTGAACAAGCAGTTGCAGAATATTTTCATTATGATTTTACCTAGGAGGCATATACATTTTTTCCCCTAGCATTCCCCCCTAAGACATTCACTGAATGGGCATAACTAGAATCTCTAGTAGCAAGAGAAAAAGAATCTCCCTCCACCCCCACCCCATAGGTAGTACTGAGAATATTTGATTGGGAAAACTGAATATTCCCAACAACTAAGGCTTAAAGTTCCAGACATCAGCACTTTTTGTAGTAGCAAAAAACTGGAAATAAAGTATGTGCCCATTAACTAAGAAAGAGCAAAATAAATTGACATATAAAAAGTGAATTGTTGCATTGTAAAAAAAAAAACCAACAAATATGAGGAATTCTGAAAAACTCTGAGAAAACTTATATGAACTAATCCAGAGAAGGTAGAAACAGGAAAACAATATACATGACTACAACAATGTAAAAGAAACCACCATCAAAAGACAACAGAATACAGACTGAATGTAATAACTAATCTTTTTTCCATAGGACTTATCAGTTCTATGAAGCATACCTCCCTCCTCTCAGTAGAGAGGTGGAGGCTTACAGGTATAGAATATTGCTCTAGAAATAGCTAAAACCATTTGCTGCTCCCACTTTCTTACATCCCACTCACTTCTCAACCCTTGTAATCTGGATTCTGTAGAATCTGTAGATTCTGTAGAATTGCTTTTTCTAAGGACACAAAGAAATCTTTGTTGTTAAACCCAAGGTGCTTTTCTCATCCTTCTTGACCTCTTTGCTGTTTTTGATAATGTTGACAGTAACCCCCTTTTGATACTTTCCTTCATGGATTTTCTTGACACTGCTTTTGTCATGGTTCTCTTCCTATCAGACTGATCTTTCTTGGTCTACTTTGTAAGACCTTCATGGATGTTCTGTCCATATTAAAGCATATACCTCAAAGATAGGTCCTGGGTCCTGGCTTCTTCTCCCTCTACTTTCTCAGTGATTTCATCAGCTCCTATGGATTTATTATAGACAGATGACACCTAAATCTATTTCACCCTTAAACCATTCACCTCTCAGTCTCACATCACCAACTGCCCTACAGACAGACATCTCTATCTGGGAGTATCATAGTCATCTCAAAATCAACATGCCACAAATAAAACTCATTATTATCTTTTGCCCCAAAATGTCTCCTCTCTCAACTTCCTTATTTCTGGTAAGGGAACCATCATTCTTCCAGTCACCTAGGCTTACAAACCAGAAGTCATCCACAACCTACTACTCTTACTAAACCCCACATACCATCAGCTGACTAATCTATTCTTCCACCTCAGTATGTAACATTCATTCCCACTTCTCCACTCAATCACAACCACTATAGTTCAGGCCCTTATCAACTCTCTTTCAACTTGATTTATTTTCAGTAGCCTCCCAATTGGCTTCCCTTCATCTATCTGTTCTCCTCTCCAGAGGAGAGTTGCCAATATTCTGAAACCAAAGGACTATGCAGGCTAAAGAAGTTTTAGTGACTCCCTACTGCCTTTAGGATAAGCTATATACTCTGCTTGGCATGTAAAAGTTCTTCATGCTCTGGCTCCAGTTTATCTTTCCAGGTACATTATAATAAATACATTATTTCCCATCTCACACAGTATGTTCCAGTCAAACAAGCCCACTTGTTATCCTTCATGTGTTCTCTCATCCTTATTTCTAAACAGCTCTCTCTTTCCTCCCCTATCCACAGAACCATCCCTCACTTAAAAATTTTTTTAGAGAAAGCAGTACAACAAAACTAACATATCAATATGTATTTTTCCATATTCACAGTACCCAACCTTTCCAATGTTCCTCAGCTCTTCTTTTCAGACAAGTTTGGTCATTATAAATAAACAAGATTCAGTTCTATTGTTTTTGTTCTTTCCATTCATGCTCTTATACTCTCTATTTATACTGTTTTTCTGCTTACTTGTTTCATTTTGCACCAATTCACATAAATCTCATGTTTCTATAAATCCTTCCCATTCATCACAACATAGTAATAGTCTTATAACATTGATGTACCACCCATCTGTGGTAGGTATCTGCTTTGTTTCTAGTTCTAAAGAAATGCCATGGCTATTTTGGTGCATGTGGGACTTTTCTTTCTTTCTCTGACTTACAGTTATGCTAGCAATGGGATATTTTGTCAAAATGTGCAATCATTTTAGGTATCTTCACAGCACTATTACAAATTGCATTTCAGAACAATATCCCTTTCTTAACTGTTACTACTAATTTGCTGTGGGTTAGGAAACCAGATAAACAGACTTGTCAGGGTATCAAACATTCAGGTAACTATCTATGGAAGGGCCCAAATGGCTCTTATAGAAGCTCTCTCCATTGGTTCTTATTTCAAATACAGAAGCTTTGTTCTGTGACATATGGTTTAGCTGCATAGGTCTTTTTAAAAAAAAACAATCACGTCCTTCTGCTTCTCAGTCCCATGCTAGACAAGGTTGACAGATGAGTGAGAGATTGTTATGATTCTTCTACCCCATTTACCATTGTTTCTCTTCTCATAGTTTTGTGTAATGCACATGTATATGCATTTACTTTCACCAAAAACAACTCTTTCCAATTCTTAAGAGGGAACTTAAAATAACCAAAACTTTTAATATATTCTGAATAAGTATAGGGCAACATAGATTTTCCCACATTACCTCTCACCTTGAGATTTAGCTTTAACAAAGTGCTGGAATGCTATTCTGAATCTGTAAAACAATATATTTACCTCATCAATAGCAGATTCTTCTATTAATCGGGGAGCATCTGAAGATAGGAGACCATGGGTTGCCATCACAAAGATCTTATAAGCTCCTCTTTCCTTCAGTGTTTCTGCCGCTGCAAGAAAGCTGTCGACATCATCAATAATGTCATCCTGTAAAATTACACATAAAACAAGAACAGATTAGTACTTTCTCTGAGATGAAATCAAACAATATGGAAATTGCTTGTTTTACAATTATCATAAGGCAAACAAAATATTTTGCAACATCTAGACAGTATCCATAGGAGTATACAACAGAATTTTTTAAATGAGGTATTCGTAATATAATAAAGTAACTGAATTTGTAGCTACTACAACTTAACATGAACAAACAAATACTACTTTGGCTTAATAACATGGCATGTTTATTTGAAGTATCAAGGAGAATTTATATAGGAGATATAATTCAAAGACAGCTTCCCCAGACCTTTACTTTCTCTGAATCAGAACAATGAATCAGTATGTGGTAACTCAAAGGAAAAAAATTAATAAACTAGAATGAATTCAGTTATATTTAGCATTACTAGACCAGAGGTATGAAATAACTGGGGACTGATCTAAACAGCGAGACAGTAAGTAAAGGAGAATTTCTAAAGGTCTACAGATGGGAGGAATTAAAAAAGGGAACCAAAAAGCCAATCATTCTGAACTTTATTCAGGTCACTGTAATACATTTTTTTTTTAGTCAAACACCTATATAAAAAGACTTATTTGGGCACACAGAAACTGGCCAACTGTGGAGAAAATCTTAAAGGGGATAATAAAACAATGAAATTAATTTTTTAAATCATGTTATTTCATGTTCATATTATATCATGTCATTTTAAAACTAACTTATTTTTAAAAGTAATTTGTTTTACAATGGAAGTATCTTGAGATTTCCAAAAAAAATATCATTGGTTTATATAAAATCTTTCTTTTGTTAACAGTGACAGAGCAAAACTTAAATTTGTCAGACCTCATCCTTGGGTCTGCTGGATAGCCAGCAAAATCAGTTATATGAATGCAGGTTCCTCATTAGAAATTATAAACTAGCATTACAAATTATCAGAAATATCACATATTTTGATGAGTAACTTAAAATTATTGCTTTAAAATTTATGAAAATGCCTTCCTCACAACAACTCTGTCAGGTAAACACTATGTGTATTTTTCATCTCTGTCCTGAGAACACATAGTAGAATGAAAAGGGAACGTGGATTTGGAAGTCAGGTGAGACCTAGGTTTTAATTCTGACTCTAACACTCACTTAAGTTGCATGTCAACTAGCTGTATGCAAGTCACCTAACCTCTCTGAGTCTCAGAATTGTCTATTGTAAATTTAAACCCTCTAATGTACTGTATCCTCTACTGTCTTATATTATTTACCATCCTTTCCATCTTTTCCACAAAAAATAGCACAAAATATTTGGTCAGTAGCTGGGTAAACTGTGATCTTTGCCATTATTCTTATCTGCTAGTTAAGTGACCTTTGTAAAATGGGAGTAACAACAAATCTCACATAAATTTGTTGTTAGACTCAAATGAGATAATGTATGTATATCATTCTGCATGTGGTAAAGCAATAAGTACACATCTCCTGCCATGGTTATTACTGTATAGGTGAGTCTCAAGAGAAATTAGGTGACTTGCTTAAGATTACACAGCTAATAATCTGGGACTTGAGCTCAGGTCTTCTAACTAAAACCACTGCTTTTTTCCCTACTGTACCATGTTACCTTCCAAAGAGGTCTCTAAAACAACAACCTCCTACAAGAACAGTGTGGAGAAAACAGCATCTTTTATAAACACACACACACACCACACACACACACACACACACACCCATACCTTTGCCAAACCATATGTCATAAAAGTATCTACAATGAAGGAAGGACAGTAGCTGAGGCACTCCTAAGTTCATAGGAGACAAAATACAAGAAAGGAATCAGTGATAGGACCCAATGCTTCAAATGTCTATAAATGTCCAAAGAGTAAAAGGAACTAGAGATCCTAATTCAAAGGTAGGTAGATTATGGACTTTTAAAAAGAAATAGGAAAGTTTCAAGAATAAAATTCTTTTTTTTTTTTTGCCTTTTTTTTGGAGGGCAATTGGGGTTTAGTGACTTGCCCAAGGTCACACGGCTAGTTTTTGTGTTAAGTGTCTGAGGCCGGACTTGAACCCAGGTCCTCCTGACTCCAGGGCCGGTGCTCTATTCACTGCGCCACTTAGCCGCCCCAAGAATAAAATTCTAAAATTCAATGGGAAACAATTACAGCAGGATGAAAAGTGGGAGTTATCTGAAGAGACTTATATGTATGTAAGACATCAAAGATTTCTAAAAGAATGTAGGTAAGATGGAAACAAGGACAGGTAACCAGGATGAATATGAATGTGATCCTGTAAAAACAGTGTCAGGATTGCTAGAATCTCAGGATAACAAAAAAGTTGTGTTATTTGGTTGTTTTGGGGTTTGGCTTTTTTCTATATTGGGGTAAAGAGGGTGATAAAAGAAGGGCTATGACTGCCCCTTAAGTTATATAGAACAAAAAATGAGATCAGAAAGAAGCTAATTTAATGTTATTTTTTGTTTTCTCTGCTAAGGAGAATGGCCTTCATACTGGAAATAAAAGAACAAAAATGTATAATAGGGACCTAGTTGTCCTTGATGAATTCAAGTGACCAGGCCCAAATGAACAACATCCTCAGGAACTGAAAGAATTGGCAAAGGGGACATAAACCATTGTCAATGACATACAAAAGATGAAAAACATACTACCCCCTCTCCCCAAAAGGGGATAAAGATAACAAATGGTGTCTGTCCTCTCTAAGCCACCTTTAATTTCAAGGAAAATTTTGGAGCAGATTAAAGAAATCTAGAAAACAAAACTGTGATTATGTCATAAACAGATCATTGCAAACCAGTCTTATTTTCTTAAAAAAGAAAAAGGAAAAGGTTACTTAACTAGCAGATAAGAATAATGGCAAAGATAACTGTTTACCCAGCTACTGACCAAATATTTTGCACTATTTTTGTCGAAAAGATGGAAAGGATGGTAAACAATATAATACAGTACAGGATACAATGCACTAGAGAATAATGCAATCTGATGGCTTTCTGCTTTGGTGGACTGGAATAATGTAGTGGTATGGCTGAATCCTGGACAGTCTGTGTGCATGAGAAAAGAAAACAGCTTTATGATAATGCTGGGAGACAGAAGCTCTGCACCAAATAAACAAAATTTCCTTGCCTCAGCAGCAGACTGCCATTGATATGTCTGGATAGTCAGATATACAACATAGCTAGCACAGATGGAACATGGTTATAAAAATAAGATAGTGCCTGTATTTTCAATATATGGTTTCTTTTAAAAAATTGTTAGATCATTCCTCCTTCCCCTCCTAGAAAGCCATCTTTTTGGACAAATATTTAAAAGGGAGGAGGCAGGGGAATCAACCAAATCTGAAAGTCCTCCACCTCAGGTTAAAGAGGTACATTCTCACTTCTCTTTTCGGTGGGGGGGAAGGGCATAGGAGCGAGTGTGTCAGTGTAATTTCAAAGCGTTTGGTTTACATTGCTTTTGCTGATGTTCGTTCCATTTGCATTGCTCTACTCACGGTGTATACGGTTTTCCTGGTTGTGCTGTATTTTACTTTGCATCAATTCTCATAAGTCTTGATATACTTTTCTGTATTCATAAAGTTATTCCATTACATTCATGTACCATAATTTGTTTAGCCATTCCTCAAATGATGGGTATTTACTTTGTTTCTACTTCTTTGCTACTATAAAAAAAGTACTGCTATCAATGTTTTACTGTATAGGGGATATTCTTGCCTGGATGTCCATGGAATACACACCAAGCAATGGGATTTTTCATCAAAATATAGTCTTAATAGTCAAATATCACCTTCCCAACTTGGACCTTTTGGTGGTATCAGCCTTAAGTTCTGATGACAATGTGTTAATTTCTCTTTATATGAAAGTAGATGATCCTTTTTTTCCCATCTTACATTGATAAAGCATGAAAATGGACAAGTTTAATAAATTGCATCTAAGCACATTTTGATTCTTTTTTTCCTCTTTATTTAGACGCTTTTAAAAAGGAATAGTTGGGGCAGCTAGGTGGCACAGTGAATAGAGCACAAGCCCTGGAGTCAGGAGTACCTGAGTTCAAATCTAACCTCAGGCACTTGACTCTTACTAGCTGTGTGACCTTGGGCAAGTCACTTAACCCCAATTACCCTGCCTTCCCCCTTCCAAAAAAAAGGAGGGGGGAAGGGAGGGCTGGTTAATAACTAAACCTTGCTTATAACTTGAAATCAGAAGAATTCAATATGACTGCACAGCAAGCCTGAGAAATGTCCATAAAAGGTTATTTTATTACTACCTACTAAGTTTGATGGTCCCAAATCCATGAAATATTTCCCTATAAAAAACAATAGCTTTCATAGTCTATCCATGTGGGAACACTCTCCTACTCAATAAACTCCAATGACTGACTAGGAGATGCAGAGGATAGAGAATTGGGTACAGAGACAGGAAGACCCAAGTCCAAATCCTGCCCCTATAGATACTTACTAGCTGTGTGACCCTAGGCAAATCACTTAATCTTGGTCTACATTGGTTTCCTCAACTAGAAAATGGGGATAATTAATAGCATCTACCTCCCAGGGTGGCACACAGAGGGCACTTAATAAATGTTTGTTTCTGATCCAGCGATTCTGGAGGGCAATTTGGCACTGTGACCAAAGGGCAATCAAACTGCATAAAGCCTTTGATACAGCAATACCACTTCTAGGTCTGTATCCCAAAAAGATCATAAAAAAGGGAAAAGGACCCACATGTACAAAAATATTTATAGCAGCTATTTTTTTGTGATGGCCAAGAACTGGAAATTGAGGGGATGCCCAATGACTAAGGAACGGCTGAACAAGTTGTGGTATATGAATGCAAAAGATACTATTGTTTTATAAGAAATGAGCAAGATAGGGGCGGCTAGGTGGCTCAGTGAATAGAGCATTCGCCCTTGAGTCAGGAGGACCCGAGTTCAAATCTAGTCTCAGACACTTAACACTTGCCAGCCATGTGACCTTGGGCAAGTCAATTAACCCCGATTGCCCTGCCTGTCCCCCTTCCCCCTGCAAAAAAAAAGAAATGAGCAAGAGGACTTCAGAAAAACCTGGAAAGACTTACATGAACTGATACTGAATGAAGAGAGCAGAACCAGGAAAACACTGTACACAGTTAACAGCAACATTGTACAATGACCAACTTTGATAGACTTAGCTCTTCTCATCAATGCAATGATCTAAGACAATTCCAAGGGACTTATGTTGGGAAATGTTATCCATATCCAGAAAGAACTATGGAGTCCCAATGAAAATAGAAGCATAATATTTTCTCTTTTTTCCCTTTTGTTCTGATTCTTGTTTCACAACATGACTAACATGGAAATATGTTTAGTATGATTGTACATGTATAACCTATATCAGACTGCATGCTGTCTTGGGAAGGGGAGGATGGGAAGGAGAAAAGAAAAAAAAACTTAGAATTCAAAATCTTGTAAAAGTGAATGTTGAAAACTATCTTTGCACATAAGTAGAAAAAATAAAATACTATTAAGTGGAAAAAAATAAATATAAATGCTTGTTTCCTTCCTTCCTACTTCCCCTACCATCAAATATATGTTTTTCTCATCTGGCGTTTAACCCTTTCACAACCTGAACCCCAGCTACCTTTCTAACACTATCATGCTTGACTCTCTTTCACATATTATATGGTACTGTCAAACTGGTTTTCTTTCTGTTGCTCCATCTTCCATCTCTACATTTTTGCACAGGTTATACCTCACACCTAGAACAGACTTCCTCTTTACCTTCACTTCTTAAAATCCTGTTTCCTTCAAATTGTGCTCAAGTGCCACTTTCTACACAAGGCCTTTCTGGATCCCCACAACTGTTTCGCCTCTGTCAAAAAATTATCTTGCATTTATTTTACCTTCGCCATACATCTTATTTATGTATCTGTTGTTTCCTCCAACAGAATGTAAGCTCCTTGGAGGGAGGGACTATTTTTTGTCTTTGTATTCACAGCAATTCACCAAAAGTCTTTCAATAGTGGACACTTAATAAATGTTTATGGATTAAATGTAAAAGATTTGCTAAGATTTATTGGGAAGATTTTCATCTTCATGCAGTTAGCAGTTTTCAGAGAACATTTTATACATGATTCAGTTATATGACACATACCAGTCTTGTGAAGATTTGTCTTGTGTTCATTATAGACCAAGAACAAGTTTAGATAATCTCAAATAGTTTAATTTACAGTGAAAAATTAAGTTTAGTAACAGTGAGAGTCTAATTGTCTAAATATTCAGAGATGAGACTAATTTTTCATAGCTGTTCACTTCAGTTTGAGTTTATAAAATAAAATCAAAAGGCAATCTTAGTTATATTAAATACAATTTTTTTTTTCAAATGCATTTATCAGAATAACCTGGGGGTTTGGAAAGTTTTAAAGTGAGTGAGAGTGAGTACGTGTGTGTGTGTGTGTGTGTAAAAAGAAAGACAAAAGATGAATAGTTTTGGACTTTTAATGAGCTAAAACCTCACTCATCTTTTCCTTCAAAATAAGCCTCCTTTGTAGATGTAATTCTATTTATTGCTGGTATCATCATTCCCCCAATTATTTGGCCTTCAAACCTCGGGTTATCTTTGTCTTTCTCTCAGCCTGACTTTCCCCTTTCTTTCTTCCATCAAATAAGCGAGTTGTACAGAATTTCCTTTTTGGGACACTAGTTTTGGTCCTTCTCACGTTGCTCATACTTGGCTATATTCCTCAGTTCCTTTTGAATAGGAATTGGTTCATTCTTTGTACTTGTATCCCCAGTTCCTCACATACTGCAAGGAACACAATAGGCATTTGTTGATTAATTGATCTCATTGCTGTGAGATTAATTCAAAGCAAAATTCAAACTCCTTAGCCTTTAACATATTGGTTCCAATTCATTTCTATGAATGTTACACTCTACACCTTAGAGAGTACATACACTTAGATCATATGTATACATATGTAAGTGTGTATAAACACACACACACAGACATTCTCTCTCTCTCTGAAATTTATGTTTTAGCACATATAGACCTCCCCTCAGATGTGGCTAAAATGAACTCAATTCTGGAATGGGATGTACTTATTCCTGTCATTAATTTCCCCATCTCTTTTCCCTTCTTACACTTTTCTAAACTTCTCATCAAGGCTTCACCTGCTCAAAACTCAACTCAAGCCCCCTTTGAGGGGCCTGGACCATCTTAGGGATTACCCTAAAAATTTCAAAGGCAAGTACAGTGAGCCAGTGAAAACTAGTTTGACTGGTATAGCTACAGCTCATCAGGATGCAATAAACCTAAAGTCTGGGCATTACTGGTCTCTTGCCCCCCGCCACTTGCTGGGTAGAACAGTAAGAGTCAAATTCCTTGTGCTCCTGAACCTCATTTCTCATTCCTAATTATGTAATTTAGAAAATAACCTCATTTCACTGGTCTAAAATATACTACTATCTTCCTTTATGGATGACACTGTAGTATCTTATTGGTGTCATGAAGCTCTTTGCTGAAAACCTTGTTAAGCAGCTCTGGTACTTAGACCACAGTACAAATATTGTAGCATAGTTTCACATTCAGAGCTACTTAACTAGGTGTTGTCCTCTAACAAAAGGGAATGGAGGGCCACATACCAAAATCATTCTCCATCCATTCTCTTCCTCACCCTGTCAGCAGAAATAATTTTATTACTATCCCTGTATGACTCTGCTGCTCTTCATCTCAACTCTCCTGCGCTGCATGTATGATTTTGTTTTTCTCTTTGCATCTTCAAAGTATAGTAGAAAGTCATGCTCATAGTAACTGAAGAGTTGAAGTGATAAGCTAGTGTGGAGCTAAAGCTAAGAAAATGAAATTCAAAAAGGATTAATGTCAAGTCTTACATTTGAATTTTTAAAAATCAATTTCACAAGTAAAAGATGGGGGGGAGGGTGACTAGACAGAACTTTGTCTAGAAAACATGGGGGCAGGGGAAAGGGGAAGAAAGTAGACTACAAGCTTTTTAAGTATGCAATGTTATTTGGACTCCAAAAAAGCCAGAGCAATGCTGGGCCTCATTAAAAGAGGAACAGCTGGGGCAGAGTCAAGATGGTGGTGCTGAAACAGGACCTCCGAGCAGCTCCAACTCCCACCTTCCCCAATCCATGTATTTTGGGACTCTGAACAAAATTTGGAGCTACAGAACCTACAAAATGACACAGAGAAGCTAACCTCCCGCTGAGGACAGCCCAGCAGGCTGGCAGGAATCGGCCAGCACAGCACTCCCAGCTGAGCCCAGCCACAAGCAAGCCAAGGTTTTAGCCCCAAGGTGGGTCTGACCAACCACCGGCTGGAGGGACTCCAGATCACCAGCAGCTGTGGAGGTCCAGAATTATCAAAACATAGATGCTAAGGACAAAGTGAGAGGTGAGTGCAGTCTGGACTTTGGGACCTAGTAGTTGAGAGTGCAGTGAGAAGCCGCTGAGACATCTTAGCTCAGCCAGCATCACGTTGCAGCTTCAGCTCCTGGCCTGCAGAGTGTAGGGGAACCAAGCGACCAGTCTAAGGGGTAACTGCTCTTGCTTTAACCTTCTTGGATCTGGATTGCAGTCTAGGGTGGAGGTCCTGGGGTGTGTGTCCAGCTTGCCAGAGCGTGTGGAGGCCTCAGAGAGGGCACCCATCTAATACTTCCAGCAGCTGAGAAAATCCCAGCGTTTGGGACGAAAGCTCCCCTGTCTGATGGCAGAATCCTAATGTGGCAAAAAGCCCAGGGGTCAAGTGACTGAGAGGCGACATGACCAGGCAAAGGAAACAAAGCAAGCAGAAGAATCCAACATTAGACTCCTCTATTTTGGGGACAAAAAGGAGCAAAGCATGGAACAGGAGGAAGACTGTGAAGTCAGAACTCCTGCACCAAAAGCTTCAAAGGAAAATACGAGCTGGTTACAGGCCATAGAGGACCTTAAGAAGCAGATAAGAGAATGGAGGAAAAATTGGGAAGAGAAATGAGAATGATGCAAGAAAATTATGAAATGAGAGTCAACAGCCTGACTGAGGAAAATCATACCTTAAAAAACAGACTAACTCAAATGGGAAAAGAGGCTCAAAAAGGCAATGAGAAGAAGAATGCCTTAAAAAGTCGAATTTGCCAGATGGAAAAAGAATCTCAAAAGCTCACTGAGGAGAACCATTCCTACAGAATTAGATTGGAGCATATGTGGAAGCTAATGACTTTATGAGAAATCAAGATGCTGTTAGATCCAAACAAATGAAAGAATAGAAGGCAATGTGAAATATCTCATTGGAAAAACCACTGACCTGGAAAATAGATCCAGGAGAGATAATTTAAAAATTATTGAACTACCTGAAAGGCATGATCAAAAAAAAGAACCTAGAAATCATCCTCCAAGAAATTCTCAAGGAAAACTGCCCTGATGTTTTAGAACCAGAGGGCAAAATAGAGGTTGAAAGAATCCACCAATCACCTCCTGAAAAAGATCCCAAAAAGAAAACTCCTAGGAATATTATAGCCAGGTTCCTAAATTCCCAGATCAAGGAGAGAATATTATGAGCAGCCAGGAAGAAACAATTTGAATGTTGTGGAAACACAATCAGGATAACATAGGATCTGGCAGCTTCTACACTGAGGGATCAAAGGGCTTGGAATATGATATTCTGGAGGGCAAAGGAGCTGGGATTAAAACCAAGAATCACCTACCCAGCAAAACTGAATATCATGTTTCAGGGGGAAATGTGGTCATTCAGTGGAATAGAGGAATTTCAAGCATTCTTGCTGAAAAAACCAGAGTTGAATACAAAATATGACATTCACATACAAGAAGCAAGAGAAGCATGAGAAGGTAAAAAGGGAAAAGAAATCATAAAGAACTTATCAAAGTTGAACTATTTACATTCCTACATGGAAAAAAGATAATTGTAACTAATGAAACTTTTCTCAGTATGAAAATAGTTGAAGAGAATAGAAATATATCTATATGTCTATATCGGAGAGTATACTGGAAAATTAATACATATGTGAATGTGTGTATATGTTTACAGGTATACAGAGGGCACAGGACCAATTTAATAGGAAGGGATGATTCTTAAAAGGTGAAATTAAGAGGTAAGAGGACTATAATGAGAGGAGACGGGGAGAGACAGAATAGGGTACACTATCTCATATAGAAGAGGCAAGGGAAAATGGTTACAATTGGAGGGGAAGAATAGGAAGGCAAAAGGGAATGGATCAACCTTATTCTCATTGAATTTGGCTTGGGGAGGGAATGAAATACACAGTAAATATAGGGGTATCTCACCCTACAGGAGAGTAGGGGGGAAGGGGATGATGGAAGGGAGGGCAGGCTGAGGGGGAGGGAAGTTGGAAGCACCCACTTTTGGAAAGAGACAGGATTAAAGTAGAGAACAGAATAAGTGGGAGGTGGGATAGGAGGGAGGGAAATACAGTCAGTCTTTTACAATATATCTACTATGGTAATGTTTTGCATTAGTTACACATGTACAACCTATACTTAACTGCTTATCTTCCCAGTAAGGGTGGGTGACAAGGGAGGAAGGGAATGAATCTGGAATTCAAAGTTTTAAAATCAAATGTTTAAAATATATACTATTATTAATGCCATTTTACATGTAATTGGGAAATAAGATATACAGGCACTTGGGCACAGAGATCCACCATGCCCTACTGGAAAAGTTGAAGGGGGTATGGGAGAAGATATGGGAGAGAGCAGATTGGAGGAGGGGACATCCTGTGGGACTGCTATTTTGGGGTGGTGGGTAGGGGAAAAATGGGGAGAAAATTTGTAACTCAAAATCTGGTGGAAATTAATGATGTAAATTAGAAGTTAACAAAGCATTTGAAAAAAAAAAAAAAGAGGAACAGCTTCCCACAATAAGAAAGTGAGAATTATTTTGTACTCTCTCCTGGTCAGACCACAAATGGAATGCTGTTATGTTCAATTTTGGGGGCAAAAGTTTTAAAAGGACACTGATAACCTGGAGAGCATTCAGAGGAGAGCAACCAGGAAGGAGAATGGCTAAACTGGGTACAGTTAGCCTAAAGAATACTCAAAGGGAACAGAATAAATGTATTCAAAGATTTTTTTTTTAAATCATCACGGAGAAGAATTAGACTGGTTCTGTTTGGTCCTGGGAAAGAACCAGGAATAATGGATGGAAATTGCAAAGAGGAAAATGTAGGTTTGATCTCAGGAAAAATTTCGTAACAATCAGAGATGCCCTAAAGTGGAATGGTACTAAAAGTAGCAAGTTCCTTCTCCTTGGAGGGCTTCAAGCATAGAAGAGCTGACCACTTACTATGTTATAGAGAGAGTTCCTTTTGGGAATGGGTGGTATTAGATGGACATTAAGATCCCTTTTAAGCAACGGGCCCAGAGTCAGGAGGACCCAAGTTGGGTTCTGGCTTTAGACACTTAACACCCACACAAAACAAACTAGCCGTGTAACCTTGGGCAAGTTACTTATACCTTAAATGCCCTCCAAAAATGCAAAAAATTTAAAAAAAGATCCCTTTTAAGCATAAGACTCAGTGAGCCTTGAAATATCATCAAGCAACTGAGATAATATTCTTTTAGCAGATTAAGGATATAGAAAAACAAATGAGAAATCAAAAGATCCCAAGAGAAGCCTCACTACTTATTTCTTGTTAAAACGACATTCAATTTCAAAGTTTTAAGTAGAGAATACTGAACTTTTAATCACTGTATCACTGAAGGTTACATTTCAGTATACTGAAAAAAAGAAAGGATAAAATAATCAGATGAGTTAATATGGAATAGTGAAGAGGGAGAAGAATAGCAAAGAAGATGAATAGGAGAGGCAAAAGGAAATAAAAAGAAGACAAGAGTAAAAGGATTGGCAAACCTATGTCTCTACTAAGGCTTCTACCTGCTGGGATAACTTTAATGACTTAGTTAGCAAGCTAGTTGACACAGGTGTGGGTCAATTCTTCTTTTCGGTTTTGATACTGCTTCATGATCAAGATTGTCTTAAAGGAACATTCATAATCATGACCATCACAATTACTTGGAAACTAAAAATTTCAGATTCCACATTACCACCAAAACAAAACATTAATCCAGCAGCAGCTAGCATTAAGGTTGAATTATTCTTCTTATACAAACAAAAGTTTCAGAAAAGCTGTCCTTTATGAATAATGTGGAGTTGAAGAGGGTTTTATGGGCATAGGCGGTTTTTACAGAGCTCCAGAATTTTCAGAGAACTGTCATCTGTTTTATATTTTACTTTTTGCAGGACTTAGTAGTGTTAGTAACATTCCTACATCAATTTTCTCTCTCATTTCCTGCCTATTTTATGTACTTATTCTTCAACAATATAAGGATTAGTAGTATGGGTACTCCCTCTATTGATTGCAATCCTTTTATTACTTAATAGAAGGTTTTCATGGGTTTGTATGGCCAAAAAATTTCTACATTCAACTGAGTGATGAGCCTCCCCAAATTTAGCAGGGCTAGTCTTTCGACCACACATATACAAACCCATCACTGGGTCCCTAACTTTAAGTTTTTCTAACTTGCTAAGATTTGTCAAAGCCCATGCCACAATAGAATAGGTTGAGCAACCCAAGGTCACCTACAACACTCAATAAGCCATTTGGAAGTAGGACTTTAATAAAATACAATTTACGTAACATTTAACTAGGTGGATCTATTATACATAGATATCATCTTTAATTCTTTAAAGCAATTAGGTTTACTTAAAAATTTTTTGATTTATAAAGGGCCTTCACCCACATACCACAATAATGGCTATTCTTCCTCCCACATCGCCAACAACTGTGATGGGTGGCTTTTCTTTTGGAATCAACACTGATAAAAGAATAAAATCAAGAATTAAAAGCAGAACCTTAGGAAAAAACAAGAAACATAGTGATATACAAATGTCAAGTTTTCCTCAAGAAATCATTGTGCAATTAAAAATTCAGATTTCCTTTCTTATCAGAACTTCATTTTACAAGAGGAAATAAGCAATGGCAGAAGTGGTACAATAAACTATAAAAATCCCCACATTTTATCACATTAGAATTTTTTTGCTAAGAGCATCAACTAATACACAAATACATCAACTATCCATCCATCTATCTGTATCTACGACAGATGTTATTAGGATGAGGAAAAATCTGCAACAACCCAGAAATACTAATTTAATACTCATTCTTTTGATTCAGGTTTCTAGATGCAAAGTTCCAAAAGTTATTTATCTGACACAGTGTTATAAGAAAATGTAACTTTTCAAAAGAAATAAACTAAGATCAAAACTTAACAAAACTGTTAGAGGAAATGGAGGACCAGAGATAAAAAGTGTTTGCCTGTGATCACCGACTTAACTAGTGGCCCTGCAAATTAAAAAGGACACAAAAATATTTCAAAAGTTGAATTAAGCTGAGATGTACACACTGCTTTAAATATGTTCTCAGAACAAGGGGTTATACCCTAGTTTTGTAATCCCAGTTCTGTACTAAATATGTACTTATCTTTTAGTACATACATTATAAATACCTGCTGAATTGACAAGAAAATATTATTTTTGCTTTAAAAAAACATTTGGCAATATATGAAAAGAAAAGCATTTTCATTAAGCAACAAATATATCAGGTTATAATTATTTATAAATGGATTTAAACAAGAATATATTTTCTATTTCTTTACTCTCTTCTCTAATTGATATTCTACCTGACTCACTATAGTATTATTCCAACATTATCTTCTTTCCTCAAATCTCCCACCACATTTTCCTTTCCCTGTCTTCTCAACTGAAAATCTAGCCTTATGTTTCACAAAAAATAAAATAAAAATTGAGGCTTTTATCATAAACTCTCTCTTCTTTCCTTTTCTTTATTTTACATCCTTTGGAAAAAATCCTCTACTACCTCTTCCTTCTCTAAGGTCTCTGATGGTCCTCTACAGGGTAGCTACGTGACATAGTGGATGGAGTGCTGGCCCTGGAGTCAGGAAGATCTGTCTTCCTTAGTTTAAATCTGGCCTCAGACACCTATTAGTTGTGTGACCCTGGGCAAGTCACTCCGTTTCCTCTCTGTTTCACTCAGTTTCCTCATCTGCAAAATGAACTAGAGAACAAAATGACAAACTACTCCAGTATATCTGCTAAGAAAACCCCAAAAGGAGTCAGAAAGAGCCACACACAACTGAAACGACAGAACAACATCCCCTCTACATATATATATATATATATATATGTATATATATATATACACACTCAAATCTATTTCCTCTTTTATCTTCTCTATCAGACTGCCTCCTCCACTATCACCCTATTTCTAATTTTTTGAAATGTTTCTCCCTACAGTTCCTTCTTGGCTGCACAGAAAAACTCCCTAAGTCTCTCTCAACTTCTAAAAACCTTACTTTGCTTCTCCTCAACTAAACTTCTTGAAAAAAGCCATCTATTTGATACTTTGTCTCCTTTCACTTTCTCCTAAACTCTTTATAATCTCATTTCTGACCTCATCACTCAAATGAAACTGCTCTATCCCATTACCAATTTACCAATAAGCTCTTGACTGGCAAATTTAATGGCCTTTTCTCAATCTTTACATTTCTCAACCTCTTGAAATTTCTGACCAACTGCTAGATCCCTCTTCTCTTTTTTTTTGCCACACTTTTAAAAAGTCTGATCATGCCTTCTTAAGTCTCTTTTGCTGGAGTTCCATCCACTATCCCAAGATTCTGTTCCAGATTCTCATTTTTTCCCCTATATTTTCTCCCTCAATTACCTTCATCACTTCCCATGGACTGATGATTTGCAGAGACAGCCTGTCATAATCTACTGAGAGCCTTTATCAACAACTGTGTATGTAACACTTTGAACCAGATGTCCTACAGGTATCTCAAATTTAAGATGTTCAAAACAGAACTCATGAGCTCGCCACCCCCCCCCCCAATAATATCCTCATCTCCAAACTTCCCTATCATTGTGGAAGACACCACTGTCCTCCCAGTAAACCAAGTTTGCAACCTTACTGTTATTCCTAACTTCTCATTTATTTCACATATATAATCAGTTGATAAATACTGCAACTTCATTTTCCAGATCTCTCATATCCATCCCCTTATTTCTGCCAACAAGGGGACCATCCTGGCCCTTATTAAACATACTACTGTAATAGTAAGGGAATTTGAAGATCTTCCCTGCCCCTTAATAGGCCTCACTTGCAGTCCAACAAGAGAAACTTGATTAGGGGAGGCCCACACCTTTTGTTACTTTGTAATTAGGCAGTGGGTCACAAAGAATGGGATGTCCTCCAATCCTGAAGAATGGTATACACACTCAGAGGTGTGGTTTTGCTTTGGGGCTCACTTATAGGAACATAATGATTTGGTCAGATGTTGGTGCTTCTCTTTCTAGTAACTAACTGTATGTATGCAATGGTCAAACAGCTAGAAGCCGTGTCTATTGATCTGTTGAATTGGGTTTTTTTCTCAGTATTTTCTGTCTGCTTGTAATTTCTGTTTATATTTTCTCAAGTTCAGGGTGCTGATTTTTCCCATGAACTGAGTGAATGATATATATGTTTAATTAAAGACTGTTGACCCCTTTAAAGTTGCTTTCCTTTAGTAAAGCAGATCAAAGAACCTGTGCTAGTAGCCATCCTGGGTATGCTAAGGTGCTTGCTGTTACAACTCCTTGCCTCATGTCTCTCCCCACTCTATTCTAGTTTCCAAAAAGCTGCCAAAGTGATAGCTCTGACCACCTCAACCTTCTAACTTAATAAACTCCAATGACTCCTCTAGGATCAACTAAAACACTTCTGTTTGGGCATTTAAAACTCTTCACAATTGTCTTCTTGCTGTCTTTCTGGTCTTATACATTATTTCCCTCAACATATGCTATGGTCAAGCCATCTTGCAGATCCTTATCCATGGAAGTCCATCTATCATCTCTGTGCCTTTGTACTGACTATTCCCATGCCCAGAATGATTTCTTCAACTCAGTTTCATCTCAAAGAATAAATGGCCTTTATCAAAACTCAGTCCAAAAATGAAACCCTGCAACGGGCTTTTCCTGGTTTCTTCCTCACTTTGCTTTTTCTTTATATCTACAGTACTTAGTACGATTCTTGACACAGACCAAGCATTTTACACAAGTAAATGCTTGTGGACTGCTGGTGTTTCCCCCAATAGAATGTAAACTCCTTGACAAGGCACAGGCTATTTAATTTTTGACTTTGTATGGTATAATGCCCGAAAAACAGAAGGCACTTAACAAATACTTGCTGTCTAAAGGAAAGAATGAATGACTGACATATCCTGAATCATCTGAAACCTTTTAAGAATTCCACCCATGGGGGTGGCTAGGTGGTGCAGTGAGTAAGAGTACCCGGGCCCGGGAGTCGGGATTGGTTCCGGCCTCAGATACTTAACACCCACACAAAAAAAACTGGCTATGTAACCTTGGGCAAGTTACTTAACCCCAATTGCTTTAAAAAAAAAAAAAGAATCCCACCCATGGGGTGGCTAGGTGGCGCAGTGAATAGAGCACAAACCCTGGAGTCAGGAGGACCTGAGTTCAAATCCAGCCTCAGACACTTGACATACTTACTAGCCATGTGACCTTGGGCAAGTCGGTTAACCCCAATTGCACTCCAAAAAGCAAAGAATCCCACCCTTGCTGCAACCAATAAACAAGTTGAGGTACATGAATGGAATGAATTGTCACAGGACTGCAAGAAACAATGAATACAGAAAAGAATGAAATAACCTACATGAACCAAAGTAAAGTGAAGTTAAGTAGAAATAGAAAAAAATACATACTATGACTACAATATTACAAATGGAAGAATAAAACAAAATTGAAGTTGAATGCTAAGAAATTAAAATAATAAAGTTTGGCCTCTAAGAAATGAAAATGTTATCTCCCTCTCTTCTCTGCAGAAGTAGGAGATTAGCACCCACCCAGAAATAACTGGCCGTGTAGCCTTGAGCAAGTTACTTAACCCCGATTGCTTAAAAATAAAAAAAAATTTAAGAAGTAGGAGATTAGATATGGAAACCTATGTATAATGCCAGATTTGGTTGATGTGTTATTTGATTTTGCTGAACTGTTTTTTCTTTCTCTTTTTTATTCTTTGTAATAAGGAACAACTCTCTGGGAGAGAGAAGAGGATAAGAAGTTAAATGAAGAAAAACAAAAGATACCCATGTATTAAAATAATATAACAAAAACTAATTATTTTAACAATAATTTAATAAAATTAAATAATAAGTTACTTTTAAAAAGAGTATCCTGTACCTTATCCAAAGACTGGATTTTTTCCACAAAACATTTTGGATATGAAGATTTTCTTTTTCTTTTTTTTTTTAATAAGCAATTGGGGTTAAGTAACTTGCTCAAGGTTACATGGCCAGTTATTTCTGGGTGTGGTGCTAAGTATCTGAGCCTGGATTTGATCCCAGGTCATCCCGACACTGGGGCCGGTGCCCTTACTTGCTGTGCTACCTGGCCGCCCCAATATGAAGATTTTCATTTCAGTTTTTAAGGTAGAGTTAAAAAAGAAAACAAATTTAGATAATACCCTTCAGTCTAGAATATTCAACTGATGTTATTAAGTGCATATTTTTGTGTGGACAAATACAAGTATACTGGTAATACAAAAATGAAGAACAGCTTTCATATTACTTATAACATCAGAAGTTTTTGGGCTCATCAATTCTGCTTCTTTAAATAAATCTCTTCCAAGTGGTTCTCTCCAGGTATAAATAGTGGGAAAAGGACAAAGTCTAGAATCAGAGTATCTGAGTTTGAATCCCATCTTTGTCACTTATCTGACACTGCTCAATGAAAGCTGTAGTCAGAGGAGTCAGGTTCAAATCCCACCTGACACTCCCTTTTGGGACGTTGGTGTGATAGTAATGGCAATTAAAGATTCCCCTGTATTGGCTTGGTTTTCAAATTGATTGTGTTAAAACCCAGAGTTTGTTAATCCCACCTGTGGGATGGGCTTGTTGATGTGAAAAGAAAGTCCTGAACTGGGAGGAGCTGGTGATATAGATTTGGAGAGACACTAGAGAGAGGCAGAAGACCTTTTTTTTTTTTGGAAGCAGCACCTCGTGGAGAGGGAGAGAGACTAAGAGAATTGCTGGTGGCCGCTTTGAATTGCCCTGGACTTTTGAGACCTGCTCCCTGAACTGCCAAGGACTGAGGAGACATGGCTGTTTTGCTGGTACTTTGTCTGTCTGTTTTGATGTTGTTTTGCCAGATTTGTCCACTGGTGAAAGACAGTCCTTTTGTTGAAGAAGTCCTGGAATCTGGCTGTTCGCTAAGAAGCCCTGAGACTGTCCTGCAGACAGAGAGTGAATACTGTCCACTGGTGAAGGACAGTGCTGTTGTTGCAGGG
>NW_027185764.1:59697106-59777528 GCF_028583685.1 Petaurus breviceps papuanus | reverse complement strand
TCTGGAGACTGTCCTGCAGACAGAGTGAATACTGTCCACTGGTGAAGAACAGTGCTGTTGTTGCAGGGGTCTGGGAGCCTTTCTGTTGGTTCAGAAGCCCTGAAGAAGGATTTTCTTGTTGTATGTTTACAGAAATCCTGGGAGAGGGCTTTGCTAATGTGTTCAGGGGTTCTAGGACTGTTCTACAGACAGAGGATGAATTCATGAAGGGACTGGCAATGTATCTTATGGCCTTGCTAAGCCTTGTCTCCCCAGGAACTAAGATTGCTGAGAACTTGCCTGAGTCAAGATGAAGAAAAGACCTCCATTTGGGTATTAAGTGCTGTGTTTAAACTTGGGTAGATTCCATTGTAATCCAGGGGTGGGGAACTTTTGACCTTAGGTTTGGAAACTAATCTCCATTTGAGAAGAGGGGCTTTGTGGTGGACTTAATTAAGGTATAGCCTAGGGGTGGAGAATTATTTAGAACAGAGACTTTGTAATTGATTGAATGATTGGAAGGTCCTGGGGTGGGGTAGTCCTTGGAGATTATTTAATCACACTTAGTAAATGCTGTATTTGGAATGATGTAATGTTTTGATCTTCTCTGTTCTGGGTTTGTTACTGAATAAAATGGAGAGCACCTATGCTGGTATTCTGAACCTTGGGAAGTTGCCTTTCTTTTGGCATTACATTACAGTTGGACAAGTCCCTTGACCTCTTGAACCAGAATTTCCTCAGCTGCAAAGGAAGGAGGTTGGTTTGAAGTTCAAATCAGAAAAGATGACAAAAAAGAAAAATAGACACTTGTTGGAGGGACTATGGAAAGAGAGGCTCAAAAATGCAACTTTGGTGGAGCAGAGAATGAGTGCACCCATTCAGGAAACCAATGTGGATCTCTATCTCAAAAAGTCACTAAACTGAGTGCACCTTTTGACACATTACTACAACCCTAAAGAAATCAAAGTTGGAAAGAAAGGGCCCAAACATACAAAAGCACTTTTAGTTGCTTTCTTTGTTATATCAAAGAACTGGAAATAAAGTGGTTATCCATCCCTTGAGAAACAGTTAATTTTATAATGTCAGTTGTTGTCCTTTGTGCTCAGAGGACCAAAAAATGGCATCATTATGTTGGGATCAATGTACAGTGTGTCTGACTGTGGCTGTTCAGACCGATACATGCTCAGAATGTTCTATGAGAGGTTGGGCATGTGCTTAATCCATATGAACATTTGTAGTGGGGATGGCTCTAAATCTGCCCATCTCACATTTCTTTTGAGCTACTGCAATTCTGCTTTGCCTATAGAGCACAATGCCTTTTTTGATGCAGGCACACCATGCTTGGTAGTCCTGTGCCAATGTATCCCAAGTCTCACAATCAATTATAAAGTTCTTCAGAGAAACCTTGTTACTTCTGACCTGCCTTCACTCCCACATCTTCCTTTGGATGAAGCCACCTAAACACTGAGCTAATTTGTACATCAACCTCATAACCTATGTGTACATCCCTGGAAAATATACTGCCAATGTAAATGAACTTATCCACAGCAATCAAAACTACTCCATTTGCTTGTAATTGATGGTTCCACATATGGATGGTGTGGTGCTGGCTGGTAGAGAACTTCTGTTTTCTTGGTGTTGCCAGGCCAAAATTAGCACAAACAGCAGAGAAGTGATCCATACTCTGCTGCATTTCAGCCTCAGAGGTTGCACATCTGCAAACAAAAAGTCAAGCACCAACTCTCCTGCCACTTTAGTCTTGGCTTGTAGCCTTTTCAAGTTAAATCATTTACTGTCAGTGCCCTAGCTGACCCTGATGTCATTTTTGTCCTCACTGAAGTCATCTGACAAGATTGCTGAAAACAATACACTAAATAGCATGGGACAAAACACACAGTCCTGCTTCCCTGCACTGATGCCTTGTATTTTAAGGAACTTCAGATAGCTATAGAGTGTGCTGAGGAAGTAAGGTATACTAGGGAGGTAGGTTTAAGAAGACTGGAAAGATAGGATGGGACCAAGTTGTAAAGGTATTTAAATATCACTCAAAAGATTTTATTTCTGATCCTGGAGGCAATAGAAATCAATGTAGTTTTAGAAGGAGAGATGACATAGTTTTAGATATATATTTTAGGAAAATTGCTTCGACAGCTAAGTGGAGAATTTATTGTGGAGACACTTTACAATAAGGAAACCACTGAAGGCTACTGAAGTAATCCAGATCAGGGTGGTGAGGGCCCTAATAAGTATGGTTAGCTATGTCAGTAGAGAGGAGATATACATAAAGAATGTAGTAAAGATAGAAACAGCAAGATCTAGCAATTTATTATATATGAATTTCAGAATAAGAGTGAAAAGTCCAGAATGACACCAAGGTTGTAAGCCTGGATGATGAGAGGCTAGCAGTAACTCTGAAAGTAATAAGTTAGAGAGGGTAACAAGGGTGGGGGAATTTCAAGAAGAAAAATGAATTGTTTTGGATATTTTGTGTGTGGGATACCTAGTCCCAAGTGTCTAAAAGGCAATGCTCAGGAGAGAGACTAAAGCTGTATGTACAAATTTAGATATCATCTGCCTAGAGATGATGATTGAACCTATGAGAGCTGATGAAAACAACTAAAATAGTATAGAACCTGGAAAGCAATGTCACAAAAAACAGAAGATGACATTTCCAGGAGGAAATGGGGATCAAGTATCAAACGTGGCTGAGAGTCAAGGATGAAGGATTTAGTAAGTAAAAAGATCACTGGCACTAACTATGGAGAAAGCAATTTCAGTTGAATAATAAGGTCACAAGTCAGATTGCAGAAGGATTAGAAAAAAGTTAAGGAGAGGAAGCAGTAGCACCTAGAGGAGATAGCTTTCTCAAGGAGTTTAGCTGAGAAGAGAAAGTGAGATACAGGACAATAGCTAATGGGTATGGCAGTATCTGTTGAAGGGTTTTTAAGGAGGGAGAAGACATATTTGTAGGCAAGAGCAAAGGAGTAGTAGATAAAAGCCTGAAGGTTAGAGAAAACAGAGATGATAGTGGACAATCTCCTGGACAAAACAGGGGATGAGATCAAGGGCGCACAGAGTAGCTGGCCTTGGCAAGAAAGTCTCTTCAATGGAAGAGGAAAAAGTGGGGAAATAAATCTGAATGACTGAGGTGAGAAGGAAGAACTGGGACCTTTTGGTGAATGTCCTCAATTTTTTCAGTGAAAAGGTGAAATATGAAGTAAGATCCCCAACTGACAGGATCTGGAGAGGGAAAGGCATGGAAGGCTTGAGAAGAAGGGATAGGAATAGCTGCTATGAAGAATGAGATAGTGATAGCAAGACAATCAGAAAAAAGCAGGACTGCCTTGTTGCAATGAGGACCCAATCAGAAATGGTTTCCTTACTTTCTCCAGGTCCATGTAGCAATTAGAAGGTGAGAGAAGGATGAGTGAAGTCAGAGAGACACAGTGAGGTATAGGCAGAGGGTAGAGAAAAGGGCTAAAACTACTCACTAAAGTAGGGAGCCAGGTCATTTGTTGAGGAAAAAAAAAGTTGGAGATGAGAGCTTGAGGAGGTTTGAACAGTCTATGGTACGGAGAGCGACAAAGAACTGGAGAGGAATACAAGGACTGCCATGAAACAGTGAAGACCCAATTGTGATCAGAGAACACATCTCTATACAGGACCAAATCAACATAACTGCATAATTTCAATAGCTCAAAGAAACAGATGATACTTGAAATCTAAGCCCCTTGGTATTCAATGTCCTCCATGATGTGATACAATATGAATCTCCTTAACACTCCCCAACATGAAGCCTTAGGTCTTTTCTTCTGTTCTTAGTACAGACATCATTTTTCTCATGCTATTCCATCTATTCTTTTTCTTAGTTAATTTAAATCCCAAATGATTCCTTGAAGTCAGCTCTTCCACTTGGGTCACCCCAATAAAGCCTTCCTTGACTATTTAATCTCACAAGAATTTTTTATTCTCTTAATTTCTCTGATACACATAGATTAAACTATATATGTCATCCAGCCAGTAACAATATAAATATACTGCTTTAAATTGTCCTTTAGTAAGTGAACTGTATAAATAAAACCATTTCTTCTGGGCTAAATTAGGTACTCAAAAGTAGAGAAAACTCTTCATTTTTGTACCCTTCCCACAATGCTAGTCACAAAGTAAACATCAGGCAATAAATATGCATCCATTTGAAAAAAGAAGTTCTATAAGCTTTTCCTTGAAAAGAAAAAAATAAATTACTAAGAAAAAAGTGTAAGAAGGAAATGCCCCTTAACAAGAAACAGTCTAGACAAACAAGTATTTGGACTTACTGGGAATCTCCAGACTGGGATGTATAGCAGCTATGTTTTTGACTGTAGGTGGGGAATGTCTCCCATCCACCAAATCAGACTCAGCATCCTGAGCTTCCCCATGAATCACAGCAATTCCTAATCTCAGTCTTTCAGCAAAGGACTGTGCCCTAAAAGCAAATATTAAGAATAAACTTAATTTCACTTAGCACCAACCTACTTTCTGCTAAGGTTTAAGAAAAAAAAGTATTATTTTAATTTTTAAAGGAGAAGTACTAGCATACACACATACACACATCCATGCATATACCTTTAAGGTCTGCAAAGCACTTTACAAATATCTCATTTTTATATTCACAACCACCATAGGAAGCAAATGCAATTATTATTCCCATTTTACAGATTAGGTTATACTATTATCATCACCATTTCACAGATGAGGAAATGTGGGGAGACAGAGGTTAAGGGACTTGCTAATGTCTCCCCCCTCACCCCAAAAAAGCATTTAAAAAAAAATCATTAAAAACCAATAGGGGGGCGGCTAGGTGGCGCAGTGAATAGAGCACTGGCCCTGGAGTCAGGAGGACCTCAGTTCAAATATAGCCTCAGATATTTAACACAAAAAAACTATCCATGTGACCTTGGGCAAGTCACTTAACCCCAACTGCCTACCTTCCACCCTCCAAAAAGCAAACAAACAAACAAAAAACCAATAGGAAAGGTATAAAGGATAAGGATGCTGACCAAAAGGTACAAAGGTAAAAAAATTTGTTTACATTTCTATTTCATCAAATATCTTATCAGTATAAAGGAATGTCTAAAGGGATGGCTAGGTGGTACAGTGAATAGAGCACCAGCCTTGGAGTCAGGAGGACCTGAGTTCAAATCCAGCCTCAGACACTTGACATAGTTACTAGCTATGTGACCATAGGCAAGTCACTTAACCCCAATTACTTTGCCTTCCCCCCTACCAAAAAAGTCTACTTCCTATAAACTCTCAAGTTTTTTTGATCACCAATTGTCATATTTATTGTGTTATTCACTCAAAATTATTATTTATTTTTCAACATTCTTTTAAAGAAAATTTTGATTTGCCAATTCTCTCCCTCTCCCCCACTGAGAAGGCAAGCAATATATCAATTATTCTTGTGGAATCATGAAAAACATATTTCTGTATTAGATTTGCTGTAAAAAAAAAAAGACAAATAAAGTTTAAAAAATTATACTTCCATTTGTGCTCAGATTTCGTCAGTAGACATTTTTCATTATGATTCTTTTGGAACTGTCTTAGATTACTGTACTGAACAGAATAGCTAAGTCTTTCACAGTTGATCATCATAACAATATTGCTGTTACCGTGTACAATGATCTCCTGGTTCTGCTCACTTTTACTATGTATCACTTCACAGATGTCTTCCCAGGTTTTTCCGAAACCATCCTGTTTGTCATTTCTTATCAGCTAGTGTCTTGAGATCACATTTGAACTCCTATCTCTGTGACTTCAGGTCTAATACCCTATCCATTGTACTAGCTAGCTGCCTCAATTAAGCTTAGACTAATGTCTTAATTATATACTCCAACATTTTAAAAAGAAATAGTCAATGTTGGAGGGGTTGTAGGAAGATAGGTACACTAGTGCTAGTGGAGCTATAAATCAGTTCAACCATTTTGAAAAGCAATTTGGAATTATACAGATAAACATAACTAAAATGTCCATATTCCTTGACCCAGAGATTCCATTACTAGGCTTATAACCCAAGGAAGTCACAGATAGTCCACCCACATAAATATTCATAATAGCTCTTTTTGTGACAGCAAATATTTGGAAACAGAAGTATATGCCCACTGATTACAGGATGGCTGAATAAACTGTGGCACACAGATGTACCATAATTACCACAGTTATAGAATGATATTATATTGTAAGAAATGATGAATGTGATGGATACAGAAAAGGATGGCAAGATTTACATGAACTAATATAGAGTGCAGTATGCTGAGCCAAGAAAATTATAGAATGATTATAACAGTGTAAACAGAAAAGGTATCACACACTGTAGTGGCAACCACAATGGCATACCCAGAATGGCTGCTAGCACATGTTTTTCGATCTGCTTTACTAGGAAAGATAGCTGTTTAAGTGGTTAACAATCTTTTTTAATTATATCCACTAGTTCAGGGGAAAAGCACCCTGAACTTCAAAGAAAATACAGAGAAATAAAGACAAACAGACAGGGCTCTGTCTAAATCAACTACGCCCTTTACATACATATCTGGATCAAGAGAGCCTTTACATCTAAGCAGTCGGGGAGCTCTGAACATACAGCCACTCAGAATCTCAACCATGGAATCACAAGATCCTTCTCATAAGTGAGCCCCCAATGCAAAATACCAATTCAGAATTTACATACACTTTTCGGAGTCAGCAGGTATCACAACCCTGACTCAGTGCCCAATTAGAAATTGGCAAAAGGTGTGAAAGCCTTCCTATAAGTAAGCTTCCTTTAATGGGCTACACGCAAAGCCTATTAATGGGGGAGGAAGACCTTTTATCCCATTAACATTATACACACATACACACACGCACGAATACATGCACATACACCCCAAAAGTGAATGTTGTAAAATTATAAAGAAAAAATATGATTTAAAGAGATATGAGAAGACATTCCTACCTTTTTGCAGAGGTGTTATACACTGCTCACATTTTTTACTCTGCTCACGTTTTTCCAATGTACTGATCAGTTATGCTAATTTTTTAGATTGTCTTTGTGATTAAAAAAATACTATTTGCTGTATGGGATGTATGTGATCTGACATGGTGAGAGAGGATATGGGGGAGAGAGGAATTGATGATGTAAAATTGAAACTTATAGGGGGTGGCTAGGTGGCACAGTAAATAAGAGCACTGGCCCTTAAGTCAGGAGGACCTAAGTTCAAATCCAGCCTCAGACACTTAACACTTACTAGCTGTGTGACCTTGAGCAAGTCACTTAACCCCAATTGCCCTCCAAAAAGCAAAAAAAAAACTATTTTAATTGAAACTTATTTATTAAAAAATAGGAAAAAGAAATCAAATATATAAAAAAGGCAGAGGAGATGAAACTGTACTTATTTGCTGATGATACTATGATTTACCTAGACTATCCCAGGAATTTTCCAAGATACTGAAACAATTACTAGTTCTGGCAAAGGAGCAGGCTATAGAATAAACCTGCAAAAATCGGTAGCATTTCTGTATACCAAAGCATAGTCAATAACTATACAGTCAATTAAAAACGTTTCTTGAAGAAAATAAAAGATGACAGTGCTACAAAAGCTTATTTACAGATTTAATGCTATGCAAATCAAACTAGCAAAGAGATACTTTACAGGTGAATAAAATAATAAAATTCATTTCAAAGTAGAAAAGACCTATAAGACCAAGGGAAATAATGAAAAAAGGTAGGAATTGAGAAAACCAGGAAAGATGACTGAGTGGAAGAATTTTTCAGTTGAATTCTTCCCCCACAACTACTCTCGAAAGATTCAAGAAACATGCCAGAGACCAGACCTGATTAAATCTAAGGAAAAAAATTGGATATATTTTTCTTGACCAGACCAGCATAGGGAATAATTGAGAGGTCTGGGGGCACTAGAGTTGGGATCTATCCAGAGCCTTCCAGTCCAGGAACTTAATGCAGACCTGCCCACAGTTCTGTATCAAGGAAAGAAGAGATCCCAGATCTAGCAGAGAAGCACCTGACCTTATGCAAGGAGTAGGAACATATGCGAACTGGCATTATCCAGTGTTGGGACACAGATTCATTGAGGAAGGGACCTGCATCTGAGTTGGGGTAGAGATGGAGGCAGGATGTTCAGGTCAAGGAAAGGTCAAAAACTCTAGGACATGAAGAAGCAGGCAGCAGTTATGTGGCTCTGACCCAAGGAATGGGATCAAGTTCCCAGCCCAGTCCAAAACCAGCAGTGAAATAACCCCCAAAATCTTCCAAAAAATTTATAACAAATTGTTATTAATATTACACAATAACTTTGAAGCAAGTGTCTTATGAGTCTATTTGCAGCTCTACTTTATGTTCAGAGGGGATCAATAATGTAAAAAGATGAAAAGAATCTATATTTTAATTAGTGTGATGTTAAAGTAACTCCCTCATTTTATAAGTAAGGAAACCAAACACTACAGAGGTTAAATTATTTGCCCAAATTTACAGAGGGAGTCAAAAGCAAAGCCAGAATTGGGACTTTGGTCCTCTGATTCCAAGTCAAGTACTCTTTTCACTATGCCATTCTGTTCTGGGAAATTACTAAGAAGGAAAGTACTATGTAAACCTTATAGTTTGAGTTACTCCTATTAGCTATAACTGAAGTTCTCAGGAATTATGAGGAGACCTATTTGGATAAGAAATGCAGTAGAAAGAAGATGCCAGAAATATACTCAACTATTTGTAATCTGAAGCAATTTGGTGGACACACACAAGAATCCTGATATGCCTTTAGAATCTGAAACTCCTTTTTGGCGCTCAGTAACTAAACGTGGTTAGGATCAAATATTAATTTGACTTATTTAATTCTACTCCATCATAAATTAGTACAAAGTTCCAGGGCAAAGGAAGCATTTAACTATAGGATAATTAAAAGCATCCCCCCCCCCAAAAAAAACCCAACATGCTAAAAGTTCTTTTCACTCTTTCCACATTACTGGCTTAATTTTTTTTTCTGCCTTTTGGAGGGGAATTGGGGTTAAGCAACTTGCCCAAGGTTACACAGCTAGTTTTTTTTGTGTGTGTGTGGGTGTTAAGTGTCTGAGGCCAGAATCGAACTCGGGTCCTCCTGACTCCAGGGCCGGTGCTTTACTCACTGCGCCACCTAGCTGCCCCTGGCTTCACTTTTTTGTTACTGCCTGTCATTAGCATCAGCAGTATCACTATTAAATTAAAATATAAAGCTTATGTGTTTGTTCTACTAGAAATTAGATACTGGTTAAAAAAAGTGAATACTATAAGATCCTTTAATTATTACTAGAAAGATATCTGGCCTCTATACAAATACATGTATCTTCAGCTTCTCATTTTTTACACCTTCTGATAATATAAATAAGCATATTCATTGTCAGACATATTTCTACTAATCAAGTTAAGGAAAAGACATTTAAAAAGCCAAGTTTAATTAAATGTTTTAAATGCCAAGGTTTAGAGCCTACCACCTTGATCCTTAAACAGTAAGACACAATTGTGTGTAAACTACTTGGTAGAAACAATAATTTTTATATGGTTGGTACAGCATTGGTCATGCATGTGTGGCCCAATAGATAAGGGTGTTGGACCTAGAGTCAGGAAGACGAGTTCAAATCCAGATTCAGACAATTACTGTGTGACCTTGGGCAAGTCACTTAATCTCTATTTACCTCAGTTTCCTCAATTGTAAAATGGGGATAATAAAAGCACCTATTTCACAGGGCTGTTGTAAAGATCGAATGAAATAATATTTGTAAAGCACTTAGTGCAGTGCCTGGCACATGAGGGTACTGTGTAATTGCTTATTCACTTCTACTGATAGCAGTCTGACTCCAAACATCCGACCTTGACTAGATGAAACTGAATCAAATTGGTTTTCCCAGTTTTAGTTAAATTATTTTTAGTAGAGTGCTGTACTCCATGTCATACACATGTATTTCATTCTTCTTGTTATATTTTTAATTCTATAATTTTAAGAATGAAATGTTTCTCCAAGGAAACATGCAGAAGTTGTAGCTTTTTTAAAGAGCTCACTTCAATAACTGTTAGAAACAAAGTAGTCACTGATAATGTGGGGAACTCAAATACCTCAAGGATCATTCAAGCCCACAAGGAACAAGATCAACTGCACTGAAACACAAATGAAAGGGCCATGTGAAACAAAAAAAACAATGCCAAGGACTGACAAACTATTTCTGCTTGAGTCTAATTAATTATTGGAAAATGGGCAAAGACATTATAACTCAATACTGATTCCTCTAGAGTACAACATAGGCATCTTGAGGTTGGAACAACAGTAAGATCATTTTTTTAAAGGGAGAGACAGCTCTCTGTTAAGGAAAAAATAAAAAGAACAAAAGAAACATCTGTCATGAGCGAGTCTACACAAAGACCAGAGTACTGAAAATTGAGAAATGGCAATGTTTACAGATGAAATTCACTTTTTCATTTCAAGGCTATAACAAAACAATTGTCAGAAGAAGTCCAAGGAAGCCGGTTAGATCTGGGCTACCTTCATCAGACCACAAAATATCTGCATGCTCCCTCTTGCACTGCTCTCCCCCAGACCCAAAAACGGTTGGGATAATTTTCTCCCTTCAAGCTGTCCTGCAAGTCTTGTACCCATTGATAATATTGGTATACTAAGAAGCAGAATTCTTGAGTAACTGAGTAAAACTGAAAATCACAAATAGAGATTGAATACAATATGACTTTGTACTATGCCACATCTAAAAGAAAGATGAGTAAATTTATCTAAGAGATGGAGATGAATAAACATACTTCAATGACCTGGAAACTTGACTTAAAAATCTCACTGAAAGCTTATAGGACAGACCTAGAAAAATGAACTGTTCAAAATTTGTTAAATATCCAATATGATAAATGTCATTTTATGATAAAGGATTAAAGAAAAGATGCCCAAATCCTGTCAATTTGAAAACTAATTCATGTGAAACAAGTAACTTTAGCATAAGGAAGATCTACTAAATACCGAAATTTTTTTTTAAAAATGCAAGTCAACAAATTTAATTATTTTATTTCATCCCAAGTAATTAGCATACCATTCTATTTGTACTATTAATATCTTCCTTAAGAGAAATTAGAAGATCCTACCTACCTCTTGGCTGAAGCTGGTGATTTGGCTACAATCACTGCATTCCTGTAATCTGGGATCTGTGGCAAATAACAGATTTCATTGTTTACTGCCATGTCAATTATTGGTCTGTTCAAGCTAACATCTCAGCAATCATTAAAATTAATATAGGATGCTATCTTATTATTTAAAGCTTCACCAAGTATCCTCAGAAATGTAAACATTTAAAATGTACTTTCTCTTTTGAAAAAGACAATTTTTACCTGAAAAAAGCCCTGTATCTAATAACATCTTTTATTTTTAAAAAAAAGCATATTCTCAAATACAGAAGTAGTAAAACAACTGGTAAATGGAAATATAAAAAATATGCTGCTCTAGTGCAATGCAAAATCCTTTAAACCAGTTATAGCAATCCCACGCAAGTCAAAAATCATACTTTGCTGTCTTATTTTGGAATTCAATTCTTATCAATTTAGTTCCTTTTCTACTAATATTTTAGAATTTAAAGGCAGGATGAAAAGGTGGGTCATTTGTAACAATCACACATTTACTGTAAGAGGAAACTGGTCATTGTGGTAATTAACAATATTCTTGCACCCTGACAACCAAAACCTCCCACAGACAAAAAGGTCCCTTTCTACATCATCAGGTAAATGGGAAGCAGAAAGTCAGGAAGGACCAAGAATAAAGATCAGAAAGAAACAGAAGACTCATTTGTACCTACTTATAACACCCCTCCAAGTTATTCCCTAAAGAAGCAAAAAGTCTCCCACTGGTGACTAGGAAAGACTAAAGATCCAGGACAACTGTGAAAGATGGGGAGGCAGGACTGCAGAGGAAAGTAAGGTAAGAAAAGAAATATTCTATTAACAGCCCCACACCCCTTTCATAGCCTAGTCTAGTTTAGGCTCAAAGTTTCCTAACCCTGGAATTTCTACTCTGGTCATTACTGATGCCACAAGAATCTTTCACTCCACTATTGACACCATAGCTCAAAGCACTAAACTAGTATAAAAGAAGCAAAAGTAATTAGACTTATTTAATAGGATATAAGCATTCATCTAGTTAAAGCAAGATTCTTATGCTTTCTAGCAACTGCCAAAACTCTATTTGCAAATCTCATATACCACAAATGTTCAACCTTAATTTAACTCGATATGCAATTTCTAATAAATATTCTGAAAAAATATTAAATCTTAGTATACATATATATGAATAATAATTTCACTAAACATGCATAGACAAAGAAATACATAAAACAGTAGCTTTTGGGACACCTAGAGAGGCAAATTTACTTGCAAGCAGAGTCTCCATGATAGGTAACAAGTTACATTTATATTGCTTAAAGTGTTTTCTTCACAACAATTAGATAACTTATGAGACCTCCAATAAAGCTATTAATGTAATAATGTCTACAGTGTTTTAAAAATTAAAAAACTTTTAAATAAATTGCCTGAAACAATGAAGGTTTTCATAATCATGATGATGAGAATAGAGTTTAAAATAAAGCTGCAAAAATATTTTATAAACTGTAGCTTTATTTTGGGTATTAACAGATTTACCAATGGCAAGTAACTTCAATGGATGGCTATCCAATGTATGGATAATAACCAGTGTGAAAATTTACATCTAGTATATGTATGTATGTATGTATGTATGTATGTATGTAAAGTATATAAAGCGTATATACAGAAAAAAGATATATACTATGTATCTGAACTTATAAAATAAGAAATTTAACATCCAGCTAAATACTTCTCATATGTATACATACACATATGCAGTCTCCAACTATCCCTGTATAAAGCAGGACACCGAGGAACAATGAGAAAATATAATTAAGATTGTTGTCTCTATCTTTGGTTCAGAACAACACAAAACATCCTGGTAAAAATCCATTTTGTAGTTTGTCACCTGGAGTCCATGAATTTAGATTTTCTGCTATGCTAACTAGTTAAATTCAGACTAGAGTGTGTTATCATGAAAAAAATTCAAAAACTTGAATTTAATCAAAACACTGTAATACTAGGAATACCAAATGAGGAAATTAAAGAGCTATACGAAATAACAGGAGGAAAAGAACTAGGAGTACAATATATTCTGACTACAAATGGTTATATTTATATATGAATGTATAATTAATAAGGCTCTAAATAGGAAATAGGGTATCATTGACAAGCTGTTACATTTAAAAACATTATGTAAATAGTTTTGAGCTTTAATTTTAATAGGTTTTTCAATAAGATTATGTTGTTAATAAAAGCATAGTAGAGAATGTTTTATTTAAGAAAAATTACTTTATAAAAACATCTTTAAAACCACTTCAACAGAATCCAGTCATATATAATCAAGATACTCATCACAAAACATTATTTATTAAAAATAAGTCTGGCAGGACTTAACATATTGTGAGTCACTTTCAAATTATTACATATATTAGAAGTAAAATTATTCCTTTAAATAATAAGGTTCTATAACTCAGATTTTTTGCTAATTAAAACTATTTCATTACTATTCTAAATTATTGTGTTAGCGTTTTAATTAATCACATAATTAGTTTATGAAAAGACTAAATATGATTTCACCAAATACATTTATTAAGGCCAGATCCTGTTAAACAACAATTTAGCTCTACTACACAAATAAATGGAAAAATACAAGACCTAATTTATCCTACATTGTTGGAAATTAAGTATTCTACTTAACAGTCATTTATCTGTTGGAAGTATACACTGAGAGGGTTAAAAATAAAAAGATACCTGTGATGGGTGTGAAATGGTACCACAGCATTGTTTTAATTTGTTTCTCTATTATTCATGAGTCTGAGCATAAAAAAATTTTTTTGGCCAATTTATTTGTTGTTACAAAAAACTGGAAATAATCTAAATGTTCAACAGTAAAATGGTTCAATATGATGTCGTATATTAACAAAAATAGAATATTATAATACAATTAGGTTAAAACAAGTATAAAGAATACAAAGAAATCTAGAAAGATAACGAAAATCAAAAAGAAAAAAAAACCTCCAGAAGACCAAAGTAGCTATTAATAACTACAACCACAATGAAGTGGGAACAAAGAAATGCAATAAGTGAGTTGAGTAAAAAGTTATGATGTTTCATTCACTGAAATATTTACATGTAAATAATTTCAAAGTAAGTATAACTGGCTGGATGGATGAGCGTTTAATATTGCTTATAATAATTTTAAAAGAAAAATAGTACTCAGTGTGAGCTACCAATACTTATCTTCTTTTTAAAAAGAAATTTAAGTAGATATACTTCCAATTTTAGAAGTATTGATGCATGAAAAGTGAAATATATAAAACTTGCAAATACTGATTAAAATGAAAAATAAAATAATTACAAAAAGTCACAATATTTCTTCAATTACTAAGCTCTTCCAGGACCTGACAGTAACCTTAAAGGCCTTACATGTAAGAGCATATTTATGGATCATTATACTAAGACAAAATATTAGGAACCACTGTCAAATAGAAATCAGAAATAAAGAATTTTCAAATTACATATCAGAAAATCTGAGTCAGATGACAAACTATTTTTAGGAGCATCTCTATTTGCATTAAGTATATTAATACATGGTGTCCCAAAAATCTTAGTGCTCAGCCTTAATCACTTAAAATTGCACTAAAACTTTTATGACACTGTATTTCATATTTAGATTAAATGGGATCTTGTTCAATAAAATTTTCAAATGATTTTTCAAGCACCAATGTAATATATAACTCATTGAAACAGTAACTTGTATAGTCCATAACATCAAAGACAAATTTAAGCTCTGGTCACATCCTGGTTCAACACCACAAACAAGACAACTTTAATCCAGAAAACAGCCTGCACAGTAGCTATGAATCTATAAAATAGAAATGTTTCTTGTTTCGGAAAAACTTAAAACTAGATTCTGGGAGGTGATTTTCCCACTAATGAGTAATAAGCTTTCTCTACTTAATTTCATCTGATTCATAGAGGGCAAATTCCAAAAAGTATGATTATTTCTATTTACCAAAATACAACTTAACTTTAAGTGCTTAGTACCAGTACCCAAAAAGGCTACAAGACAGAGATACTACCCTATGAAACTGTATCTGAGAGGAAACAAGTCAGAACAAGTGTCCAGAGATTTGTGTTCAAGTCTTGACTTTGACACTAGCTGTCTAACAACCCTGGGCAAACAACTTATCCTTTCCAAGTCTCAGATTTCTCATCTATCTATAAAATTGGGATAACAATCATACTAATTCATAGGGGTGTAGGTGTGAGGAAAATATTTTGTAAAATTTTAAAACACAATATAAACATGAATTAATGTTGCATGTTTAAATGGATCTTAATATTTGTTTCTCCTTTTTTTCACAAATCTTTCCATCTCTGTCTTTGTTTTCTTTACATGTCCATCTCTCTCCCAGTATCCTTTTTGTATCCTTCCTTTGCCAACTGTTAGTTGGCAATAATTAAAGAAAAATAATGTTTCTATTATTTCTTGCATTAATTCTACTTTCCCCTTCATGAAAAAAAACCTAAACTGTTATTCATTTATGAGGTTTTATATTGAATTTTCTCTATGAATTAAATGATTTTACCTGTTATCAGAAATGTGTGAAAAATTGTGGTCTTAAATCTGTACTTTAAAAATTCCACACAGAAATAAAGAGCAAAAAAATATGATGAGTAAAGAATAAAATGCAAAATGAAATGATAAAACCTAGGATTTTTTTTTAAAATCAGGTCAAAAAGGCCAATTTTAATGAAAAGCTTTAGAACAGAAAAGTACTCCAACATAACGTGTCCTGTTTTGTTTCCAATAGGTAGAGTTTAATAACCCACAAAAGTGAAAATTACCCTTTAAATTTAAAGATAATATTTTTCTAAAAGAATGATAAAGTTTAGGCTAACTCACCTCTTCCTGAATGTACTGTAATAAGAATGGAGAAGCTCTCAGATTATCAACAGGAATATTGAAGAAGCCTTGTATTTCTTTCTGATGTAAATCCATAGTGATAAGATGAGTCAAACCTTTGAAAATAAAGCAGATATAAGACCCACAAATGGAACACTTAAAATGATGCTCTAGGGGTGGCTAGATGGCGCAGCAAATAGAGCACCAGCCCTGGAGTCAGGAGGACCTGAGTTCAAATCCAACCTCAGACTAGCTGTGACTAGCTGTGTGACCTTAGGCAAGTCACTTAGCCCCAAATGCCCTGCCTTCCCCCCTCCAAAAAGCAAAAAAAGTTAAAAAAAATAATGCTCTAGCATTAAGAAAGATTAAGTATATTGTATTTTCTTCTTTTAGATAGTATAACAGACATTTCTTTTAAATAAAAAAAACCTTAAAATATCCAAGACAATATTAAGGAGAAATTACGAATAATCATATCAACATAAACTTTTTGCCCTATAGTTTTCATAATAAACTATATAAGAGTCATTTCAAAGCTCACTTCTGAAAGAAAAAAAAGATACCAACCATTATTAAATAGCCCTCATTCCCAGGTGCTCCCTTAAAGAACGTATGTACTGGGGGTGGCTAAGCAGCACAGTGGAATAGAGCACCAGCCTGGAGTCAGGAGGACCTGAGTTCAAATTTGGCCTCAGACACTTAACACAAAAACTAGCCATGTGACTTTGGACAAGTCATTTAACCCCAACTGCCCTCCAAAAAGCAAAAAAAAAAAAGAATGTGTGCACTGATAACCAGCAGAGTGGGAATGAACTGATAATTAATTTATGAAATAGGGACAAGCATGCCCAGTTCTTGAGGTACTTGCCAGGAAAACCCATGATGGCAGTGAGAAATGGGGCTGCAATCTCACTTTAGGCACAGAGGGTACCAAGACAAGTGTGAAAGTGGTACAGAGAGGCAGATGGTATGGGAATGGGAGATGGGATGGTGAAGGGAGGCAGGTAGCATGGTGAAGAGAATGGGGTGGGAGAGAGGTACAATCCATCACTCATATAACCACAGATTTGAGCTGCAGGAGCACTAGGCAGCATGGACCCAATGGAGATGCAAAGTTTTATGCCTGGGAAGGTGGGGGGAGGAAGCAGAAGTATAAGCTATCATTTCTATAGAATTTTTTAGAAAACAGACTAAATCTTATCTGGGTCATCTTGGGGATATTAGTTCACTGACATATACAAATCATCTCAAAATTGTCAGCAAAACTTTACTGTTAATATGTCCTCATCTCAAAATTATCAACACCTTTTAGTATCTGCTAGAGTGGAACTTATCAAAGACTTACATATCACTTGATGAAAACAGCAGCACCTAGATGGCTTCTGCTGATTCAATACATACTATCAGTATGTGAATTTTGGTTACTATATGATATAACTTGTAAATAATGCTCCTTTGATCTTTTGCACATTTATTACTTCCAGGTTCCCCTTTGCAATCTTATTTCCTGCTACTGCCCCTTTTTATATTGGCTAATTATAAACTTGCTATACTGACTAGAATTAGTCAGGTGAACCAAAACAAGATACAATTTTAACACAGAAAGGAAGGTATAAAAGGAAAATGATAGAAGCTCAAGACTGAAAGAAAATAATTCTACCTTCCAGAAAACTGAAATCACTCAAATGGAGAGATGGCATCATCAGGTATTGGGCATAATACATTATATGACATGGAACTTAAGAATTGTCTTTGTAGAGGATAGCAGAGTACAGGCAACTCAGATAAATTCTCTCAATACTCCCCTCCAAACAAATTTTAAAAACATCTCAAATCAAATTTTGGAGCAGCAGAGTCAACAAAAGGTCAGGACAAGACATTCTTCCAGCCTAAGAAAACTTAGGAGGTTGAAAGAAGTTTGTGTGTGACACTGGAGAGGAGGCCTGTCTGGAGCCCAGATATGCAACAGCAGCACCAGCCATCACAGCAGCAGCTTCCAGAGCTCTCAGCCCAGAAAACACTAAGGCAGTTGGAAAACCGGTCAGAAAGAGATTACAGAGGACCCTTTGCTGGCACTGGGTATAGCTTGACACTGATTGGCAACTCTATTGGCCTTATGTAGTTCTAGGGAAGAGAGGAGTGCTATGGGGTCAGTCACAAGGGTTATAGTTCCAAGGCAAAGAGGAGAGCTAGTACCTGTGACTAAGGGTGACTGGGGCCTTTTCTGGGTGAAGACCAAAGCATGGACCAGGACAGCAGTGAGTATGCTTTTCCCTGTATCATGCCACCATGGAAGCAACAAAAACTTACAAGTCCCCAGCCTAGAACTACCTCTGAAAATAGCAGCACAAAAAAGCCCGAATGAAGTCTGGCATGGTGCTTCGCCACCCTGACGTCAGCAGACTCCGACTTTTACATAAAGTCCAAAGTCAAGAAATAAGCTAGAAAAAATGAGACAACCAAAAAAATAATTTGACCATAAAAAGCAACTATGGTGGCTGGGAAGGCCAAGAAATAAAACTCAGAAGAAGACAACCTATGGGAAAAAGAGTTACAATCAAAGCCTCAAAGAAAAACACTAATTTTGCTACCAAGAACTACAAGAATTCCTGAAAGAGTTAAGAGTGGCAGAAGAGTAATTGATAAAACAAATGAAAGTTATACAAGAATATTATGAAAAAAATTTTTCAGTTTGTTTTTTTAAAAAGGTACAAAAAACACTAAAGAAAATAACACTTAAAAAAAAAATTGGTATAATGCTAAAAGAGGCACAAAAATTCACTGAAGAAAAGAATTCCTTTACAAAAAAGAGTTGGGTCAGGGTGGCCAGGTGGCACAGTAAGAGCACAGGCCCCAGAGTTGGGATGACCTGGGATCGAATCTAGGCTCTGATACTTAGCACCATACCCAGAAATAACTGGCCATGTAACCTTGAGCAAGTTACTTAACCCCAATTGCTTTATAAAAAAAAAAAGAATTGACCAAATAAAAGAAGTACAGAATCACACTGAAATTTTATTCCTTAAAAATTAAAACAGGTCAAGTGGAAGCTAATGACTCCATGAGACTTCAATAAACAATAAAACAAAGTCCAAAGAATGAAAAAAATAGAAGAAAATGTGAAATATCTCACCAGAAAAAAAACTGACCTGGAAAACAGAACCAGGAGAGATCATTTAAGAATTATTGAACTACCTGGAAACCATGATCAAAGCATCATATTTCAAGAAATTATCAAAGAAAACTGCTAAAATATCTTAGATACAGAGGGTAAATCAGAAATTGGAAGAATCTACCATTCACTTCCTAAAAGAGACCCCAAAATGAAAACTCCCAGAAATATTACGGACAAATTCCTGAGCTCACGGGTCAAAGAGAAAGTACTTCAAGTAGCCAGAAAGAAACAATTTAAATACTGTAGAGTCATAACACAAGATTTAACACCTTCCACATTACAAGAGCAGAGGGCTTTGAATATGTTATTCCAGAAGGCCAAGAACTACAAAGAATAACATACCCAGCAAAACTGAATATAATTCTTCAAGGGAAAAAAAATGGATATTTAATGAAACAGGATTTTCAGACATTGCTGATTAAAAGATGAGAGCTGAATAGAAAATATGACATTCAACACTGGACTCAAGAGAAGCATAAAAAGGTAAACATGAAAGAGTAACCTTAAGGATCTCAATAAAGTTAAATGTTTACATTCCTATATGGGAAGATGATATATGTAACTTCTAAGATTTATCATTATTAGGACAGTTAAAAGGCATTTTCCATAGACAGAGGGCATGGATGTGAGTCAATTATATTGGAATGATCTCCCCCCCAAATGAGAAAGAGGGATGCACTCGGAGAAGGGGGAAGAGAGAAGTAGAATGGGGAAATATTTCTCATACAAAAGATGCATGCAAAGGAGAACTTCTACAATGGAGGGAAAGATGGGGGGGTGAGGTGGCAGGCAATGCTTGAACCTTACTCTCATCAAAAATGGTTCAAAGAGAGAAGAATATATATTCATACTCAGTTGTGTACAGAGATGTAATTTACCCAATAGGGAAAAGAGGGAGAGAAAGGGGTGGAGAATGATAAAAGAGAGGACAGATTAAGGGAAGCAGTAGTTAGAAGTAAAATAGACTTTTGAGGAGGGACAGGATAAAAAGAAAGAGAAGAAAATGGGATGGAAGGAAAAATACAGTCTGATTTTTCTTAGACAAGAAATCAGGTCAAACTATCCAACATGAAGGTGTAAAAAATGCTTTGAAGTTATTCTGTTTCAATTCTTTCTACCCTTTGATCTTTCCTTTACCACCAAGTACATGCTCACTGAATACATTGATTTGATGGGAAAAGGTAGAAGTCGAATTATCTATCACATCATTTAATAGCTTCTATAAATGAGATACAGGAAAGGAAGTGAAACAAAGCCAAACTATTGAATTATGCATTATGTCATTCATTAGTCTGGCTAACCAAGACTCTGGATTAATTCTAAGGTCTAGCAAAATCTGAAGGAGTGGACAGACTTTTCACCGGAGTCAATATGGCGGAGAAGAAACAGGACATCCGCGCAGCTCCAGCTCCCACCACCTCCAATTCATATAAAAGGGGACTCTGACCAAACTTTGGAGCTACAGAACCCACAAAATGACAAAGAGAAGCTGACCTCCCGCTGAGGACAGCCCAGCAGGCCGGCAGGAATTGGCCAGCACACCGTTCTGGAAGTCAACCCTAGCCCCATGCACCGGAACAAGGTTTTAGCCCCAGGGCGGGCCTGACCAGCCACTGGCTGGAGGGACTCCAGATCACCAGCAGCTGTGTCCATTTCCAGAATTATCAAGACATAGATGCAGAGGACAAAGTGAGAGGTCAGTGCAGTGTGGACTTTGGGATCCAGTAGTTGGGAGTGCTTCGACCTTTATCCTGTGGAGGGAGAAGCCACAGAGGGCTGTGACACAGCCACTGCCATGTGGCAGTTTCAGCTCCTGGCCTGCAGGGTGTAGGGAGACCAAGTGACCAGTCTGAGGGGTAATCACTCTTGCTTTAACCTGCTTGAATCTGGATTGCAGTCTAGGGTGGAGGTCCTGGGGTGTGTAACCAGTTGCCAGAGTGTGTGGAGGCTTCAAAGAGGGCACACAACTAATACCTTTGGCAGCTGAGAAAACCCCAGCGTTTGGTACAAAGCTCCGCTGCCTGGTAGCAGAGCCCTACTGTGGCAAAAAGCCCAAAAGTCAAGTAATTGAGAGGCAAAATGAGCAGGCAAAGGAAGCAGACCAAGCAAAACAATCCAACATTAAACTCCTATTTTGTGGACAAAAAGGATCAAAGCATGGAATAGGAGGAAGAAAATGAAGTCAGAACTCCTGCACCAAAAAACTTCCAAGAAAAATATGAGCTGGTTACAGGCCACAGAGGACCTTAAGAAGCAAATAAGAGAATGGGAAGAAAAATTAGGAAGAGAAATGAGAAAGATGCAAGAAAATTACGAAATGAAAGTCAACAGCCTGACTGAGGAAAATAACACCTTAAAAAATAGACTAACTCAAATGGCAAAAGAGGCTCAAAAAGGCAATGAGGAAAAGAATGCCTTAAAAAGCCGAATTTGCCAGATGGAAAAAGAATCTCAAAAGCTCACTGAAAAGAATCATTCCTTCAGAATTAGATTGGAGCAAATGGAAGCCACTGACTTTATGAAAAATCAAGATGCTGTTAAACAGATCCAAACAAATGAAAGAATACAAGGCAATGTGAAATATCTCATGGGAAAAACCACTGACCTGGAAAATAGATCCAGGAGAGATAATTTTAAAATTATTGGACTACCTGAAAGCCATGATCAAAGTAAGAACCTAGAAATCATCCTCCAGAAGTTCTCAAAGAAAACTGCCCTGATGTTTTAGAACCAGAGGGCAAAATAGAGGTTGAAAGAATCCACGGATCACCTCCTGAAAAAGATCCCAAAAAGGAAACTTCTAGGAATATTATAGCCAGGTTCCAGAATTCCCAGATCAAGGAGAGAATATTACAAGCAGTTAGGAAGAAACAATTTGAATATTGTGGAAACACAATCAGGATACCCCAGGATCTGGCAGCTTCTACACTGAGGAATTGAAGGGCTTGGAATGATATTCTGGAGGGCAAAGGAGCTGGGATTAAAACCAAGAGTCACCTACCCAGCAAAACTGAGTATCATGTTTCAGGGGAAAATACAGTCATTCAGTGGAATAGAGCACTTTTAAGCATTCTTGATGAAAAAACCAGAGTTCAATAGAAAATTTGACATTCAGATACAAGAAGCATGAGAAGGTAAACAGGGAAAAGAAATCATAAGGAACTTATCCAAGTTGAACTATTAACATTCCTACATGGAAAAACAATAATTGTAACTTATGAAACTTTTCTCAGTAGTTGAAGGGAATTTCAGAAATATATATGTCTATATATGAGGGTATATGGGCATATGAATACATATGTGAATGTGTGTATACATGTTTACAGTTAAACATAGATAGAGGGCACAGGACCAATTGAATAGGAAGGGATGATACTTAAAAGGTGAAATTAAGAGGTAAGAGAGGAATATAACAAGAGGAGATGGGGAGAGACAGAATGAGGTAAACTCTCTCATACAGAAGAGGCAAGGGAAAATGGTTACAATGGAGGGGAAGAACAGGAAGGCAAAAAGGCAAAACCTTATTCTCAATGAATTTGGCTCAGGGAGGGAATGACACACACACTAAATAATAGGGGTATTTCACCCTACAGGAGAGTAGGGTGGATGAGAAGGGGGATGATGGAAGGTGGGGCAGGCTGGGGGGGAGGGAAGTTGGAAGCACCCACTTTTGAAAAGGGACAGGATCAATGTAGAGAATAGAACAAGTGGGAGGTGTGACAGGCGGGAGGGAAATATAGTCAGTTTTTTACAATATATCTACTATGGTAATGCTTTGCATAGCTACACATATACAACCTATACTGAATTGCTTATCTTCCCAGTAAGGGTGGGTGACAAAGGAGGAAGGGAATGAATCTGGAATTCAAAGTTTTAAAATCAAATGTTTAAAAAAATATAAACACAATTATTAATACTATTTTACATGTAATTGGGAAATAAGATATACAGGCATTGTGGCACAGAGATAGATCCACAATGCCCTGCTGGAAAAGTCGAAGGGGGCATGGGAGAAGATATGGGAGAGAGCAGTTTGGAGGAGGGGATACCCTGTGAGACCACTATTTTGGCATGATGGGTAGGGGAAAGATGGGGATAAAATTTTTAACTCAAAATCTGGTGGAAATGAATGATGTGAACCAGAAGTTAATAAAGCATTTGGAAAAAAAAAAAAGCCTATATAATAAATACTATGCATTGTGTTGAAAAAAAAAATCTGAAGGAGTGAAAGAGTGGGAGGGAGAGAACTTGGAACTCAAAATTTAAAAGGAAAATAACACTTAAATAATGATAAAAAAAAGAATTATCTTTATATGCTTTTTCCCTTACATTAAGTATTTTCTTTCCTTTGTTTTTCATAGTTTTTTTAAGGTGGTGAGCAAAGAAGGATTTTTTGTATGTTATGTAATATTTTATTCAATTTTTTGAAAAGGATCCTTTTCAATTTTTTGAAAAAATCCTTTATTATTATTACTTTGAAATGTGTTATTGTGACTATTTCATTATCATTTGTTTTGTTCCTATAAAGCTCATATAAATGTTTAATAAGTGAAAAATGAAGATAACAACCACCACCACCAAAAATCCCTCCAGAATAATAATGTCTTACCAGCCTTGCACATCATTGAAGCCAATAACTTAGAAACAATGGAGCCCCTTTTTCTCATCTTGCACTGCTTGCTGTATGGAAAATAGGGAATCACTCCAATAATGCTTTTGGCACAAGAGGTTTTACAAGCATACACCATGATCAAGAGTTCCATGACTGTAGTATTCACATCCCTGAAATAAAAGATTTCTAGTTTTATATTTATAGGTTAAAATTCAATAAAACATCTGCTAATATTTCGCAGTTACAAAGCACCAATGAAATGCTGCTTAAAAAATTTACTATTTTGGGACATCAGGTAAGAAAGAAACAAAGACTGGCTTAGACCAACACCATAAACCATATTTCACAATATATCTAAATGGATACATGACCTTAATATTAAAGATCATACTATGAAAAAATGATTGTTATTGCTCAATAGAAAAGAGATTAAAAGAACTACAAAGTAATAACACCTTCATGAAAGAATGTTCCATATCACTAAGAGAAATGCAAATCAAAACAATCATGAACTTTTACCCCCTATACCCTGCAACCTGACAAAGATGATAAAATATGGTAAATAGCTAATGTTGAAAGAAGTCATGACACACTGATGCATTGTTGGTAGAGCTGTGAATCAGTACAATGATTTTGTAAAGCAATTTCGAGTTATGGAAATAAACTGTCCATAACCTTGGACCTAGAGATTCCATTACTGATTTATATGCTAAGGAAGTCATTGATAAGAAGAATGTTCCCATATAAACAAAAATATTTATAGCAGTACTTCTGGGGTTGGAAAAAATTGGAAACAAAGTAGATACCCCTCGACTGGAGAATGGCTAAACAAACTGGTACATCAATGTAGGGGAATATCACTGGGGCTACAAGAAATGAAAGTGATGGATACAAAGAAGTATAGAAAGATCTATATGAACTGTTGCAGAATAAAATAAGCAGAGCTAGTAAAAAAGATACACAATCTCTACAGCTATGTAAATGGAAAGAACAAATGCACACGCTTATATGTATGTGTATGCATATGTATATATAAAAACTATGAATGTTGAAAAATGATAAGGAACGGGGACAGCTAGGTGGCACAGTGAATAGACCACCAGCCCTGGAGTCAGGAGGACCTGAGTTCAAATCCGGCCTCAAACACTTGACACACTTACTAGCCATGTGACTTTGGGCAAGTCACTTAACCCCAACCGCCCTCCAAAAAGAAAAAAAAAAGAACAAACATAACTCAAAGATACAAGAAGATACTGTTGACACACACCTTTGCAGAGGTGTGAGATCTATAGGTGTTACACACTGTACAAGATTTCAGACTTTTTCAAAGTATTTGATCAGTTGTGCTGATTTTTTCCTCTTTTTCTCCCTTCTTTTTCTTCTCTTACAAAATACTGTTTGTTTTTATGAGATGGCTAAGGAGATGGAAAGAGGGATTCTGGGGAAAATCATGGTGATATAAAAAAAAAGACATCAATAATTTTTTAAAAACAGAGAACACAAGGGAAAAGGTTGCATGATAAGGAACAAACACACTATATAGTAACCCTGCTTATCTTTGAGAAAACTCCAAAGTAAGGTTTCAGAGAAGGAGGACTTAAAGATGAGAAAAGCTGAATCTGCAGAGTTACATTAAGAGCACCAAAGATAACATGAAAGACTGCAAAAGAAACTGAATATATTAAGGAAATTAAAGGGTGCAAAGATGATGTTTTTGACTTCAGGATAAATACATCAAACAAAAGAAAAACAAAGCCAAAATAACAGAATGTTAGAACAAACTTAAATTTAAGGGAAAATACCAGAAAGATTTGAAAATATTTATAAATACAAAGTAGTGACCAAACAATAACCATAGAAGGAAGCATCAGATTGGGTATTGTAAAATTTGAGTTCTAATCCCAGTTCTTCCAAAAAAATAAAAATAAATAAAAATAAAACCAAGAATCACCTACTCAGCAAAACTGAGTATAATACTTCATGGGAAAATATGGACATTCAATGAAATAGAGGATTTTCAAGCATTCTTGATGAAAAGACCAGAGCTGGAGAGAAAATTTGACTTTCAAATATAAGAATAAAAGAAGCAAAAAAAAAAAAAAAAGGCAAGAGAAGCATGAGAAGGTAAACAGGAAAGAGAAAGCATAAGGAACTTATTAAAATTGAACTATTTATATTCCTACATGGAAAAAAGAATAATTGGAACTCATGAGACTTTTTTCAGTATGAGGATGGTTGAAGGGAATATGTATACATACATTATATACATATGTATAGGAGGGTGTATGTGTGTGTATATGTGCGTACATGTATACATAGACAGATGATACAGGATAAGTTGAATAGGAAGGGATGATATCTAAAACATAAAATTAAGAGGTAAGAGAGGAATATATTGGGAGAAGGAGAAAGGGAGAGATAGAATAGGGTAAATTATCTCATATAAAAGAGGCAAGAGAAAACTTACAATGAAGGGGAAGAGCAGGAAGATGAAAGGGAATGAGTCAATCTTATTCTCACTGAATTTGGCTTAAGGAGGGAATAATATACACACTCAATTGGGTATCTTACCCTACAGGAAAGCAGGGGTGAAGGGGATAAGAACTGCGATGATAGAAGGGAGGGAAGATTAGGGGAGAGGGTAGTTAGAAGCAAACACTTTTGAAAAGGGCAGGGTCAAAGAAGAAAACAGAATAAGTGCGGGAGCAGAATAGGATGGAGGGAAATATAGTTAATCTTTCACAATATAACTACCATAGAAATGTTTTATTTTTGTACACATGTACAACCCCATATTGAACTGCTTGTCTTCCCAGTGGGGGTGGATGAGGAGGGAAGAAGGGAAAGAATCTATAAATCAAAGTTTTAAAAACAAACGTTAAAGGGGAGGCTAGGTGGCGCAGTGAATAGAGCAGTGGCCCTGGAATCAGGAGGACCCGAGTTAAAATCCGGCCTCAGACACTTGACACACTTACTAGCCATGTGACTTTGGGCAAGTGACTTAACCCCAATTGCCCTCCACAAAGAAAAAAGAAATGTTAAAAAAAATATATATTTTGAGAGGCAGCTAGGTGGAGCAGTGGATAGACCACCAGCCCTGTAGTCAGGAGGACCTGAGTTTTCATTCAGTCTCAGACACAATACTTACTAACTATGTGACCCTGGGCAAGTCATTCAACCCTAATTATCATATAAGCATGTGTATGTGTGTGTTTATGTATGTTTGTGTATAATAACTATTTCAATATAGTCAGTTTCTTTTGTATTTAATTTTTTTAATTTAAAAATATTCTAAGAAGAGATCTATAATTTTCAAACTGCCAAAGGAGTTCATAACACAAAAAGGCCAAAAGATTCTGTGCTATGATGTCTGTTTCCTAATGATTTCCTGAATCCTATTTTAAGAGATTAAGAACCCTTGTCTATTCTTTTTTTTTTTTGCCTTTTGGAGGGCAACTGGGGTTAAGTAACTTGCCCAAGGTTACATGGCTAGTTTTTTGGTGTGGGTGTTAAATGTCTGAGGCCGGAACCGAACTCGGGCTTTACTCACTGAGCCACCTAGCCGCCCCCAATATTTATTGGATTTTTTTTTTTGAAGGGCAGTTGGGGTTAAGTGACTTGCCCAAGGTCACATGGCTAGTGTTAAGGCTGGATTTGAACTCAGGTCCTCCTGACTCCAGGGCAGGTACTCTATTCACTGTACCACCTAACCGCCCCAATGGATTCTTACTTTTTTAAAATTTTTTTTTAGCTTTTTTGGAGGGGCAATTGGGGTTAAGTGACTTTTAATGTAAACACTGTATCACCAATGTACTTAATAGTCTCTTTCCCCAATTTCTTAAAACAGAAGTCATAATTCTTCGAAGATACAAATCTTATTATCACAGTATTACTGTGCAACACTAAACAAAGTAGTAACTAAAAACACGTATGCCAGTTGTTACTCACTTTGAAACAGTCTGGATGATAAAAACATCTTTTCCTCTGACAGATTCTTGAATTTGAACTCTTGTTTCTAGTAAAAAAAAAACCCACAATTGTTTAACACTATTTTTAAAACATAGTCTCAGGATTAGTCTCTATTATACAATAGTTATTATAAGTATAATAAATGATTCACAGACTTATATTTATCGTAGTATTGATATTAAACAAAGAGGGTGGACATAAGATTCTAGCAAATTATTGTTTGGTTTTCTTATGATTATTTATTATAGTTTTCTTATGACTATTTTGTTTACCTACTTATGATTACAGTTTTCTTATTATTTTGTTTACTTACTTGGCTGAGGATGTTTTAGTGATAAAACTATTTTTAAAGAGGCAGTTATTACCTCTGGCCATTTAAACTTGTTTCCCTTACAAGCTTAAATATTAGTATGCAAATCATGATTTTATAAGCCATTTTCTAATGACTAAGACCCCAGTCTTAAAACTTCATCTTGGGTCTCCTCCCTTTCCTTCAACTGATACCCAACTAGTTACCAAGTCCAGTAGAAGCCTTCTCTGAAATACCATTTTTATCTCTGCTTTGTTTTCCAATCCAATCCAATAAACATTTATTAAGCACCTACAACATGCCAGGCACTGTGCTACAAGTTAGTAATATAATAAAAAGAAAGACAGTCCCTGCCCTCAACAAACTTACATTATGAAGGGGAGAGACAACACACAAAATGAGACTGGAAAGCAGGAACAGGGGATGGGGAAGGGAGAGTGGTGTTCTACTTCCAGTACTTTAAATCAGGCTCTTATTAATCTCTGACATGGACTATCACAAAGCCTCCCAAGAGGATTTCTTGCTTCCTGTCTGCTACTGCTCCTGAAACAAAGTGTTAGACTTGGAAGTCAGAAAGACATAAGTTCAAATCGCAACCCCAGTTTAATAGCTTTGTCTTCATACATGTAACTAAAAAAATACTAGCTGATTTACCCAGAACAAATCACTGAAACTTCAGTTTCCTTATTTGTAAAGTAGGAAAATTAGCTACCTTACAGGATTATTGTAAGGCTCAAATTAGCCATATACTAATCCTCCTAATCAAGTCAGTTCCTGCTTAAAAAACAAAATAAAAAACCTTTCAACAGCTCTTCCCACAAAATACCAAATAAAATTAAAGGAAATTAAATTATTTAGAGTTCTGAGACTGCTTAGCCCAATTCCTGTTTTTGACATAAGGAAACTAGGGCACAGAAAAATTAAGCGACTTGTCCAAGGTCACAAAAGTAATAAATATTAGAGCTAGAAGTCAATTCCAGGTCCTCCAACTCCAAATCTTCCCACTATATTAAAAAATTTTTTCACAAAAAAAAAATACATTTTCTTAATATTTATGGGACAACTACTGCAAAACAATTAAAGAATAATATAACCAACTAAAACTATCTAAATACATAGCTGATTCAAGCATTTTCACTAAACTGACAGGTCAATTCAATCAGTTCACTATTTGTTGTTTTTAAACTAAATTGACCAGTTAAACAACTGCCTAAAGAATGAAGTAGAACAAGCAGCATAGTATAGTAGAGAGGTCACTGAAGCTAGCATCAACTGGGTTCAGATCCTGCCTCAAGACACCTACTAGTTGTGAGACCTTCGGCAAGTCACTTAACTTCTTGGTGATTTACTTTCTTTACCAGCAAAATGAAAGTGGCCTCAATGATGTTCAAAGAATTTTCCTAAGATGCTCTGACACTATGATATAGTACCTCTTGGTGCCCTAAGCCAACTCTGTAAGGTAAATTGCAAAGATGATGCTAATCTCCAGTGGTAAAGGAGGTGCCTAACCAGCAGATACCTATACTAATGAAAAATTGTAGATCTGGTTTAAAAAAAAAATCATACACACTTATTTATATACACATCTCCCCAAAGGAATGTTAAGTTCTTGGAGTGCAGAGGCCTATTTCATTTTTGTCTTTGCATCTTCAGTGCCCCGCATATTGATAGGAACATAGAAAACCCCTTAACAAATGCTTATAGATTTCCACCACATCTTGATGTGACTTGCCAACTGAGCCAAAACATTGAAATCAATTGTTAATACAGACAGTAACTTAATGATAAAACCAACATGAATTCAAATCAATCAACTATGTTACAGAGAAATTAACAGGATAAGACATGGTTTCTCACCTCTGTTTGGTTCCTGGTAAACCTGAACTTTGCCCATTTCAACCCCTAGCCTCCTATAAAAGATAAGGGAAAAGTTAAAAATATAAACAAAAAGCTCAACCAACATTCCTGACATTAAAAATTAATCCACAAAGATAAAACAGTAGAAATCCTGCTAAAGTTAAATATAACAGGAAACACATTTTCCAAAATTATATTGGAATATAAATTATAAAATCAATTTTGATGAAGGAAACTAATCCAAATAGTAATAAATAATTCCTAATACATATTTTACTCAAATGTTAGACTATATAGAAGTTTCAAAAGTCAATGGTATTTAAAAATGCCACCAATAAGTAGATCAACTATAAAAATTTTATTTTTAATATTCATTTGAATCTTAATACTAATGCTAGTTTACCCACTAAGTTTAAGTTATTGCTGAATAGGTAGTAGCAGCATATTTAATACTCACTCAGCAATTTTCTTTGAAAGTTCCATACAAGATGAATTGGAATTAGCTGAAAACAACACCAGGCCACCCTTAGGTACATTCATGATGGTTCCTAATTCAGAAGGTGCCACACAAAACATCAAAACCTCCTTGGTTTTTCAATATCTAGAGTACTAGAAAAATATGTAATATATTTAGAGTTACTATATAATGAAATACTTCATTTTCTTATAACAAATTGTGATCATCAATACAAGCTGAAAAATCATCAGGACTTTAGGGTTACCAAATTCATTATATGTCTACAATAAAATAATTCTATTATTTCTCAATACTCTGAAGGATAAAGTATAAACTTACAAGAAAAGTGGAGCTTAAAGAAAAGCTCAGCTGAACCAGTAGAATTTAAATCTTGTAGAATAGTATTTGAATTAAGGAATGGGGTTGCTGTCATTCTCCAACACCAAAATTCTTCCTGGATTAACAATGAAAAATAGAAAACATCAAAAACAGAGTTGTGGACTGATTTATCCATAAATACAGAACTATCAAATTATCTAAACATATTATCGATAGCATCATTTTATCAAACTACTTACTTAATTTACAAGTACTCATTAAACACTTCTGCCATGTATTAGCAATGACCCTAGAAAGGTAAATTTAAGGAGTTGGAAAGAGGAAATACTTAAGTAGCTACATTCTAATGAGGGAGAAAATAGTATCTTCAGAATGTCGCTGTTTTCAAGGGTCAGAGAATGAACTGATGAAGAGAAAAAGGCCTAGTAACTGTTTTATTTCGTTTTAGAAGACCAGAGAAAAAGGAGGGATAGAAGAATATACTAGGGAAGAAACGATAAATCAGTTAGAAGAACTAAGTTTTTCTTCATAATTGCAGTATACTGAAAGAGTATATAAATATGCAGGAACTGGTGCTGGGAATGGTGTCTCATAAACTGCATCTCACAATCCTCATCATTACCTGAACCTGAGAAAGGAAGGTTGAAAATATACATAGACACAAACAGAGAGAGACAGAAAGACAGACAGACAGACACACACTCTCTCTCTCTGGTGTTGAAATATATGAAACAACAATAAAAAAAAAGGTGGGGATAGTGAAAGGAAATGAGGTGTTTAACAGAGTTGTGGAAAAAACAGTGACAAGCAAAATGAACTACAAGTCTGCAGAGTAGATCATAAATGAGAGATTTTTAAAAAAAGAATAAAAAGTATAAAGAACAAGTATAAAGACAAGATCTCAACTTGGTGAAGAAGGGTACAGAAATAAGAACAGATCATTTCAATTATGCATCACTAAGTGTGGATTTGAAGGGGTAAGGAAAATAAAAGAAAAAATTTGGAGGTTATCATGAAATAACATATACAATTAACCACTAATGAATAGGATGAACTCACTCATAAAAAGAAGATAGCAGAAATAATTATAAGAGATATTTGAAACAAAAGTTCATGTAAAGTAAAAATCAGGGCTGACACAGAATTTAAGTATGTTTCTTGAGAATTCAGGAAAATGGCGATAGTTATGATCTCAGAGAAGGGAAGAATAAAAAAAGTCATGGATGGGGCAGCTAGGTGGTGCAGTGAGTAAAGCGCCAGCCCCGGAGTCAGGAGAACCTGAGTTCGGTTCCGGCCTCAGACACTTAACACCCACACAAAAAAACTAGCCGTGTAACCTTGGGCAAGTTACTTAACCCCAATTGCCCTCCAAAAGGCAAAAAAAAAAAAAAGAAGTCATGGTTAAAAAAGATAAACAGGGAAAATAACATTAAATGTTGACTCCATAGACAAATAATATAAATACACATACCCACACACCCATGCCCACATACCCCTAATGGCATAGAACTGATGAAATAAAATAGGAAAGTTAATCAAATTACAGTGTGAAATGGACAGCAAAACTATGTAATAGTATGGGAATCTCACAGATAGAACTTTCAGATCTATACAATTCTTACTCCCCTCCCAAAAGTATGAAAGGACCTAAACAGAATTTTGGAAAAGTCAGATATGCTAGATCTCTATCTATTACTAAATTAAAAAAGAAAATAATTATACATATTTCTTAGGCATACTGGCAACTTAACAAAAATTGACCATACTCTAAAGTATAAAAACCTCATCAAAATACAGAAAAGTAAAAATATTTAAATAAATCCGTAAGTGAACAAAATGCAATAAAAATTATATTCAAATGCAATAAAAATATACTCTAATAGACAAATTATGGTACATTAATGTAATGAGATATGATTGCACCTTAAGTAATGACAAAAGTGATGTTTTCAGAGAAATCTGGGAAAATGTGAATGAACTGATTCAGAATCAAGTGAGACAAACCAAGAAAACAATTTATATAAGAACAATAGCTTTGAAAGACTTAAGAACTTTGATCTAGATAGCTAAGTGACATAGTAGAGTGCTGGCCTTGGAATCTGGAAATCCTGAGTTCAAATACTGCCTCAGACTTATTAGCTGTGTGACACTGGACAAGTTACGCTCTTAGCCTCAGTTTCCTCTCATTTAAAAAGGGGATAATTGTATTCACTTCACCAGAGTGTTCTGAGGATCAAATGTGATACCTCATAAAAAACACTTTGCAAACCTTAAAGGTACATAATGAGATCTACATTTTTGGAACATGGCAAACTGTGGGTTTGTTTTGCCTGCCTAGGCCTTATCTGTTACAAAAATTGCATTTTTCCTTTTTGTATTGGGGAAGAGGAAATAAAGATAAAGATGATAGCAATAGGGTCACCAACAAAAATAAGAAAAGAGAATCAATGAAACATTTTTTAAAAGATGCAAACAAGGGGCGGCTAGGTGGCACAGTGAGTAAGAGCTCCAGCCCCAGAATCAGGAGGACCCTGGATTGGTTCCGGCCTCAGATACTTAACACCCACACAAAATAACTGGCCGTGTAACCTTGGGAAAGTTACTTAAACCCAACTGCTTATAAAAAAAACAAAAACAAAAAAAAAGAATTCCAGCTAACATGGCTGCCTGAAGTGGAGGTGGACTGTCCAATTCCCACATGCCTAACTCCAATAAAAACCTGAAGTTCACCCAGGCTGAATAATGATTAAGAATTCTAATAAGCAACACCAATAAGGGAATTCTTACTCCCCAAAACTGCACAAGATAAACCTGGAGGCAACTAGAAAGGAGGCCAACAGTAAAGCCAGGACCAGTACAAGCAAACAAGCAGAAGGGATGAGGGTCTAAGCTAAGGTGGTACCTATGTGAGAAGATGGAGAAAATAAATGTTTCTGAGGTAGACACAGTAAGAAAACTAGGCAAAGAACAATATCTCAAACCACATACCAAGATAAGGTCAAAATGGTACATGATTTAGACATAAAGGGGGATATAAGAAGTAAATTAAGGGAAAGGAGAATGGAAAAATTTACCTGTTAGATTTATGGATAAGGGAAGAATTTATAAAGAAACAAAAGGATCACAGAAAGTAAAATGGATAATTTTGATTCTAATAAATTAAACCAGTTTTGCACAAACAAAACTAATGCAGCCAAAATTACAGGAAACTGGAGGGAAATTTTACAGCAAATTTCTCTTATAAATGTCTCATTTCTCAAATACATAGGAAACCAACCCAAACTTACAAAAACAAGGGCCATTTCCCAGTCTATAAATGGTCAAAGGATATGAACTGGTAGTTTTCAGAAGAATAAATCAGAGCTATCAATATTCATGAAAAAAATGCTCTAAATCACTACAGATTAGAGAAATGAAAATTAAAACAATTCTGAGGTACCATCTTACACCTATCAGATTGGCAGATTACAGAACAGGGAAAATGCTGGAGGGGATTTGGAAAATTTGAGACACTATTGCATAGCTGGTAAAGTTGTGAACTGCTCATTCTGGAGAGCAATTTAGAGCTATGCCCCAAAGGCTATAAAAATGGGCATACACTTTGAACCAGAAACAACCACTACTAGGTCTCTATCTCAAAGAGATCTAAAAAAAAAAAAAAGGCCTATATACACAAAAGTATTTATAGCAGCTCTTTTTGTGGGGGCAAAAAAAAAAACTGGAAACTGAGGAGATGCCCATCAACTAGAGAACGACTGAACAAGTTGCAGCAAATAATAGTGATGGAATACTATTGGGGTTTAAAGAAATGACAAAGAGAATAGTTTCAGAAAAATCTAGAAAGACTTATATGAATTGATACAAAATTAAGTGAGCAGAATCAGAACATTGTACACAGTAACAGCAATATTATAATGATGATCAATGGGAGCTAGACATGACAAGGACAGCTAGGCAGCTTAGTGGATAGAGTGCTGGCCCTAGAGTAAGGAAGACTCATCTTCCTAAGTTCAAATCTGGCCTCAGACATTTATTAGTTGTGTGATCTTGCACAAATCACTTAACCCTAATTTGACTCAATTTGCTCACCTGTAAAACAACAACAACTCAACAACAGGCATGTTAGAGTTTGCTGATAAAAATAAAGGCACCAGACATATGCCAAACATATGCAGACTTCTTTTGTGGTACCAAAGTTCTGGAAACAAAATAGCGGGCCATCGTTTGGGGAAGAGCTAAACAAAGCGTGGTAATATGAACATAATCAAATGTTACTTAATTACAAGAAATGAATGTGATGAACAGAGAAGCACAGAAAGGCTTTTATAAACTGATACACAGTGAATCATGCAGAGCCAAGAAAACAACATATACACTGTAATAAGAAGTATCACAAAACAATAAAAAGGAATGTTGCAAAATTAAAGAAGAATAAGCATAGCCTTCCCTCTGCCCCCAAAAAGGGGTATCAGAAGACATATATCCATTCCTTTGCAGAGTCCACTAGTATGAAGTATTCCATATATTGTCTACTTTTTTTTTTCAATATATTGATTAGTTTTGCCAATTTTTCTTCTTCCTCTTTTTCTTTCAGTCTTCTTTAAAAAATATATAGGATAGCTTTCTGGGAAAGGTAGGGGGAGGCAGATGGGAAAATTGAGGCCATAGAAAAACAAGTTATCAATAAAAATGTGTTTAATAAAGCTGAGAATTTTGACCAAATGTCTGACTCAATAAGGTCTGTAACTTGGATATGTTACTTTAAAAAGTAGAGTGTCTATGGCCAGGGGGGGTTATTTTGAAAAGATTTCAAATAAAACTTTTTTTTTAAAGTATTAACTAGCTTAGTGATTGGTAGAGTGAAAAGCTACAAAGCTGTTCTTATCTCTCTGGCTCCTAGGGTTTTGTCTGCCAAAACCAAACTTTAGATATGATCTGACAAGAGTAAAACTATCTCCTTAGACATGGATGATGTACCAGACCGCATCTCTTTAAATTTATGATCAAATCAGTTTTGGCTACCATATCACATTATTGACATATATTGACTCAGAATTCTACTCAAACCCAGATCTTTTTTTTCCAGATGAACTGTCTAGTATTCTCTTCTACTTTTATACTGAATTGTTCCTTTTAATTATTTACATTTAACTATATATACCCTCTTAATTTTACTTTTAAAAATCCAAGAAAGTGTCCATTTGTAACAAAACCCTATTAATGTTGAAAATGTAATTGTGATTCTATGCTAACCCACTATTTTCAGTGCCCTGAAAAAAAGATTATGCAGTACTTTAATTAATAATTATTCAAAACAAAGAACGGATTCTGTTATTAACTTATTGGGGAAAATAAGTTAAAAAAAACAATAATAGATAAGTTAAAAAAATAAGGGAAAATAACTTTTGGGTAGTCAGATAAGATTGTTCTATGATAAAGTAAAAATGTTCTGGAGACATGAAAATTGTCAAAAACCCTGAACTTTCAGGCTTCCATCAGTTTAATGAGCCTAAAATGGTTGGTGTCCAGAAAGTGCTCACATTCTGATTCAGAACTAATCATGTTAAGTGGGAAACAGGAGGAATGTCACAAATAGTATTCAGTACCCTAGATTCCTGCATTCTGCAAGTGTGATGAACACTGGTTACCTTATATATACTGAAATGACAAAAGCTCCTCTAGCAATATTCTGGTTGCTTCTTCCTTCTCTTAATAATGCATTTGTTTTTAATACTGCCTTTGTGCATAACCTTCCCTGCTGCTACTCTAAAATGAACTGATACTTCTGCTAAATTATACTTTATTCTATATTCTAAATTGTCTATTTTTGCCTAGCTGTGGTAGCAAGTCACCAAAAGAACTGCTCTCATTATGATATACTTTTTTTTCATTATGATATACTTTACTGCAAAACCTTATGACAGTATTTTAGGGATCTTAGAAGAAATCATGGATATTATCTAGTTCAACTCTTTTATTTTACAGAAGAGGAATTAAGGCCCCCAGAGAGATGAAGTGACTTACCCAGAGTCACACAGCTCATAAGGTACAGAGCTGAAATTACTACTGAAGTCTTTCAAATTTCCGAGTCCTTGAGGAAAGAAAAAGGTTTTCATTTCTTACTTCCGATACCTACTATAATTCACATACAGGAGGTGCTTTAATAAATTCTAGACAAATTGAACTAAAACCTCAGAGATTAAACTTGCTTTGATGAAAAAGCAAAAAAGAGTTAAATTATTTTACAGTTGCTAAAAGGAACTTACCCTTTCCAAACAGTAAAACTCTCAAAGTAGGCATATCTTATGCTGCCATAGTATCTGGCACATAGGAAACACTCAATATTTATTGAATCAGCACAACGCCTAATTTTCTGCATCACATTTTGAAAGATCCAAGACGCTTTTTTAATATATCCAAAACTTTGGTTTACATTTTTTAAAACTGACTTCTGTCTAAGGGAAAATTTCTAGTAGGTGGGTTAGCATGTAGAATAAAGTCAGAAGATCTCAGTGAGTTTGATGATAAGAGAAAGCATACCCTCATTGGCTAAGACAAGCAGAATTCCATGGAAACAGACGTTCCTAATCCACTAAGGAGTCTCCCTCAAGCAGAGAATTCATTTTCTCTCAAACCTTGATATATAATACCGTGTTTATATTAAAAGTCTGTCCATGATTATGTGACTTCTGCTTCCTTAGAATTAAGAAGGGGAGGCTAGGGGTGGCTAGGTGGTGCAGTGAATAGAGCACTGGCCCTGGAGTCAGGAGGACCCGAGTTCAAATCCAGCCTCAGACACAACACACACGTACAAAAAAAACTAGCCATGTGATCTTGAGCAAGTCACTTAACCACAATTGCCCTACCTTCCCCCTTCCGAAAAAAAAGAAAAAAAGAAGGGGAGGCTATAAGAAGTGATAAATATGATTAAAACAAAGAAGCATGGAAAGACCTATATGAACTAGGACTAAGTGAAGTTAAGGAGAGCCAAGAGAACAATATACATAATAAAAACAATGGAAACGGAAAAAAAAACCTACAATAAAATAAAAAGTAAATATAGCAAAATCAAAGAATAAGTATAACTTGAAAGAAATATAAAATGCTCCCAAACTGCCCCTTTAGAGAGGTGGGAGATTCATAGCATTACATGTTATTAGACACGTGTTTGGATTTTTTCAACATAATGATTAAGTTGTACAGATTTTTCTCTCTTTTTGTCTTTAAAAATATTATCGCTCTCTGAGAAAGGGAAGAAGAAAAGATACTGGGGAAAACTATGATGATGTAAAAAAAAGATATCAATAAAAATTTCTTTTTTAAAAAAAGGGATGACTATCATAAAGAAAAATTGGCACAGAAAAGGCAGGAAGAGTTCTATTTGAAAATATGATAAGAACAATGTATAGCATTAAATAAAGCTATGAGCACTGATGGCAGGAAGTAGGTGTTGCGAACAAGAAACGGGTTTGCACTCAGAAACAAAGGTTAAACAGTTCCACTAGCAACTGAATATACATTCTTAAGAAGAATGTTATTGTTATTTCTAACTGAATTTTGTTCAGCCATAAAGTACTTTTTTTTTTAAGCAATTGGGGTTAAGTAACTTGCTTAAGGTTACAGGGCCAGTTATTTCTGGGTGTGGTGCTAAGTATCAGTGCCCGGATTCAATCCCAGGTCATCCCGACTCTGGGGCTGGTGCTCTTACTCACTGAGCCACCTGGCCACCCCATAAAGTACTTTCAATAGGAGGTATATCAAAGATTTCTCTAAAAGCTGTTGCTCTCAAGCACCACAAAATACTATACCTTTGTTTTGTATATGGTTTGTATCTATGTTTATATTATTTCTCCCAAAAGAAGATAAGCTCTCTGAGGTAAAGGAATTTTTTTTTGTCTTTGTATCTTCAAGGTCTACCATAATACCTGGCATGTAATAAACACTGAATAAAGTCTTGCTGATTTAATGAATAAAAGTACAACTGTACATTTATAAACTGTTCTACTACTTCCTGTATATGAAAAGATCACTAACATAATGCTCATGGAACAAAAATCTTCTGATGAACTCCACCCCTTTACAACAGAATAGAATACCAAATCAATAGGGATTCCTGTGGTATAATGGAAAAAGCACAAAATGGTTAGACGTCAGAAAACACCTGAGTTCCATTTCCAGCTCTTCTACTTATTTATCAGGGTGGTCATATAACTCTCCCTTTCTATAAAATCAGACCAATAGACCATGATCTAGCTTGCAGAGCTGGTATTAAGGATCAAAGGAGGGTAATATATTTAGAAGCACTCTATTTATCATAAGGTGCTACTCAAAAGACCTCTTAACCTTACACTTGGGACTACTGCAATAGCTAGCTTATTGGACTCCTTTATTAAATCTCTACCCGCTCCAGACCAGCTGTCAAACCCAACTCTCCTAAAGCCCACATCTGACTGTCACCCACCAATTTAATCAACTCTAGTGGCCCCCTATTGCCTCCAGGATCAAATATAAAATCCTCTAGTTAGCTTTCAAAGCCCTTCATAACTTGACCACCTTGATCTACCTTTCCAGTCATTTTACACCTTATTCCCTTCCACATATTCTATAATCCAGTGACACTGACCTCTATACTATTCCTCACACCTAACACACCACCTCATTACTCTAGATTTTCACTGGCTACTGCCCCCCATGCCTAGAATTCTCCCCCTCATTATCTCTGCTTCTTAGTTTACTTAGATTCTTTCAAATCTCAGTTAAAATCTTATTTTCTATAAGAAGCCTTTCCCAATCCACCTTAACATTAGTGCACTCCCTCTGTTGATTATCTCCAACATATCCTTTGCAGATATTATTTGCACACAATCATTTGCACGCTGTGAGCTAGACCCATTAGACTATGAGCTCCTTGCAAGGGGACTGTCTTTTGCCCTTCATCACATCCCACAATGCCCAGCACATAGTATGCCCTTAATAAAATCTTATTGATTGCTGGTCCCAACTATAGATGTACCCGAAGACTCTGTACATGTCCTCTTCTCTTCTCTTTTGGTGATCCCATCAGCTTTAATTATGATCTCTATGCAGAACATTTCTCAATCCATTGATACAGGCTCTAGTTTTGCTCCTTAAATACATTCCCTCATTATCAACTGCCACTTGGACATTTTGAACTGTATTTCCCTTAGGTATCTATAACTTAAATTACCTTTCTCTCCACATCTACCCCTTCTGTAAATTTCCCCACTTCTGTCAAGAGCCACAGAGTTTTTTGTAGGTTTTTTTTAGTAATAAGGAAATTTGGAAATGAGGCAGGTTTGGGGGAAAAGATGAGTTCAGTTTCGGATATGTCTATAGCTCTATCCAGCCTGAGATGTCCATTAGGCTGCTGGAGATGGAAGAGTGGAGGTTAGGAGAGGAGTCAGATTGGATAAACAGATTCAAGAATCATCAGCAAACAGATGATAATTGAAACCATGGGAACCGATAAGATCACATAGTGAAATAGTATAGAGAAGAGGATCTAGAACAAAGCCCTTGGGGATGCTCTCTATCCATTTCACCATGCTGCCTCTTGTTTTACTTTCACCTTTAACATTCAAGTTAATACATACTTAAAATAAGCTGCACACAACATATTCACAGTTTCATATGCAGTCCTCTTTTTTTCTGTTCTGTTCTTTACATTAAAAAAAGTTCATATTCATTGAAGGTTGCTAAATTCTTAATTTAAAAAAATACTTCTAGGTTATAATGCTGGGTGACTGTAATCAATCAGCAAGCACTTATTAAGTGCTAACTATATAGATGTGCCATACGTTGTACTAAACAATAGAGATAAAAGCTAAAGTCTCTATGGTCCAAGAATTTAAATTCTAACAGGAAAACATGTACTTTATATAATCATGTCCTTTACATCATTAAAGTTATTTTAGAAATTATTCTCCTGGTTTTGTTTATGTGTACTTATAAGTACATAGAGAATATATAGAAATATATTCTCAATATTCACTCTTGGTAACCTCATCAACTCCCAGAGGTTTAATTATCCTCTCAATGTAGATGACTCACTGATCTATAGACACCTCAAACTCAGTATGTCCAAAACAGAACTTATCTTTTCCCCTAAACCCACTGTCTTCTAAACTTCCTTATTCATTCAAGACTCCCAGGTTTGTAACCACCCCAAAAGTGGAATTTGAACCCAAGTCCTATTGACTCCAGAGCCAGTGCTCTTTTCACTACACCAAGTGAGGGAACAAGCAGTCCAGAACATAAGTGGTAAGGACCAGAGGTTATCAGAATTGAGAGAAATATGAGAGATGCTTTGGATGCAGAGTGGGCAACTGGTAGAATATGGGGGAGAGTGAGTGGAAATAACATTACTCTCCTCCACACTCTATGCTCCAACCAAACTGCTCTAATGTTTCCTAGGCCAATCCCTCAACTTGTACCTTTGATCTCCTTTCTCTTCATTAGATTACCTACCTCCTGCCCCCATCCCCAATTTTCTCTTAAAGTTATAATCTCTCCTTAAATCATATTTATTTGCCCCAGTAGCAAAAAAAAATCTTTTTTTGATCATATCATCCCCCTCAAACTATTGTCTTACCTCTCCTCCTTTCATAAACTACTCAAGAAGCTACTGACTTTATCTCTTTTAGTCAGACTTCTAACCTGACCACTCAAATAAAACTGCCCTTTACAAATCAATAATTGCCGAATTCAATGACCTTTTCTCAATCTTCATCCTTCTTGACTTCTCCATAGTATTTAACATTGTTAATCATCTTCCTCCTAAATATGTTCTCTTCTCTGCATTTTCATGTTAGCACTCTGACTTGGTACTCTTACCTTTCTAGCTTCTTCATTCTTCTCCATTTTCTCTTCTGAATCAACACCTGTATTCCATCACCTAACAGTGGTTGTACCCCAATATTCTGTCCAGGGGTCATTTCTCTTCTCTCTCTACACCTTTTTGGTAATCTAAACAGTTCTTTTCGGTTCATTTATCTCTCTGTAAAAGACTTACCTATACATCACTACACAGACCCTACCCCTGAGATCTAGTTCCACATCAAATTGCCTTTTGAAATCTTCAAAATGAATCGTCCCATAGGCATCTCAAATTCAATATGCAACACATCCAAAACAGAACTCAGATGCCCCCAAACTACATGTCTACTTCTGTAGTAGAAATTCTTGGTTATGGCTTAGACCTAGAAGGTCAAGTCATTTAATCCTATCCTCTCATTTTACAAATGAAGAAACTTGAGACCCAAAGAGGTTAAGTTACTCACTCAAGGCCACACAGAATAGTAAGGGTCAGAGCTGAAATGTGAACCCCAGGCACTCAGATACCAAATTTTTTTCACTGTGTTGCTTCCCACACATGCACAAATAGCTCAGAGCCTCATCATCCCCAAGTTGGACCACTCCAATAGCTTCCTGACTGGTTTCCCTACATTGTCTCTTGCCTCTAATTCATCTTCCACACAGAGTTGCCAGTAAAATCCCTAAAGCATAAGTCTCACCATATCACTCTCTCTGCTCAGAAAGTTTCAGTGGTTCCCTTACTACTTTTAGAATACAAACTCCTCTGCTAAGCAATTAAAGACTTCATACTCCTGCTCTAGTCTACCATTCCAAGATTGTTATATATTACACTCTTTCGCTGTATGTTCCAGTCAAACTAGCCTACCTACCTCATATACAATATTCTATCTGCCATTCCTAGACTACACTCTCCACACTTCAGCTCCATCTTTGTAACAGCAAGCACCCTAGCATACCCAGAATGGTTGCTAGCACAGGTTCCTTGACCTGCTTTTCTAAAGGAAAGAAACTCAAAAGGGGTTAACAATCTTACTTTAATCAAACACACACACACACACACACACACCCATATCTCATTCACTTAGTTCAGGGGGAAAAGTCAGCACCCTGAACTTCAGAAAATAAAAACAGAAATTAGAGGCATGGGGAGGCTAGGTGGCACAGTGAATAGAGCACTGGCCCTGGAGTCAGGAGGACCCGAGTTCAAATCTGACCTCAGACACTTAACTCTTACTAGCTATGTGACCTCAGGCAAGTCACTTAACCCCAACCGCCTCTCCAAAAAAAAAAAAAAGCAAAGAAAGAAATTACAAGCAGACAAAAAAAAATACAGAGAAAATAACACAATTCAACAGACCAACATATATGGCTTCTAGCTGTTTGACCATATAAACATACATACATACACAGAGAAGCACCAACACCTGGAACACCTGGGTTTTCAAAGCCAGGGGGCTCAATGGCTGCCCAGAGTCTCATCTGGCCAAATCACACAACTCTTCCCATAAGCAAGCCCCAGAGCAAAACCTCACCTCAGAGTATGTATACCCTTCTTCAGGGTCAGAGGACATAACAACCTTTGTGAACCACTGCCTAATTACAAAGTAACAAAAGGTGGGCCTTCCTGAAAAACAAGCCTGTCCTAAGCAAGCTTCTCTGATTGGGCTCCAAGTGAGACCCATTAAGGGGCAGGGAAGATCTTCAAATTTCCTTACCATTACAACCTTTTCAGATCCCTAGCTCACAATGTACTCATACACTGTTGGTGGAGCTGTGAATTGGCCCAACCATTCTGGAAAGTAATTATGAAATAAATTTTTTTAAATGTCATTAAAATGATCATATTCTCTGACCCAGGGATCCCAATGTTAGGCATATATTCAAAGATCAATGACAGAAAAGTCTCTCACATATAAAAACAATCAGTTGGATTCTTAATTCTTGGTTCCCAAAGACATTACTTTTTGTGGTAGCAAAGTGCTGGAAACAAAGCATCTGACCATCAATCAGGAAAATACCTAAACAAACTGTGATACAAGGATGTAATGTAATACTACTGGGTCAAAAGAATCAATGTATACTAAGAATTCAGAGAAGCATGGAAAAACACAAACTGAAGCAAAGTGAAGTGGAACCTGGAAAACTTCTATAAAAGACAATAACAATGTAAATAGAATAATAAAAACAAAACTAAGCACTATTTAATGATAATAAGCAAGATTTGTCTTGGAAAAGAGCTGAGAAAATGTTACTCCCTTTCCCATGGATGAGGAGGGCCATAGGGGTGTGAAATATTACATATACTGTCATATACCATCAATATATCAGTTAATTTAGGGGCAGCTAGATGGCACAGTGAGTAAAGCGCCAGCCCGGAGTTGGGAGGACCGGGTTCGGTTCAGGTCTCAGACACATAACACAAACACAAAAATACTAGCCGTGTAATCTTGGGCTAGTTACTTAACCCCAATTGCACTCAAAAAAGGCAAAAAAAAAAACAAAAATAAAAAATATATATATACATATATGTTAGTTAATTTTGCTAAATTGCTTTGTTGTCTTTCTTTTAAAATCTGTTATAAGGCTTGGCTCAGAACCAGGAGATTAATTCGTAAAAGAAGTACAACTCTGTAAAGAAAAACAACTGAAAGACCTAAGAACTAGTGTCAACAAAATGACCAATTACTACTCCAAAGGAAAGATGACAAATCATTTTTGGCAGCGAGGCAATGGATTGGAGAGAGGTTCATTTTCAGACACAGCCAATGTGTACATTTGTTTTGAATGATGGTACTTATGTTATTAATGGGAGGGCTTTTCTTTTCTGGAGGGGGGAGGAATTTGTAGGGGACTGAGAGAGGGAGAAAACATGGAAGAGCCTTAATGAATCATCAAAAAACACAAGCAAAAGAGAAGTTCATTTTAGAAGAGACACCAACAAGCAGAGAAGTATGGGAATTACAATGTTAAAATTGAATTACCCCCCCCAAAAAAAGCTGTACATCGTATAAAAAACAGAATATAGAGAACAAAAGTTCAGTTTTATAATCTTTTTTGTTCTTTGTATATTGCAATGCTCATCTTTATGTTTATTAACTTCATAATAAAAATAAAAATTTAATTTAAAAGAAATGTGACTCATGGAAGAAGGGTCATATTCTGAAATGCATGTGATATAAAAAAAAAAACAAAAGGCATCAATAAAAAAGAAAAAAATGGGGAAATAATCCCTAGCTCCTCTCAATGCTTAGCTCAAGCGCCAACTTCCAAATGAGGCTTTTTCTAATTTCCAGCTTTTAGTGTCCCTTCAAATTACATTTTTTCTTTGTAAATATTTTGTATTTATTTATATGTGTAATGTTGTTGCCCTGATACAAGGTAAATTCCTTGCAGTAAGAAATGATTTCTTTTTTGTCTGTTATCTCTGAAGCCCGACACAGTGCCTGCCTGTAACACAGTAAACAGGTACTCACTAAATTTTTAAACTACAGTATAAAAACCTAATAAAATCATTTTAAAGTAATTTACGAGTGAAGAATTTCTAGGATAAAAACAAATAGCAAAGCACTGTGGAAAAAACGGTTGGACTTGAACTGGATTTTCATTATAGTTTCAATGTTTACTGTGTGACCATGTAATAAAGTCACACAACTCTTTAAGAAGACATCTGCACTATCCACTTCACAGGATATTGTGAAGAAAATGTTTTGTTAAGCATGTTTGCTAAATATAAGTGATGATTAACATTGTTGTTATTATAAAACTTCTTCCACAAAATCCTATTTCCAATTACTGAGTTCTCAAAAGCTTTGTCACTGAAGAACAGCCTATGGTAGTTTTTACCTTGGAAAGGCTTCAAATATGCTCCAGGTAACAGATTATGAATGCTGTCTATGTACCTGCCTAGCTAAGTACAGAGTAGCTCATTTCCAGCAAACTGGCTATTTGCTGAATTCTTTGGTCATAACAACTATTATCATGAATTCCATCCAAATGATGCAAGGGAACAGTGTTAAGAGGAAAATAAAAACATCTTTCTCCAAGTAAACATAAAATGCCACTACTGGTAAGGCCTGAGAATTAAAAGTAGAACTGGTTTTGTTTGTTTTCAGTCCTTGCCTCCCCTAGTTGATTAACTAATTGAAAGAAGTCTCTTATTCAGTTCAACTGATAATGTTTCTCAGCACTAGTGGAGAGGTCAGGGCTAAACTTAAAAAAAAAAAATTACAGCACATGTCAATAGCAAATGAAGATAGTCTGGTTCATATATCAACATCTTATCATTTTCGCCATGCTTCACACTTCATGGACAGTTCCCCTGAGAAGTTTTTACTCAAGGAGCCCACAAGACAGAAATTTTAAGTAGGTCACTAATACTCTGAATGACCCTGAAGACTCCTAGAAATAAGTATTGTTCAGTCATGGCCGATCCTATCTGGGGCATTCTTGCAAAGATACTGGGAATGGTTTGCCATTTCTTTCTCCAGCTCATTTTACAGCTGAGGAAACCGAGGCAAACAGGGTTAAGTGACTAGGCCACAGCCACACAACTAGTAAGTGTCTAAGGGCAGATTTGAACTCAGGAAGGAGTCTTCCAAACCCCAGAACATTTCATCCACTGCACCACCTAGATGCCCTGTCTAGAAAGATACTGAGGTCCAAATGCAAACCTAAAAACAAGACTGGAGGGAAGCAAGAAGGGTGAAATGGTCAATCAGGGCTCAGGGAGCATCTCTCAAGACTTCATATTGTGAAAGTATTACTTATAAACTGGGGTCCTGTGAATTATTTTAAAAATATTTTTATAACTATTTCAATATAACTGGTTTCAAAGCAGCCAAGTCCATAGAGCACTGCACTTGAAGACAGGAAGACCAGGTTTCAAATTTGGCCTTACTAGCTGTGTGACTCTAGGTAAGTCAAATGAGCCTCCTCATCTGTAAAAATAAGGATTTAATAACAGGACCTACCTCCCAGGGTGGCTGTGAGGTTCAATTGAGATAACTTGTATCAAGTGTTTTGCAAACCTTAAAGGGCCTTTGTGATACTTTTGTAATACTATTTTATTATATGCATTTAAAATCATTATTTGGAGAGGGGGGATCTATAATCTTCAAGAAACTGCCAAAGCGGTAAATGACATTAAAAAATCCCAGAACTGGAACCTTCTAATCAATCAGTCAACAAATATATATCAAGAGCCAGCCGCCTGTGAGAGAGCAGGGCCTGGGGATACAAAACAGAAAAGTGAGTCAAGTCCCCAGCTCTCCTGGAGTTTACCTTCTGAGGAAATCGGCCCCAGTTCCAAGCGGAAGGTTTATCTATGCTCCCTAGAACGTGGGGGGTAGAGGGTGTGCCCAGGAGCAAGGACCCCCGCCCCCGGCTCCCGCGCCCCCGCCCCCAGGAAAGCGCTGCCGGAGTCATACAAACACTAGCTATTATATCTAGGATCCCCCGCCGTGGGGACCCCTACCCACGTTCTCTGGGAAATGGGCGGACCACGCCTCTTCTCTCCTTCCCTAGTAAATGCACACGCCCTCCATCGTGGCTGCTCAGCGAGGACACCGCTCCCTTCCTCTTCTTAGTCCCCATGCCCCAGGATCGGAGAGCCCGGCGCTGCCTCGGCCCGGCCCGGCCCCTCCCGGGGAGATGGGGAGGGAGCGCCCTAGCCCCGCACCTGTCCCGGTCCCCGGCCAGTCACCTGCGCGCCCAGCCGCTCCTCCCCGCAGAGCCGAGCCTCCCGCCGCGCCCCGAGCCGGCCCCGCCGCCAGCAGCTGCCGCTGCCAGTCGCCACTGGAGCCGCCACCAGCCGAACGAGAAAGCACCAGGGTCCCAGTTGGCGACTCTCGCAGCAAAATGGCGGCTCCGTGTGCGTGAGCGACGCCGGCTCAGCTCCGGGAGACCCGGGGGCGGGGCTGGGGCGCGAGGGGACCCCGCCCCCAGCGCCCGCGCGAGGCTGACCCGGAGGCAGGCCGGGAATGGGGGGGGGGGGAGGGGGCGGGCGGGGGCCGGGGGGGGGGGGCGGGGGGGGGGGGGGGGAAGAGGAGGGGTTCGGAGGAGGATGGGGGAAGGAAGGAACCTGGAAGAGCAAATGGGAGGGGAGGGAGAGAGAGTAGCAGGGGGAGGGAGGAAGAGGGAGTGGGAGGGCACGAGGATGGAGAAGGAAGAAGGCCCATGAGGGGCAAGGGGGAAGCGAAGACTTCCAGAACTGAATGGGTGGTGGGCCTGCGAGAGCCGACACAAGGAAGTCCAGGGGACTGGAGGGAGATAGGAAGTTTAATAGAAAAAGCAAAAAGGGAGGAATGAGGAGCAGGGATGCTGAGAGCTGAGGTAGGAGAAGTAGTTTAGGGAAGATGGGGTTTAGCCCCAACACGGGCATGGCTTGAATAATACCTGACTTTAGTACCGAATGTAAAGTACTGCCTTGTACTGCTGGTCTAGAGAAAGAGCCCGGGAGAAGTACAAACTGATTAAAGCCACAGATCAAAGAGAACAAGGTACAATAGTACCGGGCTGTCCAGGTCCAAAGAACCCCACCGGGATCATGGATAAATTTCAGATGTCTGTGAACTTGGATAAGAGGGAAAAATTACCTATTTTCACTAACCTCGCCATAAAATTTAGCATTTCCTTCTACAATGATTTTTTTTTAATTCTGAGAGGGGATCCATAAGCTTTACTAGACTACCAAAGGGGTCCATGACCCACAGAAAGGTTAAGAAGCCCAATTTTTCCTCCCTAGAGTTCTGTTGGCTTTTTCCCCCACCGAAAAGGTAGAAGTGATTGTATTAAACAAGTCCTACATGGAGCTACAAAGGAAGCAATTGGTCCCGAATATTGCTACAGTCAGCTGGGAAGAGCAGGCAACAAACTGCATTTTGCTTGATTTGGACTTTGGTGATTCATTAGGTCAATAGCATTAAAATGTGGAATGCCTGAGAGAAGTAAAATAGTAGTAAAAGGCCTGTATTAGATGGAAGAGAGAAAGGTTCTGATAAGATAGGAGAGCAGGTATAGTCTTTCAGTGGGTAATAACAACTCCCCAAGGTTCCAGTAGGGACATGACCAAAGCTGTGGTATATCTCTCTGCTTCTGTGGTCAGCACATTCAGGCTTTTTGGACCTCTGCCTCTTCTTTCTGTGTGTCAGCCTGTGCACTTCTTTCTCCATTTAGCTTTCATGGCAGAGTGGAAATCAAGATGATTTTAAGACCAAGAGTCATTGAATCATTCCTCACATTCAACACAATTAAGATAGATAGATAGATAATTTCATTATGCAGCAGCTTTCTCCCCCCAAAAAATTAAGGACATTTGAAAAATAAAGTTAAATAGGGAATGTTTTAAAGCAGTACTAAAAGCAAAAGAGAAAGGGGCAGCCAGGTAGCACAGCGAGTAAGAGCACCGACTCCAGTGTCGGGATGACCTGGGGATCAAATCTGGGCTCAGATACTCAGCACCACACCCAGAAATAACTGGCCGTGTAACCTTGAGCAAGTTACTTAACCCCAATTGCTTTTAAAAAATTTAAAAAAAAAGTAAAAGAGAAAAACAGAAAAGGAACAAAGCTGAAAGTGAACTCTCAAATCTCTAATAGAGCACTTTGGTTAGACCTTCACTTCTGCTCTTTACCTGGAATGCCTTTTTTGGTAAACACGTTATCTTTTCCTCCTCCTTGAAAGTAAGGGTGAGGCTGTTTTATTTTTTTTCCACACTTGACCAGGGTTATCCAACAGTAGCTAATAGTAACAGAGGCAGGAACACAAATAGAATTTTCAGTACCCCAGGCATATTTATCCTGTACTAATAAGGATAACTTCCCTGAGAAGCTGGAAATAGCCAGAGTACTAGGTTTGAAATTCAAGGATGTATATTCAAATCCTGGCTTTGCTGCTTACTGTCTTGGTAACCTTGAGCAAGTACTTTAGCCTCTGGGCCTATTTCTGCCCTTATGAAATGTGGCTGCAGGCAGTTAGATACACCAGTGGTTCTTTCTCAAAGGTATGTCTCAGGTGTAAATTTTAAAAGATGTGTAGCTAAATTTTGTTCTCCATATATCCATTTCAAAAATCATAAATTATAAACTATATACTTTAGCTTCCATCATCAATTCACCTCTTGCCGAGCTTATAATTAATGTTATGAACAGGCTGAGCACAAACAAAACTAACCTCAGTTTGCTACCTGTTTTTCACAGGTTGGTCAGGCAAAAAGTGACCTCCCCTACTGGGAACCCTGGGGAAATAAAGAAAGAGGAAGTGGCAGAAGGGAAGGAGAGTCAAGAATCCCAAGACCCAGGTAATGGTTCTGGAGACCCAACTACTAGTAATCCTTATTTGTTGCCAACTAAAATGTTCAACATGCCTCAATTCCTCACTGCAAAGTACACTGAAGCAAAAAAATATTTGAGAACCATTAGACTAGATGAGAGCAAGTCCCTTTCATCTCTAAACCTCAATCAACCAATTGGTCAACCAATAAAACATTGTGTCTGCTCTACCCCAGGCACTGTGCTAGGTGCCAAGGAGACAAAAGATGGTAAAAGAGTAGGAACCCTATAGCCTAAAGGGGGAGACAACATGCAAACCCATGAAAACAACATGCAAACAAATGAGCTCTATACAGGAGAAATAGTAAATAATTAATAGAGGGAAGGTACTAGAATTAAAAGGGGTTGAGAAAGACTGATCTTGTTAGCTCAGGTCTTGATGTGCAAAATGAGGTGTTTGGAATACAGGGCTTCTGAGGTCTCTTCAAGCTAGACATCTATGATCCTATGAATTAACAGAAGTGATTTCTGAGCCTCTGTTTCTTGGACAGGAGAGGCACTGCAGAAATTCAAGGGAACACATCCTGTTTTTAATTTAAAAAAAAAAAGATAATAGTGTCTGCAACAACAGGCCAGTGAATTTGTCCAGGCAGAATTCTAGATTGGATTATTAAAGAGATGGTTAGTGAATGTCTGAAAAAGGAAACAACCACCAAGAGCTACTCTGGCTGTATCAAAAATAGACTAAACTTATTTAAGTTTTTGACAGGGTTACTAAATTGGTAGATCAGGGGAATGCAATAGATATATTTAACCAACGTTTTTAAAGTATTTTTGTAGAAAAGATGAAGAGATGTGGAGCAGGTGAAAAAAGTATGGTTAAATGGATTCAGAAATGGTTGAATGGCCAGATTAAGATAGGTCACTAATAGTTTGATGTCAACTTCGAATTGTAACTGAGGTTGCACTCCACGGAGTATTTGCCGAGATGGTCCTACAGACCTACCATGGAGGGGACTGAATTGCGTCAGCCAACTCTAGAGAAATGTGCTGACCTCTAACAGACTTGTCACTTTCTAATGATCTAGCAATCCTGGGTGATCCCTTGTTTCCCTCACTCTATGAAAGCTGAAGTGGGGGTAGGCTTTATCAAAGCTGGGATTGGCCACTAAATCAGGAGGATTAGCCCACTCTATGGACCTTAAAAGGGTCAACAAACTTAAAAACTTCATTCTCTGTCTCTTCCTTCAACTCTCTAGATGCCATCATTTAACTCTGGGACTTCCCATGTCACCTGGCTTCTACCCCAGGATCCTGTCAGCTGTTCCCTTGTGTCAACCAGCTCAGGGAACTCAAATAGGCAAGCTTGCAGAAGATCCTGATTAGCACTTCTGCTTTGTGCTTCTTTGCCTGTTCACAAGTGACCAAGCAGCATTCCTAAAATGAACATATGTAGGCTTAGGGACACCCTTATGAATATGTAAATTTGAGAGTTCCTGGGTCTTCAATTAGTGCCAGCTGCACTGCAGGAAGTATTCTCTCTATATTCACTGTAGTGGTTCTTGGAGGAGATGACCATGGATAATAATAAAAGCCCAGATAGCCCTAGCCTGACTTGAGTCTCTTTTACAAGGAACAGCACAAAGGCCAGTTCCATTAGATGGCAGACAACATGGAGGGGAGTAAGAAGTAAGAAGACTGGAAAGGTAGAAAGCACAGATTATAAAGGACTTTAAAAGCCAGAGGGTCGTTCCATTTTCTTTTGTTCTGATCCTGGAAGCAAATAGGTAGTCACTGGAATTTTTGAGTGGAGGGTGGAAGTGACATGGTCAAACCTGTGCTTTAGGAAGATCAGTCTGAGTTGAGTGGAGGATGGGCTGGTATAGGAGCACTTGAAGAAGGGACACCAAACAGTAGGCCATTGAAATAGTTCAGATGTGAGGTGATAAGGGACTGTACTAGGGTGATGACAGTATCAGAGGAGAGCATGGGACATATGAGAAATGTTTCCAGGGTAGTGACAAAGGTAGGACCTGGCAAATAATTTGATATGGGGAGAGAGGTGAGAGAATGAAGAGTGAAGGATGACACTTAGGTTGGAAACCTTGGTGACTGGCAGGATGGTAGACATATTGCTAGAGAAGTTGAATGGTATCAATCTTGACATTATCCTGAAAAATGAAACAGAATAAAGAATGAAGTTGCAGCTAAATGGAAAAACCACTCACAGATACACCTTAGAAAAACGAAGAAAGGCATTTTATTTCATATCTACAGACAAAGAGAAACAGTATTTCAATTGTATTTCATCATGTGTTGTGATGCTAATAAGTATTTGCAAAAAGTCCACCAGGAAAATAATTGCAGCTTCTGTTTTAACATCAGTTACTGAGGATGAAGTGATGAAATTCAACAAAGGACTGACTTGACAAATCAAATCACCGCACACCCTGATACTTGGAGAGTTTAGAGCAATGGTGAGAACAGGGAAAAACTTTACTTAAAAGAAAGTATTGTTGATTCTTGACCCTTTGAAGCATTATGGCCCACAGACTACTGATATTTGATGTGTGGTGGATAAACGTAATTCTAGCCTAATACAACTCTAAGAGACAGACTAGGGGTAGGCCAGATTCCACGTCATTTTTTCTATCCATGCCACAGATGAGGCAGTCATTTTATATTTTAGATAATACTCATGCATATACCTTATAGATAAATTATAATAATGGCAGCTAATATTATTTGTATGTTGTTATACGGTCAATAAAAGTTGGAAGAGGGAAAGTTTGGAAAGAGAAGCTGCAGGCTCACCCAGGACCTGCTACAGAGGCTACCTTTGGTAGGGAAACATCTAAATAATTACTTCATCCCTTCTCCTTACATCCACAACTCCTACCTGGTAGTATTCTTTAGCATAGTAGCCCTTACAGCTAATTCAAGGTGATAAGGAAGGAGAATAAAAGAGATAGAGACAGAGATTTGTCTGAACTCTCATTCCCCTACACCAGGGTTCCTCAACTAGATTTCAAAGGAGTATTTGAATCTGGTTTTCTAATATTTTAAATAATTGTATATAAGAGTGACTACTCTGGCACCACTATCTGAAGACCAAGTATATTACATTTCACTCCTCCAGCAGGTTTCTGTAATACCCTTAAGGGGATTGCCAGTGTCTCTGTCATTGACTCCAACCTCTGCTGATTGTGTTCTCTCAGTTTTAGGGGGTTGCTTGAAATCCAATTCCATTTAACCACTTAGTTAGATTAGCTTTTACAAAGGAACATTTACTTCAAAGATATAGCAAGAACAACATACAAACATCACTCCCCCACCTCCAACACCTAAGATACTTAATTCCCACTTGTACCATTTCAGTCTGGGGGAGGGAAAGAGGATTAGGATCACAGCTTAGCTTAGTTCTTATATAGCACAGTCCTACTAAATTCCATGTCCAAAGTACTCCATGGTCTTGAGTCTCAGACACCCTGTTTTTTCAAGACTCCCCTCTTATGCTGGTAACAGTATCCAGCCTGGAGTCTTGTCTCTAATGTTGTCATGGCTTGAGTTCCCGTCTCGGGAGGCCACAGTTTGCATCTAGAACTAACAAGGACAGCCAAAATAGAACAAACCCCAAGCCTGTTTCTTGGTGCCACAGAGACTAATTGAACCACCTAGATCAGTTCATGGTGCCTATGCTGCTGCTAAACTGAACATTTACCTTTCATCTCCCTCCCTCCAGATGTCACTGAAATGAGAAAGAGCTAGTTTGTCCCAGTCTGGTCATTTTAGAGACAAAATTTTTTCCATGAAAAATAAATGAAAAGATATTGTTCCTAGTCACATGGTAGAGGAATGCAAAATGACTTCTCCCAGTAGCAAGTCCCTAGTATCTCCTGTGTGGGTGCCTCCTTATTAGGAGGTCTGGGATTGCACAAAGCAAAGCTTCCTTACATGTATTTCAATATGATTGGTTTCTTTTATATGTTATATATTTAAAAACATTATTGTGAAAATGGGCCCATAGGTTTCATGAGACTGACAAAGGGATCCGTAACACAAAAAAATTTAGAACCCTTATCCTAGACAATAATTTTGGCAAGGTAGCAGAATAAGACAGGAAATACCAGGATGTCCAAATTTCTTTCAAAAACAGGATAAAATATTGCCTCAAAGTGAATTTTGAGCAGCAGAAATGAAAGTCAGAGTAAAGCAGTTCTCCTCCTAAGACAACTTGAGAGGACCTTAGAAAAGACCCAACCTCCAGGGCAGGAGGGTTGGCCCAAAATGAAATATAGACCCCTCCATAGGACTCTACATAATCAACAAACAAGCCCTGGTGGCAGTTGGGTTGGCAGGTGATAGACTCAGCTTCAGACAGCTGAGTAGGGGAAAATTGAAGGCCCTTCCAATGTAGAGGGATGCTAGTCCCAGTTGTTCTGACCAGTCCTGGACTGTGTCTGTGGGTGAGGTAGAGGGAGCACAGTCCAGGTTGAGTGCAGTAGTAGAGTGTATTGGCTGTGGGCACTTGCAAGTGAATGGAGTCCCTGTGTTCAGTTCCAGCACAGAGAGGAGAGCTGAAGTTTGCAGCCACAAGAGGAGCTGAACAGAGCAAGATCCTCTGTGGTAACAGCGTGAACCTGGCTGTGGCTCAGGTACATAGAAGAGTACTCAGGTTGGGCCCCAGACAGTACTTAGAAAACAACAATTTGAAAAACTTGAAACCTAAGGCACTCTTACACCCTACCTCCACCCCTACACTTTGGGACTAGAACCTGACTATAATAATAAGCTGCTAAAAAAATAATAAAGAGTAAGCAAAGGAGAAAAAACTGGGCATAGAGAACTACTATGGGGATAGAGAATATCTGGGTTCATGCTCAGAAGAAGATAGTAAAGTGTAAAAAAGCTACTCCTACTTTCAAGAAAAATGTCAAATGTTCACAAGTCCAAAAAATGTTCTTTGAGGAGCTTAAAAAGGACTTTAAAATCAAATAAGAGGGGGCGGCTAGGTGGCACAGTGAATAGAGCATCAGCCCTGGAGTCAGGAGGACCTGAGTTCAAATCTGGCCTCAGACACTTAACACAAATTAGCCATGTGACCTTGGGCAAGTCACTTAACCCCAATTACTCTACATTCCCCCTCCAAAAAGCAAAAAAAAAAAAAAAAATCAAATCAGAGAGTTTGAGGGAAAATTAGGAAAAAATAAGAACAATCTAAGAAAATCAAGAAAATTATTTAAGGAAAGTTAACCCATTGGAAAAAGGGATCCAAAAACTTAAGGAAGAAAATAACTTAAAATTAGAGTTGGGTAAGGGTATAACACTCTAAGAGATAATAAAACAAAATCAAAAGAATGAAAAAATAAAAGAGAATGTGAAACATCTCATTAGAAAAACAAATGATCTGGATAGTAGAACAGGAGAGACAATATAAGAATTGTTGGACAACCTGAAAGTTATGATTTTTAAAAAAGGACTCTAGGTACAATGTAAGAATCCATTAAGGAAAATTGCCCAAAAAATCTAGAATGAGAAGGCAAAATAGAAGTAGGAAAAAAATCCATTAATCACCATCTGAAAGAGATCCCAAGATCAAAACTCATAGAAACTTCATAGCCAAGTTTCAAAATGCCTAAGTTAAGGAGAAAATACTATAAGCAACAAGAAAAAAACAATTTAAATACTGTGGCACTACAATCAGGATAACATAAGATCAAGCAACATCTACATTAGAAGACCAAAGGACTTGGAACATTATAGTTTGAAGAGGAAAGGAGCTAGACTTGAAATCAAGAATAACTTACTCAGCAAAGTTGAGTATAATCTTGAGTGAAAAATAGGGGGGGCGGGAGCATTTAATTACTTGAAAACCTTTTGGGTATTTGTGACAAAAAGACCAGAACTCAATGGAAATTTTAATATATAAGATACAGGAGTAACATAAGGTAAACATTAAAGATCAATTATAAGGGACTCAATAAATTCAAACTATTTTTAATATGGGAAAATGTTATCTATACTCTTAAGAAAGTTTTCATTACTTGGATAGTTTTTTTTTTTGCTTTGTTTTGTTTTGGGGTGTTTTTTTTGTCTTTTTGGAGGGGGGAAGGCAAGACAGCTGGGTTTAACTGACTTGCCCAAGGTCACACAGCTAGTAAGTGTTAAGTGTCTGAGGCCGGATTTGAACTCAGGTCCTCCTGACTCCAGGGCTGGTGCTCTATTCACTGTGCCACCTATATGCCCCTTGGATAGTTTTAAAGAACATACATAGATAGAAGGCTTGGGGTTGAGTTGAGTATGATGGGATGATTCTAAAAAACAAAATTGGGCCAGGAGAGGTAAAATGAAGCAATTATCTCATATAAATAAGGTGTGAATGGAAGAACTGTCACAGTGGGAGCAGGTCAGGGTTGAGGGCTGATAGTGCTGGAAACTTATTCTCATCAGAACTAGGTTAGAGAGGGAGTAACATTTAGAATAGTATAAAAGTCTTCTGAATTTATGGAGAAATAGGAGGATAAGGGGATAGGATAAGGAAGGGACTTTTAGAAAGGCGTGTAGATCAAGAAGTAGGAGGATAGAGGGAGAAGAAAAGGGGAGGATTTTTAAAGAGCTGAGTTGTTTAGCGATTAGGAATGTAAGAGGAGAGGATAAGAGAGGGATTCCTCCTAAAAAGGGTACAGACTAGGGAAGTAGTGATTAGAAGTAAATCAGACCTGTGAGAAGGAATAGGGTGAAAGAGAGGGTGAGAAGGATAATAGAGAAGAAAAATAGAATGGAATGTGAATAGGATTAATTCATCCATAAAACAGAAATGTATAGAAGAGTGGATTAAAAACCAAAATCTAACAATATGCTGTTTACAAGAAATACATTTAAAAATGAGAGATATACACAGAGTTAAAATAAAGGGCTGTAGTAAAATTTTTCATACTTCAGCAAGTTAAAAAGAAACGGGTAGCAATCATGATTTCAGACAAAATTAAAGCTAAAATAGATTAAATTAAAAGAGATAAACAGGGAAACTACATTAAAATAAAATGTACCATAGAAAATGAAGCAATATCAATACTAACCTTATATGTATGTACCAAATACTACAGCACGGAAATTTTTAAAAATAAAGTTAAATGAATCACAGGTGGAAATAGTAATACTATAATAGTGGGGGACTTTAACTTTTACCTCTCAGAATTATATAAATCTAACAATAAAAAAAAGAAAAAAGTTAAGGAGGTAAATAGAATTTTAGGTAAGTTTGATATGATAGATATCTGGGGAGAACTGAATAGAAAGGAAAACACATTTTGCTCAGTGGTACCTTTATAAAAATTGACTGTATAATGGAACACAAAAACTTTATAGTCACATTCAGAAAAGCAGATATATTGGATTCATCCTTTCAGATCACAATACAACAAAAAATTATATTCAATAGGGGAACATGGAAACAGATTGCAAACTAATTGGAGCCTAAACAACCTAATCTTAAAGAATAAGTGAGTTAAAGGACAAATCATAGAAACAATAATTTAATTAAAGAGAACGACAATAATGAGATAACATATCCAAACCTATGGGATAAAGCAAAAACAGTAATCAGAGGAAAATTTCTATCTCTAAATGCTTATATCAATGAAATGGAGAAGGAGCAGATCAAAGAATTAGAATAGAATTTAAAAGAAAACTAGAAAAAGGACAAATTAAAAATCCTCAATTAAACACCAAGTTGGAATACTTAAAAAACTAAAGCTAAGATCAATAAAATTGAGTGTAAGAAAACTATTGAATTAATAAATATAGAACCAGAAGAGAGAATAGATATCCACCGATCACCTCCTAAAAGTGATCCCAAAAGAAAAACTCTTAGGAATATGTAGCCAAATTCCAGAGTTCCCAGGCCAAGGAGAAAATATCACAAGCAACCAGAAAAAAACAATTCCAGCATTGTGGAAACCTAATCAGGATAACACAAGATTTAGCAACTTCTACAAAGAGATTGGATGGCTTGGAATATGGATATTCTGGAGGTCAAAGGAGCTAGGATTAAATCCAAGAATTACCTACCCAGCAAAACTGAGTGTGATACTTCAGAATTAATAAATAAAACTAGGAATTAGTTTTATGAAAAAAATAAAATGGACATTTGTTAATATGAATAAACAAAGGAGAGAGTAAAACCAAATCACTAGTATTAAAAATGAAAAGGCTGAATATATGATTAATGAAGATGAAATCGAAGTAATAACAAGGAGTTATTTTGCCCAATTATATGCCAATAAATTTAACAAATTCAATAAAATGGAAGAATATTTATGAGTATAAATTGCCTAGATTAACAGAACTGAATAAAATATCTAAATAAACCTATTTTAGAAAAAGAAACCAAACAAGCCATAAATGAGCTTCCTAAGAAAAAAGCATCAGGACCAGATGGATTTACAAGTGAATTTTACCAAACATTTAAAGATAAACCAATTCTAATATTAAATAAATTATTTGGAATAATAAGCAAAGAAGGAGTCCTGCCAAATGCTTTTTATGAAACAAATATGGTACTGATACCTAAACCAGGAAAAGCAAAAACAGAAAGAAAGTTATACACCAATTTCATTAATGAATATGGATGCTAAAATCCTAGCCAGGAGATTACAACAATATATTATAAAGATTATACATTGTGAACAAAAAGATTTTATATCAGGATTGTATCAATAATAAAAGTAATAATAACCTTATGATTATATCAATATATGTAGAATAAACTTTTGATAAAAAAAAAAGCACTCATTACTATTAAAAATAATTGGAAACATCAATATAAGAGGATTTTTTCTTAAAATAAAACTATCAGCTACCATTATTTGTAATGGGGTAAAAGCTAGAAGCCTTCCCAATAAATCAGATTTAAATAATTGGAGAACTAATTGTTCATGAGTAGGGGTAGCCAGGTAGCACAGCAAGCAAGAGCACCAGCTCCAGTGTCGGGATGACCTGGGTCAAATCTGGGCTCAGATACTTAGCACCACACACAGAAATAACTGGCCGTGTAACCTTGAGCAAGTTACTTAACCCTGATTGCTTTAAAATAAATAAATAAATAAAATTGTTCATGGGTAGACAGAGCCAATATAATAAAAACAACAATTTCACCTAATTTGTTTATTCAGTGTCATCCCAACTAAGTTACCAAAACTTATTTTACTGTGCTAGAAATAATAATAACAGAATTCAATTAGAAGAACAAAAGGTCAAGAATATTGAAGAGACTGATTTTAAGTAAAGGAAGAAAGCTTAAAAGTATCAAATTTTAAAATATACTATAAGATGGTAATTATCAAAACTATCTGGTGCTAGCTAAGAAATCAAAAGGTGGAGCAGAATAGACAATACACAGTAACAAATTATTATAATAACCTTGTGTTTTACAAATATAAAGATTTAAGCTTTTGGGATATGAATTCATTATTTAGAAAAAAAAAAATTGGGTAGAAACAGGACCTCCACACAGCTCTGGCTCTCACCACCTCCAATACATGTAAAAGGGGACTTTGAACAAACTTTGGAGCTACAGAACCCACAAAATGACACATAGAAGCTAACCTCCTGCTGAGGACAGTCCTGCAGGCTGGCAGGAATCGGCCAGCACAGCGCTCTGGGAGCAGAGCCCAGCCCCATGGCGAGGGACTACAGATCACCAGCAGGTGTGGCAATCCAGAATTATCAACACATAGATGTTAAGGACAAAATGAGAGATCAGTGCAGTGTGGACTTTGGGACCCAGTAGTTGGGAGTGCTTAGGTTTTTGCCCCTGGGGTGAGAAGCCGCTGAGGGCTGTGACACAGCTGCTGCCTATAGCAGCTTCAGCTGCTGGCCTGCAGACTGTAGGGGGACCAAGCAACCATTCTGAGGGGTAATTGCTCTTGCTTTAACCTGCTTGGATCTGGATTGTAGTCTAGGGTGGAGGTCCTGGGGTGTGTGACCAGCTTGCCAGAGCATGTGGAGGCTTCAGAGAGGGCACCCAACTAATACTTCGGCAGCTGAGAAAACCCCAGCTTTTGGGAAGAAAACTCTCCTGCCTGGTAGCAGAGTCCTATTGTGGCAAAAAGCCCAAAAGTCAAATAATTGAGTGGCAACATGACCAGGCAAAGGAAGCAAAGTAAACAGAAGAATCCAACACTAGACTCCTATTTTGGAGACAAAAAAGGAGCAAAGCATGGAACAGGAGGAAGAGAGTGTAGTGGCAAGCACCCCAAGCGTCCTCAGGGTGGCTGCCCATACAGGTTCTTGGATCTGCTTTGTTAAAGGAAAGCAACTCAAAATGGGTTAACAAGCTTACTTTAATCAGTCAGACATATATTGTTTACCTTGTTCAGGGGAAAAGGTCAGCACCCCGAACTTCAAAGTATACAGGCAGAATTATCAAGACAGAAACAGATCAAGTAGACAGATTTCCAAACTGTCCAACCATTACATCCATACCCAGTCAACATCTGGGTTTTTCAAAGCTGGGGGGGGCTCTGGACAATGGCTTCCCAGAATTTCATCTGATCAAATCACAGAACACTTCTCAAAGTGAGCCCCCAAAACAAAGCCTCACATCAAGGCTTATATAGCCTTCTCCTGGCTCAGAGAATGTAACAACCTTATTGACTCACTGGCTAATCAAGAAGTATCTACTGAAAAACAAGCCTCCCACTCCAGGCTTCAGGTGCACTTTAGCCTAGGGGCAGGGAAGATCTTCCAAATTTGCATTTCCATTACAGACAGTGAAGTCAGAACTCCTGCACCAAAAGCTTCAAAGGAAAATACAAGCTGGTTACAGGCCATAGAGGACCTTAAGAAACAGATAAAAGAAATGGAGGGAAAATTGGGAAGAGAAATGAGAATGATGCAAGAAAATTACAAAATAATGGGTCAACAGCCTGACTGAGGAAAATAACACCTTGAAAAATAGACTCAAATGGCAAAAGAGGCTCAAAAAGGCAATGAGAAGAAGAATGCCTTAAAAAGCTGAATTTGCCAGATGGAAAAAGAACCTCAAAAGCTCACTGAGCAGAATCATTCCTTCAGAACTAGATTGGAGCAAATGGAAGCTATTTTATGAGAAATCAAGATGCTGTTAAACAGATCCAAACAAATGAAAGAACAGAAGGCAATGTGAAATATCTCATGGGAAAAACCACTGACCTGGAAAATAGATCCAGGAGAGATAATTTAAAAATTATTGGACTACCTGAAAGCCATCATCAAAGAAAGAACCTAGAAATCCTCCTCCAAGAAATTCTCAAGGAAAACTGCCCTGATGTTTTAGAAGCAGAGGGCAAAAATAGAGGTTGAAAGAATCCACAGATCACCTCCTGAAAAAGATCCCAAAAAGAAAACTCCTAGGAATATTATAGCCAGGTTCCTAAATTCCCAGATCAAGGAGAGAATGTTACAAGTAGCCAGGAAGAAATTATTTGAATATTGTGGAAACATAATCAGGATAACACAGGATCTGGCAGCTTTTACACTGAGGGATTGAAGGACTTGGAATATGATATTCTGGAGGGCAAAGGAGCTGGGATTAAAACCAAGACTCACTTACCCAGCAAAACTTGAGTATCATGTTTCAGGGGAAAATATGGTCATTCAGTGGAATAGAGGACTTTCAATCATTCTTGATGAAAAAAAAAACAGAGTTGAATAGAAAATTTGACATTCAGATACAAGAAACAAGAGAAGCAGGAGAAGGTAAACAGGGAAAAGAAATCACAAGGAACTTATCAAAGTTGAACTATTAACATTCCTACATGGAAAAGCAATAATTGTAACTGATGAAACTTTTCTCAGTATGAAAATAGTTGAAGGGAATAGAAATAAATATATGTGTGTATCTGTGTGTATATATGTGTGTGTGTGTGTGTGTGTGTGTGTGTGTATGTCTATCGGAGGGTATACGGGCGTATGAATACATATGTGAATGTGTGTATATGTGTTTACAGGTATACATAGATAGAGGGCACAGGACCAATTTAATAGGAAGGGATGATACTTAAAAGGTGAAATTAAGAGGTGAGAGAAGAATATAATGAGAGGAGATGGGGAGAGACAGAATGGGGTAAACTATCTCATAGAGAAGAGGCAAGGGAAAATGGTTACAATGTAGGGGAAGAATAGGAAGGCAAAAGGGAATTGGTCAACCTTATTCTCATTGAATTTGGCTCAGGGAGGTGTAATGGGAATGTAAATTTAAAGATCTTCCCTGCCCCTAGGCTAAAGTGCAACTGGAGCCTAGGGTAGGAGGCTTGTTTTTCAGTAGATACTTCTTGATTGGCCAGTGAGTCAATAAGGTTGTTACATTCTCTGAGCCAGGAGAAGGCTTTATAAGCCCTGATTTATAGCTTTGTTTTGGGGCTCACTTTGAGAACTGTTCTGTGATTTGATGTGGATTATGGGAAGCTGTTGTCCAGAGCCCCCCGGCTTTGAAAAACCCAGATGTTGAACCCCAGATGTTGATTTGGTATGTATGTAATGATTGGACAGTTTGGAAATCTGTCTACTTGATCTGTTTCTCTGACTTGATAATTCTGTCTGCCTATTCTGAAGTTTGGGGTGCTGACCTTTTTCCCCTGAACTAGGTAAACAATACATGTTTGACTGATTAAAGTAAGCTTGTTAACCCATTTTGAGTTGCTTTCCTTTATCAAAGCAGATCCAAGAACCTGTGGTGGTAGTGACCCTGGGGAGGCTTGGGGTGCTTTCTGCCACAGGAGGGAATGAAATACACATTTCATTCATATATACCTAAATATAGGGTATGTCACCCTACAGGAGAGTAGGGGGGGAAGGGGATGAGAGAGGGGATGATGGAAGGGAGGACAGGCTGGGGGGGAGGGAAGTTGGAAGCACCCACTTTTGAAAAGGGACAGGATCAAAGTAGAGAATAGAACAAGTGGGAGGTGGGATAGGAGGGAGGGAAATACAGCCAGCCTTTTACAATATAGCTACTATGTTAATGTTTTGTATTAGCTACACATATACAACCTATACTGAACTGCTTATCTTCCCAGTAAGGGTGGGTGACAAGGGAGGAAGGGAATGAATCTAGAATTCAAAGTTTTAAAATCAAATGTTTAAATATATATACATATATACATATACGTATATATACTATTACTAATACTATTTTACATATAATTGGGAAATAAGATATACAGGCACTGGGGCATAGAGATCCACCATGCCCTACTGGAAAAGTCGAAGGAGGTATGGGAGAAGATATAGGAAAGAGCAATTTGGAGGAGGGTATATCCTGTGTAACTGCTATTTTGGGGCAGTGGATAGGGGGAAAATGGGGAGAAAATTTGTAACTCAAAATCTGGAGGAAATGAATGATGTAAATCAGAAGTTAATAAAGCATTTGAAAAATGGGGAAAAAAATTGTTGGGAAAGATGGAAAGAAGTCTGAAAAAAACTGGACATAGACCAATATCTTACACCACTTACCAAGATATGGCCAAAACATATACATGACCTAGATATAAATGGAGATATCATAAGAAAATTAGAAAAACATGGAACATATTACCTGTCAAACTTATGGATAGGAGAACTATTTATGAATAAACAAGAGATAGAGAGCATTGTGAGGTGTAAAATGGGTAATTTTGATTACAGTAAGTTTAAAAGGTTTTATGAAATAAAACCAGTGTAGCCAAGATTAAAAGGAAAACAGAAAATTGGGACAAAAATTTTATAGACAGTGTCTCAGATAAAGGGCTCATATCTCAAATATATAAAGAACTTTGTCAGATTTATAAGAATGGAAGTCATTCCTTAGTTGATAAATGGTCAAAGGATATGAACAGGCAGGGTTTGATTTGGTTTTGTCTTTTTTAGTTTTCTGATAAAACTATATATAGTCATGTGAAAAAATTATATAAATCACTATTGTTTAGAGAAATGCAAATTAAAACAACTTTGAGATATATCTCATACCTATCAAAGTGGCTATGAAGTACCGTGTTTCCCCGATAATAAGACCTATCCCGAAAATAAGCCCTCCCCTTACTGTGTAAGATTCCTCTCAAATAAGCCCTCCCCCAAAAATAAGCCCTATTGAGATTGCTACTGTAGTGAAGGTGATCCCCTGCGCTACACGCTACCGTCCCCCCCCTCTGGTGAAACGCACGCCGCGCTCCAAGCTGCATCCAATCAGAGCTGCAGCAGTGAGCGCGTCATCCTGTTCTTTATTGAATTCATTATTGAATAAAGGTACATTTTTTTGTTCACATTTACCTGTTTATTAAAATTGCTGTCAATGTTCATTAAAATAAGCCCTCCCCTGAAAATAAGCCCTCTGGTGTTTTTCTGTCCAAAAAAAATATAATAAGACAGTGTCTTATTATCGGGGAAACACGGTATGAAGTGATCCAACCATTTTGGAGAGCAGTCCGGAATTATACCCAAAGAGTTATAAAACTGTATATACTGTTTGACCTGAGAATACCACTGTTAGGTTTGTTTCCCAGGGTGTTTAGTGTAAAAGGAAAAGAATTTACATATTCTAAAATTTTTATAGAGGCTCTTTTTTGTGGTGGCAAAGAATTGTAAATTGAGGGGATGCCAGGCAATTGGGGAATGGCAAAACAAGTTGTCGCATATGATTGTGATGGAATACTACTCTGCTGTAAGAATTAATGAGCTGGATGATTTTAGAAAAACATGGAAAGACTTGCATGAAATAAAAAAGAGTGAAATGAGGAGAACATTGTATGCAGTAGCAGCAACATTGTTCTAAGGACAACTTGAGTATCACAAGTACTCAAATCTACTACAAAGGACCTATGAAGGAAGGTGCTATATACATCCAGAGAAAGAACTGATAAATAGAAGTATGTATGGTATGGTTTTACATATACACACATATTTGCATCTAATGGTAGCCTTTTCTAGGGCAGGATGGGGAGGGAGAGAGGAAAAAATATTTTAAGTGAGCAGAAAACAACAAAACTTAAAAAGAAGCACAGAAAAGCAGGGTAGCTTGAAAACCATATGTAGTATTTATTACATAGTTTTGTTTTGTTTTTTCAATGTAGACAGTGTTACATGGAAATTCATGGTTTTATATTGAATACTCTTTTTATGTTTTTGTGTATACATGGAAATGTCCTTTTTGTATTTGTTAAAAAATGAATAAAACTTAAAAATTTTTTTTTCTTTTTATTTATTTTTTTAAAGCAATTGGGGTTAAGTAACTTGCTCAAGGTTACATAGCCAGTTATTTTGAGTGGGTGCCAAGTATCTGAGGCCGGAACCAATCCCAGGTCTCCTGACGCTGGGGCCAGTGCTCTTACTCATTGCGCCACCTGGCCGCCCCTGAATAAAACTTTTAAAAAGAAAAAAAAATTAACAAAAACCCTTATCCTAGATGTATATTACATGTATATTACATAAATGTATATGTGTATGTACATCTATCTATCTATCTGTCTATCTATCTATCTGTCTGTCTGTCTGTCTGTCTATCTATCTATCTATCTCTCCATTTTCTTTTTTGTAAGCCTGAAAGCCAAGGAAGAAAGGGAATAGAAGAGAGAAATTATGCCATGGTGGGTTCTCTGTAGTTCTTATATCCCTGGCACCCAAACCTGTATTACAAGAGAAGACTTCACCAACATAATAGAATGATGCATTCAAAATTCCACATGGATTGTGATTGAGATATCTATTTATTTATCTGAAATTTTTATATATTTTTTATTCATGTAGGTGCTGTATTTGTTGAATAGCTATAGGCTAAGTTATTTTATTAGTTGTGATTAAATAAAATTTATTAAGTATTAGTTACAGATTATCATAAAAGTTGTACATCAAAATAAAAATCCAGAACATTGAAACTGTTACTATATAGTGCAGCTAAAATAGACTTGTGTGGATTATACTTAGGAAGCAAAGTGAGTCAAATTTATCTTCTAGTGATCCAATACTCTTCTTTCCTCATTCAAGATGAAACTGATTAAATTTTGCAAGCTATACAGAAAATTAATGCCAAATTTGCAAGACGTGAAGGGAGCATTACATGAATTAGGGGGAATACATCAAATTAAGAGAATATTGTTTTAGGGAATTTTTTTGTTTCTTAGCATTTTATCCCTGCATTAGCTATATTGAGTTATTACCCATGAAATTTGTATTGATCTAAGGTAGGAATCAGCAACTTATAGTAGAAATGCTAAGGGTAGCACATAAGTTGATTTTCAATGGCAGGATGAATAATTACCACCACTGGCAACTTAGGTAAAATTGAAAAGTAGATAAAGTTTGCCTTTGGTTCTTACCCCATTCTTTTTTACAAACTTCTGTATTTTTGTGGACAGAGGGACTCTGGTTTCTCTCCCCCAAAATGTTCCCATTCTTGAAAATAACCTATCCTTCTCCTTATCCTTCCATTACAAGTCTAATACTGTTTTTCCTGAAACTAATTTGGCTATGGAATCCCCTTGGTTTTAAAATATATTTTAAAATATGAAAGAACCTATAATCCCCATCCAGAGACAAAGAAGGGAGCACTTGGGGATTGTTGAACACATTTTAGAGCAAAATAGGAGTTAATCTTATTTCCATTTGGAATAGTCAACTCCCCACAATAAATATTAGATACCTCAATACATCTGTGACCTCACACTTCCAGTGATGTAGACTGCAATGCCACCATGCCTGCGTTGTACGTAACTTTTTTATGTATGTAACTATGTAACTTTTGTGCATCTCCTCTGTCAAATCCACTCTCATAGATCCTATGAAACACTCAGGCCTTCCATCTACCATCGTTCAGTTGCACCAGGTGACTGGCCCATCTTTTTTTCTGGGCATACATCTCTGATAACATTCTTCACTCCACTTCTCCCGCATGATTCCTCATTGCTAATGTGTTGCAGCCTGCTCACATCCATCATACACCTCTCCATTTGGGTGATAATCAAATTCAGTTCTTCAGAGATGGGATATTCCATAAGTCATGGTCACACAACTTCATCAGGAGTCAAGTCAAATCAAGTCAACAAACATTTATTTTTAATCTTAAAAACAACTTTATTCTTCTTGTTTCATTTTTTTTGTTTGTGTTTTCTTTTGTTTTTTGCTTTTTTGGAGGGGGAAGGTAGGGCAGTTGGGGTTAAGTGACTTGCCTAAGTTTACACAACTAGTTTTTTGTGTTAAAATTCTGAAGCCAGATTTGAACTCAGGTCCTCCTGACTCCAGGGCCGGTGCTCATTCACTGTGTCACCTAGCCGCCCCTCAACAAACATCTATTAAGTACTTACTATGTGCCAGGTACTTTGCTAAGTGCTGGGTATACATGGGGGAAAAAGCCTCTACTTTTAAGGAGCTCACAGCCTAATGAGAAATGTTATTGTTAAAAAAAAAAAAAGATGAACTGAGGCAGGGCAGAGGGGATGCTCATTAAAAGTACTATATAGTTCCTTAAAGGCAATCCAGTCTTAATTCCCCATGCTGTTCAATTCTGGAACCATTTCATCATCCAGTATACATACATACAATGTGTGTATGTATATATGAAACATATATACAGTCCATGAATTGTCCATTTAACCTATTATGGTCAGGAGAATAGGCAACCTTAATCCACCTCCTTTCTCTTGTGTACGAGGTTAGGCTAAAATCTTTTGTGTGGTTATATATCTCATTTAAGAGTCTCTGTGGGGTCCTGAGACTTGATGTAAGCAACACAATGTCATTCACAAATAAGAGCATCTGGAAAACTTCACTGTCTAAAGAAATCCTTCCATTTGGACTTTGTAGTAGACATTCTCAGTGACAATGGCAGACATCTTTGGCACAGAATCACAGAATTAAAGAGTTTCGAAGTTGGAAGGAACCACAGTGGCCATTTAGTCCATTCAATTCCATGAAAAGAATTCCCACTATAACATATATGACAAATAGGAGTATTGTATCTTTTTGAAGCCTTCCAAGGAGGAGGAGCCCACTATGTCTCTGTGCTGCCCATTCCACTTTTGAACAACTTTAAATGTTTGGAAGTTTTTCCTGACATCAAGACTAACTTGGCCTTTTTGCAGCTTCTACTTATTGTTCCTGGTTTTGCCTTTTGTGGCCAAACAGATTGAGTCTCATCCCCTTTCCATATGACAGCCTTCAAATACATCCAACTATCATGTCCTCCCTGAGATCTCTTCTCCAGGATAAACATACTCAGACCCTTCAAATGATCTTTATGGACTCAAGACCCTTCACTACATTGGTTGCTTTCCTTTGCACGTTTTCTAACTTATCAGTGTCTTTCTTAACCTGTGGCACCCAGAGCTACACACCATACTATAGAGAGTGCCTGATGAGAGCAGAATGCAGTAGAATTACTACTTCTCTATTCCAGGAAGCTATTATTCAATGCAGTCCAAGATGACATTTTTTTTTATTAGCTTCCACATCAGACTCCTTATTCATATTGAGCTTGCAGTTCACTGAAACTCAAATATTCTTCTCAGAACAGCTACTAACTCTGCCTCCCTCCTTTTGTAATAATGGCATTGATTTTTTTCCTACACAAAAGCAAAACTTTATGTTTTCCCCTGTGGAATTTCATTTTGTTAGATTCAGTTGCTTATTCTAGTTCATCAAGAGCCTTTTAGATGTTGACTCCGTCATCTAGTTTATTGACTATGCTTCCCTGTTTTATGTTATCCACAAATTTGATGAGCAGCATATCATTTATGCCTTTATTCAAGTCATTGATAACAAATGTTAAATAACCCAGGACTAGACAATGATCCTTTGACTACTCCACTGGAAATATTTTGCTGTGTTGATATTCAACTATTAAAAGCTACTTTTTAAATCTGGCTATCCAACCAGCTGTGCATTCTTATAATTGTATTATTGTCCCATCAGTATCTCTCCATTTTCTCTATAAAAGTTCTGAGATACCAAAACAAAAAATTTGTACCATGAAATAGTTTGCCTATTAGTTCCAAGTTTCTCCACATTTTCTCCTCTGGTCCTTGGAAAACATATAAATTGTTTAGGGGAATAAACTTGAAATATTTCTAGTGTGGTAGAAACCACCAGAACATAAACTCTGTTAACGCCTTCAAGAAGCCAGAACTACCTTCATGGCACAATTAGGAATCAGAGTAGTACTTTTGATACATTCACAGTTATAACCTCCTAAATTCCTAATCCTCATTGGGTTGGTAAAGTGCAGTTAAGGAATCAAATAAACTCTTAACAAGGGACTTCATTTCTCTTGTTCAAGGATTAGTCTAGTTAAGTTTGGAGAGGCATATTAACAGGTTGGTTCCTGAGTGGTAATGTTTTTATTCATAACAACTCAGAGACTAACACCTAAGATAAATAGATAGATGATAGATAGATAGATAGATAGATAGATGATAGATAGATAGATAGATAGATAGATAGATAGATAGATAGATAGATAGATAGATAGAACATTTATTCAATGCTTACTGTCTCCCAGGTTCTGTTCTAAGTGCTGAGAATACAAAAAGAAGCAGAAAGGCAGTCCTTAAGGAGCTTATATTCTAGTGTATGTATGGAAAGACATAAAAGGAGTGTGTATGAGTAAAGACTAAAAAGTGTGTATGGAGGAGTAGGTATTTATATAATTGGACCAAGGTGGGAAAGTCCAGAGAGTCGGGAGTGAAAGCCATAGCCAGGTGAGTATGGATGGCATGGGCACTTCCTTAAAAGGCAGTTTGGGGCAGGAATCTGCCACTTGGAGGAAGGAATTGTAGTGATGGAAACATCTCCATCTGTTGAGGTGGAGGTAAATAATTGTTTAGAGTCACGAAAAGTGTTGGGAGAGAAGTTATAGAATTTGCAACCAGGGGGGCGACTAGGTGGCTCAGTGAATGGAGCACCGGCCCTGGAGTCAGGAGGACCTGAGTTCAAATCTGGCCTCACACACTTAACACAAAACTAGCCATGTGATCTTGGGCAAGTCATTTAACCCCAATTGCCCTACCTTCCCCCCTCCAAAAAGAAGAAAAAAATCTAAAAAAAAGAATTTGCAACCTGTATGAGTAAAAAGATTTTCCACACTGAAATTATAGATCTTTAAAGCATTGAAATACATTATTTCATTTGTTTTGTGCTATGGTTCTCTAGTATGTAATGCCAACCACAGCAGCACACCTGAGGACTACTATTGTGAATAATTTTAAGAGTCTAATCGCACAGTATAATGAACTCTCTATTTATTCAGCAGTAAATTAAAGCATAACATTTATATCATCCTTAAGCAAAAAAAATTTGTATATCTATATCTACATATAAACACACATATAAAGCACTCAGTATATCGTATGGTGCATAGATATATCATTGCATTCAGTAACATTCTCCAAAATACTTGTTTAGACAATTAGGGGGTCCCAGGCTAGGGTTTTCCCTGGTGCAACAACACATCCTTAAGGAGTAGCAGAAAATACCATATCATCCACCCCTACTTCACAGTAAATCATAATCTCTTAAATCAACAGCAGTGTCTAAGTAAAGTCCTCTCCCATCTTAACTCAGACTGACTTCCAAACCCACCTCTCCTGCCTGCAGCTTCTGTTTCTGGAAAAACAAAGCTTAACAGGGCTGCAACAATATGTATACACATTACCCACACCATCATCTCAATTCACTTTAAACAGCTCTTAAAAGGGGCTTAAGCTAAGCCTCCTTCCCATGGGTGGATCTCCACTCTCAGACAGGGCTTCTGACTAAGAAATTAACACAGATCAATAGACAAGACTTCTATCTGAAAAATCAACACAGACCAACAGACAGGGCTTCTGTCTGAGAAATTAACGGAGACCACAGAGGGAGCATTAACATCACAACCATTCTTTCTATTAGGCCTCCTCACAAGCAAGTTCCTCTAGCCTTTCATGCTTCTCTCTCTCAGCTCTGCTTCTCTTTCTACTCCTCCCTCTCCCTCCAAGCAATACAATATATACTGTTTTCAATCAAAGACTCTTGATTCAGTCAAAGGCTCCTGATTCAATCAAAGATTCTTGATTCAATCAAAGGCAAGACTCAATCAAAGACACTTGATTGGCTAAAACTCAATCCAGAAAAACAGCAAAAAATACTACTTTGCTTGCCATTACAATTCACTTTACTAAAAATGACCAAGACCTCTTCTGTAATTTATGGTTTGAGAGTAGCTAGGAACCCTTATGGTGTACCTATGTGGAGCAGTGGATAAAGCACTGGATATGAAATCTAGAAGATCTGAGTTCAAATCCAGTCACTTACTAGCTGTGTGACCCTTGAGTAAGTCACTTAACCCCTGTTTGACTCAGTTTATTCATCTATAAGATGGGAGTAACAATTGTACCTACCTCCCAGGATTGTTGTGAAGATCAAATGAGATAGTAATTATAAAGTGCTTAACCCCGTGCGTGACCCATACTAAGGGCTACATTAATGTTGTTTAATTATTTTTCAGTCATGTTCAATTCTTCATGACCCCTTTTGGGCTTTTCTTGGCAAACATCCTACAGTGGTTTGCAATTTCCTTCTCCAGCTCATTTTACAGATGGTCAAACTGAGGCAAACAGGGTTTAGTAACTTGCCCAAGGTCACATAGCTAGTGGCTGAGGTGGGATTTGAACACAGGAAGAGGAGTCTTCCTGACTCTAGGCCCACACTTTATCCACTATGCCACCTAGCTGCCTCATATCAGCTTTGGTAGTAATAATAATAATAATAATAATTGTTGTTGTTATTGTGATTATTTTGTGACTTTCCCATGGTCACATAGCTATTTGTCACAGGCAGGATTTGAATCCAGGGCTTCCTATTCTCAAGACTGATCCCCTATTCATTATACTACACTATTTCTCACTTGGAAAGATTTCTCATCTTGGAAAGAAAAATACTAGAACAAAATTTTTAAAGGGTTATAAAATGGTATTTTATTTTTAAAATTCCAGAATAAGTTATCAACACATTAAGGACAAAAGTTAAACAGAGAAAGGAGTGTTCTGCCTCTGTGCGAGACAGAAGACCAGATGCTCTTGTCTCTCCAGAAATTGTTGTTGTTTGTCCTTCAATTTCAAATCTAAATTTTGGTGGCTCTAGAAATGGGAGGATCCTGGAGTCTAAGCATCTGTCTAGGGCTTCTAGTGAAGTACATAAAAGGAAGTCAGAGGATTGTGATGTTCAAAAGGAAAAAGTTTTAGTGACACACTAAAAGGGCAATGACAATCATAATATCCAAAGCTCAGGGACTGGGATATCCCTTGGATCAACAGCATTGCTTCTTTTTATGACCTTGAACCATAAATTTGATAAGTTCTGTGTGACATACTTTAGCTCTTATGAAATAATCTTGAAAGTGAAGAAAAGTTTTTTTGGTAACACACACACAAATTAATTCTTTCATATCATCTAGGATATGAACCTGGGATCTCTTGTACCCAAACTGAGAATCATACTCCTGGGCCAATATGCCAAGGCCTTGGAGTATATGGGTGTGCAAAGAGGACTTGACACCTCTGGTGTGAGGGCTTGCTAAACATTTTTCAGGGCTTCTCATTCATCTTTGGTGTCCACCTGCCACCCAACTCTCACCTGTGGCAAGAAGCTGTAGCAGGCCCAATGGCCACACCTTGGTAAAACTGCCTCAGCAAATAGACTAAACTAGATCGAGGGTAATCAACAGGTCCCAAACCTGTCAGTGAATTAGGGAGATGTCCACTCTAAGCATGTGAAGACGTCCCCCAGTGGAATGGGCAAATGAGAACAATTTGTTCCAAAAGCTGTGAAGGTGTCCGAAACAGGTGCTGTGAAGTGCTTAGATCAAGGGTGGGGAACCTGCCACCTCAAGGCCACATGTGGCCCTCTAGGTCCTCAAGAGCAACCTTGACTGAATCTAAACTTCACAGAACAAATCCATTTAATAAAAGGATTTGTTCTGGAAAACTTGGACTCAGTCAAAAGGCCACACCCAAAGACATAGAAGGCGGAATGTGCCCTTAAGGCTGCAGGTTCCCCACCCCTGGCTTAGAACTTTGTCTTACATCAAAGATGCCGAGGTCATGCAGTGCACCCTGGGCCATCACCAGTCCTCCTGACTTCTGTTTTGCTACTGGACTTCGATGACTCTGGAAGAGAGAAAGAGGCTGACTTTGTGTAACTCTTGCCTCATTTAAATCCAATTCACCCACAAGTCAAGATATCACCCCATGATTTAATTGGTCCTCTTCAAAAACAAAAGAGAAACAATAGTTTCTTCTACTTGTCTTTTATCTTCTTGGAATATGCAAACAGCTAACAGACTTTCTGCTCAATAGTTACTACCTGCTCCTCAATTAAAGTGATCTGATCTAGATTATGCTGAAATGTGCTACATACTTCTGGCTTGTCTTTCAGATTTCTACTAACGTGTACTACAATTTCTTTCATTTTCAGATTCTTCAAGCTAGTCAGAATATTCACATTGGGATACTGTTACTAATATAAATAGAAGACCAAATCTTTTTTTTTTTTTTAGACCAAATCTTCTTATGATTGGAAGTTTACAAGGTCATCAGTTCTGTGGTGGTGACTGGGGAAGGGGAGAGGAAGAACTTGATCCCCCTCTCCCTTCCCCCCAAGGGAAATTCTTTTTACCACTACTAGATTTGCTTGTTGGAAGTGCTGATGGACTGTTTGGTTCTGAGTTGGCTTACTGTAAAATAACTAGGTTGAAATGAAGTATTTTTTTTAAATGCACAGAAGAGAAGAAAGTTTAGAAAGAAACACAGATTAGTTCTAAAATAACATATAGAATTTGTTATGCACTTTTTTTTAAAAAAAGCCAGCAGAATGAAATGGAAAGTTGTGTTTTCATAGAGAATTCTCTTTTTGTGTTTTATTATGTGTACAGAAATGCTCTTTTTGGGGTGCTTAAGTTCATAATTACTTTTTTTAAAAATACATATAAGGGTCCAGAGATTTTCCTGATTCTTTCAAACAATGCCAACACATTTCTTCTGTGGAGTCCCTTGATTTCATTCAATGACCAAAGTACTTCACTCCTTTGAAATAAAGAACTTGTTCATACCTACTTTACTCTTCCTATTTATTTAATAGATACTTTAGGCCTTCTATAATTAAATTGATCAGGGTAGGGAAAATACACATTAGATCTGAGCATTGCATTCCCCATGCAAAGTGTAAATTATTAAAAAAAACTTTTTTGGTACTCCATTTGAAAAACTTTGCTTTTTCTTCCCGTCAGAGAGAATCTTTCTGCTGTATTTGAAACTATACTTCCACCTAGTGGAATTTTCAATAATTAAGCATGAAGATGATTTAAACAATTTCCTTAAATATGAAATCATTAGTTCAAACTGTGTCCTTGGTCACAGAGTTTGATACAACAACCAGTTCTAGGAACCTATAGATTCTGATAAAATTTTAATATAATCATTTAAACAGAATGGGAGAAATAAATTGTTTTATACTTTGGAGAAGTTGTCCAAGAATTTGGCTTTAGTATTAGATAATACATCGTTTAAGGATATGTTTATAGGTAAATATATTTAGATAGAAAATGGATTATCTTGGGGTGGCTAGGTGGCATAGTGAATAGAGCACTGGCCCTGGAGTCAGGAGGACCTGAGTTCAAATCTGGCTTCAGACACTTTACACTTACTAGCTGTGTGACCTTAGGCAAGTTGCTTAACCCCAACTGCCCTCCAAAAAACAACAACAAAAAAAAACAAATAAAAAGAAAATGGATTATCTCAATATAAATTTCTTTTCTTCTTTTCCAGGTGAAAGGAAGATGGCACTACAGAAGAGAGGCAAGATAATCAAAATTTCCTTTTTCTCAAAAAAATCTTTAAGGGAAGATAGCATCAATATCACATTCAAGTAGTAATGGTATTCTGGTAAATGCTTAATTGCTAGTTCTTTGAAAAAAAGTTTGTATAATACATTTTTAAGTATTATCCACATTACTAACATTTTCTCTACCATTTTCTTAAGTCTCCATAATCAACAACAACAAAAATCAAATCCTGATTTGTAATATTTCCATATTTCTGACGTGTAACTGCTCACACTGGAAATTTAGCAATTAACTGACAAGCTGACTGCAGCACACCTTTGCATGTAACAAACCAAAATATCTACTAAAAGCTATAGCAAGGTACAGAAAAGTAACTAACTATATAGATAAATGATAGAGTATTTATTAAGCACTTAATTTATACCAAGCACTATGCTAAGCATTAGTGATACAAATATAAGCAAGCAATAAAATCCTCATTCTCAAAGAGACTATATCCCAGTAGGAGAAAGTAAATTATAAAAGAAAACTGAGAAGTAGAGGAGGGAAAATGTGGTTTGGAGATGCTAGAAATATGGTAACAGCTTGGATCTGGGCAAAATTAAGTGAAAACTCACTTGTCAGAGACCATAATTGTTCTCTAATGGTAGAATCCAAAGTTATAATGGAGAGAAGATAGGAATGATGGCTAGAGAGCATAAGGCAGGATTTGGTGATGTTCAGGAAGTCAAGGGGAGTTCTTGATCCAGGCAAGGGAGACAGGACTCCAAAGAAGTCTATCAACCTTTTAAAGAAAAATGATTTCCTGTAATAGACAAATTATTCTCATAAATTGGGAAAGAACACACTCTACCAAAAAGAACACTCTTTAATAACAAAACCCAAGTAACAATAATAAACAGTGAAGTCCCACTCAAAATAATTACAAAATGTTTCCAATTTCTTTGCCACCACAAAAAGAGCTGCTATAAATATTTTTGTACGTGTGGGTCCTTTTCCTCTTTCTTTGATCTCTTTGATCCTCTTTCTTTGACCCACTAGTGGTATCACTGTGTCAAAGGATGTGTATAGCTTTTGGGCATTGTTCCAAATTGCTTTTCAGAACAGACTATTCTTACTCCTCCATTCCATACACTCCACCAAGAGTGTAGTGTATCTATTTCCTATATTCCCTTCAGTATTTTTCATATTTTTTTTGTCACCTTAACTAATATGTTGGGTATGAAGTGATTCTTCAGAGTTGCTTTAATTTGCATTTCTCTAATTATTAATGATTTAGAGTATTTTTTCATATAGCTATTGATAGTTTTGATTTTTCCTCTGAACACTGCATGTTTATAACTGTTGACTATCGATTGGGAATGACTAAACAAATTAGGGTGTATGAATGTGATGGAATAATATTGTACTGCAAGAAATGATAAAGGGGATTGTTTCAGGAAAAAAAAAACAATCTGGGAGAACTCATATAAGTGAAGTGAGCAAAGTGAAGTGAGCAGAACCAGAATAATTTATACAGTAACAGCAATATTGTAAAGATAATAAACTTTGAAAGACTCAGTAACTGTTTAACACAATGACCAACAACAATTCCAATGACTTATAATGAAAAATGCTATTTACCTCCAGATAGAGAATTGACAGACTGTAAATACAAATTTAAAGATATTTTCTGCTTTTTTTTGGTGGTGGTGGTGGGAGGAACATGGCTAATACAGAAATTTGTTTTACATGAATATTCATATTTATAATGGTTCTGTTTTTGGTTGGAGGGGGTGAGAAGAAGAGATTTAAAAACTGAATACAAAATAGGAAAGTCTCATTAAAAAAACAGAAATAATTACAAAATGCATAAAATATTTGGTAATTAATCTATCAAAGTACAGTTAATATCCACATAGATTCAATTACAAAATGCTCATTAAGGAAATAAAGAGAAACTTAAATAGATGGAGGAATATGTAATACTTATGATTGGATCTTGCCAGTATAATAAAAATGACAATACTACCAAAGCTAATTTATAAATTTAGTACCATGTAAAACTACCAAAGGGATACTTAAAAGAGTTAACAAAAATATTAAAAACAATATTCCCTCAATTACAATTAAGTAATTAATTTAATAATAAAATTCATTTGGAGGAACAAAAGATCTACAATATCAAAGTAAATAATGAAAAAAGATAGGAATGAAAAGGGGAGACAGACTAGAGGCCTTTCCAGTAAGATCGAGGATAAAGCAAGGATGTTCATTGTCACCATGACTATTGTGCTTAAAATGTTAGCCACAGTAAAGACAAGAAAAAGAAGTAAGCATAAGCAAAAATAAGAATAGACAAAGAAGAGATAAAATTGTCACTTTTTACAGATGACATGATGGTTTACTTAGAGAGCCCTACATTGACAACAAAAATTAACTGAAATAATAATTGCAGCAAAGTTGATGCATATAAACTAAATCCACATGTATCATCAATATTTCTGTATTTTGCCAACAAAACTCAGCAAGGAGAGATGGAAAGAGAAATTCCATTTAAAACTACAGAATGTATTAGATACTCTGAATCTACCTACCAAGGCACACAGAAGAATTGCATATGTACAACCATAAAGCATTTTTTTTGGAGGGGGCAATTGGGGATAAGTGACTTGCCCAAGATCACACAGCTAGTAAGTGTTAAGTGTCTGAGGCCAGATTTGAACTCAGATCTTCCTGCCTCCAGGGCCGGTACTCTATTCACTGTGCCACCTAGCATTCTTTACAGAAATAAAGACATATCTAAGTAAATGAAAGAATCTCAATTGCTTATGGGAATGTTGAGGCAATGTAATAAAAATGAAAACATGGTCTAGTTGAGTTACGTATTTAGAACCATATGAATAAAAATGTGAAAGAATTATCTTACAGAATTAGAAAAAAAGAATAATGAAATTCATTTAGAATAAAAGGTCAAGAATCTCAAGCAAAATAATGAAAAAAAATGGAAAGAAAAGGGGGATAATAGGAGTAGATATCAATCTATTCTACAAAGAAATAATCATCAAAATATTTTGTTAAGAAATAGAGAACTCCAACAGTAGAACAGTTTAAGTACTCAACATACAGAAGTAAGTGAACAGCATAGTCTGTTTGGTAAACTCAAAGACCCCACCTACTGGGGTAAGAAGTCACTATTTGACAAAAACTTCTGGGAAAATTGGGAAGTAGTCTGGCAGAAACAAGATATAGAGCAAATTCTCATATTGTGCACCAAGATAGACTCCAAATGGATATGTTCACTTAGATATGAAGTTGACATCATGAACAAATTAGAGAAGGAAAGGAAAAAAGATCTTTCAGATCTATGGATAAGGGAGGAGTCCATAACCAATCAAGGGATAGATAGAATCACAGTAGATAAAATGGACAATCTTTCAAAAATAATTTTTAATAATGTTTTTTTCTGAATAATGTGTGAAGACAATTTTTAGCATTCATTTTTATAAGATTTTGACTTCCAAATTTTTCTCCTTACCTTACTTGCTCCCCTTCCCTCTTCCTAAAATGGTAGGCAACTGATATAGATTATACATGTGCCATCATGTAGAGCTTATTTCCACATGAGTCACATTTGTGAATGAAGAAACAGATTAAGAGAAAAAAAACATGAAAAAGAATAAAGTGAAAAAAGTATGCTTTGATCTGCTTTCACAGTAAAAGGGACAATCTTGATTACATAAAACTAAAAATGTTTTTGCATAAACAAAACCCATTGTAGGTAAAATTAGAAGAAAGAAGATAATTGGGGTAGGGTTGGGGAATCTCACCAGCAAGTTTTTCTGCTAAGCATCTCATTTCTAAGACATGAACAGGCAGTTTTCAAAGAAAAGCATTCAAACTATCAATAAACACGTGAAATATTGTTCCAAATCTCTATAGAATACCTGAAATCTGGAACTACATTCCACAAATTGCTAAACTATGCATAATCTTTGAATCAGCAATACCATTACTAGGACCATAACCCAAAGTGACAAAAGAATAGGGAAAAGACACATATGTACACAAATATTTATAGCAACTCTTTTTGTAGTGGCAAAGAACTAGAAGTTAAGGGGTTGTTGATCATCTGGGAAATAGCTGAATAAATTATACCATATTGTATAATAGAATAAATATTAATAACTATAAATTACATCATATTGTATAATAGAATACTTGTATGCTATAAGGAATGATGAAAGTAATGGTTTCAGAAAAATCTGGGAAGACTTGTATAAACTAATGCAAAATGAAATGAGAAGAATCAGGTGAAAAATTTATAACAATACTGTAGGGAGAAATAACTTTGATAGACTTATGAATTCTAATGCAACTACCATTCACCATGCCCGATAACCAATAAAGAAGCATGTTACCTCCAAATAGAGAGATAATGGCCTCAGGGTCATATGAGACACCTATTTTTTGAGCATGACCAGTGAGGGAATATGTTTTCCTTGTCTATGCATATTTGTTAAAGATTTTATTTTTCTTTCTCTTTTTAATGTGGGGGAGGAAGGAGGAAGAGAAAATAAATTTGTTTGTTGAAAAAAATAAAAATAAAAAGGAGTGAAGGGGGAATAGCAATCCAGATCTCAAATATAAAAGCAGCAATCATCCAAACAATTTGGTATTGTTTGAAAAATAGAAAATTAGATCAATGAATGTACTAGACAAGGAAGAAACAGAAATAACTAAACAACTATCTGGTGTTTGATAAACTTTTTTTTTTTAAATAAGTTTTTACTGACATTTTCTTTTCTTTTTTTATATCACCACAATTATTCCATGTATTTCTCCTCCACCTCCTCCCAGAAAGCCATTCCATATCACAAATAACATTTTTTTAAAAAGAGGAAAAAAAAGTCAGCATAACTGATCAATACATTGAAAAAGTCTGAAAACATGTACAATGTGTAGTATCTGTGGACCTCCCAGTTTCATAAAGAAGTAGGTTGGGGATGTCTTCCTATATCTCTTCATTCAAGTCCTGTTTGATCTTTATAATTTTGTTACATTTACTTTTGAGTTTTTGGTGTGTTGTTCTTTGTATTTACATTCCTGAAATTACTGTGTATATTATTTTCTTGGCTCTGCTTATTTAACTCTGCATCATTTCATTTAGATTTCCCCATGCTTTTCATATTTATTTTCCACATAATTTCTTATAGCACAGTAATATTCTACTACATTCATATACCACGGTTTGTTTAGCCATTCCTCAATTGATGGGCATGTACTTTGCTTCTAATTCTTAGCTATCACAAAAAATGCTGCTACAAATATTTGGAGTTTGTGAATACTTTTTTTCTTATCAATGGCTTCCTTGGGCATAATCTTAGTAATGAAGTCACTGGTTCAAAGGGTATGGGGATTTTAGAAATTTTATTTACATAATTCCAAATTGCTTTCCAAAATGGTCGTACCATTTCACAGCTCCACCAAAAATATATTAGTGTGCCTATTATTCCACAATTGTCTGTTGCCATTTTTGGTAACTTTTGCCGATTTTGAGAGTATGAGATAATACCTTAAAGTTGTTTCGACTTGCATTTCTCCCATAATTAGTGATTTGGAGAATTTTTTAGAGTGGTTGTTAATACTTTGTAATTCATTTGAGAAGTTTTTTTTTCATATCCTTTGACCATTTATCTATTGGGGAATGGCTATTAGTTATAGCTCTATGTATCATCTATCTATCTATCTATCTATCTATCTATCTATCTATCTATCTATC